>NC_137783.1:4893675-5522425 GCF_963455305.1 Plecotus auritus | reverse complement strand
TATCTTTGCAATCATAATATTGAGATTTAAAAGCTCCATCAGGACTGAACTTTCTAGAATGTCTCTAGATAGGGTGGAGGGCTTGTCTGTGACCTCCCCATCATACCACATATAGAAATCTTTATTTATTTATTTATTTATTTTTTAAATATATATTTTATTGATTTTTTACAGAGAGGAAGGAAGAGGGACAGACAGTCAGAAACATCGATGAGAGAGAAACATCGATCAGCCACCTCCTGCACACCTCCTACTGGGGATGTGCCCGCAACCAAGTTACATGCCCTTGACCGGAATCGAACCTGGGACCCTTCAGTCCGCAGGCCGACGCTCCATCCACTGAGCCAAACCGGTCTTGGCCACATATAGAAATCTTTAGTAAATGTTCACTGAATTGGATCAGAGGGTCCCCATATGTTACCACTCAGCCTCTTCTCCCCAAATATAATTTAAAAAATTATCCAGTTGATATAGAATTTTATGTAAAATTCTATCATTGTATTAGCCCTTTGCAATTCCAAAATGGTTCCATGAGCAAACTTTTGTTGTTGTTGTTAATCCTCACCTGAGGTTATTTTTCCATTGATGTTTAGAGAAAGTAGAAGGGACGGGGAGAGACAGAGAGAGAGAAACATCGATGTGAGAGAGGCACATTGATCACTTGCCTCCTGCACATGCCCCAATCCGGGACATTTCAGTCCGCAGGCCCACACTCTATCCACTGAGCTACATCAGCCGGGGCCCCATGAGCAAACTTTGCTTGGCTCCCTAAGACACGTGTCTGTGCCCAGGCAACAACGACTTCCTCCTTTACTGTTTTCTCTCAGTGACTTTCTGTCTAAAGATGGGCGACCATGGTCTTCCTGAACTCTACTCTTCCTTCAGCTGGACTGAAGTAGCTCAAAGGGCCTCCCCTTTCTGTCTAAAGATGGGCGACCATGGTCCCAGTCACTTGTCTTTCCGGAGTGGGAGCAGAGAGATCCCAGGAAACCCCATCCCCTGGCTTAGTGCCCCACGCGTCCTGGTATGTGGGCTGGAGGGAGCCGGGACCTGGGACCACACCATATGTATTTCTGTGGTGGCTGTTCCCTTGAATTTAAAGGCACCAAATGTAACTCTTGTTATTAATAATCAGTGGTGGGAAGTTCAAATACTGCCTATGTTTCTATTTTCTTGGGCAAATTCATGTTTTTGTACGATTTTGGAGAGCTTATTTTTCTTGCGTGGGGAAATGTTTTCTAGACATTTTCGGTTCTAGTCTATACAGGGTTATAAGCCTGGTGGCCTATGTAAATAGATATAGATCTTTTGAGGAAATCTATAAAAATATGCAGACTTGCCTTCCACAGAGCTGGGAGATTTTGATGACTTCAGCAGCGGCGGCTGGCGGGGCTGTGTTTCCACGGAGCTGGGTGCTCATTGCCCAGCCAGTGGACCTGGGGGCTGCCTGGAGGGCTCCCGCTGGCTGTGACCACTGCCAGGCAGGGAGTTGGCCACCTGAATTGCTAACAGGTTTCTTTGAAAACCAACACTTCACCTGCTGGTGAAAATCCCGTTCAACAGGTGAAAATCATTGTGTGTAGTCAACGGGAAATTGATCTGAGATAAGGAAAGAAAGAACCATTATCTATATAATAAAAACCCAGTGGTCATAAAGCTGTAACGACCAAAGACCAGTCACCAGGAGGCTGCGTGCATGGCGAGGCATGTGCGGGTGGGCGGGGCTGCATTGGTGAGGCACACTCGGGTGGGCGGGGACTTGACTCTGGGTCCTGTGGTGTGCCGGGACTCGGGAGTGCCGTGGCACCGGTGGGACTCGGGTCCCGGGTCTTGTGTGATATCCCGTGGGTCTGGGTCTCGCGTGATTTCTCGAACTGGGTCACTAGTTGATAATAAAACAACGCAGAGGAACTTCAACGTAAGTATTTTGAGTGAAACAAGCCAGTCAAAAAATAGTGCGCTGTGTAGTTCTATTTGTAGAAAACTCTAGGAAATGCAGATGGGTTCCCGGCGACAGGAAGCAGATCAGCTGTGGGGGAGGTCGGGGACGGGACTGGATACATTTGTCATCTTGATGGTGGAGTTGGTGTCACTGATATAGACATTTTTCAAAACTGACCAAACTGTACACTTTAAATACGGGTAATTTATCAAATACCAATTATACTCAAAACTGCTAAAAGTGGGAATCTGTGAGAGCCTCTTGTTAATGTATCCAAACATCGATCAATGGTTAATTCATTCTGACACTCACACCCCCATGCCCTAAGCTGACCCCACGTCCCCGGGTGAACCAGCAGGTGCTGGCTGCTCAGTGTCACAGCCAAGGAGGCAGGGGAAGAGGCCTGAGGACTCAGGGAAGACGTGAGAGTGAGGGAACGACATGGCCCAGGCCCCGTTAGCCACCTGATGCCTGGCAGGTGACGAAGACACTGCTTTGCAATCGACTGAATGTGAAAGTCACCCTCACCCTCCATTCCCCCCGCAGGTCACCGTGACCGCAGAAGGAAACCACGAGGCCTGGGAGATGGGAGGTAGGAATTGCTGCCCATGATTTATAGTTTTAATTAAGAGCTTTTAAAGCTTTAATTAAAAAGGTACATGCGCATTTAGTATTTGAGAAAAATGCCTTTGTGTTTGGGTCAATTGAAGAACACGAAATAAAATGAGACACATATTTCTAGTCAGAAGCTTCAATAAGAAGCAATGTACACAATTAAAAAGCAAATTTAAACTGATTTGGGCATAACAGCTGCATCATGGGGAAGGAGCTGAGGGAACAGCGTTTCCTTTATTGCTGTGGAGCTGGATATCAGGTTCACCCCACAATGAGCTGCCGCCCTGCAGGCAAATGGGCAGCGGGGGAGAGGGGAGGCGGGGGGAGGGAGCTGTGAGCCTGGGGGGCCTGTGGCATCTCCTAACCTCTCCCCCTGCACTCATCTGCTGGGTGTTGTCCTTGGCATTTTTCTTTGCTTCTCAGACGTGGGAATTCGTGAACAGCACCAGGTTCACATCCTATGTAGTCACACCCGGGTCTACCATGGCCACGAACTCGGGGACGTGGGGTCCGGAAGGAGGACTGACATCCCGAGGACAGTCACTCACCATGGCCTTGGAGATGCCACTGCTTTGCCCCCAGGTGGGGCCAGGAGCGCCTGCATGTTGGGGCTGCAGACCCACAGGAGTGTGGCTGCGTGTGACCAGGAAGGGTGGCTGACCCTGTGACACTGGTTTGCTCTGACCCTGCACTGTGGACCCGCAGGCTGGTGGCAGAGGAGGGAGTGGGTGTCGGGACCGTGAGCAGTGCCCCCTAGCTCAGGCTGGCAGCTGCAGGGCACTGGCCACCGAGGCCACGGAGCCTGGAGGTGCCAGTGTCTGCAGGGTTGTGCCACCCTGGGTGACGGATCCATGGGCTTCGCTGGCTGGACCCCTGCACTCACAACGTCCTCCCAGCATACCCAGTGGTAAGACCTGGGATGTTCTCCAGAATCCCCCCTGCTGGGCTCTTGTTGGGAGGAGAACCCGCACCCTAGGTCCCATGCTGACCTGAGCCTTCCCAGGCCAGGTGTGGCCCGGCCAGCACAGACACGCTCACTTGCCCCACCCAGGCTGGACCTCCGGGTCCTCAGGGCTACCTGCGGCTCCTTTTCTAACCCTCCGGATGCTCCCCTGGGCGCCGTGGCGCCTCCTCCGCTCCCCTTTCTGCTCACTCCTCGTTGCCTTCTCAGGAACGGTGTCCCTGCCTGGCCCTGCGTCTGCCTTTGGCTGGATTGGACTTTGGGTCCCGAGCCTCCTGAGAGTGACCGTCAGCTGCCACTGACCATGTGTGCCTGGCTGACTTGCCCACCTGGTGGCTCTGCTTTAAGGAGTCCTGTATGTCGAAGGTGGATGGAGTGTACTAATTAGGTGAACAACTGCCTTCGTAAATGAGCAGCAAAGAACCGTATCAGACAAGCTGCCTTCGAATAACAAGCCTACTGCTTTGCCCCCAGGTGGGGCCAGGAGCGCCTGCATGTGACCAGGAAGGGTGGCTGACCCTGTGACACTGGTTTGCTCTCATCCTGTCTACTTGAGGGGACTGTGAACCACCAAACGCGTGTCCGGCCATCTTCAGGAGCTTGTCCTGCACCAGAAACCAAAGAGAAGAATCAGTCCTGGAGGAGTTTCTCCATGTCCCCAAGTCCTTTCCAAACTGCAACCTCCAACTGCTCATCGTGTGCAAACCACGCCTGGGGAGGTCAGCGAGCCACTCCCTGGATCAGAACACGGCTCCGGCCGGGAGTGAGAGCTTCCTACCTCGGGCTGTGGGTTCAGGCGTAGGAAGAGCTGGACTGGAGTAGCTCAAAGGGCCATTGTCCAGCCCCACTGGACATCAGCTGGCGGGCGTCTTCCCCGAGGTGTGCAGGATGTTGGTCCGCTTGGTACCAGGAGGGGACATGCTTACTGTACTTCTCACCTCCTGGACCACAGATCAAACAGGAAGACATACATCGTCAAGCATTCGAATCACGGAGCAGCTGCAAAACTGGCTTGTTTATCCAACCGCACTTGGAGCGCGTGAGAGATCAACACCAACTGTTGGCTTCCTTCAGAGAAACATAATGTTTTCATAATTAAATGAAAAAGAAAACGGCAAAGAACTGACACATAAACTTTCAAAAATTATCCATGTGTGCTACTGAGTCATGCCAACCCCTACCGCCACCCCAGGTTTTAGGGAGCAGAGCCTCCCCTGCCCTGGCCCCGCCTCCTGTGTCCTCGATGGCAAAGCGGGCCAAGCTCCACCCCTCAGAGGCCCTGGGACAGCTCCATTTGGAGGGACTCAGCCCATGGCCATCTGAGTGTTGGTGGTGGCAGCAGCATTGGTTGCTCCTGAAGAACAGGAGCTTGGGCGTCTGACCACCGGGTTGGGGCTGGCGGCGGTCCTGGCAGCAGAGCCCGCCGCTGGTGTTCAAGTCAGCGGTGGTCACGGCGGGTTTCCTCATCACAAAGTACTTCCACACGGAGCAAACCTTTATGGGACGCTCCGCACCCGCCCTGAGCTGTGCCCTCCTACACTGTCCTCTCTCTCTCCATCGTTTGGAACTTCTGTGGATGGAGCTCATCTCATCCTGTCCTGACCAATGTCTACTCAGTTCTTCCATAGGTTCCATCTTTTCATCCCTCTGGGTGCCACCCTTGCTGATTTCCTCAGCTGTGTCTTAGCAAATCTGCTCTTCTTTCTTCAGCTGTGTCTAGTTTATGACTTAACTCATCTAGTGACCCGTCTTCATTCATTGTGTGTAGAATTTCCACTTGAGCCTTTTCCTCTGGCATATACATATCATCATCATCATCATCATCATCATCATCATCATATCTCTCTCTCTCTCTCTCTCTCTCAGACACACACACACACACACACACACACACGTTAATTTTCACTGTTCTTGCTTCTCTATGAATATTTTAAAATACGGAAGCGTGAAAGGCCAAGATGATTTTCAAGAATTGCATGGATTATCTTGTCCAACTAGATACCAAGGTTTATTGTGAAGCTAAAATGATTAATCAGATTGAGAGCAAGTGTACTGATACACAGACCAATGAAGCCAACTTCGCTGCCCAGAAAGAACCTGGCCTGTATTATACAGGAACTTGGTATTAAAAATCACTGTGGGAAAGAAGAGTGTTTAGTGAGCAGAGCTGGGAGATTGGTTACCCCCGCAGCAAAAGCAGGCCTATTTCACTGGAGACAGAAGAAAACTTCCTTAACATCTGCCTGTGTAAAAGGATACACATCTGAGTTTTAGGTGAGGGTGGGTAGGATGTGTTGATGACATCGTGATAAGGAAAGCACGAAGGATGTGGGAGGCGAGGGATGCTTCTCAGTGCACTTTCATCACCACCCTCCCCCCTGCCCTGGCCAGAACCACAGAAAGGAAAACCTTTCCAAGGAAGAAGCATCTTAACCATCTATGTACATAAAAGCCCAGTGACCAGAATGGCGGAACGACCAGAACGACCAGAATGACCCGTGGCTATGATGCACACTGCAGCAGCTAACCTGCCTGATCCGGGCCCCGATTGGCCCCTCCCCCCAGCCAGCCTGGCCCCCAACACCCGATTGGGGGTGGGGCCGGCCAGCCAAGCGCCCTCGGCCTCTCCCCGCTGCTGGCCTGGCCCAGTGGGCCCCCATCGGGGCAGGCTGGCAGGACCCCACCCGTGCATCAATTTGTGCACCGGGCCTCTAGTAGTTATAACATAATTACAGACTAGGAGAGGGTGTTTTCAGTGCACAAACTGACAGAGTTGAGATGACACTAAATGAACCCTTACAAGGTAAGAAAAATAGAAGTGAGTAGATAAATGAGCTAAGATGCCAACAGAAATTCTGGGGCAGAAGAAAGGAGAAAGGACCCCACTTGCAGTCCCTGCAATTAAAGTGCCATAAACACACCGGGAGGCTTCTGCTTCCTGCAGGGTCCAGCTGCCTCCAGGCTGCCGGGCAGGAGGCATCGTGAGCTTGGTCAAATGCAGCCGCTTCCTGCCTCCAGATCACGTGGATAAGCTCTGTCTGCATCCCGCCGAGGCAAAGGGGGTCTGCCTGCTGCAGCCCCTCAGAGTTGGGGTGGAAACCCCGTTCCGTGCCTGGTGTCCAGAACGAGGGTTTTCAGAGCGCCTACTCAGGTGGGCTCTGCACGCTCCATTACCATGCACGGAGATTGCAGCCTAAGCAATTTCACGAAGACCTCGCAGCAACACGCTGTAAACATTTCTATTCTGAGCATTTCATTCGTCTGAGAGTGGCTTCTATTCATTTATGACCCAGGGAGCCCACATTTCAGTTTTACCAGGTTTAATAGGTTATAAACGAAGAATAACAAATCTTCCGCTACATGAAATTACTAGAAATGAGCCAAACAGGTGCATAATTGGCGTCTGAATGAGTTTGAACTATGACCTTCTGTATACAATAACAAAATCTGGCGATTACTCTGTGGGGTTGGCTGCAGGTAATACAGTTGGATTTGCTCAAAAGACATCCACTTAATGGTGTCATTTCTATAATTAGCATAGGCAGCTAGAAACCCATTTCACATAATGGAATACAGGGGGTTCAGATACATTTTATTAAACACCCGGGGTTTCTTAAGTTCAGCACGAGAAAGGCCTGCAGGAAAAAAAAGGATGCAGTTTCATCATGGAGCTGTAGAAGCAGCTTTGAGAGCATAAACTTTATTTTTCAAAGTCATGATTTTGACGTGATAATCTTTCATAAACATATGTGTAAATAGGCAATTACATCCTATTACTATGTGCTAGGCTCTCCATTTAGCAGACATTCAACTGAACGAAATTGGAAACTTAAAGAACGGGTCTTAAATTCAGTCTTGGAAAGAGCATCAACTATGTTGATGTGTGTGGATGTCCCCTGGTGGGCTGGGCCCCAGCATCCCACACCCTTCCGTGTTCACCCCAGACCTGACTGGGGTCTCTTTGTCCCATCCCCACACCCTCCCACTGGACACTCCCTCAGACACTCTCGGCCTGTCCCTCTTCTCTGCTCCTGCTGATACCAGGCTGGCTTCGTGGTCACTGTGTCCCCCTGCAGACCCAGAGATGCTCGTGACTCAGTAGCCCTTCCAGACCATCTCGCTTCCCGCTAGAACCTGCACTCCTTCGAACCCCCTGCCATCCACTGACGCACCTGTTGTACTGCTGTACCACCCCCACCTGTGGGCACCCGCCACCCATCACTCCCTTTTCATGGAAAAGCTTAGCACCAGCCACACATGTGTCCACCATCTCAGCAACCTCAACACAGAACCTTCCATTCCCCCCATTAGTCAGGTTCTCCAGACCCTTTGTGTGTGTGTGTGTGTGTGTGTGTGTGTGTCTGTGTGTCTGTGTGTGTAAGGAGACATATCATGGACTGGCTCACGTGATTATGGTGGCTGACACGTCCCACAATCTGCAGGTGAGTCAGCAGACTGGAGATTCAGGAATAGCTGGTGTACCAGCTCAAGTCCAAAGGCAGGAAAATGAACTGGTGTCGCAGCTGGAAGACAGTCAGGCAGGAGGAAATTCCCTCTCACGTATGCAGGATCAGCCTTGTTCTCTTCGGACCTTCAAGTGATCGGGTGAGGCCCACCCACATCAAGAAGGACAATCTGCTTTATTCAGTCTCTCGACTCAAATGTTCATCCATCCAGAAACACCCTCACATCCACACCAGAATAATGTTAGTGATGT
Source organism: Plecotus auritus (assembly GCF_963455305.1). Classification (NCBI taxonomy): domain Eukaryota; kingdom Metazoa; phylum Chordata; class Mammalia; order Chiroptera; family Vespertilionidae; genus Plecotus; species Plecotus auritus. The sequence continues at coordinate 5,514,190 of NC_137783.1, read as the reverse complement.
TTACTGCCCAGATGTCTGGGTGCTCTGGGGCCCTTATTCTTACTACTTAGCTCTGCCGGGTTTGGGCAGACAAGGCCCGCCCTGTACCCAGAAAAGCATTGGTGGTGGAAACCGTGGCTCTGACGGGAACGGATGGGCCCTGCTCATCCCCGAGGCCGTGCCCGACGGCTCACTTCTGGCGGAGGAAGGGGGACTGCGTCCCAGCCTAAGCGGCTGGGGAGACTGGAACTGCCTATATTTATGCAAATTGAATGAAGCCGACATTCAATGAAATCTGGGGCATGGCAGAGAGGTCCGATGTAATAACGTTTACTGTATGTCATTTGAGGAAATAGAAGCAGCAATTCAGAAGGCTGTTCTCAGAACACTCAGGGTAAAGCACACTCAGCTCTGCAGCGAGGAGGAGAAAAAAGGCTCTCACACCCTCCATGTCCAATCACAAAGGCAGTTAGTCCGACAGGCGCTCAGCCGCGGAGCCTTGGGACGCGGGCTTGCTTTGACAGCCATCGCGCTCAGCGGCCAGCAGGCGTGCGTCGCAGCTTCAACGGCGGTATGGGTATGAGCTAGATTTTCGTCAGTGACGTCAATGGCCAGATGGGATGTACGATAAGGGAGGCGCTCTGTTGCCACAGCCCACATTGTGGCCTTGAGCCTCATTTACATAAGAAGTCGTGTTTGGGACTCACTTGCGAATTACATGGACAGATGCTGTTGCCAACAGTGGTGGCGAAGTCAGCCGCGACAGGTGCCAAGCCCGCAGATGTCTCCCAACTCTGAGTTGTGAGACCTGCTTCCACAGCGCCCATTCACACCCACTCGAGGTGGTTGTGGGGGAGCCCGCTGAGGAGTCGCCCCCTACGAGGGTGGTGGCCCTTTGTGAGCACGGCGCCCATGTCTTCCTGGGCGTCACGCGATTCTCACGGCCAGGACTGCGGGCGCCTCCCCCAGCGCAGCACGAGGACCTCAGCCAGTCCTCACTTTGACCTGCCCTGTCCTCCGTCCTTGTCCTCAGTCCTTGTCCTTTCGCTCTTCCTTCATCTGCTGGGAACCCCGAAAGGCCGCAGTCCCCACAGGCCAGCACTGCGTCCCGTGACCAAGCTCAGCCTGAGACCCCACTCCCTGCACCCCCTCTGCTTTTGGATCCAGAAGACTCAGGTGCTGGAGAAAGTCGGACTCGGAAAAATCGAATAACCTGCCACTTTTATAAATGACGAGGCTTACAGGAAACATGATGGAACTTCCTGTGATAAATCTCTGATGTGATTGGTGTGAATTTTTCCCTTTGGGACTCTGCATAGAGATGGAGGCTCAGGAGAGTAAAACCTTCGTTTCTTTGTGCCAAAGCTGCTCCCGGTTTTTAACTGAGGCTGGAAGCCTCTCGATCACTTCCAAATCCGAGCAGATTCAAATCTGTCACCGCTGCTCTGATGACATTCTCCCCCTCTCACCCCGCCGCCCTCCTCCTGGCACCCGCACAGAGCCGCTCCCTGGGCCCTCCCTGGGACGTGCCTGGAGGTGGGCCAGGAAGGATCCTGGTCACATTAATTGTTCTGAGAAGAGTGCTTATAAAGTCACCCTGGAAAATGCAGGAAGAGCCACCCCACACAGGTCCTATGCGGTCCATCTGAGAAGTGTAAACGCATCACCTGAGAAACGATGGGAATGAACAGGGAGGATGGCCGATAGAGGCCACACCCAAGCCACCGGGCCTGCACCTGCCAAACACTACAGCGGTCAGAAGGCGCAGTGAATGAAGCGACTTCATAGCAGCAACCAGACACTCATTCCTGGGTCAGCTCCAGACCACGCAGTCTCCCAGGAAGCAATCTGTATGTTTTACCAAAAGATATAAACGAAGATGAACGAATGGAGGGATTAATAGCTCAATATTCTAAACATGCCATTTCCCCCTAATTGATCTGAAAGCAAAAACCCAGTCAAAACCCTCGACAGCTCAGAAGGTTGTCAAGATGAGCGAGCGAACAGAGCGGGGCCCGATTTTCAGGGTGTTCAGGGGAAGCTGCCCTGGCAGACACGAAAGTGTCTGGGAGACAGAAGAGCGTGGAGTGTGACTCAGGCGGACAGGGAATGGAGAACCCGAGAAACAAGACGTGCGCGGAGCCTGCAGACGACATCGGTATAGAGGCTACAGGTGGCTCTTAAATTAGAAATAGAAAGGCTGGGTTGTTGGCTAAAAGGTAGCGGGACAACTGATTACATTTGTGGAGAAAAAGGTAAATTCAATTCTTCAAACTGCAAGAACAAAGTAAGCTCTGGATTGATTAAATATTTATTTTTTTAAATTTTATTTTGTTGTTTAAAGTATTACATATAGTAGTACCTATATCTCCTCCCCCCCCATTGACCTTCCCCCAGCCTCCCCTACCCCCTGGAATGATTAAATATTTAAAGAGCAGAAACATGAAGGCACCAAAGCAAGAAGAATACAAACAGGTGCTTTTCCTGACAGAACGGAGGCTGGGCACGTCTAGAAGCCAAGGGCTCTAGGAAGTGGTGGTCTCGGGGGAGCCGAGGCTCAGTGTACACCCACCCCATGGTAACCGGTGGGTGGTCTCGGCAAAGGGGCACATCGCTCTGTGTCCAGTGTTCTCATCGCTGAAATGGGAATGACAGGGCCCCTGCCTTGTGGGGTTATTCCAAAGATGACACGAAACGGCATGTAATGGCGAAGAATAGAGTGTTCGAGAACCGTTAGCTGCAGCATCGTGTGCACAGGTAAAGGTGCAGCAAAAGCGACCCCACGCCCTGAGCAGGTATCAGAGGACAGCTCATTGCACCTGATGGGCGCAGCCTGGGGCCTTGCAGTTTGATTCTTTATGTTTTTCCCCTTTGTGGAAGCATCCGTCCTGTCCCTTTATGCTTGTGCACAGTCACGTGGCAGTTGGCCGTAAGCAAAGTCCAGGGGGACAGCTGGGCTGCCCTGGCTGGACCCAGCCTCTGGTCCCGCCAGTTCATGAGCTCAGGGCGCTCTGGGTGAAGAATCGGAACATACAGACTGGAAGGAAATTTAACACCGAACCCTCAACAGTGAACATTGGTAGGTCAATGGGAAGGTGACACACACACTGCCGTGGTCATCTCCAGGGAGCGGACCTTGGGTCACTTATTTTATTGATCTATTTCTTTTCTGATTTTGGGGGGAGGGGACTATCTTTGAATTGCTTGTGCTGTGAAATATTGTTAAAACAGATAGCAAACCAGCAGAATGAGATAAGCGGTGTGATGGTGGGGGGTGAGTGGTAAGTAAGAGGGACTGTTAAACTGTTGCTAGTGAGGTGGGCTTGGTGCAGGAAGAAATGTCTTGTTTCCAATGTGTCGCTGTAGAAAAATGTATCTACATTTGTTAACGCTCCACCGGCTACTTTGTAAATTTTCCCCATTGATCTAATCCGGGTCCCCAGCTCCTAAGACTGTTTCTGCGGGCACCTGTCTGGGTCTGGGGAAGGCAGGTCCTGTCTCCAAGGCCCAGGTAAGGGGGCAGCCTCCCTGGGAGGGGCCATAGGGACATTCTCCCAGTGGGTTTGCTCCTGTGACCTGACTCCATTGCTCTGATTGCACAGTCAGTTCTAAGAAAGGATGCACCCATGCTAGTTTATTTTTAAAAAGATCACTCCTTTCATTGTTCAAAAACTTGGTTTTGCAACACCAGGACTTTTCCGAAAGCTTTTAGTGAATAATTCATTCTCGAATACAAAGTTTCGGGACTTTACTGATAGCATAGAATGTGTCCCTTTTTTTATTATTATTATTTCTGGTAGATGATCCAGGTTATTCAATTTCACTGTCCCGCGGGGATGTTTTGGGAAACCTGCCTGACAGTCACATCACAAGTGAAGTTTTAATATGAACCACAAACAGAGAGGACCAGCGACTTTATTATGTTATGAGATCATTTATTCTATACATTTGCAGCAAAAAGTTATCTGTGGAGTCTCAATATTATCACCGTCTGCAATTTAGATGAGCCCCCCCCTTTTTTTTATTGAATCATAGCGATTATGCCACCGTGCACCTCAGCAGCTATTTAGAATAAGATAATGCTTTTTTTAAAAAAGTCCCTCCCACCCCCCATCTCAGATTTAAGGTAAAAAAATCTGCATAATGTCTGTCTATACTGTAACATTTTCTTGCTTCAACATGCAAAATGAGTCTGTTTTTAAAACAGCCAACATCAGCTGAAGGATCGCACGGTTTCACAACCTACTCACAAACACTCAGTGATCTCCGAAGACATGGCGATGTGAATGAACACCCGGCTTTGGCAGAGGAATGGAGGTTTTCATGGTAAAAAGCAAGGCGTCCATTTCCATCCTGCTGCTGTGGACGGAGGCGCACCTCTGGAACATGTTTCAGTTCCTTGGCATGTCGGAGACGGGGGAGGGGCTGGGAAAGAGGAATGCAGTCCTCTGATGTTGGAGCTGGCCTGGTGCCCCCGTCCCAGCACACGCACGTGGGACAAAGCCCCCCTGTGACCACAATGGGTCAAGACAAATAAGACCCCCGTAACGTCATCTGAACACAGACAACATGTGGACAGTGTCCAACCGCAGTGGCCAGACTCCCATGTGGGTGAAGAGATCTTCCCACAAACCCGGGGCTCTGCCCTCTTTGTGACCGGCTTCCAGCACAGCAACGCCAAATCTTTGTTGAATAAATCAGTGAGTCAACACACATGGCAGGCCCCGCTCTGTGAGGCACAGGCCGACGATCTTAGGTCGGGTTTTAAAATGTCCTTTGCAGAACACGCAGGTTGGTTCCTTTAGCACGTCCTTAACCCTTGGAGGGAGCCTTCCTGTCCCTAGGATCTGGAGAGACAAATCTACACGAGGGAGAGGCTACAGCCGGACACACCCCAGGATTCTCAGAGGCAAGTGTGAGCAGCAGTCGTGGGAGAGGTCCCAGCATCCGGTCCCCAGCATCGGAGGCCCAGGGTAGCCGTTGTGACGGCAGAGGGATTTCTGCTGAAACCCTGTCCAGCTGCCTCTCCTGGGAACACGGCTCTATGGCTTCCAGGCCGTGACAATGGCCTTCTGGAAATGCCAGCTCACACGTCCTCTGGGTAGAGCCTGCTGGGGTTGAATCTGATATGGGCAACTACGAGCCTGGATCGGACCCAACAGTCCCGGCTCACCAAATCGCTGAGCTCCTGCTCTTCATGGCACCACAGAATTCCTGGCGTCTCCACCTCATGCAGGATAAACTACCGCAGAGCCCAGCCAGAGCCGACTGCTGGGGTCAGCTAAGCCCTCCCAGGTGACCACGCTGGCGCCGTGGATCCGGAATCTCTGCACGTTCCCAGTTTTCATAAGTTAGACTTTATCTGGACGATGCCTTCCCTCGCAGGCCCAGCGCCCTCGAATCCATCCCCACATGCATTCTTCACGTTTTCTTTCTGACATTAGTGAGTAGATCTTAGGATTCTTTCTGTGGGGTGTCTTTGCTTGGGTTGGATGTTACAATTAGCTTTCTGGTCATGAAGAGTCTGTTGTAAAGGGAGGGAGAGGGTTGTGTGAGCACGTGGGCCTCCTGCGCAGGGTCCCCACCTGGTGAGGCCGGTCCAGGTCCCCGGCAGGAGCAGCGCAGCAGGGTAGAAGCGGCTGGTGGTTTGTGAGGGGCCCCGGACTCATCGTGATCTTCCCAAACACCCCTCCTCTAATTGTTCACCCCCTCTCCCTTCCAAGCAGTGTCCTGCTTCTCACTGCAGAGATCTGCAGAGGCCATGAATATAACAGCCAACGTGTGTTATGATTGAACAGCCCTGGAGTCAGACTCGGCAAGGACTTCTGGCTACGAGAGATGAGGAGTTCATTTAAGGCAGCCAGATTCTCCCAGTTCCTTGGTCATATCTTAGGCTGAAAATTTTCAGCTTGGAACTCGTTTTATCTTTAAGTCTCTCATCATAATTAGAAGCCACCCACCTGCTCACCCGATTTGTTTCCTACAAACGCTTCTGGTAAGAATTCTGTTGAGTCGGGTCCTCAGTTGCAGAGGTTCCAGCACTGATCGATCACGTATTGGCTGTTCGCAGTATTGATTGCTCAGAGGATTTATGGGGAGTCAGGGAACCGAGCAGCGATGATTCACAGGCAGGAGTGAGGCAGCCAGGAGAGGCGTCCAGCCAGCAGGGGGCGAGTCTAGTGAAAGCCCCGGGAACAGAGCCCTCCAAGCACAGATTCCTGACTTGGCCCAGACCCATCGGGAGGTCTGACCTCTGACGCCCCTGCTCACGACTCCATCGCATCTTGGCGCCGCTCACCTTGCTTTCCGGGCCTGGGCTCTGCTTGGCTGAACCTGGGGTGCACACGCCCTCCTGTACGGGCAGCCAGGACCTGCAGGGTTTGGAGCAGAAAGAGTGGTATGGTCATTGCTGGCCAAGCCATTCTGCCCTTGAGGCCTCAGCCAGTCCTTCCTTGGTTTATGGCTGTCCGTCTGGGCTTCTGCAACAACAAACAAGCAAACAAATCTGGGTCTGTCACCAGGCCCGCTGCACTCGGGCGTGTCCGGGTCGGTCATGCTGCGGGGGCCCTCACCACGGGCTTCGGTAAAAGTTCCGCAGACGTGACTCTACCAGCATGACTCACCTCCACACCCTCCTTCCCTCCATGCCTTTGAACTAGAAGATAAAAGATGTATTAGGCGCTGGAGAAATTGAATATATAAGTGGGCACGAGAATGCCTCTGCAGTCACTCTGCTTAAATGGATGACACCAGATTCCTGACGACAAGTTCCCTTTCTCTTTGAGCACATACATATGTATGTCTACCCCATGCACATGCAGATGAGCCCTGTTCATGGCACACGCTCTAAACTAAGATGCGATGGCGTTGCAGTCATTAGATTCTGCCTTACCTACCACGGCACCAGGCAATTAATGTAATTCATGCTGATTTTAAAGTTTCGGTGTCTTACAGGGACCTATGAGGTAACCTTGCCAGGGTGTTTAAATTTTTGGTCATCTTGTAACCGAAAGTCTGGAGAAATAGAACAGAGATAGACAATCTAGATTAAACGAGAATCGGAGCCGATACTAGAGTCCTTGCATTTGGCGTCACTCCTGCTGGTGGGTACATTCTGACTTGGCATTTGAGGTCTTAAGCTGGGCCCCCTCCAAGCAGAGAGGGCGTCTCCGCCGGCTTCCTGCAGACACTGGAATTCTAAGGGTAACCGAAGACAAGATGCCCTGGGCCAGAGAGCCTTCTAACCCCACCAGGCACCGCGCATCTATTAAGCACCTACTATGTGCACACAACAGGGCTTGGGCACAGCCGTGAATGAGGGAGATGACGTCTCAGAAACTCGAGGGGGTTCTGAGCGTCATCTTGGATGGGCACAGAGCGGGTGGCTCCGTTGGGGAAGACACGCACGGGGTGCCATCTCCAGGAGAGGCAGGGATGAGTGTCTGAAAGTGGGCAGGACCTACGGAACAGTTTGTCAGTGGGCGACCCTGGGAGGCTGTGACCATCCAGGTCGGGAGCAGGTCAAGGCTGTGACCATCCAGGTCGGGAGCAGGTCAAGGCCGTGGGAGGTGGAGACGCTTCAGAGGGGAGGTCTGGGCTCACCCAGTTGGCGGGAGGTGACTGTTTTTCATGTGGTGTGGTTGAGATTCCTGCGGGCATTTGGGGGAAGAGCTCCCCAGACAGTGGGCTGCCCATGACCTGGGCTAGAGCTCAGGTTTCAGATATCACATAACTCTATTGTAAAAGCCCCTTGGTCCTGATGGCGGAACGATAAAGACTGGTCACCAGGAGGCTGCGGGCACACGTGGGTGGGCGGGGCGTGCACCGGTGGGCGGGGCCACGCGATTTCGCACGCTGGGCTTCTAGTATTTAGAATAATTGGCATTTCTGGGGACTTCTGTTTCCTTTGATTTTTTTTTCCCACAGAAAAAGGAAAGATTTCACACGGAGGATGTGTCAGGCGGCCGTTTGATTGACGCCAGCATTTTGAGAGAGTATTGCATTTTATGGGAGCTGTCAACAGGGCTCGGAAGGAGACGTTTTATGCTTTGTGGCATGTCCGTGTCAGTCCGTGTTGGCTCCGGGACCACGCTTATTGCGGGCTTATTAGTTTCAAGTGCATGACTCACAGTTTGCATCTTGAATGCCACGTCTGCAAGTTTGTAAGTTTTCTACTTTTATTTCTGCTGGGAACTCCTCACGAGACAGGCACTAACACCGCGCTGCCAGGAAGCGGCTCTCCTTGCATGTCATCAGCTCCTTCAAGGGCGACAAACGGGAGGAAACCAGCAAATTTTATTCCATCCAGCTGGCCTCTGGCGGGCTCCGTGCTCCTGGGGAGGTGTCCACGGCCGCAGAGGGGGCCCTGTCTGTCCGCCTCTTACCCGTGGCTACAGGTGAGTAGTCAATGCGATGCTGTTCCTCAGCAAACCAAGTGCAATGCCCAGCCCTGGTACAGTTTCGTCCCAGCCTCACTGTCCACTGGCCGGGCTGGGCTGCGTGGGTCTCGGGTCCTGAGCAGCAGTTCTTCGGTGCTGCCCGGGCAGAACATGTCATGTCACCTGCCCTCCCCCCGGCCCCCCTGCACCAGGCAGACAGCCTCTCCTTACCTTCTTGTCCTGTTACACGTGTGTGCAGCGTGGCCAGCAGGTATGATCTCCCCAGGATCTCTGCAAGCACCCTGGACCCTGCAACATCGACATAGCCCCGCTGCTCAGAGCACGTCCCCCCTCCTTGTCCTAAGTGGCTTATTGAGAAGGTCTCCCTGGCAGAGGACGGGGGGTGGGGGGCAAGGCCGAGTGACAGCTGGGAGCCTTGCTTCTGTCCGCGGAGGTTTGCAGGAAGAGTGTGCATCCTGAGGACTTGGGGTGAAATTGCTCCTTCCCTTTTCCTCCTTGCCTCTAAACGGCTCTCATTTGTGATTCTTCGGTTTTCAGCATTATTCCGTGTTCTGCCTTCAGACTCCTCACCCTCCCTGTTTGTCAGAGGGAGTAACCATTTTTTGAGTTTGTCAAGATCAATTTTCTGTCAAGCAGGGAAGACTCTGAAAGCATTTCTGCACTGGTTTTGAAAGCACACAGCTTGGAAGCCACGGTTCTCTCCTGTGGTCCTAGAAGCGAGTGTTCCCCAGCCCACTGGCCGCACTAACAACACGTTCTTCTCCACGTCAGGGCACACGCCAAGCATCACTGACGCCGAGCAACTCGAAGGAGTTTTGCCTCACTGTGCCCGCGTGGACCTGTCTGCGCATGAGGCGTTCCTGAGCGTGGAAGGCTGCCGGCCTCTGAGCATTGTGTTTCGTCAGATAAATACCCCAGCTGCGGAAACAGAAGTGTTCCGTCCGCACTCGTAAGTACAACCCAGGTCTCCGATACAGCAGGTCCTCAGACAACATCGTTTCCTTCAACTTCGAATAGTTACAACACGGATGAGTGCGTCGGAGCTCGACCCTAGTTTATGTCCGTTAGCCTGTAGTAAAATTGGCTTTGCTGTACGTCGTCTCCCACAGTTCCAAGAACTGATGGACGATGCTAAGGGAGGACTTACTTCATCAGTGCCGGGTCCCGTGACCCTGCGTCTGGCCCTCTGTTCTCTGTTTGCTTTGAGGTGCTTCTCGTCCAGGACAGACGGTGCCCACGTGGACGGTCCCCTCCCTCCTCACGTGCAGATAGAGGGCTCGGCTTCCAGGGCGCCTTCGAATTGAAGGCTGCTTTAGGGGCAGGCGGGTATAATTGCTAAGAATGTTGCAAAGCAATTAAGTGAGCGAGAATGTTTCATCGTTGTAACCACTGGAGAGAAACAGCATTCATTTGTTTAACTTAAGACAATCCATTATGTTCATTCCTAGATACCTATGTTGCGATGTGCATATATTTCTACCTCTTTACAAACATGACTCGTTTGATGTAATTAGCTTATAATTTGGCTGTGCATCATTTTACAACTTTGTTGAGGTTAAGTTAATCCATCACTGAAGGCGTTTGGTAGTTGATGGCTTCTCCAGGTGTCTGTCCCTGAGGGGAATAAACATGTGCAGGAAACTCGGTTTGGTTTCACGAGGGACAAAGGATGTCTCAGATCCGCAGGGGCTGGTACAGTTCAGCCCTGGCACCCAGTGGACGTGGACATTAGTGTCGTGCAAGACAGCTAACGGGGCCAATGTGGGGGCAGCCCCAGGGCAGGTTTGCATGGAGAAGAGGCTGGACATGGGGTGCTGCCCCCAGTGAAGCAAACAGCATCCACCCCGGCTCCTGGGCACCCATGCGGGAGCATCTTATGTCATTGGCGTTTTCTAGCAACCTGGTGGCCGGCCAGGTGCTGCACCAGCTCCGTGTAGATGACGGAACCAGCCCTCCCTCCGAGCGGCTCTGGTCTGAGCCACCAGCAAATCACTAATGAGCAGGAGAACCAGGACCGCTGACTTGCTGGCTTCGTCGAGTCCCATGCCCCTCCTCTCATCGAGGCAGGAACAGGGACTTCCTGTGTGCCCCCTGCCCTCTCACCCCGCCTGTGGCCTGCACTGCCCGGTAGGAGTTCCTGCTGGACACCCCCAGGGCCCCTCAGCTGATCCTCAGCCAGGAAGCGGCGCTTGTTCTAAAGGAGGAAGGGCAAGGGGCTGCCTGCCTGCCCGGGGGAGACAGGGCCTGTGCTTGTGCTGCAGGTGCATTTCCGAGCCGGGTTACAGGTTGGGAAAGAACCAGCTGGGAAGCCAGGGTTAGAGGAAAATGCCACTGGTGTCGGATTTAGAACAACAGAGTCTGACAGAACCCGACTAGTTTCACCACAGTAAACGAACACGTCACTGTGTGGGTGCGCGCAACCGGTATCTCGCCCAACATTAATGAGCTTTTTATTAGATTATTTAAAAGACAACAGTGTTGGTCATTAACTTCCCCATGAATCATTTGAATCATGTTTGCGGTTACTGAGCTGAAATTCAACCTTAAAGCGTGTTGTGATGTATTTTTGCAATAAAAAGATCCACTTCATTTAAACAATCACTTTTTAAAGCCCTGCCTGTACCGGTGGGTTTCCGTGGATCAGATCGTCAAAGGCAACGCTGTCCTGACCATCCCCACAGGTTCCCCGCTTGAGGCAGATAATCAGCCGGTGCTTCGGCTCCCTGGCCAGCCTTGAACGCCGGCCCAGGCTGGTCTAGGCAATGACCGGCTGAGACCGAGGCCCCCAGAGCAAAGCCATGAGCGTCAAACACAAAGGCCGCATTTCGAGGGACGTCAGCACATCAATATTACGCCCCAAGAGTGGACGTTGGCGAGTGTTTCCGACGTCTTGGTGATATAACAGTGCAGGTTTTCTTGGGAAACCTGCTTGGACCCAGCACATTTCCTGTTGCCCGTTATGGGAACAGGTGTGGGAAGTGAGCAGTTTCATCGCCGTGGCTGGGATTTGGGAGTGGATCATCGCTACCTGATTCTCAGCCATGGCCACCAGGTGATGGCTGTGCTTCCTCTCTGATCCTCATGGTGGTGAGACGTGGCCTGGAAGATACCCCTCTGATGGAGCCCATCGGCCAGACCAGAACTCTGGGCCCTCCAAGGCGGGGAGCAAGCCACCCACAGTTCTTAGCTCCACCGTCCTATACTGCGGACCTGTGCAGGTGTAAGAATAAGGCGAGCCCTCATACTCAGGGGGTCCTAGAAGAACCAAAACATACTCAGGAGCCAGGCAGCAAGGCAAGTATCCTTACTTTTAGATGGTCTGGAAGCACGTGCACTGCGAGCAGGTGGTCTGCTCAGCTTTTTAATTCTGACGCATGTGACCTGCCCCTCACTGTTGATTGGAGCTCAGGCGCACAGTCTTTTGCAATTGGCTAATTCAAAGGGAGGGGTTGGCCTTTGCCGTTTCAAGATGGTGGCCCCCAGGGGAGCTGCAAGCCATGCGGCCAACATGGCGGCTGTCTAAACTGTTCTCTGACAGAGAAGATGACTTGTTTATTCTCACACAGGCAAGTCCCGGAAAGAAGTGGCTCGGCTGGACTGGTTAGGGAAGTCTCGGGGACAGGCTTGCTCTCCCCCTGGCTCTCGATAAATGCCATCTGGGGGCTGACGGGAGGCCTCTGGGATGGCCTTGTTCAGATTGTAGGGTAAACAGACATGGGTCATGGTGCCAGGGAGTGTCACAATGCGCCTCACAGGACAGAGGAGCTGTTCCCCAGGACAGAGGAAGAGGAGGGGGAGCAGGCTGTGGGTGTGTCTCTGTGATGGCACTGAGGCTTCGAGAGTGGTTGAGATGGAGGAAAGCTGAGGGCAGAGCTGGGCTAGGCTGAGTGGTCTAGATGGAGGAAAGCTGCAGGAAGAGTTGTGCTGGGGTGAGTCGTATAAATGGAGGACAGCTGAGGCAGAACTGGGCTGAGTAGTTAGATGGAGGTACACCAGAGGGCAGAGCTATGGTGGGATGAGTGGTCTAGATGGAGGACAGCCCGGGATGGAGGTCTGGACACTGGATGTACAGCCCTGTCCTAACAAAGAAGTCTGTTTTCTGCCATGGATGTGTGGACCACAAATGGAAATGTAGGTTGTGGGATGTAGGTCTGGGCTCTGGCATGGAAGTCAGGGCCCAGGATGGAGGTCTGAGTCCCGCCTTGGAAATATGGGTCCTGCCATGAAGGTCTGGGCCCCGAAATGAGGTCTGATCCCGGGATGGAGGTCTGGGCCCCGGGATAGAGGTCCCAGCGCTGGGATTGAAGTTAGCAACCCCTAGTTAAAGTCTGATCCTGGGATGGAGGACTGGGCCCTGTTATAGAGGTCCATACCCCAGGATTGAGGTCAGGGCCCAGATGTAGGTCAAGTCCCCGGATGGAGGTGAAGGCCTCTGTTGGAGGTACAAATTGCACCATGGAAATAGGGGTCCAGCCATGAAGCTCTGGGCCTTGAATTGAGGGCTGATCCTGGGAAAGAGGTCTGAGCCCTGGGATGGGGTCTGGGCCCCGGGATAGAGGGAGGGGCCCCAGGATTGAGGTTAGGAACCCGGATGTAGGTGAAGGTCCAGATGGAGGTCAAGGCCCCAGATAAAGGTCTGATTCCCCACATGGCAATAGGGGTCCTGCCATGAAAGTTTGGGCACTGAATTGAGGTTTGATCCCAGGATGGAGGTTGGGGCACCGGAATTGAAGTCAGAGCCTCAGAGGGACTTCAGAGGCCCAGATAGAGGTCTAAATATCACCAAGGAAATAGGGGTCCTGCCATGAAGGTCTGGGTCCCCAATTGAGGTCTGATGCCTGGATGGGGGTCTGGGCCCAGGATGGGGGTCTGGGCCCTGGGATGGAGGTCTGGGCACCTGGATTGGCATCTGGACCCTGATAAGGAAGCCTGTGTCCTGGGATAGAGGTCAGGGCCCAGGAATGAAGTCAGGGCCCCTGGTATAGGTGAAAGCCCCAGATGGGGGTCTGAGTCCTGCCATGGAAATAGGGGTCCTGCCATGAAGGTCTGGGCCCCGAATTCAGGTCTGATCCTGGGATGGAGGTCTGGGCCCTGGGATGGGGTCTGGGCCCCTGGATTCGGGTTTGGGCTCCGGAAAGGATTCTGGGTCCTGGGATAGAAGTGTGGGCCGCGGGATTGACATTAGGTACCAGGATGTAGGTGAAGGCCTGGATGGAGGTCTGAGTCTCGCCATGGAAATAGGGTCCTCCCATGAAGGTCTGCACCCCGAATTGAGGTCTGATCTCTGAATGGAGGTCCTGACCCTAGGATGGGGGTCTGGGCCTGGGATTGACATCTGGGCCCCGGGATGGAGGTGTAGGTCCTGGGTTAGAGGTCAGGCCACAGGATTGATGTCCAGTACCTAGATGTAGGTGAAGGCCTCAAATGGAGGTCAAGGTCCCGGATGAATGTCTGAATCTCGTCATGGAAATAGGGGTCCTCCTATGAAGGTCTGTGCCCCAAATTGAGGCCTGATCCCTAGATGGAGGTCTGGGCCCTGGGATAGGGATCTGGGCACCTGGATTGGGATCTGGGCTTCCGTAAGGAGGTCTGGGTCCTGGGATAGTGGTACGGACCCTGGATTGACGTCAGGTACCCGGATGTAGCTGAAGGCTCTGGATGGAGGTCCAAGTCCTGCTATGGAAATAGGAGTCCTGCCATGAAGGTCAGGGTCCCAAATTAAGGTCTGATCCTCAGATGGAGGTCTGGATCTGGGGATGAGATTCTGAGCACCAGGATGGGGGTTTGGGTCCTGGGATGGGGGTCTGGGCCCCGGCATGTAGGTCTTGGACCTGGGATAGAGGTCTCGGCACTTGGATTGAAATCAGCGCCCTGAGACAGGTCAGGGCCCCAAAGGGAGGACTAAGTCTTGCAATGGAAATAGGGTTCCTGCCATGAGGGTCTGGACCCAGAATTGAGGTCTGATCCTTGGATGGAGGTCTGGGCCCTGGGATAGTGGTTTGTGCCGCGGGATGGCAGTGTGGGACCCGGGATCAAGGTCTGGATCCAAGGATAGACATCCCATCCCAGGATTTACATCAGGTACTCCAATGCAGGTGAAGACCCCGGATGGAGGTCCAAGTGCCGCTATGGAAATAGGAGTCCTGCCATGAAAGTCAGGGTCCCGAATTAAGGTCTGATCCTCAGATGAAGGTCTGGATCCTGGGATGGGGTTCTGTGCCCCGGGATGGGAGTCTTGATTCTGGAATGGGTGTCTGGGCCTCGGCATGTAGATCTGGGTCCTAGGATAGTGGTACTGGCCTTGGGATTGAAGTCAGGGCCCCGGAGATAGGTCAGGACCCCAGAGGGAAGTCTGAGGCCCGCCATGGAAATAGGGGTCCTCCCATGAAGGTCTGGGCCCCGAATTGAGGTCTGATGCCTGGATGGAGGTCTGGGCCCTGGGATAGGGGTCTGAGTGACTGGATTGGGGTCTAGGGTAAGGAGGTCTGTGTCCTGGGATAGAGGTCCAGGGCCAGGATTGAGTCAGGGCCCAGGGTGTAGGTGAAGGCCCCGGGTGGAGGTCCGAGTCTAGTCATAGATGTAGGGGTGCTGCCATGAAGGTCTGGGCCCCGGATTGAGGTCTGATCCGTGGGTGGAGGTCTGGGCGCTGGGATGGGTGTCTGGGTGCCTGGATTGGGGTCTGGGGTCTTGTAAGGTGTCTGGGTTCCAGGATAGAGGTCTGGGCCATAGGATTGACGTCTGATACCCGGATGTAGGTGAAGGCCCTGGATGGAGGTCTAAGTCTCGCCATGGAATTAGGGGTCCTGCCATGAAGGTCTGGGCCCCGGATTGAGGTCTGATCCGTGGGTGGAGGTCTGGGCGCTGGGATGGGTTTCTGGGTGCCAGGATTGGGTTCTGGGCCGTGGAGTGTAGGTCTGGGTCTCAGGATAGTGGTACAGGCCCCGGGATTGAAGTTAGCACCCCGGAGACAGGTCAGGGCCTGGAGGGAAGTCCGAGGCCCGCCATGGAAATAGAGGTCTACCCATGAAGGTCTGGGCCCCCGAATTGAGGTCTGATTCCTGGATGGAGGTCTGGGCCCTGGGATGGGGGTCTGCACCTCAGCATGTAGGTCTGGGTCCCGTGATAGTTGTACAGGCCCTGGGATTGAAGTCAGCCCTCTGAGACAGGTCAGGGACCAGAGGGAAGTCCAAATCCCACTTTGGAAATAGGGGTCCTCCCATGAAGGTCTAGGCCCCAAATTGAGGTCTGATTCCTGAATGGATGTCTGGGTGCTGGGATGGGGTTCTGGGTGCTGGTATTGGGGTCTTGGGTCCCGTAAGGAGTCTGGGTCCCGGGATAGAGGTCTGGGCTACTGGATTGACGTCAGATACCTGGATGTAGGTGAAGGCCTCGGATGGAGGTCTAAGTCTCGCCATGGAAATAGGGGTCCTTCAATGAAGGTCTGGGCCCCGAATTGAGGTCTGATTCCTGGATGGAGGTCTGGGCCCCTGGTTGGGGGTCTTGGTTATGGGATGGGAACCTGAGCCCCGGCGTGTTGGTTTGGGTCCTGGGAAAGTGGTACAGGCCCCGGGATTGAAGTCAGCGCTCCGGAGACAGTCAGGGCCTGGAGGGAAGTCCAAGTCGTGTCATGGAAATAAGGGTCCTTTCGTGAAGGTCTGGGCCCCAAATTGAAGTCTGATCCCTGAATGGATGTCTGGGCGCTGTGATGGGGGTCCGGATGCCTGGATTGGGGTCTGGGTTCCGGTAAGGAGTCTGGGTTCTGGGATAGAGGTCTGGGCCATGGGATTTATGTCAGATACCCGGATGTAGGTGAAGGCCCTGCGTGGAAGTCTAAGTCTCACCATGGAAATAGGGGTCCTCCAATGAAGGTCTGGGCCCCGAATTGAGGTCTGATCTCTGGATTGAGGTCTGGGCCCCGGGATGGGGGTCTTCGCCCCTGCGTGTAAGTCTGGGTCCTGGGATAGTAATACAGGCCCCTGGATTGAAGTCAGTGTCCCGGACACAGGTCAGGTTTAGGGAGTTGTCCGAGTCCCACCATGGAAATAGGGGTCCTCCCTTGAAGGTCTGAGCCCCAAATTGAGGTCTGATTCCTGTTGGAGGTCTGGGCCCCGGGATGGGGGTCTTGGTTCTGGGGTGGGGGTCTACATCCCAGCATGTAGGTCTGGGTTCCGGGAGAGTGGTACGGGCCCCGAGATAAAGTCAGCGCCCCGGAGACAGGTCAGGGCCCGGAGGGAAGGCTGAGTTCTACCATGGATATTGGGGTCTTCCCATGAAGGTGTGGGCTCCGAATTGAGGTCAGATCCCTGGATGGAGGTTACGGCCATAGGATGTGGGTCTGGGCTCCTTGATCGAGGTCTGGGCCCTGGGATGGAGGTGTTGGTTCCGTGATAGAGGTCTGGGCCACAGGATTGACGTCAGGTACCCGTATGTAGGTGAAGGTCCCAGATGGAGGTCAAGGCCCTGGATGGAGGTCTGAGGCTCGCCATGGAAATAGGGGTTTTCCTTTGAAGTTCTGGGCCTCGAATTGTGGTATGATCCCTGGATGTAGGTGTGGATCCTGAGTTAGGGTCTGTGCCCCTGAATCAGGGTCTGCGCCTCCGCCAGTAGGTCTGGATTTTAGTATAGAAGTCCAGGCCCCGGTGTTGAAGTCAGTGCTCCGAAGCCAGGTCAGGGGCCTGGAGGGATGTCTGAGACTTGCCATGGAAATAAGGGTCCTGCCTTGAATGTCTGGGCCCCGAATTGAGGTCTGATCTGTGGATGGAGTTCTGGGCCCTGGTTGGCAGGTCCTGGTCCTGGCATAGAGGTCTGGTTTCTGGGATTGTCGTTAGGTCCCTGGATTTAGGTGAAGCCCCTGGGTGGAGGTTAAGGCCCCGTATTGAGGTTAAGGCCTTGGATGATGGTCTGTGTCCTGTCATGGAAATAGGGGTCCTGCCAAGAAGATGTGGGCTCCTAATTCAGGTCTCATCCCTGGATGGAGGTCTTGGCTCCGGGATGGGGGTCTGGGTAATGGGATGGAGGTCTGGGCCCTGGGATAGAGGTTCCAGCCCTGAGATTGAAGTCAGCACCCTGGAAGGTGGTCATGGCCTCGGATGGAGGTTAAGTCCCGGATGGAGGTCCGAGTTCCGCTATGGAAATGGGGTCCTGCCATGAAGTTCTGAGCCCGGAATCAGGTCTGAGCCTTGGATGGATGTCTGGGCCCAGACCTCCATCCTGAAGCCAAGACCTCCGTCTCAGGGCCCTGACCTCTATCCGGGTTCTGAGCTCCATGACAGAGCTGAGGTTAGTGTTCTAGATTGAGGGATAACTAGGCTGAGTGGTCTAGATGTAGATCAGCTGAGGTAGAGTGGTCTAGAGTGGTCTGAGGTAGTTTGCCGTGGTCGGCAAACTCATTAGTCAACAGAACCAAATATCAACAGTACAATGATTGAAATTTCTTTTGAGAGCCAACTTTTTTAAACTTCAACTTCTTCTAATGCCACTTCTTCAAAATAGACTCTCCCAGGCCATGGTATTTTGTGGAAGAGCCACACTCAAGGGGCCAAAGAGCCGCATGTGGCTCGCGAGCCGCAGTTTGCCGACCATGGGTCTAGATCAGCAGTCGCCAACCTTTAGGACTTCATGGACCACCAGGGGTCCGCGGACCCTGGTTGGCAACCATCGGTCTAGATGGAGGACAGCTGAGGACAGAGCTTAGTTAGTGTGAGTGTTCTAGATGAAGGACAGCTGAGGGCAGAGCTTGGCTGGGATGAGTTGCTTGAGGAAGATCATCTGGCCATCCTCCAGGGTAGGGAGGGGGGTGAGTCAGGGATTCAATGTCATGGCCCAGAGGAGAGGGGGATAGATGGTCCCAATGGGAAAGGAGGGTCAGGAGTCAAACACTCTGAGATGGGTCTTGCCTGGGATCTGAGGGATGAAAAGGGTAGGGGGAGGGAGGTAGGACACCTTGCGAGGCGACTGGGGAAATGGTGGGAACGCTAGTGACAGGCCTGGCAGGGCCCTTTGGGCCAGGTGCTGCTGTTTGGAGCAATTTGAGTTTGAGAGGCAGGTGCCTTTAAGAGAAGAGCTGAGAGGCATTTAGATGACTGATTGGGGAGAGCTCAGCTCACAGCAGGGAGGGGAGGGGAGGCTGCAGCACAGACCACCAGGGCGGTCAGGCCCTGTCCAGCCAGGAGCTTGGAGTTGGAGGGCAGAGGTCCTAGCTAGGAGGGGGACAGTGCCAGGGGAGGGGGCTGTAGGCTCTGAGGGGTGGGTTTCCCACCACAGGGGGCTCAGTAAAGTCCCTCATCCCATCAGGATGGGCCTGGAGGGGACACAGGCCTGGACACCGGTCGACAGAGGGTTGTGGGTGTGGAGAAGGGCCAGGGCAAGCTCAGCTGTTTCTACAGACACTGGGTGGGGGTGGCTGGCACGCCCCTGGGGTGGGACAGTCCCAATTGTCCTGATCACCCTGATAATTCTAGTACCTGTCTGGCAGCCATCTCATTGTTAGTGTTAAAGCTCATTTGATTTATAAAATGTTCCAGTATGTCATTGATTCTGAGCTTTTTCTCTCCACCTTAAGTTCTTTGAAAGTGAGAAGTGTTGACAATCAATGGCATCTGACAATCGCTGCAGAAGGTGGCAGTCACAGGCATGGGTAATCTCCCTGACCTTGCAAAGTGGGGGTCAGGAGCTTGAAGGCAAATCTCAGAGACACAGACACTTGCTTTTTCAATCCCCAGAGTGGGAGGGATGTTTGTGGGGAGGTGGGGAGTCCCTCAACAGAAGCCACAATTAGGCGGCTTGGCAGAACTGAACAACCATCAGCCCAGGGCCTTGTAATTATTTGATTGCTTTTTAAGAAGCCGTGCATTACCAAGGCTGCTGATGAAACAGAAATGGTATTCTCTGGGACTATGGGGACAGAGCCTCAGATTTGAGGGTGAGTCAGAAGAGTCAGACCCTGACTGTAAAGTTTTCGAAAATCTTATTCAATTTTTTATGCTACATTATGTCACATCATATCAGTCATATTATCTTATACTAGAGGCCGGGTGCACGACATTCATGCACTGGGGGAGGGGCGGGGAGTCCCTTAGCCCGGCCTGTGCCCTCTCGCAGTCCAGAACCCCTCAGGGGATGTCGTGAAGGCAGGAGAGGCTCCTGCCACCGCCACTGCACTCGTCAGCCGTGAGCCCGGCTTCTGGCTGAGCGGCGCTCCCCTGCGGGAGTGCACTGACCACCAGGGGGCAACTCCTGCATTGAGCGTCTGCCCCCTGGTGGCTAGTGCACGTCATAGCAACCAGTCATTCTGCTGTTCTGTCGATTTGCATATTAGCCTTTTATTATATAGGATACTAGTGGCCCAGCGCATGGATTTGTGCACATTAAAAGGAAATTGGGAGCCCGCGCCCATGTGCCTGGGGAGTTTCCACGTTCCCTGAGCCGCCGGGAAGTCACGTGGGGAGTCTGTCCTCCTCCCTGCACCTTCCTGGAAAAATATTTCCAAATGTCCCTTTTGCGGCCAGGGTCGCACCTTGCTGGCCAGGAGGTCCCCATCCCCAGTGAACACCTTGGGCTGTGCTGAATGCTTTCCACTGTTCAGAGCTGGATAAGAGATGCTTGGAGGTGCACAATACAAAGTTGGGGATCTTGGAGGGAGGGGGTGCTCTCTCTTCCATGCCCCCACCCTTCGGATCCATCTCTCTGACTTTTACCCCAATTGTCAGTTGCCACCTTGTGGCCATTTTTATATTGCTGCCTTCCTCTGTAGCTCTGGGGCAAATTGGTGAGGGATGAGATTTTATCTCTATGCCCAAGGCAGAGTTTCAGGAGCCTGGCAGCGATATCAGGCTCCTCCTGGTTACTCTGAGTGTCCATGCTTCATCCATTCCCTGGAGATTGTACCTATAGGCTTATGGGGTTTGGGCCTCATGGCAAGTTCTGGCTGGGTTGTGGGCATCCCTGGAGCCAGGTACCAGCACTGTGGGGGGGGGTATCTATCCACAGGAGCTGCCATCTGTGGGCCTGCCCGCCTGCAGGAGCCACTGGGGATCTGTAGGGAATGTGGGAGCCCAGAGGGAGCCTGGATGCAGGCCAGACCCGGGAAGGGTGCGATGGACTCCGCTGTGGACACCCATGGGAGACCCGCTCATCAGATTGGGATTTTCTCACTTTTTTCCAGGACTCTTTCGGGAGGTGGGAAGTGGCAGCTGAGGGTGGTAGGAAGGAAGGACAGAGAGGCAGATCACGGTCCTGGGTAAGGCGCGTTCTTAATATTTCAGTTCCGCATCTGAAGGAACACAGCAATAGCTAAGGGGTGGAACATGGCCCTGATGCCTGAGGAGGCATTCCAGGGGTCTGGCATTAGTATCAAGGTCGTCCCAGTCACGCACCAACGTTCCATGCTGCACTTGTTCGCAGTAGATTGTACCTGCAGGGTATGGGGCGGGGGGCAAATTTCCATGTAACTCCAGGCCCCAGTGTGGGGCTGCCTGAACCAAACAGGTCAGGCCAGCACCTGCTGGTGGCCCTCTGCCCACTGGAGCCGACTAGCGCTCTGCAGGGATCCAGGAGTGGGTATTCAGTGCCAGGTCGTGGACCTTTCCGGGAGATGGGGCCGGGGCCGGTTGGTAGGTGGAAGTTGCGAAGGGCTTGCCCGCAGACATGAATGGGTCATTGGGCTGGGCTTCACCAGCACTTGCTCTTGAGATGGGGGCAGGCCCAGGCAGTACGTTTATTAAGCGCCTCTGTGGGTTTTTCCTGAGCCCGCATCCAGAGATTCAGAGGGCAATAGGTAAGGGGTGCGGTGCAGCCACAGGGTCTGAAGGGAGAGTTCCAAGGGCTGGCGATGGCTGTTCCGTGGTCATGTAGGCTACACCGCCACCACCCGGGTGTTGGGATTGCAGTCTGTTTGCTGGAGATTGCACCTGCCAGAGGCGGGAGAGGCTCCTGTGCCTGGCTTCTGGCTGAGTGGCTCTCCCGCTGTGGAAGTGCACTGACCATCAGGGGGCAGCTCCTGCACTGAGCGTCTACCCCTGGTGGTCAGTGCGCGACCAGTCGTTCGGTTGTTCTGGCGTTATGCTGGCTATATATATATATATATATATATATATATATATATGTGTGTGTGTGTGTGTGTGTGTGTGTATATATATATATATATATATATGTGTGTGTGTGTGTGTGTGTGTGTGTGTATATATATATATATATATATGTGTGTGTGTGTGTGTGTGTGTGTGTATATATATATATATGTGTGTGTGTGTGTGTGTGTGTGTGTGTGTGTGTGTGTGTGTATATATATATATATATGTGTGTGTGTGTGTGTGTGTGTGTGTATATATATATATATGACTAGGGGCCCAGTACACGAATTTGTGCACCTTGAAAGAAACTGTGGGTTGCGAGGCTGCAGTGGGCACAGGGGCAGGTCTTGGCCCATCCTCCACACCCGTGCCCAGCCCCTCCCACCATGGCCCCGGTCCCCTGTTTGCCAGAAGTCTTGCTCCTGCCGCAGCTGCTCCCACGCACTGACAGAGCTGGCACCGCTTGCACCTGCTGATGGTGTGGAGCTATTGGGCTGGTGCTGGCAGCAGGTGTGAGTGGGGCCAGTGCATTAGCAGGTGTGAGCAGTGGCTGCTGCCCCAATCGCCCCTCAGGATCAGGGGGAGGTGGAGAAGCCCTTAGGGGCGATTGGGGCTGGCAGCCACCACTCGCACCTGCTGACGGCGCCGAGCGATTGGGACCGGCACCAGGCACCAGCAGTGGGTGCAAATGGTGGCTCTGGCACTGCCAGCAGGTGCAAGCAACAGGCAGGTCAGTGGTGCAGGGGAACAAAGAATGTTCAGTAACCACCAGAGTTTGCCCCGATGACAGTGACCGGAGCCCTGCCTTGGTCTGGTGCCCCCTCTCACCTGCTCCACCATCCTACCGCGGCTGACGCCTGCCATATTGCATGCTCTGCCGCCTTTTGCCAAAGCCTGCCATGTTCTGCGTGCACCTCCTGGTGGTCAGTGCACGTCATAGCAACCGGTCGTTTGGTTGTTCTGCCGTTCAGTCTATTTGCATATTAGAGTTTTATATATATAGTTATGTTATAATCTACACACAGTTAATGCATAGCTCTCAAGTGCACATTCACTCAGCTTTGGTAAACACATACACCCATGTAACGCACAACTCAGTTGTAATATAGAAATTTCTATCACCTAGGAGTCTTCCTGCTTCTTCTCCGTCAATCCCTCACCGTCCAGCCCTGGGAGGCAGACTGATCTGGATTTAACCTCCCAAGATAGATTGATAGATTGATGAGTTTAAATGTCCCACTTGCAGAACAAATAGTATCATACAGAATGTATCGTATGCACGTGTGTTTGCTTAAAAAAAGGTCAGTGAGGTGAAATTGGTTGACAGTGTTGGACACATCTTTTGTATCCTTAATCATTTTTTTTTTTTACTTGTTGTCATTCGTGACTTGTCTATTTTAATCTTAAATTTTGCCAAGTTTTGCCTTTGTATCTTGGACTCCAGTTATTAGCAACAGATACCTCAGGATTGTTATATATCCTTGGAGCATAAACCCTTTTATCATTCAGGAAGCAACCTCAGTATGTCTGATAATACCTCCACCCAGAAGCCAGCTTTATTCTTGTTGAAACATTGCGATGGGGCCTGGCCAGTGTGGCTCAGTGGTTGTGCGTCCACCTTTAAACAAGGAGGTCATGGTTTGATTCCCAGTCAGGGCACATGCCCGGGTTGGGGCTCGATCCCCACTAGGGGGTGTGCAGGAGGCAGCCGATCAATGTTTCTCTCTCATCATTGATGTTTCTATCTCCTTCCCTCTCCCTTCCTCTCTGAAATCAATTAAAAATATATATTTAAAAAAGAGAAATAGCTCAGCATGCATGTGACATCTTTTCCTGACTTTCGAATTGATTGTCTTGTGAGCAGTAGCTAGCTGGATTCTGCTGTTGTTGTTTTAAACCCGCTCTGGCAATTTCGGAGTGGTTAAGCCATTGCATTAAATGTGACTATTGACAAGGATGGTTTGACCTGCCTTGCTAGTTTCTCTCATGTATCCCTTTTGTGTTTTGTTCCTTCTTTCTGGCTTTCCTCTGGATTATTCAACTATTTGGATAGTATTCCCATTTAGATCTTCTCTTGTTTTGGAACAAGTCCTCTTGTTTTTATTTTGTCATTGCTCTAGTGGTTAGAGACTACGCGTGCGTCCACAGCTCGTCATGATCTCCCATGTTAGTGTGTTTCCGTGTCACAGAAAGCGTGAGATCCACACAACCCCTGCTCGTTTACCCTCACGCTTTGCCATCGCTGTTGTATAGTTTCGCCCAACAGAGTATAAAGCTGCGACTCATGGATGTTAATTGGCAAACAGCCACCTGTCTTCCAAGGGCCTGAGGAAGGAGAAAGGCTTTTGCCCTTTTCGTATCTGCCCCTCGTTGCACCCGCAGGCCCACATCCCATCTGCCCCAGTTCCGCCCAGGCCGAGGCCTTCCTGCCACATTTCTTGTCCCTCAGGTCGGTTGTTTGCACATTCTCACCACTTTTGTTTCAAAAATGTCTTTAATCCACCTTCATTTTTATTTTTTTGCTGAATGTAGACTTCTAATTTGGCGGGTGAAATTCTGGGTATTGTCTCGGCGTCCCCTGCCGCTTTGTTTTGGGGAGAAGTCAGCACTTTTCGTTTGCTGCTGCTTAGACTTTTTTTCTGTGTTTACATTTCCATCAGTTTGATTGTGAGGTGCCCAGTGATGGGTTTCTTTGAATTTATCATGCTTGGCATTTATTAAATTCCTTTCATATCGTTGCTCCCTGCGCCGTTCTCCCTCTTCTCCTTCTTCTGGGAATTTAATTATACAGAATACAGACTCCTGCTACTCCCCAAGGGTTGCTGGTTCTCTGTTCACTTTTATCCGGCAATGTTTTGTGTTGTTTGAAAGTAGACGTTTAACTCTAGAACGGTTTTAGATTTGCAGAATGATTGCAAGGCGGCACAGAAGTTCCCGTTCCTGCACACTCGGTGTCTCCCACCGTTAACATCTTCCGTGATGAAGGGCTGTGACCTGAGGACCGGACATTCCACACCGAATGGAGACTCAGCTGGGCACAGGCTCCATCATCAACACCCTCTGGCAGCGAGGCGTTCTTTCTCCCCTTGGAAAGGCAATGTGATGTATTTTGAGGCCGATTTAAAAATTATGCACAAGAGCCGCCACAAATCACAAAGAAAAAGAATGGGATTTCACGTGAGCAGGGCGTTTGCAGGAACCCATGCATCACCGTTTCCCACGTGGAACCGGCTCACCTTCTGGGGATAAATAACCGCTGAGAAACAGCTCCATCGTCCTCCGTCTGCGTTTCCTGCAATGCCCAGAACCGTGTGGAGATCCAGCTTTCTCAGCACCCTTTGCTGGCGAGAAGACAGACATACAGACCAGTGGGTCAGCGCAGAGAGCCCAGAAACCGTCCCCCGAATGTGCAGTCAGCTGACGTCCACACGTGAATTCCCAGTGAGGAAGCCTGGCCTTTACCTTCTGTTTCGGGAAGTGGAGCTCTGTGCTCACGTAGCTGCTGCTTAAAATGCAGGCATTTACTTGAATATTTAGAAACATAAAATAAATGAGTTATCTGGGGGATCCACGGCAGCACTTTATCCCGGGATGGCCCATCTTTTATCTGTAAATTTATGATTCTGTACAAAGTCAAAGATTTCAGTAGACATTTATTACCCCCATAAACCTTTAGAACGAACGGGCAGTGAAAATAGGAGGGACATAAAACTTCATCTTCAGGATCCACATCGATCACCAGCCTTTTACCGGCATGAGACTCTCGCTGGATGTTAAAGGTCTCTGTTCACATATGTGACGGATCCAGAGATTCCGTCGCCTCTCACGGAACCCGGCGGCCCAGGCCCAGGCCCAGCATCTGCCTGGCAGGTGTGTGAGGGTTCAGTTGGGTGATCCACGGGGAGTAGAGCCCAGTGCCGGCACGCGGAGCGCATCCCTGAAAGTGGACCTGCGTGGCCACCGTTTTCAGAGTGGTTATCGCCCTGCTGAGCTGAAGGGTACCACAGCACGGGGATGGTTTGCACAGCAGCGGAGCAGCAAGCTCAGCCACCTTCACACTTGGATCAATCAGATGTCACTCCGGGATTAGGGGAAACTTCAGATCCACAGACTGGATTGAGCTGGTCCCTGGCATCTGCATAAACCGAGAGGAACAACATGCAGGCTCTCAGTCAGCAGAGCCCACCTGCTCCCCAGTACCATGGAGAGAAGCCTGCTGGTGGGCTGTCAATCAAAGCTGGGGTGTATTCACAGGGACTGGAGTTCCAGGTCCTGGTCACAGCCCCTCCTCGGGGAGGAAGGAGCTCTGACCCCGGAGGAGGCACAGGTCGAGTAAGGGGTGACCTGGCCGTGGCAGGTCCAGGGCGAGGCTTCACCTGGGTCATGGTCTGTGATCATCCCGATGGCCGTGATGAAACTGCGTGATTTCCGCTTACCAGGAAACAGGCTGACGGCGGTGAGGAGCGTCCTGCCAGCTCTCACGCAGATGGTGCGGTGCAAACCCAGGCAGGCAGATGAGGGGCCGGCTTCCAAGCTCTGTGCCTGACGCGTCCCTGCATCAAACTACAGACAGAATTGCCCACTTGGGGGGAAAATGGATCCACAGCCCATAGGCAGAAGCGGGAACGTGGTGGCTTGGTGTCACCTGTCACGAGGCCTTTCCCCTCCCCCCACAGGAGGAAGAAGAAGTCTGTGTGCTATAAACCCTCCCCTTTCTTGTCCCCCAAAGAAAAGGTGTCCAGGACCAAAATAATGTTTCCTTTCTTTGTTAACAGCTCCCGGCCCCCGCCCCCCTTCTTCCCTTAAAACCTTCCTTTGTACAACCCCTGGGAGCACCTTCCATGGCTGGGTCGGCAGCTGCCTGGTTCATGAGTCGATTATAAAGCCAATTATATCTCCAAGTGTATGTGGTTGAATTTGTGTTTTAACACCTGCTCGGTGATTTACATTTCATTTAACACTCAGCGAATATGGTTGGAGTGCCTGCCATTGGCTGCACTGGGCACGTGGGACACACCAGGCCCCTGCCTCCGCAGCTGCCATCTGAGGAACCAGCATGGCCACATGGTGTCCCCTCGTCCCCATCTCACTGTCCTCGCCACGCCCAAACCTGCCACAGGTACTGCGGAACCTGCCCCACCCATCTGACCCCACTCCACCTCTGTGGCCTGGGTGCCTTCATTACCCTCTAGCACGTGTCCTGTCTTACCGGGTCCACTTATAACCCTTTATCTACATGGCAGCTACTGCGATCCTTCACACGACAACTCCTTCCACATCCTACATGTACCATCATGGACTCGCGCTGCCTTCAGAATAAAACCCTTCAACTTGCAGGGCCCCAAGGCCCATATGACCAGGACCCCCCACCCCTGGCTCCTTCCAGCCTTCCTCCCATCATCTCACAAAGCCCTGCGGGCTGTCCCACCTCCTCTCAGAAAACCTGCCTCAGGGACTTGCAGGCACAGTTCCCCTGCCTGAAATGTCTCTCCTCACTGTGTGGGCTGAACGATTGCGTCCCCAAACTTCATAGGTTGAAGCCCAGACCCTCAGTGTGATGGTGTTTGGAGGTGGGGCCTTCGACAGGTGATTCGGGTTAGACGAGGTGGTGAGGGTGGGGCCCGGAGGTGGGATTAGTGCCCTTATAAGAGGAGATGCTTCAGCACTCACTCTGTCCCTGCCTCTAGCTCTGTCCTTCTGCATCGGTCAGTAAGACAGTGATGAGCATGTATCCCCTGCACAGCCACTGTCACTGAGCGTGATTCTGGAGCTCCACAGACCAGCTGAGGACCCCGGGCCTGGCCACGGGGAGGAGAGGAACGGAAGCATTCCAGCATCTCTGCAGAGATGGAGCGCAGGAGACTAAGCACGCTGGTCCCAGATTTGCAGGGATCAGCATTCTTCCAGGGCAGGAAATATAGCCATGAATTCTATAAGCACTTAACCTCGGGAATTACTAGGGCTGTAGTCAACTGAAATTAGGTTTATGTGCTGAGCAGCTGGAGCTAGCTTCCTAGACAGGAGCGCTTTCTCTTGCTCGGTCCCTAGATCTCGAACTCTACGAGCGTCCTGCTTGTGAGGGGACGCTCCGTCCGGGCAGAGGAGCCTCTGGCACCAGCGTGTCTGGGCACGCGTGTCCTGGCCATGGCTCCTTGCTCCTGCCGGCTGTTTCTGCATGGATTTTTTTTTTTCTGCAACAGGAAGCTCCAGTCACAAGAGGAAATGGCTGTGAATTAGGTGGATACCAACATGGGCTCCGCCAGGGAACGTGGGCCAGGCTACTCTGACAAGACAGGTGGGTCTGCTGAAGATGCTCTGTGAGCAGTTCCCCCCAAGTCCCCAGGACCGTGCTGCTCAGAGTGGAGGTGGGAGCAGAGAGGCCCACCCACTTCAAAGGAGTCTGCCCTCCAGTGCCTCCTGGAGCCTTCATCTTGGACAGAGGTGAGGGGCTGGGCGCTAAGGACCCCGCGGAAGAGGGAGCTGAGTCATGCCTGAGGATCAGCTGTAGGAATGAGTGGTGTCTGGGCCAGCCACAGAGCAGGGGCCTGAATGCGAGACTCCCGCCCCCTGGGTCTCTCCTCACACTCAGAGGGGACCTGGCCCTCCTCCAGACCTCCCGCAAAGATGCTTCTCGGAGCATGGGTCCTGGAAGCCTGCTCTCCCACCAGTTATGAAGGAGTTCCCTTTGGCCCCATTGAATTAATGTGGGAAGGTTCTGGCCAATTCCCCGCAGAACTCTAAAACCTGCAGAGCTTGTAACCTCCAAGCTAAGTGGTGCTGAGAGACCTTTCGGAGAGTCTGTTCTCATTTGCATTTTGCAAGTTTATATGTTTGGATCAGAATGGGTCTGGGAGTCTGAAAATACACTCCTGGCCTTGACCTCTGCCCCATGATGGTGAGACTTCAAAGAGGCTTGTGCATTCAGACCCCAGAACCTTGGCACACTGACGTCCAGGTCACAGGTTCTGCTGATCTTGGCTGTGTGTAATTCACATGCAGCTCTGAGCAGGGAGCCTAGAGCTGCGTGGGCACACAGCTGTCAGTGGTCCATCCTCAGGCGTGGGTGGCACTCACAGTGCCCGCACCTCGTGACTCTGGTCCCGCCCTCACCTCACTGCCCTGCAGGAATGCTGACCACAGAGAATCTTCTTAAAGGGCAAGCTCATTAATTTTAAGGAGTTCTGCCCTTTCCTTTCACTCACTTGGTCTGACGAGGACCCTGCCTAATGCTAAGATTCTCACTTTCCCAATTATCTAGTGCCTCCACTACATGGGCAGTCGAACTCTGAGAGCTTTGTGACATCTTGGATTCCGGGTCTGGATTAGAATGCACGGCGGTACCAGCGCGGGTTGGATGGCGCCAATGGTGGGATGTGGTTTGCTCATTCATTTGTTCAGTGGGGACTCAGTCACTCACATCTCAGGTGAAAAAAATCCCACAGACAACATGGTGACACCGTTGCTCAGGTGACCCCATAATCCCTCTGGGGGTTCTTCCAGATGATGGGGAGCCCTCCCCTCCAGACTGAGGAGTCCAGGGCCAATGGGAAAGTGACCCGATGACCTCCAGGAGCGTGATCAGCTCGAATGGACTTGAGTCTGTGATGGAAAAGGAGCTGTGTTGTCTCGTGAGGAATTCTGGCTGAGCCATGCCAAGCCACAGGTGCTCAGCCAGCTCGGGACAGTTCTGGGCAACAGCCTGTGAGCACGCCTGCGCAGCATCTTCCGCGGGCCTGTTGTGCCTGTCAGCCACCTCCACCGCCCGCCAGGAGCCCTGCTGTCAGAATGCGAGACCCTGAAAGAAAGGCAGCATTGGTCTTCTGCAGTGTCAGCATCATTGGCATATCCTGGTGAATAAACCGATTGAAATTCTAATTTAATTGACATATTTATTCCCAAGATTTATTATTGGTTCATTTTATTCCCATTTGATCATGTTTCATTTCTTTCTTGTTTAATTTTCAAGGCACACTGAATATCTTCATTTATCTTGTTGAGCACCCTAACTAGAATAATAATAATTACTTTAAAAATATTTATTTATTAAATTGGGGTGACATTGGTCAACATGAACATACAGGCTTCAGGTGTGGGTTTCTACAATAGACAAGATGTGTCTATCGCACCGTGTGTCCACCACCCAAAGTCAACTCTGATCCTGTCACCGTATATTAGGACCCCTTTCCCTCTGGAAACCATCACACTGATGTTTGTGTTCATGAGTTTGTTTTACGTCCCACATCTGGGTGAAGTCGTATGATTGTTAGCTTTTCCTGACTGACTTATTTCACTTCACATAATGTTCTCAAGGTCCATCCGTGTTGTTGCAAATGGTGCCATTTCATCCTTTCTTATGGCTGAGTAGTATTCCATTGTGTATATATACCACATCTTCTTTATCCATCTTTCTCTGTCATGGGACATTTTGATTGTTTCCATGTCTTAGCCACCATGAATAATGCTGCAAT
This sequence comes from Plecotus auritus, assembly GCF_963455305.1. NCBI lineage: Eukaryota > Metazoa > Chordata > Mammalia > Chiroptera > Vespertilionidae > Plecotus > Plecotus auritus. Next base: position 5,484,274 of record NC_137783.1, on the reverse strand, counting down.
GAATATAGGGGTGCATATATCTTGGGAAATACATGATTTCAAAATTTTCAGGTACATACCCAGGAGAGGGATTGCTGAGTCGTATGATAGCTCCATTCTTAATTTTTTGAGGAGTCACCAGACTGCTTTCCATAGCGGGTGTATCAGTCTACACTCCCACCAGCAGTGAATGAGGGTTCCCTTTTTCCCACAACCTCTCCAACACTTGTAATTGTTTTGTTGATAATGGCCACTCGAACAGGTGTGAGGTGGTATCTCATTGTAGTGTTGATTTGCATTTCCCTAATTGCCAGTGAGGTTGAACATCTTTTCACATATCTATTGGCTGTTTGTATGCCTTCTTGGGAGAGGTGTCTTTTCAGGTGCTCTGCCCACTTTTTGATTGGGTAGTTTGTTTGTTGGGTGTTGAGTTTTAGGAGCTCTTTATATGTTTTGGAAATTAAACCTTTGTCGGAGCTACTGTTTGCAAATATCGTCTCCCATCTGGTTGGCTGCCTCTTTGTTTTGTTGTCAGTTTCTTTGGCCATGCAGAGCTTTTATAATGATTTTAAAGTACTTTCAGAATAAGTTATTTTACAAATGTTACTTACGGGCGACGGTATCCCTAAGCCTCAGCATTCCCCACACATTCTGCCTTTCGGTTTAGGGAAGAAGCTTTTCGTTCGGTTGGTGGTGGTGTTGTTTTACTGTTTCCCTCCTGTTCTGTGTTTACCCCTCTAGCTGTGTGGTGGTGGCGGCCTCTGGATCCTCAGTTCAGAACCAGGTCTTTAAAGTGCGATTCAGGGCCCAGCGGTGAGGTGATACCCATCCACCACCACACGAGGGAGCAGCTTTTCCCAGTACCCGGCGCTCGGAAGCTCCGGGTCTTCCCGCCTCTTCGCACCTTGTCTGGCCCTTCACTGTGGCCTCAGGCAGCCTTCAGCAGGGTTGTCATGTTCAGGTTGTACAAGCATTAAGACCCCAATTCCACACGCTGGCTTTGACACTGATAGCCTGACTCTGGCTGCCCCTTTTCCCAGGAAGCATTTTAAAGGCCCGTTGGCCTGTACAAGCTAAGCTCCTGGCCCTGCCCCTGGAGCCCAGCAGACCTAGGGTCTCAGCCCCCTCCCCGCTCAGCATTTCTGCGGCTCCTGGTTCACAGAGCAGGACTTAGCTCCCTTCTGAGCTCAGAACTGTCTATTTTCTTCTTCTTTTTTAAAAAAGATTTCATCTATTATTGCTATGTTTTTGGAGCAAAAGGGACGCCTCAGAGCCTGAGCTCACCATGCCAGCCTGTCAAAAACGAAGGGCATTTGATCTTTGCTGCGAACTGGACTGGAAGATTCCTAGAGATTCATCTTCGTAGAGACGAGAGAACGAGACGAAACCACATGACCTCAGCTTGCATGCATTTGTCCGGAAGCCGAGGAGCTCAGGATACTGTAGGGGAGCTGGCGCCCAACTCCGCTTTGAAGAGAGAGCGCACGATTCCTCTCTGTGCACCAACCACAGAGAACGTTGGGGAACTGAGAGAAGGCAGGCAGCACCGAGGCCCATTTCTGTGGCCGTTCTAATGAGAGCAGGAATGCTCATCTCTCTGTTTCGGGCCATTGCCACATTGCTGTTCTCAGGAGGAGCCTTTGAAGAAGAGCCGAGGACAGTTGGGAGAGCCCGGCCTTGGGCCAGGCCCCTGGAAACAGCTGTCTGGTGGGGAGCACAAGTGCTGCCTCGGAGAACACGTGCATCCAACGCTCCGTGCCTTTAAAATTCAGTGCAGACGACCCCGCATGTACACACGGTGGGCTTCTCCTGTCCACCAGCCTGAGAGTTAACTAAGTCCCTGTGAGGTATGTGAGGTTGCTCTGACGTGTTTAGCAGGAAGGTTAGCTCTGGTTTAGAATGAGATTTAAGAATGGGTTCACGAAAATAAGTAACAGCCATCGGATACTGTATGCCCTTGAGTGGAGCCCTTGAGTGGAGGAATGGAGGGTGGACACAGCGCCCGGATGGGCTTCAGAGAACAGAGCATCTGTAGTCTGGACGCTGAGGATTCAGACGTGCCCCGGTCCAGGTCCAGGCTGCCTGGTTGAGCTCTGAAAACACCACCTCAGGCTGCAGGTGGCTCTCCATGGTGCTGAAACGCCCCTCCACTACCCCTCTGACCCCCCTCTCCTCTGCCCCAGGACTGCACATCCTTCCCAGGACATCTGGGATGATTCTGAAGCCAGGAGCTTCTCCCTCAAGTGAACCTGGGCCGGAGCCTGCGGCTGGTGTCAGTGCGGAGAGGCTGGCCCTGCAGCCAGGCGCTCCGGGCAGGAATCTGGACTCCCCGCCTCCGGCTGCATGCCGCTGTTGCGTTGCTTCCTTCCTGCCCGCTGTCTCCTCTGTGTGCCGGGTGTGCTGAAGGCACAGCCAGCCCTGGCCTTCGGAGGGCCGCAGGAGGTCATGAGCACGGCACACAGCCCAGCGACGGGACGTGCACATGCTCAAACATACGCGATTAACCTGTAATTGTTGTGGACAAAGCACCAGCTCCACCGGCGCCCAATCCCGGCTCGGCACTCGCTTCCTCCGTGACCCTGGAGCGGTCCTGCCGCCTCGGTTGTCTCTGGTGACAGACTGGCAACGGGACCACACCCTCAGGTTTGTGGTGGGAACTACAGGAACGAAGCTGCACACGGAAGGGTGTTGCCAACCCCGGGTGTTCCCCACACGCTCCCCACGTGCGCGCCTTCCTGCGCTCTTCTGAACTGACAGCGAGGGAACTAAGGGAACCGCAGTTATGAAGACCTGCTGGATCGTGCATAGATTCACAAATATAAATCAAATGGATAATGCCTCGGGCAGGGGAACCTGCTTGATTATTATTAATATAGGACACACAGCCTGCTTAGGGACACGCTTGATAACAAGTGGAAGAATACGCCAGGAAGTATTCCCACGGAGATCCTTCAGGTGCAGGTAATGAATTTCTGCAGAGACAACGAGGCCGCTTTCTCCACACTGTCCTCAGGCGGACCCCTTCTCTCCCCGGGAATTACCGGAGGCTCGAGGAAACTCACCGAAGGCCCATTCATTCCAGTCCAGTCTCCTTGGAGTCCAGTCTCCTGCTCAGATTGTGTCTGGGACGATCGGATTCTTTATGAAGGGTAGAAACGAGGAGCCATTTTAGTTAATGGCTCAGAAATTTCAATTATATTAATGTTGAATTAGTGCTGGGCACCAGCAGTCAATCCCTCTCTCCTTAGACGTATTATTATGTGAATCTCTGTAAGTCCAGGTTGGATCTGATGATGGTCCTAATACTTCTGCTGTCCTCACAATGGATCGATACATTTCCCGATTCTAAGTGACAACAAGAGGAAGGCTTCGTGTACAGTTCTAAGCATCCCGAAGCTCAAAGATATTTGCTGTTTTTCTCAGTAACCATGTTTTTCTTCCCGGTGCCCCATTTGTATTTTCTAAATCAGTAAAAACGTATTGAACATGACTTGGGGGTTCGCAGAAAACTAATTGAAATCATGTTTTATGTTAATGACAGCATTTCGGAAAAGCAGCAACAATAGAAAAATCACGGACAAAAGACCACATCTTACAACTTCTCCGCACATCCCTGTCTTCTGTTTTCAAATTGTTCATCAAAGCCGCCGACATTCGCTTATGGGGAGATAGAATAAACCTTTATATCCCCAAAGCTTTGAGAATTATTCCCCATGCTTACTCTTTTGCTTCTGAAGGGAGATTATCCCTTTAAATTGGAAACCTGCTATTATTTGTGTCTGAAATGTCGGAAAGAACGAGTTGGGGCTGCGCTACTATTAACAGCCCTCTGAGGGGGACAGAATAGACGGCCAGGCCGCGGGAAGGCCGTTCATCATGAGGTGTGATAACCAGTCACTTTCCTCCATCACGCCTCACACCCGCAGCACCAAAGGTCCAGCTCCCCCTTGTATGGCATCAACTGTTTCATAATTTCAGCCTCTTTCTTACTTAAGGCAACATTGTAAGAAGCTTGGGTTATTATGTTTCAATAGCACACCACGCAGGGATGCAGGCACTTGCCCAGCACCACTCTCCCCAGGATGTGCTTTGGCTCCGGAAGTCAAGCCTGGTCTCGGGCATCTCCCGACGCAGTGTCAGGAGCCTGGTGCTGTGAAGGGCTGGAGACGAAGGAGAGAACCCAGGCTTCGAAGTTGCTGATTCAAGAGATCAAGTGTGCTTTGACGATGTGTCCTGTGGTTATGGGAGCATCGCCCCAGCCCCCGAGAAGGCTTTTGTCTCAAGGAACTTCACAATAAGTATGGATCTCAGCTGTAAATGTGGATAAAAATGACAATAGCTTTTCTTTTTCTTTTTTAAAAATATATTTTTATTCAATTTTTTTTTGAGAGAGGACGGAAGGGAGAGTGATAAAGAGATAGAAACATCGAAAGAAACATCATTGATTGGCTACCTCCTGCATTCCTCCTACTGGGGACGGAGCCCATGACTGGAGAATGTGCCCTAACCAGGAATCTAACCAGTGATCTCTTGGTTCATGGGTCGATGCTCAACCACTGAGCCGCACCATCCGGACTTTTTCTTTTCTTTTTAAGTTAGCCAAAATCAGTGAAGCAACAGTATTGTATATAAACCAGTTTTCTCAATCTTCTTCCTTCCATCTTCTCTTTTCCCCTAAAAGTCAGTCATGAATTTCCGCCCTGAGGGATGGAAATTCAGCTTGCATCTTCCGGCCATGATGCAAACAAGGGGGAATCCACCCCATGTGTCCACGTGAAATCTCTGGGCCAAGATGTCACCTGTGTCCGGGCTTGTGGGCCTGGTCTGTCCCCTCTGGAGAGATGCAGGAGCTCGCACGTCTGCTGGGGGCTGTGTTTATAGGCCCAGGGCTCCTGGCCTCCCTCGTGTCTCGGGTCCCGGACCCAAAGACCCTGCAGGCGTGTCGGCTGAGTGTCACCCCCACGTTGAGGGCTTCTCACCTCAGACCAGTGTTTGAGAGACCCATGCGCACTGGACGGCTGGCCCAGCTCACCCCAGAACAGAAGCGGGCCGGCTTCCCGCGGTAGGTTCCTGTGCAACAGGCCAAGGTCAGCGGAGGACACACGTGGTCGTCTCTCTGCGAAGCTGCTCTTGTGGACGGCGCCCGGCGTACGACTCGCGATTCATCTTAGTACTTAGCACGAGGACAAAACGACGCTTCCCTGGTGACACGGCATTTTTCCTCCACTCCGACAGGAAGAATGACTCCCCTCTAAGCTGGAAGGTCAACAAGCTGAGCAACACACTTAATATTCAAACGGAGCAGCTCCAGGGACAGGCTTGGCTGTGATTACCCCATTCTCTCCTCGGACTGCAATTGCCTCATTTTAGGAAGTTACACACATGCACATTTTTCTCTTGTAAAAAGCTTTTATCTACTTATATAATTTTCACGCCACGCAGTTTATGAGTTTAAAGTGTCCAATTCAATGGCGTTAAGTACATTCACAGGCATGTGTCAACATCACCATGTCCATTTTAGAATATTTTCATTGCTCCGAAGACAAACTCTCCATCGTGGCCCTCATCACCTCCCCTGCCCCGCCCCGCCCTGGAGTGCCCCAGCCAACCACTAATCTCCTCTCTGTCTGGATATTTCGTATAAATGGGATCCTATGGTACGTGGCCTCACTGAGCGTCTTGTTTCCAAGGTTTGTAGCGAGTGCCGGCGCTTCCTTCCTGTTTGCGGCTGAGTCACATCCCGTTGTAAGGATGGACCCCGTTGGTCTGTCCACTCAGAGCTGATGAGCATTGGGGTGGAGCAGAAGCCGTGCTGGCGTCCTGGCCTCCCCAGCTGTGCCCTCCCCCTCCTCCCTGCCCGTGCTCCATGGGAACGGGCTAAGGCAGTGGACAGCTTCTCGTCGGTGCAGCCATAGGCAGCCCGGCAGGAGGTCCACGTGGCCCAGCCTCAACCTCAGATATTCGTCGTGGCTCAGACTGGCAACGGAGGAGTCGCTCCAAAATACCTGAAGCTGCTTCTTGCGTTTCTTGGACACGGAGGGGCTGCCGTTCTGCCCCAGGCCCCCACCCGGTGGGCTCGTCCAGTTTCGCTGTTTAAACTCCCTGACTGTACAGTTTGTCTGGTCACATGCAATGGGTGGTGTAGACAGTCTTTCTGTCTCTCCCTCCTCCTTTCCTAGCCTCAACTTTAACAGATTTAGCAACTGAAACAGTGTCTTTTCTCTTGGAAGACACACAGGTGCAGTGAAGACCTTAAGGCCAGTGCCGGGCCACCCCGGGGTCTGTTTCAACCCGAATGCTTAGCTTCTGGCAGGAGATGACTGGGCCCTGGGCTCATGGGGCCGCCGTGTCAGTGTGTCCTGCTCTGTCCTGCAAAGGTGATGCCCAAGGTCGGCAGGCAAACAACGCGGTTCGCGCAGCGCTGCTCTGCTGCAGAGGGAGCGTGTCACCACTCTCGCTTAGTCCTGGCCACCCGCGTCAGAAAGCTCTGTCCAGGGCCAGCTCTTCGGCCCGGAGAGCGTTGCAGTAATGTGTGGTAAGAGCAGCCGTGGGCAAACTACGGCCCGCAGGCCGGAACCAGCTGTTCTATCCGGTTCTCTTGCTCTCCCCTCCGCTCCTTTACTTTGAATTTATATTAGTTCACACAAACACTCCATCCATGTTTTTGTTCCGGCCCTCCGGTCCAGTTTAAGAACCCATTGTGGCCCTCGAGTCAAAAAGTTTGCCCACGGCTGGTTTAGAGCATCCACTGAGCCGTTAGCTTCAGGGGCCGCTCAGCTGTCAGACAAGCAGGGAGGGGCATCCGTCATTGAGTGCCTGGCCCTGGGCCCCTCGGGACTGTCATCATTCCCCTTACAATGATGGACATCAAACACAAAGCCCAGCTCATTATTACCTGAAATTTGAGGAATATGTAAATGAGCACACCCCGAGCGCGGAGAATGACAGCACCTTTCCCATCATCCCAGTTTAAAGGAAAAGCGCGCTCCCAGGAGCTGTGACATTTCCTCGATGGTGTTTCAGCAGGGCCCCGGCCCCTCTGCGTGTGGGCGGTGAGTTCAGGTGCCCCTCACAGCCCCGAAGGTAAGAGGGAAAATACACAGGCCAGGAAGTCGCACTGTGATTCCAGGGGCCGTAAGATACATTAAGATACATAAAGACAATCTAACCTGAATTTGCACCTCGGTTTTTCGGGTAACATCCCTACTGGGCAACTTCACCCTTCGCAGTTCGAGGCCTTCAGCCGCCGGGCAGGTGTCTCAGGCTGGTCCTGAGTTTGGCCTCGGGAGCTGATGGCCCCGTCGGTTAGTGGGTGGGCGTCCTGGGAGGTGCAGGACCAGGGCGGTGTCAAAGACAGATTTGTTGTTGTTAATCCTCAACCGAGGACATGTTTTCCATTGATTTTTAGAGAGAGTAGAAGGGAAGGAGGGACAGGGAGAAAGAGAGAGCGAGAAACATCGATGTGAGAGACACATCGATTGGTTGCCTCCTACACGCCCAACAGGGGCCAGGGATTGAACTTGCAACCAAGGCACCTGCCCTTGACTGGGAATCGAACCCTCAACCCTTCTGTGAGTAGGCTGACACTCTAGCACACCGGCCATGGCCAAAGACAGAATTTTAAAAATTAAATTAAGTCCTGGAAGCCACCATGTCTGAATTTCTAATTTTTTTTTTTTTTTTAAAGTTTGAGACGAAAAGTGGCATCACAACCCTTGGAAGGGATCGACATGTTTCTGTGACTCCCACCAGCCTCCGGATCTCGGCAGAAAAAGACCCTACAGAGGATGAAGTGCCCATCCTTCTCCTTTTCCCCGACTTACTCTGGCTCTGAGTTTAACTTTGAGAGCATTTGAAAACAAAACAAACCCCGTCCCCCCAGCACCCCCTCCTCCTTCCCTTGTGGAACAGGGTACCACTTCCTGGTCTTGGAGCGGGAGGCCAAGAAAAGAGAGCAGCAGGGGAAACCGAGGCAGGAGGGGACGCGCACACTTTTCCCGACTCCTCAGGTGAACACTGGCGGGACCGCAGATGCGGTCGGTTTCATGTTAGGACCCGCTCGTCCTGTGTCCTCTCCACGCTGGGATAGTCAGGAAGGAGGATGTCCCAGGAGCTGGGCACCAGGGTGGCCAACCCACAGGAATTCAGGAAAGGAAACCAGACCCTCCCCCACAATCTGAGAGCCAAAGATTTCCCTTCTCTCTGTTCTTCCCTCCTTCCTTCCTTCTTTATTTCTTTGTTGTTTTCTCTTTCAAGGGGTTTTTGAATAGCTGCCCTCTGCTTACAGCAGTGACCATGTCAGAAGGAGTGTGGAAGTCCAGGGTGACAGGAAGGGCCGATTCTTTGGCTCCTGCTTCACACGTCCAATGACAGAGCATTGGTGAGTCCAGATTTGGGTCTCATGGGCCACCTTGAAGGCTCTCTTCCTTACTGGGGCCACTCGGCAACCTTAGGCAACCTCTTTGGAGACATCCACGCCATCTTGGCTCTCCTGCCCATGGCTGAGGGCTTCCCCTGACCCACACAAAGCCTCACCCACAGTGGAATCTCCGCCATCACTCACTGCTGCTGGACGCCCCTCCCCGGGGGCTGCTAAGGACCGAGAGTTGGCCTGAGGTCACTGCCAGCCGGCCAGCGGGTCGCTTTGCAGAGCATCTTCCAGCTCCTGTAAGCTGCTCGCAGTGGAGGCTGAGGTGGGGGCAGGAGGGACGGGATCAGCCGGAAGGAGACAGGGACAGCTGGCTGAGGGCTGCCTTCGCCGCCTTTGCGGCCGTTCTGTAGATCGCAGAAAGTCAGAGTGCGCTCAATGACACCCGCTCTCCGCGTACCAGGTTCTGCACCCGCCTGGGCTCCATGGTCCCAGGGAAGTGTCGACTGGGGCGGATGGGTTGCTGGGCTGACACAAATCCACGGCCGTGAAGGGCTTTTGAGCGTAGCAACGAAGACAGCATTTATTTTAACAAACGTGCAATCGGTTGTAATTAGTGTCATTTAACGATTGGCAAAACAGAGTTCTTTGGTAAATGTCCAACAATAACCTGACAAGTGTTTCACAGTCACAGGTGGACACTAAATGACAGGAAATTATAGTTAAGAGTCCTTTTTAATTGCCGTGTTAAGCAGGGCCGGTTGGGATCTTCTTGGCGACGGTGGGGCCCCAGTGACGGTGGGGTTACAGAGCGCTGGCGATGGAGGGGGCCTCGGCGACCTAGCTGGTGAGGGTGGGCTGTGGGCATTCCGCGTCGGCACTGGGCTATAAGTGCACTTGAAAGACAATCTCTCTCTTCCTTTGTGCTCAGACCACTGGTGGGCTCTGGTGAGCACCGCGTGTGACATGCGGCGTGTAAATGAAGGATAATCCCATGATTTATTTAGGTCGCCGCGCAGTTAATAATGAATGAGGCCGGGCCCCGACGATCTGACGAGAGGATCTGAAGGGCGCACTCGGTGGTTCAGACACTTGCTATTCCTGGCAGCCTCCGGGTCTCAGCATCTCTGATGAGCTCTGCCTTCCAGGGCGCTCACCACGGCAGGTGCGGAAGGCACGGCGGATGAGGAAAACGATATTAAAAACAACCCCCCCCCTCCCCACACACACACACAGAGGATGAGGAGCAGACCGCCTATCTGGGAGCCCCGGGCGCTGATGGTCTTAGCACCCACAGCGTCTCCGTAAACAAGGTTGACGATGGATTTAGGAAAGGCACGTCATTCCGAGGAGGTCAGGCCCAGAACTTGAAACCTGGCAGACCCCATTCATTCCCAGCCCTGTCGCCAGCAGTTGTGTGACCTTGGACAAGCCATTGAACCTCTCGGACTCCCTTCTGTTAAAATAAGCTACATGCAGCTCAGCTGGTGTGGCTCAGTGTTGAGTGTCGACCTCTAAACTTGGAGGTAATGGTTCGATTCCCTGTCAGGGCACATGCCCAGGTTGTGGGCTCAATCCCCAGTGTGGGGCATGCAGGAGGCAGCTGATCAATGATTCTCTCTCATCATTGATGTTTCTCTCTCTCCTCCTCTCCCTTCTTCTCTCTAAAATCATCATTATCAACAACAACAAGGACCACATAAAATAAGCAACATGCAAAAATGCCAGCCCCTTTGACCACTTATTTAGCCCTTCAGGACCTGCTCACACCCTGTGGGGTCAGCACCATCCTCCTCCTCCTTTTTATAGAAGGGAAAAGGGGTGCAGGGGGGTCAGTACCTTGGGTGAGGTTTTGCAGCCTCATTTGTTGTGCCAGAAACTGTGAGACCCACCCATCCTACATCCGGGGACTGAGAACAGAGGGCAGGGCATGTGGGGAGAGGCAGATGCGCCCATCAAAGCGATAGGGCCTGTCGCAGGAGCCTGTCTGCGGCCAGGTCGCTGGGTGACACGTGGTCCCTCCCACCCACTGCAGCCCGGCGCAGTTCACGGCCATGGCATTGGTCCTGTGGTCTAGCCAGTGGTTGGCAAACTCATTAGTCAACAGAACCAAGTATCAACAGTACGATTGACATTTCTTTTGAGAGCCAAATTTTTTAAACTTAAACTTCTTCTAACGCCACTTCTTCAACATAGACTCACCCAGGCCGTGGTATTTTGTGGAAGAGCCACACTCAAGGGGCCAAAGAGCTGCATGTGGCTCGCGAGCCACAGTTTGCCGACCACTGGTCTAGGCAGTTTCTGGTGAGGTTGCCATTACTGGAAACTTTTACAAAGTTGTGTGAGGAGCAAGGAAGCACCAAGTATATTTTGGGGTCCTGGGCCTATTGCTCTCCGGAGAGGGCCAGGCCTTGCGAGGGGACAGTGGGGACCTAGCTGCCCGAGGGGCCCACAGGGAGTGCCTCCTGGGGAGACTGGGTGGTTCTCTGAGCCCCCAGGGTTCCTTCGGGGCCCAGCAGCCACTCTGCTTGGACAGAGAGGTCAGGCTTTGTCCCCAACACGTGGGGCTCAGGTCACATTCAAGGCAGGCTTCCCCGGGAGTCTCTGCTACTTCAGTGGGCCGTCGCTGGTGTCCTTGGCTCGTGGTAGAAAAACAAAACAAGGGGTTAAAGGCTGTCAACACCCTGGAGATGAATTGTGTTCAGACGAAAGATAATAAAATGGTACATTTTAGGAGGACTTAGAAGTCCTTGGGCCAGAAACAAAACTAAGAATAGGGGCCCGTTCTGCGGTTCCCGCTAGGTTCTTGGTTTGAGCGGCCCAGCGCAGGAGCTGATGTCCACGACAGAACCGAAAGCTCACTTTCCTTTTCCAAAGGAAACCGATGCCGCTATGTATTCTCAGGAATTCTCCGTAACTCCCGGGCAGGGGTGCCGCGAGGAAGGCACGGGCCTGTCGGAGTCAGGTTCTCAGTTCCTTTCCAGCCCGCGTGCTTCGTGCGGCCTCAGTGCCACTGGGTATGGACATGTGGACACTCCATCAGCACCTCAGTGACCGGCTCGCAGGCTGCGGGCCGAGCGATCACCTGCTCGACTTCTCCAGCTGCCAGCGCAGATGCTGCTGATGGCGTGTGGACGGACAACCTTCGCCGAGGCAGGGAATGAGAACGGGCCCAGGAAGGGCCCGAGGAGGCAGCTCAGCGATGCTGCTTTTGCTATGCGAGACCCCGACACTGTACTAAGGGCCTTGCGCACCCAGTCCGGTGCCCGGGGACGGGGTGCCCACAGAGTGCCTCTCACAGTCACAGACAGGCTCCAGCCTCCTGCCCCAGAAACTGACGAGGTTTCCCAGGAAGGCTCATCGGTGTCCCCGACACGGAGAAGGCCTCCTGGGGAGACATTCCTTGGCTCAAGCTGCCTCCCATTGGCGGCTGAGGCACCAGGGCAGGGGCCTCTACCCTGCTGATGCCTCTTTTTAAAAAATATGTTTTTATTGATTTCAGAGACAAGAGGGGAGAGGGAGAGAGAGAGAAACATCAACCATGCGAGAATCATTGATCGGCTGCCTCCTGTACACCCCCTACTGGGAAGGAGCCCACAACCCAGCCATGTGCCCTGACCGGGAATCAAACTGTGATCTCTTGGTTCATGGGTTGATGATGCTCAACCACTGAGCCACACGGGCCAGGCGTGAACTGAATTTTTAATGGTGCGTTTAACTAACAGTATTTTCAAGGATCCCCGTGCTCAATGCCAGTGTTTAAATAAAGGTTTTTTTAAAAAGTGCCCTTGGGAAAGTGTGGATGTCTGTTGACGTCACGCACCGAACCTCACTTTGCGCTGTGATAACGGTTTCCCGGGGACTCGTTGCTTGCTCTCTGTGAGGTGACAAAGTGACAGGTTGGGGTTTTGGAAGGGAAGCTGGCGTTCCTGTTCCAGCGCCAGCAACGCATTCGATGCGCCGTAAAAGGCGTCCGGGCGTGCTGAGGGGAGGGTGTGGCGCGTCCCCTGAGCTGGGCAGGAGGCTTGCTTTCATGAGCCGCAGGCTTCTCGGAAGTAGAGGCTCCCGTGCTTCGGAATTAGAGGCGGGGCTTGTACAACTTACTCTGGTGGGGACACAACTCAGCAGGTCCCTAAGCAACGGTTTCTCAGGACACAAAATTCACTAGTAAATTATAGAACTTCAATATAATTGATAATAACAACATATAATTATTTATATAGTTCGTGATATAACTTCATGTTAAAAATTATACATCTATAATGATCTCTAAAATAATCACATACTAATAATTAAAAGTCTTACAAAAAGTACAGTGGTTTATGCCCGATGGTCAGGGACGTTTTCCCTTTTTTCTCCCTCACGGATGATAGTATCCTGGTGCTCACGTGGCACCTGACATGTGGCGGGGGGGGGCCCCGACAGCTCAGAATGCTGGGGAACATCTCTGTCCTGAACCAGCTGTCTGTCTGTCCACCCTCGACGGCTTATAAATGAGTCACCACCTTCACACAAACACACCCATCTGACCAATACCAAACATCTGTAATGGACAAAAAACATCACACTTATGAACTTGGTGCCATTGGCCTAAATCTTCCTGTAGGTTTCATTGGCGTGGCCCACGGCATGGGTTACATTTGAATCTCTACGTGAAACTCAGGGAAGTGTTCTTCATAGTGGATTTACAACACCATGGAGGTAAAGGTGGGTGAGGTACAGCTCTGTGGACAGCAGCCCAGAATCCCGATGGCCTTGACAGTTCCCAGCAAAGCCCCGGGTTCAAGGGACAAGCCTGGTCCCCTCCAGAGGAGGAAGTCCAGGCTCGGGTTTGGGGAGTGAGGGAGGGGCTGGAACACAGCGCAGCCCAGGTCTGGGGTTTCCTAACCCCCACAGGGATCTCGCCTGCATGTTGTTAGCTTCCTGTGGCACTGCCCCCTACTTTTCTAACCATTTGAAGGGAAAAAAAAAAGCAATACAAAACACTGAATTCCTAGCATCTTGTCAAAAACTCCCTTCTTTCTCCCTATCATGCTCTCTATCTTGGTAATTTTTTTGATCTAAGTTACAGGGCCTGAATCCCCAAAATGTGTCGTGCCAGCTGGGTGGTGTTATTGCGCCATACATCACGACAGTGACATCGCTACTCACCAACCAGCAGCTCTTACAGATGGTGGTGAGACGTTCTTAAGAGACCCAGGCCAGGCAAATGATAGCAAATCCAGTTTTTCTTAATGGCCTTTCCTTATTTGGTTTAAAAAATGACGGAGTGTCCTATAATTCCAAAGACTAATAATGCCGAAAGGGTTTGTTTTCTCCTTCAAGATGAATGGCATTGACATTCAAACAGATCACTTCCAGTGGGTCCCTGGGACTTCACACAGCTAATGATTAAACTATTTCCAGCTCGCTGCAGCCCGGCCACATCTGTCTGGAGATGGAACGCAAGGGCGCGAGCCACGCTTGTTAGTCACTGCCCGCCTTGCTGGCGTGGCCCTGGGAAGTCCATTCTGGAACCCGAGCCTCCTAAGGCGGCCGTGGAGAGCTGGCAGGTTTTCACACCTGGAGTGACTGCTAACCTGCCGAGTCCTGTCTCCAGGAGCCCCCGGCCTACCCCCTCCTCATGCTGGTGCCCCGACCCTCTCGCTCAGTGCCAGCTCCAGTTGCATCCCCTGAGCACTTTCCCGGGGTGGTTGTGCCTAACCTGTGTTCTCAGCACATCTCAGACGTGGGAGCACTGAGGGATGCATTGTTCGTTCTCCTTGGAGGTATTTATTGAACAACGAGAGACCCGATGCACGAAATCTGTGCAAGGGACTCGGCCTTTGCAGCCGCAGCAGCTGCCTCAGCCCCTGCAGCCCTGGCTTCGTCCGGAAGGTCGTCTGGAAGGACGTCCGGGAGGTCGTTCAGCTGTCAGGTCTAATTAGCATATTATGCTTTTATTATTATAGATGTGTCATAACCAGGTTTCAAGAACAAACACCTATTTTAGTTGCTGCTCCTGGGGAACGCCAAGTCTCCACAATATCTCAAGCCATGCAACGCTGGGCTCTTTCCTGGCCAGCCTCTCGTCACACTGAGTGACGTGGGCTCTGTACGTCTGTCTGTCCATCTGATCGAATGGTCCACGTGCAGCTATGACAGTGGAGATCATTACCCAGCATGAAAAAGAGGACGGACATCTGGTATACCCACCAGACCTGGCCACTCCACAGACTTTCCACTTCCATCCACCCCACCCCCTCCCCATTGCTTCCAGCAGTGAGAAGCCTGAAGGTTGGTGCATCATTCCTCAGCCTCCAGCACCTGCAGCTTCTGCCCGTGTGCTTGGCTCCTCCACGTTACCCTGAGTCCAGGGTAGCTCCACTCTGCTCTGCCGTCCCAGCAGCAGAATCTTCTCTAGAGATAGTCTGCCCTTCTCTGTTTCAACACAGGCCAAGACACTCCTCACGTGGCTCTCAATTTTGGCTCTCAATTTTGGGCTCTTGCTTCTAAAAGTTCTCAGCTGAGATATAATCCACTTCCCATTGCTGCTCTGCCCACAAAACTCTTGGAAACCAGCTTCCAGACTTGGCTCTGCTCAGAGTTCCACTGTCATCAGCTCCCTGGTTTCACCCCTCACTCTCTTACTTCATGTAGGTATGATGTTCCTCTGTGTGTGCTCCCCAACGAATGTGTTTATCACCCGCTGTGTACTCACCTGAGGGCATGTGTCCATCACCCGCTGTGTACTCACCTGAGGGCATGTGTCCATCACCCCCTGTGTGCTCACCTGAGGGCATGTGTCCATCACTCCCTGTGTGCTCACCTGAGGGCATGTCTCCATCACCCCCTGTGTGCTCACCTGAGGGCATGTCTCCATCACCCCCTGTGTGCTCACCTGAGGGCATATCTCCATCACCCCCTATGTACTCACCTGAGGGCATGTGTCCATCACCCACTGTGTGCTCACCTGAGGGCATGTGTCCATCACCCGCAGTGTGCTCACCTGAGGTCATGTGTCCATCACCCACTGTGTGCTCACCTGAGGGCATGTCTCCATCACCCGCAGTGTGCTCACCTGAGGGCATGTGTCCATCACCCCCTGTGTGCTCACCTGAGGGCATGTGTCCATCACTCCCAGTGTGCTCACCTGAGGGCATGTGTCCATCACTCACTGTGTGCTCACCTGAGGGCATGTCTCCATCACCCGCTGTGTACTCACCTGAGGGCATGTGTCCATCACCCACTGTGTGCTCACCTGAGGGCATGTCTCCATCACCCCCTGTGTGCTCACCTGAGGGCATGTGTCCATCACCCCCTGTGTGCTCACCTGAGGTCATGTGTCCATCACCCGCTGTGTGCTCACCTGAGGGCATGTCTCCATCACCCCCTGTGTGCTCACCTGAGGGCATGTGTCCATCACTCCCTGTGTGCTCACCTGAGGGCATGTGTCCATCACCCCCTGTGTGCTCACCTGAGGGCATGTGTCCATCACCCACTGTGTGCTCACCTGAGGGCATGTGTCCATCACCCACTGTGTGCTCACCTGAGGGCATGTGTCCATCACCCCCTGTGTGCTCACCTGAGGGCATGTGTCCATCACTCACTGTGTGCTCACCTGAGGGCATGTGTCCATCACTCACTGGTACACGTGGTATTTCCTGGATTGAGGCTCCACAGGGGCTTCCCAGGACTTTTCTGTCACTTCCCTTCCAGCCGCCAGCTCTGGGCCTGTGAGAGAGTCACCCCGAGTCAGTACTTGCTGAAAGTAGGTCACAGCCATTGGGTGGTTTTGTCACCCATTCCCACTTAGACTGTGAGCTCAGCCAGGCAGGCCGGTGTTCCTCTGTCTTCTTGTGCGGGAGTCAGCACCATGGGTGAAGGACACTGTGGCATTGCCTGCCGACTCAGAGCCGCAGATTTCTCAGGCTGCGTCTCCCTTCAGGCCTGTATCCACCTCTGAGGCTGCTCTCTGACTGCCTGTGCCTCAGGGCCCCGTCCCCTCCTGCCCCCCAGAGCGCCATCCTCGGAGCCCATGTCCCAGTCCTCCTTGTAGCTGTCATCCAAACTAAACACATCCCCAGAGGTCACATCTGATGGATTCTTTTTGTGAAACAGGGAGTATTTTTCCCATTCCAAAGGCCTGTGACGGGTGTGCAAATGGTGAAGGGAGGAGTGGTCCAGGCACAAGGAGTCACAGCGCATAGGGGAAGGGCTCCTCCAAAGAGCGAGGGGGAGGAGAGGAGGGGAGGGAAGGGGGGGCAGACACAATCAGTGAAGACTTGAGGACACAGGAGGTGACCCCCCTGCCTCCACCTGAGCTCTCCCTGTCCTGTGAGCTGAGCATGTGGGTATTCGGGCCCCGAGTTTCCACCTTGTACCCCCATTCTTCCAGCCCCCAGAGGGATATGGAATGAGGTGTGGTGGCTGTGCAAAATTAGTGTCCGTGGAACAGGTGACGGCCGTCCCGACCCCACGGGACCTCGGATGGAGGAGGTTCAGGCACCTGGTCCCCAGGCGGGGGGAGGAGCGCAGGGCGCTGCCTCTGTTGCGGGAATTTCCTTTAGAAATGCAAAGAACACGGAATCTGTTTCCTAAAACTTCCCCCTTTGGGTTAAACAGTATAGCTAAGGGTTTGATTCGTTCCTGGGGGGCTGCAGGTGAGAGTCCTCAGCCCACTGCGGGGATGCCGCCGGGACTTGAAATGACGGGGCGCCCCCCTGCGGGGATCTGGTCGCCGAGACACTAAACTTTTTCCAATTTAAAGTTGAGCTTCAAGTAATAAAATCGGCCGCGTTTGCTTTTAATATGAGGAATTAGAGCCCGCCGTCGGCGGCTCTGAGTCAGCCGCTGGTAATTAGTCCTGGGAGTCGCCGGCTCACAGGCCCCACCCGGGAAGTGATGCTGGAAAACGGCCCGGCAGGTGGAAGGCCTGGGAGGACCAGGGCTGCTCAGGACTGAGGCGCGCCCCTTCACCTGCAGCCGGCAAGGCGTCACGGTCACTCAGGAAGGGGGCGCGTGACCGAGGCAGACGAAGCGGTCCATGGCGGCCCCGTCACGGCAGCTTGGGCAGAATGAGCCCGGCCTGCGAGGAGAAACAGTCCTGTGCGCGCCGCTGGCCTGGAGTCGCTCTGAGGAGGGAGGGGCCACTGCATCCTGAGAGCTTCCCAAACCGGGGGCACAGACAGACCCCCTCCACCCATCACTCCAGGCTGCCAGAGTGTGTGCCTCCTCCACCCCTCCTCATACACACGGAGAAAAGAAATCAGGGAATCAATGACTCCTGACTTTAAAAAAACAAGCTAATGATGCAAGATGTGATTTTAGAGCTAAAAACACCAATCTACGCAATTTCATATTTCCTTTTCCATTTCTGTGTTCAGTCTCCACGAGCAACAGGGGTGCCTCAGTGCCCACCTGGACAGCTCCCCGTAGGGAGAGCGCAGGTCCCCTGAGCCAGAGCCGCTTGGAAGGCCTTGGGGTCTCTATGGAGAGGAGGGATGGCTGCACCTGCCTGTTGGGCCGGGATGTAAGAGATTGGAGCACCAGCAGAGGTCAGAAGGTGGGGGAAGGGAGGGGCGGGATTGGACATCCACTTTTCTCTGCTCCCCCCCTCTCTCCTCCCCACCGCCTCCCCGGCTCTTTGAATCGCCAGCCATCCTTCCTCTGAAAAATTCCCAAACTTCTATCACTTAAACGATAGCTGTTCTGACTTTTTTTTTTTTGCGATAGCTCTAATACCAGGATTTAAAAACCATGGTGGTCTTCGAAATCTCTCTTCACTGGGGGGTATGTCAGCCAGTTGGAAGCCAGCTGGGGAGGACAGGCCTCCGGGGTCTCCGAGTGATGTGGACGTGTCCTCTGAGGGCGCCTGTCCCATCCTTCACCCTCCAGAGCTCGCTGCTCCGCCTCCCCTTCGGATGCCAAGCTGGCCTTTTCAGCCTGGCCCCGGCGTGGACCACGGGAGGTTGGGTAGGCGTTTCAGCCTCAAACATCAATCCGCCTCCCGTGAGAGATGGCTCAGGCCCGGAGTGGAGCTGGGCGGATTTCAAAGGCCTCTAACACGCACGCACCGATCGCTTCCTGAAAGCGAGCGGGTCCTCCGTGGCGGGGGCGGGAAATCATTGCAGTCATTAAGGCCCCTGGCTTTGCTTCAAAGGCTGTGGGTTCTGGAGGGAGAAGGCATGCCTCGCACGCCTGCCTGGGAAGGCGTCCCTTCTTTTATTCATAAGCCTCTGTCTCATTAGCCTCCTTATGGATCCGGGGCCGGGGCAGGGGAGGGGGGGCACCCGCGCCCTCAGAGGAGCCAGCAGAGCCCTCGGCTTAGAGTTTTGTGCTGAGAAGAACGGTTTCGGTTCATGCCCCGTTCCCACGCCAGCCGTTGTGTGGCCTGTTCAGGAAACAGCCGTTTCTTCCAGAAACCCACAACCAAGAGCACTTTTGTTGTTGATTAAGACACAGATGCTCAGCAGCCTCCAGAGACCTTGGCTGGGCTAGCTCGGAATCAGCCGCTCGGGGCCCGAGCCCTCGGCACCGAGGCTGCCAGAACCTTCCGCTAGGGGAGCGCCAGGCTGCGTTAGGGCCACCGGAGTTGGGGTTCAGAGGAGCCTGTACCTGGAACAGAGCTTGTCTGCCAGGGAGGGTGGGCAGCTAGCCTACAGCCTCAGCGCCTGACCTCTGGCCCATGCAGGCTGAGCCGGGAGAAGATGGTGAAGCGTGGCAACTCTCCCCTCCCCTGCCTTCCCCTCCTCTCCCCTCCCCTCCCCTCCCCTCCCCTCTCTTCTCTTTTCCTCTCCTTTCCTCTCTTCTCTTTACTCTTCCTTCCCCTCCCTCCCTCCCTCCCTCCCCCTCTCTCCCTCTCTCTCCCCGCTAACCCTCCTGACTTCTCAGAACCTATCTGGATGCTCTAGCTAACCACCAACCCCGAAGCATTTAATAATTAATCTTCCAGCCGCGTGTGGTCACCATCCCTTAACAAGAACCGACGCTTCCTCTTTTCTTACTGGAAAATCTGCTTTTAACAATCTTCGTGAAATTCCTTGTAATGTGCATGGAGTTAAAACCTGAGGTCACGCGGCGGAATGGAGCTCAGGCATGGTTGAGATTCTTACTTAAAATTGGACGTTCGCCATCCCGTCGACAGGATCACCGTGTCGTCCGTAGAATATTCGCCGTTCGCTCGTGGGGATGGGCTCGGCGTGAGACCCCTGTGGCGGCACCACAACGCAGACGTGGGAGTGTCCTGTGAGAGGCATCGCCACCTGCCGCCTCCCTTGTGACGAAGATGCGCTCCTGCCAGCATTTCCGAGTGTTTTCTTGCCAAACACCGCTCTACCAGTTCGAGTACTTCTAACCCTTCCTTCTTGTGGAAAAACACATTTCTTAACTTTAAGTAAAAATAATTTCTTTATTGAAATCCTGGAAGAACAGTAAGAAAAACCCACAGAAATATGACAGATTGCAATAGGATATATTCCTTAGGTCAGCTAAAACTCTGGGAGGAATCAGAGATTATTCTTTTGCAAAGAAGTAGGTAAAAACAGTGGCCTAAAAATAACAAATGGAAAAGAAATCCTTGAAGCATCTGACAATTGGGGTCATTTTGTTCTCTGCATATTTGGTCTGGGTGACCATTTGGCCTGGGAAATTGGGCAATTCTTTATTGTTTATCATGCATTTTCCTTCAGCTGCTTAACAGAAAGGGATTTGATTGAAGTGATTCACAAGGGCCAGAGTCAAGATCACGTGGGCCTCTGAAGAGACGGACAGGAGCCTGCAGCTGGTGCCTCTGACTCTCAGCACCTCTTGCCATGGGCTGAGCAGGGGCTGAGCTGGGACCCGCCAGGATGCCTTGGGCCCCGCCTGCCTTGCTGCATCCACAGAACCAGCGACCAGACAGCGTGGCTTTGGTCGCTGCTGCTCTTATCACAGAGAAAAGCAAGTGCCTGCAGCCACCTTGCCTGCCCCCAGAGGCCAGAGCAGCAAGACCTATGGCACGGTCTTCTTCTGCCTCCAAATCTCGCCCAGAGCATCGACCAATGTAAGAGAACCATGCCCACAGACACTGACCAGGACACATGCCAGCTTCCCGGTCACAAAGGACACATGTGACCAGCCCACCTCCTCAATGTGACACCGGCGTGGCCCGTGACCTCCTTCTGCTCTCACCAGCCCCAGCTCTGCCTCCTTCCCTCCCAATTGCACAATCTTAGACCGCGGTCAAGGGCCTGCATTGTCACCGAGCTGGTTAATTTCTCACAAATGCCCCCACCTGTCAACATGGACAAGGGGTCTTTAGTTCCCCAGAACTGAGTTTCAGCATGACCAGTGTCCCGCTCGAGTCAGATTCTGCTGCTCCGGAAGCCCCAGACTCTGGCCTGCAGAGACCCGGTGGATCTAAAGAGAAGGAGAGACACCAAGAGAATCCACGGACAGCCCTTCCATGAGAGCTGCCCTGCGCCCTGTGACCTGCCTTGCTCAGACCAAGCCAGCTCCACCTGTCCCGGGTGCGTGTCGCCCCTGGGAGGCGCTGTGGAGGTGAGTCTAGGAGCCGCTCTCCACAGTGCTGAAGGGACACGCAAGATCTGGGAGTGGCCCATGGCGGGAAGGCGGGACTAGGACAGTGGGAGCAGGGACCCAGCGGAGGGGCAGGGGTGTGGAGAGAGGGGGGCAGCGTCAGGAGACCGGATCCCACAGGTGATGAAATCGAATGTGCGCTCCCAGAGGAAGCACAGCTGGAGGGGAATGAACGGCTGGCGGTGGAGAGGGGACCGGAGGGCCAGGCTTCACAAGGGCCTTCAGCTGCAGGTGGCTGACCCGTGGGAACAGCTGAGGGAGGCACAGACCAACCAAACCTGCCAGCCCAGCTTATCCATGTGAAAACGCACTCGGTTCATAAAGGCTGACCACTAACCCGCGTGGAAAACCCAGAGGCCAATGAACTGAGCTGGGGGCATGCCCACCCTCTGGTCTCGGGTCTGTGCCCCCGATTAGGTGAGTCCCACGTGTCCATCCTCTCCCCTCGCCCCTCCCCTCTCCACCTCTCCGCCCTGCACCCTCCATCTTTGGGTGGAAAGCAGACAAGAGGCCCAGGGGCGTGGGGAGGCCCCTTCCCCTAGTAGCCTATCCCAGTGGTCGGCAAACCACGGCTCGCAAGCCACATGCGGCTCTTTGACCCCTTGAGTGTGGCTCTTCCACAAAATACCACGGCCTGGGCGAGTCTATTTTGAAGAAGTGGTGTTAGAAGAAGTTTAAGTTTAAAAAATGTGGCTCTCAAAGGAAATTTCAATCGTTGTCCTGTTGATATTTGGCTCTGTTGACGAATGAGTTTGCCAACCACTGGCCTAGCCGGACCGCGCGCTGGTGGGCACGTCCCCTGCGTAGCCCTTCCTGTCTTCCCTGGCTAATGCTCAGACCTTCGAGTTTGCAGCACTGCCAGAAAAACAGGGCGACTAGGAACCAAAAAAGCAGAGCTGGCACCTAAACACGTTTTCACCCTGTGCTGACTTTTCTTGACGATCACCTTTGGGACAAGGTTTCTCTCTCTTTCTTTGCCTTTTACAGGAGAGAATGGTGGTTGGGAGAAGCGGGACCCTGAAGTAGATGGTGTCAATCCAAAGTGACATGTGCTGTGACACGAGTGGGGCCCCCACAGAAATGAGGGCTGCAGGGAGGCTGATGGGCGCCCACGGAGGCGGAAGTCCAGCATCCCCCAGACCTTTCTCCTCTGGGTTCCGGCCTGCCACACCCACATGGTGGCTAGGCCTCTGGTGGGCCCATCGCTCACTTCGGCTGCAACCAGCAATCATTTGCTGTGTCTCACACACCTGACTGAGGGTTGCGGGGGTCCTATGGCTGAACCCCGATTCAAGGGTAAGGGTGTGTGTGTGAAGCTGGGCCAGTGATGCAGACCGCCACCGGCGGAGAGCCCCTCTGATTGGCCAGAGCGCCTGCACATCATCGCTGCATTTAATCCACTGTGGAGACTTGGTTTCGCCAAATTCTGCAGAAATAAGACAAGTAGAAGAATAACCAGACTGTGAAGAAACAGGAATGGAATTCTGGTGAGAAAATTGCTGGATAATAGCTAATACTACATCATAGCGAATAAACCTAACTGTGTCCAAATTAATGTATATTCACTCCAAACAAATGTTAATTAAACAAGCTACCGGGTAATGCTCCGCTCGGGCTCTGCAGCTATGCGCCCACCACGCCGAGGCAGCGTGAGGCCCAGGAATGACAGGCACCACGTTCTCTGCGTCGCTTACCTTGTTGTTCAGCGACAATGCCCCCTCTGGCTTGCCTGTGTCACTGCTGGGAGAGCTGTCTGGCTAACTCGGTATTTCCTGCAGGTATTGATCACCCATTAGTCCTTCCAATAAAAGTCAGAAGAGCTGACCACCGTGTGGGAGGGGCTTAATTAGCCTCCTTTTGCAAAAGGGCCTCTCCCCCTCTTTGAGATGAAAGGGCGGAGAAGTCTTATTGAATTTTCACTGTGGACAGCTCGAAGCCTCTCAGACAACACCCAGTAGCACTGATTTCAAAGTAAGTCTGCAGGTGTTAAAGGCCGACACCTGCCTCCTAAGAAAGTGTCCTGTATTCAGAAAAGAAAAAGAGATAGGGCGTTACCTTGTCAGACTTACAAACGGGTCCCTCTGCCCGGGCCACACCATTTGACTGTGGTCAGCAGACACTCCCCAGCCTCCTTCCCTTTTCCTAATGGAAGAGAGGACCAGACAGAAGCCCTGCCTCTCCCTGGATCCGGGGGGTGGGGAGTGGGGAGGGAAGGCCAGGGACGCCCCAATGGGCTCAGCTTTTCCAATGGGAGTGTGCACACCCAGGTCATGAAGGGGTGGAGGTTTCCTCACTTTATGATGATAAGCATGAGAGGAAAGGCGATAGGAAGAGGCCTGGCGGGGGTCAGTGCAGCAGAGGGGCAGCGTCCCGCTCTGGTGTTCAGGACCCGAGTCTACACTGTCTGGGTGTGGCCAGGCAGGTTGCCCCCCTCTGAGCCTCATCTCCTTCATCTGGAAAGTGAGGAGGGTAATAGCGTAGGTTGGTGCCACACTTAGTGCTTATGCAGTGTTTGCCACTCGGGTTATCCGCGGGGAGGCCACGCTGCATAGGGTCCCTGCAGGCACTCGCTGAGTCGCGAGGGCTGGCAGTGTGTTTCAGCATGGGAGGGCCCATTGGGTTCGTGTGTGTGCACATACATTTAAGGCCACTCATTTGCTGGGTGTAGCGTCCAGGGGCAGCAACAGAGAGGCCTCCCGTGTTCTCAATTTTGTTCAATGGCTACCTTTTCATGATATTTCGGTCCTGAAGCCACTGGTTCCAGCTATAATCTGAGAACACAGGGTCTCCTAAACTTGAATGATGGGACAGTAAATAGTAATGGCCCAGGGTCTGGAAGCAGCTTTGACCCAATGTTCTGACCTGAACTTGGGCAGCTGCCCAGATCCAGCTGCTGTAGCCCCTACAAAGCAAGTCCAGTCTTGATGTCTCTGTACAAATATAAAGGGCTTCTCCCTCCCCTCCTTCCCTCCCTCCCTCCCTCATCCCCCTCCCTCCCTCCCTCCCTCCTTCCCTCCTTCTAGAGCAGGGGTGGGCAAACTTTTTGACTCGAGGGCCACAATGGGTTCTTAAACTGGACTGGAGGGCCAGAACAAAAGCATGGATGGAGTGTTTGTGTGAACTAATATAAATTCAAAGTAAAGGAGCAGAGGGGAGAGCAAGAGAACCCTCCGCTCTTTCGGCTCCTCGGGCCGGATAGAACAGCCGAACGGGCCGGATCCGGCCCGTTTGCCCACGGCTGTTCTAGAGTATACACCGCCCTGGGGTGTATGCTGGTTGCTGTTGAAACTCTGGGCTAAGACCAGGGCAGAGATTCCAAGCAAACCTGGTTAGACTCCATGTCCCCACTGCTGCTCTTGGGAACCTCATGGACAGCAACCCTTGTATCTATCCTATTCCCACAAAAGGAGAGTGGGAAATGGGGGTGGGGCAGGAGACTGAGGGTGGGACTTGAGTCATTTGCATCCTCCCATGTGGTTTCACTCCTTTGCCCCCCCGCCCCCTGCCCCGGCCTTCACCACATACTGCCTGTGTCCATGGTCTAAGCATATAGGCATATATGTTCTTTGGTTAATCTCTTCCAGTCTCCCCTCCCTCCCCCTGGTCATTTCCTTTTAAATTAGCCACACACATTTATCATGTGAGCTATTAAAAACAGAGCTTTAAATGCACTGTACTGTCGCTGAGGTTTAGAATGGAATTTACTAATTTTAATGTCAAGTGCATTGTTATTTATCCAGCTTCTTAATGAAAATATAATGCGCAATAACCTTTAAAAGTTAATACAAGGGGAAAGAAAGTAACTGCAAAGATATATTTATTTTTAAGAGTTTCCATATATCACTCTTTGCCTGGAGCTCAAGGACTCCCTGTAGAAGTCATTGTCTGGTATGTTTTGGGTGACAGGTGACTGATGCCACCCTATTTTCCTTTCATTTTCCATGAGCCACCACTTAAGAAAGGCGCCTCACCCTCCAGGTTGAAACCAAGCCTTAGCTGGTGGGTATGCCCTACCTAGAACGAGATCCGTAGCACTTTCTCTCTCTCTCTCTCTCTCTCTCTCTTTTAAAAAGTCCATTTTATCTTTATTCTGTTTCCCAATGACAAAAGATTAAAAATAACAAATGTTCCTTTTAAAATTCAACTATTACAAACATGATTATCATAGAAATAAAAGTCAGAGATAATCGCTGTAGAAATATTGTGTGTATTCTTTCAGACAGCTTTCTCCACGTGAATAGTGATGACTTTTTGTGTGCATTTATATAATAATGGGTGACTCTTATTTATCATTTTTTTATGCCCGAGTATTTTACACGGATTAATTCATGAGACACAGGGATGTTATGAAACTTAGCATCGCCCGGGTTTGACACAGGTGATGTGACGGTAGCACCCGCCTGTCCCACCCACCGTGTGCTGTTTATTACAACCCACTCTGTTACAAAGTGAGGCGGTTTTGTAATCCACTCCCGTTTCTGAAACCTGTTGCTAAGCTCACCACGTAACTTAGGCATCTTTCTGTGTCGGTTTTTAGGTTGTTTTAATGGCTGCAAACTCTATCACTTGTGTGGATGACCAAGAACTTACATAGTCTTCTATTAACGGGCGGGTAAGGTGTTTGAAGCCTTTTTCTATTACGCCCAGTGCCACCTTGATTATCGTGTGACAGGCCTGTTTGTGAGTGGGGGATGGTGTTTTTGAGAACTATCAAGAAGACAACAATCTGCCTTAAAGGAAACACACACTTTGTACTTTGTTAAACAGTCACAGGTTGACTTCTAGCTCCAACAGTGGACAATGGGGCGGCGGTTTCTCTCACTTCTCACTAAATTCAGGTATTATAGTTTTCCTTAACCTTTGCCTATCTGATAGAAAGAGCGGTAGCTGGTGTTGTTCTTATTTGCAATTCTTTGATTTTTTAGTGAGGTTGAGTGTTTCTTCTTATACCTCACTAGAGGCCCGATGCATGAAGATTTGTGTAAGAATGGGCCTTCTTTCCCCTGGCTGCCGGCACCATCTTTGCTCCAGTCCGGAGCTGCCTTTCCACCTTCCCATGCTGCCCAGAGGCCCGGAGCAGCTGGGGTGGTGCGGAATGCCTGTGTCATCGCCTTGGCAATGACACAAGCGTCCTGCCCCGCCCCCGGCCACTCAGCGCCTGCATATGCAAATTAACCCACCAGCTTTGTTGGGTTAATTTGCATACTCACTCCTGATTGGCTAGTGGGTGTTGTGAAGGTACAGTCAATTTGCATCTTACTCTTTTATTAGTGTAGATGGCCATTTGCATGGACTTTCCCTGGGAATTTTATGTCTTTATCCCTTTTTATACAGACTTTTAAATTTCATTGTTTTGTAAGGTTTCCTTATATATGAAGGACATTGCTGGATGACCATGTAGCAAGTAGAAGTGATGAAGTAGGTCTTCATAAATCAGCACAGATTATGGAGTTCAATGGATGAGTAAAGGAAATATAACAATGCCTGCGGCATCATACTCTCTGTAAATGAAAACAACACATGTGTGAGCTCCTCTAGAAATGGTGGACAACTTAATTTACACCCACTCCGCCACTGAGAACAATGAGAAAAGCCGGGAGAACTGTGCTGAGGGAATTAAGACCTAAATAAATGCAGTGATAGGTGACAAGCACGAACTGAAAAAAATCAATCCTCCCCCAAATTTACCGGCAGAGATGAGAGATTAGGCAGAACCAATCAGAACACCGAGAGGTTTGGGTTGTTTGTGATTTTGTTAATTTTTTAAATAAATGGACAAGCAAACTCCCAAATTTATTTGGAAATATAGAGGCCGTCAGACAGTCAAGGGCACATTGAAGAAAATGAAAAAGTGAGGGTATTTGATCTCCCTCCTGCCAATATTCACTCCCAGTGAGATTTAAGACAGCTGGTTATTGGAACAGAGATGGACGCGTACGGACCAATGTTGCAGAATCAAGTCCAGGCACAAACCATGTGTGTGGTTACTTGAGTGATGGCAGACACAGTCCCTGTTTTACAGACGAAGAAGGGACACTTCTCCAAGGTCACACACTCGGTCCGCACAACCGGGAGGAATCGGGGTTCTAATTCCCAGTGCGCCCCCGCCCCGGCCTCGCCAGCGGGCCGTGGTTTTACAGCAGCCGATGGAACACGCGGAGAATGAGGCTGAGTGGAGACATACCTCATGTTTATAGTTTTTCGGAGCACCCTCAGGGCATTTACGCACACTGGGTTATTAAGACAACTTTTCCCAGCTGTCAGATCTAGTCGCTGGCTCTTCTTCCTTTGCGAAGCCAATGGGAATATTAAAAGATTTGCTCAGTAAACTAATTTTTAAAGTTCCCAGAAAAATAGAAGCCGAGAGCTAACATGGCCTCTTCCCTAATCTCTTTAGCGCGGCGAGAAAAATTTACTGTGGTCCTCTCCATTTTCCCCTTCACAGACCACTGGTGACGCTGAGATGGGGATAATAAGGGAGAAAATGAAATTCTCTCTCCCTTCCCGAGACACCCCGCACATCACTCATCCCCGGCACTCTGGCCCCGCCTTTCTCCCTGGCTTGCCGTGACCGCCCGGCGTCCAGCTGTCCCTTTAAAAGAGAAAAACCGAGGCTGCTGGGACCACACTGTCTATGTGTTGTGAAGTGCTTTCCTAAAATAATCCCATCATCACCGGCCACTCTGATGGGTAATCTTCTTTTCTGAATGGCTGGCGTGCCGGCCTGCAGAATGGTTTTTATAGCGGGCACCGTAGGGTATTACATTTTTCTGGAAAGGTGAACAAGGGAAATGGTTTTCAAATTGAAGGGAGATAGTTATGTTATAGAACCTATTAGGAGGGGGACACAATAAAAGGGCTCGGGCAGCCTTTGCCGTCAATGGCTCTGCGGCCCCTCGGGTCTCTGTGATGAGGCCCTGCTGAGGGTCAGGACTTCCCCACAGTCTGATGTAAGGACTTTTTAGAATTGAACTTTGGTGAGAAAGAAGCACATCATTCAACGTGGCAAGCGGGACGTGGGTACATGTCCTGGCTGTGGCCCTGTCCCTGCCTTCGGCACGCTCTTTAGGGAGCTGGCAGACGGACGGACGCCTCACTGTCTGGAAGGAGGGACCAGGAGCCGTCCTCACCTCTAGGCCCGTGCGCCCGCCAACCCTCAGTCCCCTCTCGTGGTGAAAGACCGGGCTGAGGGGGTGTTCGGAGGGCTCTCTGCACTGGTGCTCTCGCCCAGATGCCAGGCTCGCCGGGCCCGCCTGGCACCACCCACGGGGCAGCGGGAGGCCCACGGGTTCCTCCAAGTCCATGCCGAACACGCTCGAGCATCCTGGCCTCTCTGGGTTTTAGCACTTGTGCCTCCTCTAAGATGCCCGTGTGTGCGGTGACATAGCCCTGCCTCACCCCACGAGACCATTGCCTGGAGGGCGCCTGGAGAACCCTAAGCCAGCCTGGGAGCCCTCGGGTCACCTGCCTCCTCCATCCACACGAATAAGCGTCTCCTCCTCTGTGCCTTTGGGGACCCACTGGGACGACGTCGCTGCTCGGCAGCTAAACAACAACCAACGCTGCCGAAGTCCGAAGTAACGTAACTGCACATTCTCCCCCGGCTCGTCACTGCCCTTTCAACGTGACTGCGCTGAGCGGTTTCTCCGGGCAGCAGCGACACGCTGGGGGGTAGGGGGGCTGTGCTGCTCTGACAAGTCCCGTTCCATCAGCATCGCCGTGCCGGGGTGCTGTTGAGACATTGGGGCGCGCAGCCGCTCTTCTGTGCTGGTCAGATGGAGACGGCACCCCGCCCCATTGGCACCGTTCAGGATCAGACGTGAGCATCATTTTGCAGAGCTGCCCGTTTCAGCAGAAGTGTCTGCTATGGGCTTAGGGGATCAGAAACAGGCCGGGATCGATAAGAAGAGGGACTCAGGTACAGGCATCGTCTGTGGGCTGATGTCCCCGGACTGGTAAGCGATCAGCAAACACCACCCAGGGCCCCGGGGGCGTTACACAGGGCGAGGGGAGAGCGGGACGTGCATCAGTCAGGCGATGGCGGCTGCGGCTGTGGCTGCGGCTGCGTTACTGGGAGGATGGATTCAGGACAGAAGGATATCGACAGTAGACGTATAAGGGGGCGCAAGAAACCTCCTGAGGACTAAATCCTGCTGAGTCTAAAGTCACACGTCCCCCAATGAAAAGGGCCAATCAGCAGAGTTCGACGACTCTGACGCAGGTGGCCGAGCGGAGGGCTGGGTCCGACGCGGACTCATACCCACGTGGCGGAGGCTCATGAGCCCCCACAGCCCACAGGGGTCCCCAGTGCCATCGCTGCCAGAGGGCTGCTCTCAGCAAGCCGTCCCCATGGCCGAGCTAGCAATGAACATCACCGCTCGCACGCCTCCGTTCATCACTCCACGGGCCTCTACGTAAAGCCGGCTCCACCGGACTTGCTGTCTCTCAGTCGCTGGCGTGTTGCTCTGCTGAGGAGAGAAATTCCACCGGGGCTGGGATCTTGCTTCAGCGGGACCTCGGGAACCACAGGCCATCTGCAGCGAGAGCTTCCACCCGTGAGATCGCAACACTCATTTCTTAGTGACTATCCTGAGAGTCAGAGACCCTCCCACCTCTGCAGTCCCTTACAGGCCTGCACGCCTGCGGATGCCATCGTTGGAAACCTTGGCACGGCGGCATTTGTGTTTCTGCTTGTTGTGGCAGTGACCTGCGAGATCAGAGCCCTGGTTACCCAATGGGCTGGCTCCCATCCCCCCGCTGAGAGGAGCTCCGTGGAATAGATGTGTTCCAGGCGTGGGGGGCGGGGGCGGGCGAGGAGCACGGAATTGGTGATGGCCCGATGTTTCACAGATCGATGGGTCCTGTCACCTGGTTCATGTGATTTATTAGGATGCAAGAAGACCAGCACGACGGGTAATGACTATTTATGAAGGCCTTTGTCACTCACCGCTGAGCCAGCAAACACGATCCCGAGCCCCAAGAGCACAGCTGAACGTCCTGGTTGACGGAACAAGTCCCCAAGAGCAGCGCGCTGCCCTGGCATGTGGGCTAACAGCTGTCTTTGTGGCTCTCAGAAGCATCGATGGCTGCGCTCCTGAGGGAGGGCTTGTGGCATGAGCATCAGCTCTGCCCCCACAGCCGAGCGTTCTGGAATTGGAGCAGGAAGAGCAAGCCACTCTTCGATCTGATGGCCCAACGGTTTTGAAGGCACTTTGGGGCTGTGAGGGACTGTCACACGGAATGCGGAGGGCTATCACCCTAAGTTCGTTCTGAGTGTTAGAGTTTAGGGCAGGGGTGGGCAAACTTTTTGACTCGAGGGCCACTATGGGTTCTTAAACTGGACCGGAGGGCCGGAACAAAAGCATGGATGGAGTGTTTGTGTGAACTAATATAAATTCAAGGTAAAGGAGCGGAGGGGAGAGCAAGAGAACCGGATAGAACACCCGGATCCGACCTGCGGGCTGTAGTTTGCCCACGGCTGGTTTAGGGAGAGCTTCCACACCCATCCGCTGAGTCCAGCGCCACAGCCTGGGCGCTGGCCGTGGGTACCGTCATCACTCTGTGCTGGAGCCCAGGGAGAGGCCACGCTCCTGAGCACCCTGAGGGCATCTTCTGCAAATAGTCGGCACTAGAGCAGAGCTTCTGGGGGTCAAGGTCAGAGGAGCCAAGGACAAGCAGGTGGTCAGACGTCCAGGGAGTAGGAAGGACCAGGTGAAAGCCGACCACAATGAGGCGCTGAGTCCAGGCTGGCTCCTCGAGGGCCTTCACACGGCTCCGGGTGGGAGGTGGGTTGAGAGAATGAGCCCCCCAGCTGGGAGTGGGGCGGGGGGCGGCGAGAGCATCCATCTGTGTCCCTGAGAGGGTGAAGCTCATTTCCCAGACCAGAGACGGCCCGGGGCCAGGCGCCTGGCCCATCAACAAGGTCGCCTGCACCTCTCAGCTCTCCTTTTGCTAATGGTGATCCAGCCCCGTGGGAAGGCAGTCCTGACAGCCCATGGCCAGAGCCAGAGAGGCCACCGGTGTAATGAGCGCCGGGCCAGCAAAGTGCCCGGCAGTCAGGAGGGCTGATCTCCAGAGATGACTCTGCAGAGGCCCCTCCACAAGGGAGATCCTTTGTCCATGGCACAGTGGGCGGCCACGCCCTGGAGACCCCTGAGGAGCTCAGGGGCTCTCGCTCTGGGGACATTTACTCTCCAGTGACATTGGGGAGAATCCAGCCTGTGCAATGAGTGGTCCAATCCTGTCACCATGTCTGAGGCAACTCCAAGGAATAAGAACCCACTGCCAGAACGAATGTCCTACTTTGCAGAGCTTCCCCAGAAAGTAACCACATGGGAATTATCAGCGTCCCATCAGCGACCGTCCCCACAGCGACCCGTCCAGGTGTAGGCCACGACACCGACTGCGCGGAGCTCAGATTAAGCTGCAGCCGGAAGAAGACGCCCGCTGCCCTGCGGTGACCGGAACCTCAGACCCACAGGTGGGACGGGCAATGCTGTCCGGCCCCCTGAGCCACAGGTAATTCCTCTCGTTGATCGCGGAGCAGCTGCCAGCTCCACGCCCGCTCCCTCAGGAGGTGACCGAGTGTCCGGGAGTGCGGGCCACACGCCTGTGGGTGAGTGTGTAGTGAGAGGTCCCCGGATGGCGGCCTCAGCAGGAGACGTGAGCCAGGTGCCTTTGGTTGGGGATCCTTGCAAATGTCCCGGGAGTATGAGGCAGTTTTAGTGTAATTAAAGCCTGAATCGCTCAAATTATATAATTGATTACGTTCAGCTTCAATCACGACTTCTAATTGATGCCAGTCTGCTGCCTCCACACCTGGGCTTGTTGACACCAGGAGCAGGAGCAGGTGGCCCGACCCTGCTGGGGGAGGGGAGGGGACTTTGGGGTGATGTGCTGGAGGGGCAGAGGAAAGCCCCAGAACCAGGGTCTCTCAGTGCTGACACGGGGGGGGGGGGGGAGGGCGTGGGGAGGAGGGTGCTCTCTTTACTAAGAAGGGGTGACAGCAAAGTGGAAGACAGCCCAGGGCTGAGCTGGCTGCCGCTGAGGATGGGGCATCGCACACCTCATATTTGTTCTAAGGACACGGGTTAGAGACTGAGAAATGGGGAGGCAGGTGGAGGAAGTCACTGAGGAAGCCGAGAGAGGTCAGGTGAGCCGCCTCGGGAAGACGCCCAGAGCACAGAGGGCGGGTGTTAGGGCGCGGGGCCGACCTGGCCTGCCTGCAGGGGCGCCTCTGCCAGGCCTCTGGCTCGGTGCGCAGCTACTTCCAAAGCGGATTCTGACAAGTTTTTCCAGGTCACAGTTCCGTGCATGGACGCGCGGAGCAGAAAGAAAACGATAATAAAAACCAACGATGAAGCCGGAGCACGGGGTAGTTTGGAAGGACACGTTTTTAGCTTTATTTACCCCATAAGTAAGTGGTTCCCTGCCAGAACACACAGCTGATTAATTTTTAAATCTTCCGAGATCCCTCAGCAAGCAATCAGTTAAGATTTCCTTGAGCCTAGTAAAATTTGATCTTTTTTTTTTTTTTAAAAAAAAGTTTAATATACTCATAGCGAAGAGAGTCACATGCTTTTTATTATTTGAAAGAAAAAGACAAGAATAAGATGAGGATTTATTTTATTTATGGGCCAAAAACCATATTTGAAACGGAGTAATCCGTTTTGCGGGGACTTAAATCCTCGAGAACATATTGTGTGTGCACGTGGGTGTCTGTGTTTGCACTGTTTTAATCGTCAGCAGGCTGAAAGCAGGATGCCCGCGAGGCTCCCGGGCTGAGCCGGCTGGTACAGTGGGTGGGCTGCGGCCAGAGCCGGGGCAAGCTGTCTGCCTGCTCACAGGGACACCCGGCCGCATCGGGGTGAGGGCCCCTCAGAGCACTGGGCGCTGCAATGAGCTGTCGGAACACCGTCGTTAGGCAGAGCTTTTCGATGACAAACACTTTACATTCAATGGATAGTCGTGTCCTGAGGGCGGACGATGACCTGGGTGGGGCTCCTGGCTGAAGGCGCAGGAATGAGCATCCCTGCCCACCTGCTCCGTGCGGTCTGTGAGGCAGGACCTGCATCCTGCCGCTGCCCAGGTCTGCCCAGAAGAACCGAACGGAATATAAACATGAGCGGCTGGATGGGGCTGATCCGTTTGCTTATGAATAACATGAGCCGGTAATTCCAGCCGGGGAGGGCCCCCCTTCTCCCGGTAGGCAGAGATTTTTGAACAGATCAAATGAATTTTTCAGAACCTGCTAATAGTTATACATTATTCTAAGCTTTCCGTTTATGCTCCTGTCTTCTCCCGTTGTGCTTATTACATCTGACCATTTCCCTCAAATCCAATACACCCTTTACTCAAATTGCTTACTTTTCAGCAGGACGCTGCTCGAGCCTTCGCCGACCGTCTCTGCAGCAAAGGCCTTGGCGTTTCTAGGAGAGCCGGTGAGGCCCACGTGTGCCAGGTTCCAGGTGGCTCAGCTCCACGTCCGCGGAGCTGCACACTTGCAGGCTCCCGCTCCGGGTCTAAGGAGGAAGAGAGGGCTAACTCGGTGTCGGTGTGCCCCCCATGTCTCCAATTCAGCCTCTGGATGGGGGTCGAAAGGACCTTTGAGTCTCATTACACACGGTCTCCCTGGAAGGATGGTCAGGCTTGTGGAGAGAGCCTGGCAGAGAATATCATGAGGTCTGGGAGGGTCACACCCCTGAGATGTATCCTTGCTATAGAAACAGCTGTGGAAGCCATCAGGCCCGGAACAATGGATTCCTGCTGGAGACACTCTGTCCAGATGTTGCACATGACCTCCCTTTCAATGAATGATGTTACCACTAGAGGCCCAGTGCACGAAATTCATGCACAGGCAGGGTCCCTAGGCCTGGCTGGTGATTAGGGCTAATCAGGACCTTCTGGCTGCCAGCTGGGGCCTCCCTTCGCCAGCTTCCGTCTGCCCGCCGGGGCCTTCCTTCGTTCCTTGCCTCCCCCTGGTGGTCAGCACACATCATAGCAAGCAATCAAACTCCAGGACTCCCGAACTCCCGAGAGGACAATTTGCATATTAGGCTTTTATATGTATAGATACCAAATGCACCTCTTCCTATAACTGGAGAAACAGTGTATCAAGCTTGCCATCACAGGTGAGTCCCTTTTTATAAAAAAGTAATAATCTTTCCAAAGCTGTGCTATCAACATGACTGTAACACTGTGTCCCATGACAATTCTCTAACGCCTCGTACTCGCATGTGCAGGCGTGTGGGTCACATTGGGCTGCGTGAAGCCACCCCACGGCTGCTGCTTCGTCATCGATGCCCGAGGCGTGGTAGCTGTAAATAGGTAGGGATTTCTTTCTCACATTTGTTTGTTTTTTATGTCTAGTGTCAGTGGTACCTAGAACACCCAGGGTTTTGTATCTGATAAGAAGATATTGTAGGTACTGACAATTCATCTTGCAAAGAGATGGCATGCGTTTAGCAGCACTGATAAATACAGCGCAGAGTTGTAAGTGTGTTCCACCTCCCTTACAATTTTCTTAATAACATTTCATTTTCTCTCCCTCGGTTTATTGCAAGAACATAGTAACACACATAACATACAAAATATGTGTTCATTGGCTGTTATCGGTAAGGCTTCCAGTCAACAGTTGGCCATTAGCAGCTATGTTTTGGAGGAGGTGAAAGTTATACAGGGGTTTTCGGCTGTGATTTGTGTGTGTAACAAAAATAGTTGACATTTTTACTCATGTGTCACCACAGACGCCTCTGTCCAGCTGGCCACCGAGGCAGCAGGGAAGAGCAAGGGTCTACCTTCCTCAATCCGGAGGTCACAGAATTCCAAGGCACAGGTCAGGACAGGCTGGGACGGTGTGGTGACAAACTCAGGGCCGCTGGTTGGCTCTGAATCACACTGTCCAGGAAGGAGATGAGCGTGGGCATCAGGCTGCTGTGGCCCCTCATTCCCGTGCACCCTGGGCCTGGCCCACGTGGCCGCCTCCTGAGGACAGAGCCCACGGGCCTCTCCCAGGCAGTTTCCTCCAAGAGGCAGGTAGAGCCACAAACGGAGAAATCGACGCTTGTCCATCAAACTTTTCGAAAGCTCTGGGTCATTAAGCATCTCTTTGCTAATCCCCCATCGAGGCCAATCACGCAGCCTGGTAACAGCTGGCCCCGCGCTGTTGACCCGGGTCTGTGCACAGCCCTCGAGCTTCACGTGGGCTTCTGGGGCGGGGTTAGTCCTCCTGCTTGTTTACCACCGGGGGCAGCTCTGGTCTCATTGACTGACTCAGAGGAAGAGGGGGGCGGGAGCTGCGGCTTGAGGAGGCTCAGGAGCCCCTGGGGGCCGTGCAGACAGCGGGAAGGGAGCCAGGACAGGCAGGCGACGGCTCGCAAGCCCTCAGGTAAGGCCATGATGAGGGCACCGAGAATCTTTCCAGTGGCGGGAAAGGGGGAGAGTCCTGTCACCAGAGAGAAACGTTTGAAATGAAAACATCACATAACTGTTCCCAGGGCCCGGAGGAACAAGGAAATGCTGCGCGGGCTAGTGCGCACTGCGGTTTAGCTTTCCACGGTCCAAAGGTGGCTTTCGCTGAAATGACATCATCCCAGAGCCAGTTTCCATGAAAACAAGCTGGCGCTCCGCCGTCTGGGTGCAGTGGGACTGCTCCCGCGATCCTGCTGCAACTGAGGCACCAGGCCCTCCAGAGGCACAGCCTCCAGCCTGGCACCACGTGGACCGCCAGGCGGGGTGGGGCACAGCCTGGGGATACACCCTCAGTGACGAGACGCAGCCTGGCCCCGGGTTACAGTCCAGTGGGGAGGCAGACACAGCTGCAATCAAGCACACGTGACTGAGAGATTTCGGGGTTCAAGTGCCAAGGAGCAGGTTTGGGGCAAAAGGGGCTGGTGTTACCGGGAAACCCCTGGGTGGGCTTGTGTTCAATGACGAAGGCAGTGTTGAATCATATCAGGTGTTTATTTTCTTATTTTATTTATTTATTGATTAAGATATTACATATGTGTCCTTAACCCTTCTTTACCCCCACCCCCACCCCCCGGCTCATGCCCTCACCCCCCCGGTGTTTGTGCCATTGGTTAGGCTTATATGCATGTTGATCTCCCCCCCTTACCTCCACCCTCCCCTACCTTCCCTCTGAGGTTTGATGGTCTGATCGATGCTTCTCTGTCTCTGGATCTGTTTTTGTTCATCAGTTTATGTTGTTCATTATATTCCACAAATGGGTGAGATCATGCGATATTTATCTTTCTCTGACATTTTGCTTAGCATAATGCTCACCAGGTCCATCCATGCTGTTGCAAATGGTAGGAGTTCTTCCTTTTTACAGCAGCGTAGTATTCCATTGTGTAGACCAGTGGTCAGCAAACTGCGGCTCGTGAGCCATGTGGCTCGCGAGCCGCGTTTTGCCGCTCTGTTGACTAATGAGTTTGCCGACCACTGGTGTAGACGTACCACAGTTTTTTAACCCACTCATCTGCTGATGGGAACTTCGGCTGTTTCCAAATCTTAGCTATGGTGAATTGTGCTGCTATGAACATAGGGGTGCATATATCCTTTCTGATTCGTGTTTCTAGTTTCTTGGGATATATTCCTAGAAGTGGGATTACTGGGTCAAATGGGAGTTCCATTTTTAGTTTTTTGAGGAAACTCCATACTGTTCTCCACAGAGGCTGCACCAGTCTGCATTCCCACCAGCAGTGCACGAGGGTCCCTTTTTCTCTGCATCCTCGCCAGCACTTGTCATCTGTTGATTTGTTGATGATGGCCATTCTGACAGGTGTGAGATGGTACCTCATTGTTTTGATTTGCATCTCTCGGATGATTAGTGACTTTGAGCATGTTTTCATATGTCTCTTGGCTTTCCTTATGTCCTTTTTCCAAAAGTATCTATTTAGGTCCGTTGCATATCAGGCGTTTATTGAGAAGGCTGGCCAACCAAGAAGACAGGGTGCTTACAAGCATTCAGATCCTCTTTCAGCAAGGTGCAGGGGACAGGACTGTAACGGGGAAGGGCTGGGATGAGGCTGGGATGTGCAGCCCTGGGGTCCACAGGCGTCAGCCAGTGCCTTTAGTCATCAGGCGATGAGATGATGTTGATGAGATGATGATGTGGCGGGTAGGTCTGACCCTGCTTATCAGTTCTGCTTCCTGGATTCACAGCTGAGTCACCTCCTCAATGGCTTTGCACAGGCCTTGAAAAGGAAACTTAAGAGAAACTTAACCCCCTCTTCACATATAAGAAACTTACCCCCCTATCACATAAGGATATATGTTCTGAGATTTAAAGTAATATAGCTATTTTTCAGATTTATTCAGGTGCTCTATCACACTATAGGTCCCCTACCATGGCGGTGGGCTGGGGTCTGAAGTCTTCTCTGTGGGGGTGGTACCTGGGGTGAGGCCTTTACCATGGGCTGGGGGAAAGGATGGTGTGCTGGGCAAGCAGAAATGCAGACAGAAATGTGTGCAAAGGGCATTTTGAGCAGAGGGTCAGTGGGAAGCCAGTCCTTGGAGCCCAGAGAGCAAGCGTGGCTGGTGTGAGATGACGCTGGGTGGGGTCTGTCCAGCCAATTACAAAATGGGGGTGATAGCTCCCTCAGTTTTAAATAAATGCATTTAAAGTCAGGTCGTCGATGGAAATGTCAAAGTCAACTATAGTTCGAAAGTGGTTTCATTTCCTCCTTCATACATGGCGATCTTGGTTGAGGGTTTAATCAAAATGTATTGGAATTCAATTATTTTTTAGAAAACCCTGAATTTTGGACTGCTCAAGGGGATAGAAAAACTCATTTAAAATATCCAACTTTAATAATATAAAATAAGACTATCCGGTAATTAAAAAATTGTATTTAGCCACTGGTTGAATATATTTTAAATTTTTATTGTGATGAAACATTTTCTCCATTTATTATGCTTTGGGGACATGGGTGCCAGAGATGATGAAAAAGACATTTCTCTTTACCACAAGGTTCAGTGCGTCGCCCAGGTCTCGCAGAGCAAGGCTCGCTGGAGGAAAACTGCCTGAGTCAGAAGGTCACCTTTTCAGAGGCTGGGGGCTGCTTGCCCCTCGAGTACTGGGATAGGCTTCTCAAGACAGAGACCTGAGGCCCAGCGCATGGCTCAGTGGATAGAGCGTCAGCCTGCGGACTGAAGGGTCCCCGTTCGATTCTGGTCAAGGGCACATGCCCGGGGTGCGGGCTCCATCCCCAGTAGGGGGTGCAGGAGGGAGCCAATCAGTGACTCTCATCCTTGATGTTTCTCTCTCTCTCCCCCTCTCCCTTCCTCTCTGAAATCAATAAAAATATATTAATGACAACAACAACAAAAAAGACAGGGACATGAACAAAGTCGGCATACAGGACATTCCCCACACAAAAGAAGTCCCAAAATCTTGTGCAACACCTGTGATGTATGAACATGTGGTTCACAGGGTGAGAGCTGAGGAGCGCTAGTTCTGCCAGGATCCCAGGTCTTGGGCAGTGTGCTCCTTGGTGATCGAAATGATGTCTTTTCCACAGAAACCACCTCATCCGCCAACCAGCATTCCGCTCTCCCTCCACCATTAGCTGAGCAGCATCATGTACCTTAAGACAGCGCATCGAGGGCAGGTTGTTACTGTGCCGCAGGGCCTGTGCGGGCACACGCGTGTGCGTCTGTGTGTGTGTGTGAACATGCTGAGTGTGAGAATGCCCCTCACTCACATCTGGGGTGACCCGTCCTACAGCTGCCGTCCAGCACTTGGCAACTGTGATGAAAGCCTCCAATGACAGGTGTGCTGCGTTGCCGGATAGTTGTGACATTTGAAAAAGGAAGATCGCAGTCTAAAAAAAATAAAAAAATAATAAGCCAGCGTGCGAGAGAGGCAGGACCAGGGAAGTGAGCACTGAGCTTCCGTGGGGGTCGAGTTAGCTGCTTAGCTTCACTGAGTGACCTCACTTCTCTGAGCCCCAACTTCTTCATTTAAAGAATATCCCGGGCCCTGGCTGGTTTGGCTCAGTGGATAGTGTCAGCCTGCAGACTGAAGGGTCCTAGGTTCAATTCCCTGTCATGGCACATGACCGGGTTGCAGGCTCGATCCCCAGCGTGGGGTGTGCAGGAGGCAGCCGATCAATGATTCTCTCTTATCATTGATGTTTCTCTCTCTCCCTCTCCCTCTCCCTTCCTCTCTGAAATCAATAAAAATATATTTTTATAAAATCCTGGGATTGAGTTAGACCGCCTTAGGATGAAATACCTGGAACCCGCTAAGATGTCGCTTCTCTGATCTTTCTAATTAGATGTTTAGTCACCGTGAACAGGGATCTAAACGCCAGAAGGAAGGCCTCTTCCCAATGGCCGTCCAGCGTGTCCATCCTCACCGCACCCCGACACACCTGCCGCCCTCTAAGGGCAGGTAGGCACGCGCTCCCTGCGGCGTCAGGTCCCATGTGTTCCATGGCCTCACACGCAGAGGCTGGCTTCTCTCTGCTAAGCAGCATTCCGCGTCACCGATTAGGACCCAGGGGTGCTCTTCCTTGGGAAACAGTGCATGAATGTGTCCTTTCTCCTGGAGTTGTCTATTTCTGAGTAATTTTTTGACAAGTAAATCATGACTTCCTAAAGCGCAGGAGCATGTGAGAGCGCGAAGCTCCGAGCTGACAGAGAGGCGGGCGCTGGCCCGGGGCACAGGTGCGGTGGCTCCGCCTCAGGGTCAGGTGCCGCCTCCTCTCCCGCGAGCTCCTCTCCACCTCCTTCCACGGTTCTCCCTGGACGCCGCCCTCAAGGGCTCCATCGGTTGAGATTTGCCCCCACTCCTCACAGGCTCTGTCCTTCCATCACCTTCTCTGTTGACATAATGGAGGATGGAGAGGAACCAGAGACCGACTGGACGGGCCAGGATGGGCAGTGAGGAGCAAGATGGCACTGGGGTGCGTACTGTGGGTGCTGGGGAGGCTGGGCACCCTGACCGGAGCAGGAACTCAGCAGGGGACAGACCCGTGGGAGTCTGGGAACGATAAGGAGCTGTGGGCCTTACCTGGCCTCTGCTGTCTGGGCTGTGCAGCTGGAGGTCTGTGGGGCCTGGAGTTTGGGGGGTAGAGGCCAGACCGGCTATTTGGGGGCTTCAGTAGCAGGTGGCTGAGGCCACTCAGGGAGGATACATCGAGGGGGAAGGAATGGAAAGGGCGATGGGACTGAGACACACCGAGGGCGAAGCTCTGGCTGCTGGGGACCCTGCGGCGTGCTGAGGTTGGAGAAGAGGAGAACCTGCAGACATGGGCCCAGAATGGAGAGGACCAGGGCGGGGCCTCGGCCAGGCCGGGTGGAGGCCACGTGAATGGACAGGGGAAAGTCCACCTGTCACAAGCCCAGGAGCGAGCTCGGCTGGGGCCCGTCAGACCAGGTGATGGCGATGCAGCCTGTGGAATGTTCTCGAGGACCTCCAGAAGCATCAGCGTCCTGGGGCTGACATTAAAGGCTGAGCCTCATAACCAGCCACGTCTCCTCACCATGGGGCCCCCGGCCGCTCGTGCACTCACCGTTCCGGGCTCTGCGAGGCGGTTCAGTGCCTCTGGGTCTCCCGGTGGGAACGCCACCCCCACGAGGCATCCGCAGCACCGAGGCCCGGTCCCTGGGTCCTTCCCGGGAAAGGAAGAGCCTCCGCCACGCCTGCTGAGAGGGAGGGGCCACGGGACCGGTGGGGGCAGAACTGCTATGCGTCAGCCACCACCGGCCCAAGCATTTCATCCCCAATGTGAGCCCCCCAGCCTGGGAGGAAGCTGAGCGCCCAGCGATGCGGCTTCCAGGTGTGGCCTTGATCTCTGATTCCCGAGTCGCCACCTGAAGGACACTTGCCCTGGACAGTTCCTGGAACCCCCGTGAGCAAGAGATTCAACGCTGTTTGCAAAGGCCGGAGTTGTGGAGACGTGCTACTGTGGCATGAACGCCCCCGCGGGGACCAATACACCTGCTCTGGACACCTACATCGCCCTCTTCTGAGCAGCACCGGCCCCCCGGCTGCCCGTGAGGTGCTCTCCCCTCCCCCGTACCCAGCCCCCGCCTGCTCCCCTGGGCTCCTGCTGTCCCTGGAGCCCAGCTCTCGGGGCCACTTTGTCACACTCTGTTCCGACTGCTCATTTGCACGCATGCCTCCCGCGCGCTGGCACGGGCCCCTGAGGCCTCGTGTCGCTCTTATTTACCGTCATAGCCCAGTGTGGGTTCAGGGACGTTCGTTGAACCAGTGAGTGAAAGAAAGCTTTGCAAAGGAAAGAAAAATCACATCATGCAAATAAGCACGTGCTAATGTATGGTTCCTGTGAATCGGGGATAGTTTATCGGGGTTTCTTTTAAACGGGACACGCATTACACTGCCGCGGGAATTACTTTTAATTAAGCAGACACTTGTGTGAAGCTGTTTGGGGTTTAATCTTTTAATGCTGCACATTGGTCATGAACGAGTCTGCTGTGACTTTCCCTCCAGCGACCGGGGGACGCGGAGAGAGCCTGACGCTCCTCAGGCAGCCTCTGCGTTTGCTGGGAGAGTCGCTCAGGCCTGAGCAGATGCGTCTCATCGCAGGGGTCAGACGGGCGGGGGGGCTGGGGTGCAGGCGGTGGGATAGGGGCTTCTCCCCTGACGAGCTGCATGTGACAGGGCTGGGCGGGCTCTCGCTCTGGTCTAACCCCCTCTTACCCAGGTATTTACTCGCTGATTCACTTTTCAACTCAGTCCGGGCCAGCATCCGAGAGGATGAGGAGCGAGGCACGGCCCTTGTCACCACGGAGCTTCGGGTGTCCTTCTGTGCTCCCCAATATGCTCAGCCCACCCACCAGCAACCCTACCCCACAGAACACACACACATGCACAACCACACACATGTGCACACACGTACATAAAACCACATGAGCACACAGCTACACACATGTGCATGCACACCCAGGCACACCCAGAGGCTCTCAGATATACACATGCACAGACACATGTGTTCACACATACACACACGCACTGCTCAGGCTCAGAGCTGGGGTGGAGGGCGTGGGCTGCCAGGTCCGGGTGCCCGTGGTGGTGGGAGCGCTGGGAAGGCTCGGTGCTGCTGCTGGAAGCACCGCCCGAATTCCTCCCCACAGTCACCTCCCCAGGCCACGGCGGCCACGGCTGCGTTTCAGTGGCGGTAGGAGCGCAGTGGCTGCCTGCTGACACATTTCCTGAGCACTGACACTGTACTCGTCTTTTTGCTTTGGGGAATTTTGCCAAACGCGTTTCCTTCTCAGTTTCCAAAGGAAGAGCAGGCAGGCGGCTGGACACGTGAGCAGATCATCGGCCACCTTCCCGAAGCGAGTGCCGAGGGGAGCGCGGGCCCCCGGGCTCGGACCAGACACCTCACTCACGTGGCCCCCCGGCTGTCCTCACGTGAAAAACCAGACGCTGCCGGCAGCCTCTCCTTTGAAGTTCAGGGAGGGTGCCTTCCGTTTCATTTGCGGAAAGTGTTGTGATGGGAACCAGCTCACACAGCTCTATTACGAGGCGCTAAATCACAGTGTCTATGGCAGAGAATGCCAGAAACGGAAGCGAAACCTCGAATTTGGAGCACACGACACAGCGGGCTCCCGGCACCTGCTCTGTTCCGAAGGGTGACCTCCTGTATTCATCCACCGAAGCCACAGATCATCGGGGACCGGACAGGAAGGGCGTCAGCAGGGCATGGAGGTGGCTGAGCACCTCGTCCCACAGATTTGCCTTGTGTTGTCCCCCAACACCCGCAGCCTTCAGAACAAAGTGACGGGCTGGGATTCAGGCTGGAGCCTCAGAATGAAGCGCTGAACTCCGGGTACGGCGGGCGGATAGCCCTCCACCCTCTCCCTTTTGGGGGCAAACAAGGTCTCCCGGAGCCGGGCAGGGTGAGGGGAGCTGAGCCGCGGAGCCTAAAAGCCAGCGGGGATTTCCTGTGCACGTGGAGGGTGCACCCTGCATGCTGAGGAGGCACGCTCCCCACCGCAGATCCGCAGTCATTGATTCTTCAAGCTCCTGGAGAAAACGCGATCTTCCCGGTGTGTTGTTAAAATGCAGCTTCTCGGGCCACATTCCTGATCCTGCTGCTTAGAATTCTGTGCGGTCACCAGTCACTCGGTCACACTCTGTGCCAGCGGCGGGCCGCCTGGGTCCCAGCAGCAGGGAAGTCAGAGACCACCTTTGTGAAAGGACTGACTGTCCAAACCCTGACGGACGAGTTGCTCTGTTCGCCCAGCATCTCTGTACAAGACAAGACATGTTGCATCTCCTGGACCTTTCTTTCATGGTCATTTGGGATCTCGGATCTGGAACAATCTGCGTGTCCTCAGGAGGCGTCAAGATTCCCCGTTAAACCCTGTGGTTATAACGAGCTGCCCGTGGAACTCGGGTGATTGCAGGGTGTCCCTTATCGAGCTGAGGGCAGTGTGAGGGCACCACCACCTTTGGCAACTGTCATCTGGGCTGGGGGTGGCACCCCGCTGATAGCAAGGTCAACGCCGGGACCA
This sequence comes from Plecotus auritus, assembly GCF_963455305.1. Taxonomy (NCBI): domain Eukaryota; kingdom Metazoa; phylum Chordata; class Mammalia; order Chiroptera; family Vespertilionidae; genus Plecotus; species Plecotus auritus. The sequence goes on along the minus strand of NC_137783.1, from coordinate 5,440,875 downwards.
CCGAGGCCCACGTGGCACGTGGCAGGGCCTGCACCCTCCCACGGAGCTCCACGTTGGCTGAGGACCCGTAACAACCGATTTTGCCAACATGGGAGCAAACGCCTGAAGAGCAGCCGTTCTCCCGCGGGAGACGTTAGTCCCACGTTTTCGTTGAACTTGCATCCCCACCGAAGGAACATGAACCCTGCGTGGCGTTAACCTCTCGGTTTGGATGTTGAATGCTGCCCAGTAATTTCAATGCCAGTGGGATCTGTGGGGTCGGTTTCCAGGGCTTGGGATCCTGCTACCCGTCTTCCTGGGACCCCGTCTCCTCTCTCCAGAGCTTCATCGAACCCCCGCTCCTCAAAGCCTGGGTCCTGGGAGAAGGCACGCGCAGCAGCGCCCAGGGACGCGTGGCACAGCACCCTCTCTGTTCTGAGCGAGTCATTCTGGGGTGAGAACACTAAACCTCGAGTGAAGAACTGACTGGTCCAGGTCCCAGCGTGAATGTGAACCGGTCCGGGGTCCTGGGGGACGGAGTTCTGGGGATGCACGTCCTGTGGATGCTCGAGTGCTGGGTGGGAACAAAGTGTGCGAGTCACAGGCTGTCTCCCGGCGTGTGGCCTGGCCCTTCACTCCCACGGAGAGGTCTGTGGCGGGCACAGGCGCATTCGCCACTGGCTGAGGCCGTCATTCTCAATTCTGTGCTGAGCCACTTTCAAGGGCCCAGCTGCTGTTTCTGACACGGAGCTGTAAGCTACCATGGACTGAGATAAGCCAATTGGGAAGGGGGACCATCGTCCACCACGTGGCGGGGTGGGGGTGGGGGGGCGAGAGGCTGTTGGCTCATGCTGGGAAAAGGCCTCAGTAAACAGGACGCTCTCTGCCTGGCGAGGCTTTACAGCACGGTCAGCTCTGACTTTCACAAGGCGGCATTGAAAGTAACCCCCCATTTCCTTTATCACTCAGAAAATGGAATGTCCCTTCAGGTAGCCCCTGACATCAAAATGGGTCCAAACGTTAGGCCCATTCGGTTCTGAGTTATCAACAAACGCTGCCCGGGGCGCCCTGCAACGTGCCCCCAAATTGGTGCAAGGAATGCGATCGGGTTCTGCCAAGCGCAGGGAGGTGAGCAGAGATGTGCGTCTCCGCGCCGACGGCCCCCTTGTGCTCTGCAGCATTAAGTGGTGAGGTGGCTCGCGGAAGCTCTGGTCCCTCGGGGATGCCATCAAGTTGGGGCACAGTGGAAAAGCTCCAGGTGCAGATCCCATTCCGAGCCTGGGGTTCCTTCATCAGCAAGTGGTCGCGGAGCTCCCCGCACCCTGCACCTGGCGCTGTCCCAGGTGCTGAAGACACACCAGTGGAGGAAAGACAGTAAAAAACCTTTGCCTTCCAAGAGGGGCACAAATGAATCCAGCCGAAGTCAGCCAGACTGGCCAAGGTCACAGCCTGTGACTCAGGGAGGTAATAAATGCGTAATGTGTGAAGGCAGAGAACACAGCCACCACAAAGCCCCTGTCCTCCTGGACCTTAGAGCTTTCGTTCCAGGGTGTAGACAACAGCAGACAGGAAATGATGGGACGCTGTGACCCATTAGGTGGCAAATGCTCTGAGGAGCACTCAGCAGATGTGAAGGAGGTGAGCCCTGGGCGCACCTGTGTGCAGTAAGGGCTCTGCTCCAGGTGAGTGAGTGAGGGCTTGGCAATTGAGAGGGACAGCGAGGAGGCCGCACGGAGCTGGACTAGGGGGAATGTGATGGAGGGACAAGGGCCGGTTGAGCAGGGCTGGCTGGCCCACATAAAGGCCTTGGCTTCACTCTGAGTAAGACGGGCGCCATTGGTTGGCCTGTGAGCCCCCAGGGTTCCCTGACAGGGGGTGGACACGCTCCCACCTGGCTCCTCTGATGGGCAGGACCCAGGGAGAAAGCCCCAGCTCACTGCCCCGCCTCTGGGAACAGATGCTGCTGCAGAGACGGCGAGACGTCTTCAAGGGATCCTTCCCTCCCGGCAAGGACAACTGCAGCTCTGCCCGCCAAGAGTTACGGTCAATAGAAAGTCTCACGCACACAAAGACATGCTCACAGCAGCCACACGATGCGTCCAGCAGCAGACCACGGCGCGGGAGAACCGTCTCCGAGTCGCGTTCTGTGATCCCAGCTGCCGCTGCACCTCTGGGTGTCTTGCTGCATCAGTGGTGAGAGTGTAAATGTATCATCATTCAGCCGGGCGCCCTGGCTGGAGGACAGCTGAGGGCTCTGGAGAGGAACCGGCGTGAGAAGACAATAGCCCAGCGCCCGTGGGTAAACAGGACGCCGCAAGCCCCCCCAGGAGCACCACTGACCCTTGGTAATGAAGACAGAGCACGAAGGCTCCCTGGAGGTGACTGCATAACTTACTCTGAGGTTAGACCGTGGGACCGTCTTGCCACAACCTGTCTGCCTCGAGGAAGGCGCCGGATCAGGTGCCGTGATCGGCTGTCTGCCAGGCGTTGCATCTGCACTGTGAATTCCTACAAGTTACCGCCTCACTGCTGCCTTCTGAATGTTAAACAAAGCCGTTTAATTTTTAGAGACTGAATGCGTTCCAACCAGCTACAACAGTCAGAAATACTTCTGTCACATGACGTCAGCCTGGGGAGTGTTCGATAAGTTGTAAATCATCATAAAAAAAAGAGAGAAAGAGAGACGCGGAGGTTTTTCCTATTGCTGCCATAGTTGCTGGCTGGGTTTGTCTTCCCGCGCCTGTGACACCTGGGCTGCCCGAAGGCCTGGGAAAGCCTTGTCAGAGGAAGGAGGGAGGGGGATGGAAGGAAGGAGCGGAGGGGGAAGGAAAGAGAGAAGGGGAGGGAGGAAGTCAGTTAATTGTCATCACACCCACGCTCTTCGAGCCCCTCCAAGTCTAACGTGGATCTCCTAACCTACACTGTGGCGGGTGGAGGGGGGTGAGGGGAGGGCCCAGCTGGTGCTCAAAGAACAGCTGCTGTTGAATGAACAAATTTGGATTGTTTAGCAAATATTTATTCATTGACTTTTCTCTGCTTGGCTCAGCACCCGCTGCCGGCCTGTGACGCTGGACAAAACCCACATCGGTGCCACCTCCCATTGATAGGCCTGATGCCCGCCATGCACCCAGGCTCCCTTTAATATGAGAAGACCCCGACTTTGCCAGCAGGCTTCTGTCACCCATCCGGGTGCCGGATGGGGCCCTGGCCATGCTCCTTTAGAAGTTCCTGACATGGGCGGGCCAGGTGTGGGAGAGCGAGGGCACGCTGAGGCCGATCTCAGGACATGGTGCTCGTCCTGAACAGGTGGGTCTCCTGGGACCTCTCAGGAGCAATATTATTAAACAGTGACAGCAAAGGTAAAGCACGGGGTCCACCCCGAATCTAGGACACGTGCTTCCCAGCGCCGTGAGGACACTGTGATGTTGGTGTTCTAACAATATGCCATCGGCATTTTATATGCTACATGCTGGACATACATGTGCATCTCTACGTGCCGGACATACATGTGCATCTCTACGTGCCGGACATACATGTGCATCTCTACGTGCCCAGAAACATGCATGAATGTATATGTAAGATCTCCACTCCTCACAGTGATCCTCAAGGGCTGGAAGCACATCTGCCACGTGGCGATGGGAAGAGGGCCGCAGGTCACGGAACTGGAATAGCAAAGGGCAGCAGTCAAATCCAAAGGAAACTTCTCCCTGAGGTGACAGAGGGTGTGTCCCCAGAAACCAGTCCGAGGACAGACATGGTGTCCCTTCTCCCAGAGTCTGGCGTGGGGAGGGGCCTTGGCCAGGCACATGAGGTTGCCATGCCAGCGGGACAGCAGCGGGGGGCCTCATGGGCAGGCCCCCCAGGTCCCTGTCTCACTGTAGGGGCTCAGTCTCAGGAACACACCACCGGGCACCTACGGGCTGGCTTCCCACTCTGAGATGCCCTTCCTTAGCTGTCCCCTCCCACCCCATATTTCCATCTTCTTATCCTCATCCCTCCTCCCCCCGAGGGTCCACTACCCCCACGCCCTCTCTTGTTGAACATCGAGGTGGTGGCCAGGTGCCAAGGCTGGGCCTTCTGGTCCAGGCGAGGGGCCCCCCGAGGGTAAGAGGCGGCTGCTCTGCGTCGCTGAGCCATTTGGTGCCTCGGAGACCGTGCCACAGAGGCAGGCTTTCCCTCCCACGCCCGACTGCCTCGGACCAGTCCCACCCGTGGGAGGGGAAGGACGTCGTCAGGTTGGGCCCACGGTCACCAGAGGAGAAGCTGCTGTGAGGGTTCCCAACACTGGTTGGGTCTGTCGCCCTCCCCGTGGCGTCCTCCCACGCTGACTCCATACCAGCCAGGACGCGCTCTGTAAGAAGCAGACCAGAGGCACGCGGAGGCCTGGGAAGTCATGTCAGTCTGTCCTCGGTCAGCCTTGGCCGTAGCAGGGTGTCCCTGCCACCTGCGGGAGGACGGGGCAGATGGAGGAAACCCACTACAGCCTCCCAGCCTCCGGCGCGTGAGTGAGTGCACATAAGCCCAAAAGGGGCAGCTGGCCCACCCGTGGGTTCGTGAGGGAGATGAACGTTGATGGTGTCAAGCCATCGAGTGTGGGGCTCGCTTGTTACGCAGTGGACACCATGGAAGGGAACTGAGATACCAGCGGGATCTGAGCAGGCAGCTGCAGACACAGGCCCACGGTGGGGTGGGGGAACGGGGACGGGGGAAGAGCTGGGAAGAGTGAGACCTGATGGGAGGGCACCTGGCCTCTGCCCCTGTCCAGGCAAAGCTCGGAGGACATGGCTTATTGTAGAAACGGACAGGAAGCTGCCTGCCAGCTCTTTCGGTTACAGATGCCCCCTCCTCCTGTTTGGTGGTTTGAATGATGGCGCTCGTGCTCTGGGGGGGAAAGACCAGCCTGGCAGTGCGTGCGCTCCCTTCCGCGACGCGTCCCGGGGAGGAATGAATCATCGTCACGAACCTGCGGAGGACAAGGCTGCTCCTTCTTCCTGAAACCGAGTGTCTCATCTCCCCACCAGCGCAGCTGCGGGGTTTGACGTGCGCACACGGCACGGCGATGGAATAATCAGCGCTAAGCCGATAAAATGATGTATTTGGACAGTGATGAACCCACGAAGAACGGGATTGGTGGAATTAAATTAAACAAAAATCTGAAGCACAAACCAGTACTGCTTTCCCATTATCTGAGCTACAGAAAAATTCGTTTCTGTAAACATTTTTAAAAAAGATTTCATCCAGTTATTTCTGGATCTCGATTACTCTTGAAAATGAGACAAGCTGGCAATTGAAAACAGCTTTCTTTTAACTATTCGGTGCCAGAGGAGAACATAAAAATGACGCTCACGGAGGAAACTTTCCGTACGCCGTTGACCTTGCAGGAAACCTGGCTCTACGTGAGACGCTGCTCACCGTGTCCCCTGCCGTCCCATTTCCCTCTCCTGTGGGTGACATTTAAAAGTACTTCTTAGAATCCAGAAAAATGGCCCATTAATCTTGCTTTCCCATCATCTAGAGAAGGAGCAAGTGTCCATTTCTCACTGTCAAGGGGGCACAAAGCCAAAAGCCCATGACCCAACCCCCCATGCCACTGTCCCACCCATGTGGCTCCATCAAGAAGAGCAGCAGCAGGGGAGGGCGAGGCCCCGCTGAGAGGAGACGGAGCCGCGGAGTCCGCGTTCTCCTGGAGGACCTGTACGTGCTTCCTCGCAAGCAGCTTGTGGAGCGGCCCAGGAACGAGGCTCCTGACCTGGGCATCAGCCTGCAGCACAGACAGGGCATCCCAGGGCCAGGAAGGCCAGAGGGGTGGGCGGCTCGTCTCGCCCGTGTTTCCTGCCCGCTGTCCTCTGATTCACCGACTGCGGCTTTGCTGGGAGCGGCGATGGAGTCCCGACTACCTACCGCCGTCCGTCTGACTCAGCCTGAGCAGCAGCCAGGGTCCACGTCCAACCGTACTCTCTGCTCGGGCCCATAGTTCAGCCTCCACCCTTGCATAGGGACAGTCTCCTTGTTTGGCCTCAAATTTGCCAAGAACATTGGCCCGTTTCCCCAGCTCTTTCTCGAATGAAGAACCAAGTATCCCCGCTGTTGTCCTGGCCTCAGACCTGTGAGCACTGAGGCAGGAGCCTCGGCGTTATCAGAGCAGCAGCATGAACTTATTCATCCATCCATCCATCCATCCAGGCACATTATTGAGGCACCCTGTGCACAAACAGATGAGACAGAACTCGTGTTCTTGAGAGAAACATAGAAGAAGAGGCAGCAGGGCAATCAAGATGTACAACAAGCCACAGGAGTAGAGTAAGGTGTGGGTTAGCAATGGCCTGGAGGTGACGCAGCTGTCCTCAGATGGAGATGTTGGATTTCGGCCTGAAGCATGTGAGGAAAAGCGGGTGGGGGCGGGTAGCCTCCTCAGGCAGCGTTCACGTGAGGAAAAGACTTCGGTGCCTTGGAACAATGAGCAAGCGGCATCTGCCAGTGATTCACAATATGAGACATACTAGTACACACGGACACCAGCCAACCGCCTTTCCCAAAAGGATTCCGCCTCTGGGAATCCCGCAGATGTAAAGTAAACTGCTGAAAGGGATTATTGCCGCCAGCCACTCAAAGGCCTGGGAAGCGATAACCTCCCTGAGGGCACCCCCACACCACCAGGGAGCAGTGCCCATGGGGATTTTAGGGGGGTCTGTCCCTTTGGCCTTCAATCTGAAGATAAAGATTTATATGCAGAGGTGGTCATACAGTATTGTGTGTCTCAGCAAAACTGGGGAGCCCTAAATGTTCCATCGAGGGGTATGGAATCCTCACCATATAGGTTCTTGCATGGCTGTTGAAAATCATGTTGGTAAGAAATGTTTAGTGAAAGGGAAAAGTAGTGATGGTGTAAGTAAAATTTACGTGACAAAACCGTGGCTCCGAGTGTTACAGTCACAGAAAGTACGCCATAGGCAGCATGCTTTCAGACGCAAGCAACAATGTGTGAACTTAGGGTGTCTCATGTAATAAGGAGTTTACTGTCATCCGTAACAAGACATGTGGACATAGGTGGCTGTAGAGTTAGTCCAAGACCCTTTTAAGGACTCAGCACTCTCATCTTTCCTTTCTGCCATTTGACTGTCCTGGTCCCTCCTGCTGCTTACTAGGTGACTGCCAGTGTCATGGATGCACAGCTATGTCAAGATGTTAAAAACAACAAAAACTCAACACCCAGCCGTATCTATCCATCCATCCATCCATCCATCCATCCATCCATGCATCCATCTTCATAATCGCTGGTAGACTAGCCCTTACCTTCCATTGACCATGGTTCAATACGTCCACGCCAAAACTAAGCACAGGTGATGGGAGTGGACAAGACAAAGCTATCACTCACTTTCTGAAGGTGGGGAGGAGTTATGCTCCCTGAGCACATAGTCACCTACTATCTGAACAGGGTCAAGAATTTTGTCAGCAAAGACTGTGAGCAGAGGAATACTGGCCGTTGGGTAGACAACCAACAATCTTCTGTAATATACTTGGAGTGAAGAAAAAATACTCCAAAAATTTAACAGTAATTATCTCTAGGTTATTGTTGAATTAGAGTTGAGTTTCATTTTCTTCTTTAAGTGTCTGGATCCTTGCAAATATTTTCCATCATGTGTGTCTACTTTAAAGTCAGCGAACCAGTAAAAGATAATTTGAAACAAACATTTGTATGAAGAAATTTGAGTAAGTGAGAGATGTGTGTGCTCTGTCTGGAGTCACTGAAAATGGAAGTTCCAGCATCTGGATGTAGATGAGCTGTGTCCGTTACCTACCTTAAGTAATTAAGACAAGACTTTTTCTCTTTAATGATTTCCATAGAATGGCAGAATAACAGGAAGTGGGGTGAGCTACAGAGGCCATGACCAGTTGCTAAAGTGAGATAAACAAGGAACAAAAGAAAAAAAAATATTCACCCAACCACAGTAAAATAAGAAACATAAATACAGAAAGCCAGGTTTTAGAGAAAAGTTAAAAATAAAGGCAAGAATATATAAATAATACTTTGTGAGAGACAGTGTGCAAAAAACACTGGAGAGCTATGGCTTTAAAATTGAAATATATAATTAGAAATAATAGTAGATAACTTCAAATAAAAACATTTGGATAAAAGTAGGCTATGGTACAGAAAGTAGGAGATGGTACAGAAAAGCATAAGAAATATTATATAATTTATATTCCACTTCCATCCATGATAGATCAGGTGATATAGACTCATCTTTACTCCATTAAGTAGAAAACTGGATAAAATATATAAAACAAAATTTTGGAGTCTTTCGTTAACTGGCAATCCAAGACTGCAGTCCCTGAGAGACAGGAAATAAATTAGGTGGCCCGGTAACCAGCTCACCGCTTCCTCCTGGAGGTACCCAGACTGTGGTGCAAGGAGTGGGTCCCAGTGGTCCGTGGCAGCTGAACTGAGGACACAGGTCAGAGTTGAGCAAGGTGAGGTGGCGGGATCTGCAGAGCAGTTCACCTGAGGGGAAGAAGCTAAGCAGAGAAAGGGCTCCAGAAAGTTTCACAGGATCCTCATTGCATATCTGGCTGGAGATTAAGCTGCACATTCACAATGTGGAACTCCATAAAGTTAGGGAGGGAGTATTGCCGTGTGGCTGTGAAATGAACAATTTCTGTTGCTCTCACAGCTGAAAGAGGTTTGAATTCTGAGTGGCCAAAGTGGCCTTATTTAACTCCAGACCATTCATCAAAGTCCTAAGGAAGAATAACAAAAACAGTTGTGCAGTTCATAGCATGTAATGGAGTAAAAGGACTGACGATAACTAAAGGGTTAAAAGTGAAAACTGAGTACATTGTTGTATGTTTTTTATATTAAGTGTAAAGCTGTATACTATTTGAAAGCTGACTGTGACATTTTAATTATGCATATTCCCTATAGCCTCTACTAAAAAGCAAAAGAAAAGGTTTTGCTAATAAGCCAGTGGGAGAGAGAAAATGAACACTAGAATTTCTCAATCAACCCAAAATAATGGTAAAAAGCAGGAAAAGTAGAAATAAGGTAAGAACAGATGGGGAAGAAAAAGAAATGATGAAATGGGGGACTTAAACCTAACCATATCAGTGAGTACGTTAAATGTAAATTATCTAAATTGCAATGAAAAGGCAGAGATTATTAGACTGGGAAAATGCAACATATCTCGATGCTGTCTTCATGGTGTATATATTTTATTTTATTACTAGAGGCCCAGTGAACAAAATTCGTGCACGGGTAGGGTCCCTAGGCCTGGCCAGCAATCAGGCAATCGGGGCCTTACTTCTCCCAGCTGCTGGCTGGGGCCTTCCTTCATTCCACGCTACCCCCTGGTGGTCAGCACACGTCATAGTGAGTGGTTGAACTCCCTAGGGGACAATTTGCATATTAGCCTTTTATTATATAGGACTAGGGGCCCAGTGCACGAAATTCGTGCACTGGGGTGGGGGGGGTCCCCTCAGCCCAACCTGCCCCCTCTCACATACTGGGAGCCCTCAGGGGATGTCTTACTGACGGCTTCCTCCATTGCCGGGGGCAACTCAAGCCTCCTGCTCTCTCCCGTGGGGAGCGGGCCTAAGCCACAGTATGGCCTCCCTTTGTGGGAGGCAACCGGGCTGATCAGGGAAAGGCACCAGCCCCATCACCCCACTGCTGCAGCCACTGCCAGTAACTGCAGCCACCAAGGTGTTTTCATCAACTCGGACTCTGGTCCCTTCACCATGAAAAAATGACAACTTTCTTTAGGCATTTTCAAGATGTGTCTTTCATAGGATATGACATTTCTTTCTTTCTTTCCTTTTTTTTTTATCCTCACCTGAGGATATGTTTCCATTGACTTTTAGAGAATGTGGAAGAGAAAGGGAAAGACAGAGAGAAACATCAAAGTGAGAGGAACACTTTGATTGGTTGCCTCCTGCATGAGCCCTGACCTGGGCCCCAGCCAGGGAGGAGCCTGCAACCTAGGTACATGCCCTTGATCAGAATCTAACCCGGACCCTGCGGTTGGCAAACCTAGGCATTATCCACTGAGCCAAACTGCCTAGGGCAGGATATGACATTTCTTAGCCCTCCAGCAGCGGACCTTCATTTTTTTCTCCAGGAGTGTGGTGGAAAAGCCGTAGATCACCTTTTTGGATTCTTATACCCAAGTTACTAAGAATATTACCAGTGGCATACAGGGAGCTTAGCCAATGAGCGGTCAGAAAAGGTGTTTCCTCTGTAGTTCACACCTATCTCCTCCCATCTCCAGCTCCACTCTTGCCAAGGCCTAAAGCCTTGGGGACTGGGCAGGGGCCCCCAGTTCCCTCCAATCACCGGCTCCGTCCCTGCCAAGGCCTAAAACCTCTGGCCCTGGGCGGAGGACCCCCAGCTCCCTCCGATTGCCCAGCTCCGCCCCTGCCAAGGCCGGCCAGGGCAGGCAGAAAGCTTGGCTTCCTCCATTGCTGGGGAAACCCAAGCCTCCCTCCTGCTCTCTGTGGCCACAGCCATCTTGGTTGGGTTTATTTGCATATTCACTCCTGATTGGCTGGTGGGCATGGCTTGTGGGCATGGCTTGTGGTTGTAGCGGAGGTATAGTCAATTTGCATATTACTCTTTTATTAGATAGGATTTTTTAAATTAAATTTTTACAATTAAAAGTATTACATATCTCCCCTTTTGTATATTTTAAATATAAAAAGTAGAAAGATGATGAGTTATGTCATGGAACTCTTACTGATACAAGAGCTGGAATGGCTATATAATCCTATCTAATAAAAGAGTAATATGCAAACTAACCATCAATCCGCCACACCCACAAGCCACACCCACCAGCCAATCAGGAGCGAGTATGCAAATTAACCCCAAACAAGATGGCTGTGGCCACAGAGTGAGCAGGAGGCTTGGGTTTCCCCGGCAATGGAGGAAGCCAAGCTTTCCACACACCCTGGCGGGTCCAGGCCTCCACTCAAGGCTACAAAGTTTCAATTATAGAAGATAAATAAATCCCAACAAAAATGGCAGCAGCCATGGAGCTGGAGAGAGCAGGAGGCTTGAGTTGCCCCCGGCAATGGAGGGAGCTAAGCTTCAGCAGCCCTGCCCTGCCTTGGCCTCCGCTCAAGGCTACAAAATTTCAATTATAGAAGATAAATAAATCCCAACAAAAATGGCTGCGGCCACGGAGCAAGCAGGAGGCTTGGCTCCACTCAAGATTACAAAGTCTCAATTATAGAAGATAAATAAATTCCAGATACCAGGGCCTCCGCTTGGGTTGCTGGGGGGCATGGTCGGCCTGCAAACCACCACAGGCCCCTCTCCCAGGCTGCCCCACGCCCCAAGGGAACCCCCACACTGATCTGGGACACCCTTCAGGGCAAACCAGCTGGCCCCCACCCATGCACCAGGCCTCTATCCTATCTAATAAAAGAGTAATATGCAAATTGACCATCACTCCAACACACAAGATGGCTGCCCCCATGTGGTCAAAGATGGCTGCCCCCATGTGGACACAAGATGGCCACCACAAGATGGCCAGCAGGGAAGGGCAGTTGGGAGGGACCAGGCCTGCAAGGGAGGGCAGTTGTGGGCGATCAAGCCTGCAGGGGAGGGCAGTTAGGAGTGACCAGGCCAGCAGAGGAGGGAAGTTGGGGGCAAACAGGCCTGCAGGAGAGGGCAGTTAGGGGTGACCAGGCCTGCAGGGGAGGGCAGTTAGGGGCAATCAGGCTGGCAGGGGAGCAGTTAGGCATCAATCAGGCTGGCAGGGGAGTGTTTAGGGGGTGATCAGGCTGGCAGGCAGAAGTGGTTAAGGGCAATCAGGAAGGCAGGCAGGCGAGAAGTTGGGAGCCAGCAGGCCTGGATTGTGAGAGGGATGTCCGACTGCTCGTTTAGGTCTGATCCAAGTAGGATCAGGCCTAAACAGGCAGTCGGACATCCCTCGAGGGGTCCCAGATTGGAGAGGGTGCAGGCTGGGCCGAGAAACACCATCCCCTGCCCCCATGCATGGATTTTGTGCACCGGGCCTCAAGTTACTAGATAAAAGATTACAGAAGGAGGAAATATCATGAGATAAATAAACTTTCACAAGAATAAATGATAGATTCATCAAGAAGACACAGCAGTTTTAAGTGTGTATGCACCCAATATCAAAGTCCAAATACTGGGAGAGTAAATACTCAGAATGTAATGGAGGAATAGAGAAACCAACAGTTATAGTTAGATATTTCTCAACTTTTCTCTTAAGTTATCTAAGAACAGGTAGATATAAAATCAGTAAGGACACAGGAGACTTGAACAGTACTAACAGCCAAGTTGACTTAGTTCTCATTGAATACTCCACCCAACAATAGCAAAACACACCTTCTTGCCAAGCACACATAAAACTTTGCCAAAATATACTATACATTAGGCCAAAATGAATAAAAATAAATTTAAAAGGATTGAAGTTATACAGGTTATCTGCTCTGAACAAACTAAAATTAAATTAGAAATAAATAAGAAAAATGTCTAGAAAATCTCAAGTACTTGGAAATTAAAAACCTTTTGTATTCAATGATAACAGAGCATATCAAAATTTGTGAGATACAGATAAAGCTGACATAGAGAGGAATTTAGAGTTTTAAATGCTTATATCAGGGAATAAGAAAGTTTTAAAATGATCAAAACTTCTACATTAAGAAATGAGAAGAGAAACAATATAAAAAAATTTGTAAAGGAAATGAAATAATGAAGATGAAAAGAAATAAAAATAAAAAATGAACAAAAACAGGAAATAAGTGAAAAGTGATATTTTAAAAAACTAATAGCATTGATGAGCCTCTACCTAGACTTATTTTTAAGAACAGGAAAAATGCAGATATTGGGAGTGAAAGAGGTTTCATTGCTATACTAGGTAGCTCCTACAGACATTAATAGGGCATTAGTAGGAAAAACAGTATTCCAATAATCACAAAATTATAGATGAAACTGGCAAATTCCTTAAAAATAGTAACATTCCAAAAATCATACAAAATAAATATCTTTTCTACTAATGTATTTGGATTTATAATTAAAACCCAGTCACAAAGCAGACTGCAGACACAGGTGACGTTAATGGTGAATTTTATCAAGTTTAGGGAAGACGTAATAGCAATATTACATAAGCTCCCTCAGAAAATAGAAGACGGAACACTTCCCAACTCATTTATGAAAAGAAAGTTCACAAGAAAAGAAAGCGAGGACCAATATTCCTCATGAATATAGATATAAAAATTTAGCTACATATTAGCAATTCAAATCAAGCCATATAAAAAAGAATAACATATTATCGAGTGGTGATTATTCTCAGAACGCAATTTAATTTGCCATGTTAAAAGAAACCTTTTTTTAAGTGACCTCAATATTATGTGAGAAATGCATTTCATAATGTCAATCAACATCCGAGGCTGGAAGGGGACTCCTTGCCTACTGAAGGGCCTGATGTGGACGACTACCCGGTACTCGCTGACCTAGCTAAATTCATTGGAAGTTCTCAGGCTTTCCCCTTTTCTGAAATTCGTGTGGGTCCTCTAGTCATTTTGAGTTTCATACGATCATGCCATCTGATTTTAAAACTTACGATGAAGCTGCTTAAGAAACTGCAATTTTCGGGGTGGATGAACAGATCAAATAAGTGAAATATAAGGTCAAGCTCATTCAGTCTTGAGAACAAAGACTCTTCTTGGGAGCCTCGTCCACACTGAGGAGGCCCTCTGAGAGCCACCACTCCCCACGAGCTGGGACAGCGCTGTGAAGGACGGTCTACGTCTGGACTCTAAGTTAACCTGGGACTGGAACCACCGCAGGAGCATCTGTCCAAGGAAAAGGGCCTCTCTCCCCTGGTCCCCACCCAGCCAGCACTGAGCTAGCTGCCCTCCTCTCGGCCCTGCGGGAGACGAGGGGTGGGCCTTTCACCTCCGTGTCATTCAGGGCACAAGACGAACATAACGCCAGCCGCCGGGGCTGTGCAGCTTGAGTGTGAACACCTGCGGATGTGCCAGGCCTGTGCAGCTCGAGTGTGAACACCTGCGGATGTGCCAGGCCTGTGTGCGCAGGGATGCCGCCCCAGGTCCCAGAGCTAAGGCGAATCCGAGTCGGGACACAAGCGTAGGCACGCAGCTGAGTGCAGAGCGTGGCGTCTCCTGAAAGGGACATTCCGCGTCCTGTGTGGTCAGACAGACGTGCGCCATTGCTCACAAGTCCGCTCGGAGACCATCGGCACGACGTCCTGGGAGGCTCTGTTGATGCCAAGTGGACGCTCTCATGGAAGGGCCTCCACGGTCGAGGTTGCTAGTTGTATCCAAAAGTCTGTTTCTGTCCTATGAAGTAATTGAGGTGTTTTCTTTTAAATGTTCTTATTGATTTTTAGAGAGAGGGAGATAGAAACATCGATGAGAGAGAAACATGGATTGGCTGCTTTCTGCACGGCCCCCACTGGGTCAAGGGCACGTACCTGGGTTGCAGGTTCAATCCCAGGCCCAGTTCAGGTGGCAACCAAACTATGTGTCTCTCTCACATGGATGTTTCTCTCCTCTCCCTCTCTCCCTCCCTCCTCTGCTCCCTCCCTCCCACTGTCAGTGAAGGATGAGGATGAGCAAACAAAATGGTGTGGAAAATCGGTACACACACTATTTTCAGTGTCTTTGGATCGCACCACCCGCCCCCATAAATATTCTAAGTAACTTCCAGTGATCCACACACCAGCTGTCCTGGCTGCTGGGCTTTGCACAGCAACCCCTTCCTGGCACTTTGTGAGCAAGGATGAAACAGCGTGGAGGCGGATGGTAATGAATGCCTCCGGAAAAGCCTGTCCTTGGCATGAAACACGATTCCCTCCCCATCAGCACAGGGCGTGTGGGTGCTGCGGCCCTGGCTGTGGGGCTGGGTGGGTGATGGCCTAATGAATACTCTGTATTGTTGTTGCAATAAAGCTGATTTTGGCTTTGCTGGAAAGGAACTGGGGGATAGACTCCCAGATTAAAGGAAGAGCAGTGCCGTTCACACTTTGTTGAAGGTGTCTACCTTTATGTAAAAGGAGATTTTGCATCTTGCTTATTGATAATTTCTGGTAAGGGCAAGAGTGTGCATTTACAAGCTAGCCAAGTATCACAGGAGTTACGTTGACAGAATAAAACGGTTTCATTTGTTCATTCATTCATTCACTCATCCATTCATTCTCTCGTCACTCATTAATGTTGCACAGTGATGGAATGTGCAACATTCCCGGGTCCTGGGGAAATGGCAGGTCTTCCCATTTGGGTGGAAGGACCACCCTGACGATGTTCCGTGGCCGCCTGCGCCAATGCTCTGTGAGTGAGAAAGAGACGGTGACCAGCTCGGTCTGGAGGTGCCAGGCCCACCCGCAAGCGACAGTGAGGTGGACCTTGGCGAGAGGGAGGGTTGATGTGGATGAAATAGCACATCCAGGCCAGGACCGCAAAGCCCCAGATTGAACCAAGGGCTGCGGGACGAAGAAACCGCCCTCTAGGACGTCCCTGGCGGCTGCCCAGGCGTCACCCTGTTTCTCCTGCAACGCCGCCTCCCCCGCCTCCCAGACTTGTCACCCACGAGGCTGGACCACCCTCCTTGAAAGGGACTCGTCCTCTGCTTGCCTTTTCTGTGGGTCCTGCCTTTGCTCACAAAGCTCGTGGGGAGAAGGTCTTGTCCATGGAAGCATCCAGAAGAGGAAGGAGGAGGAAGCCACAGTGCCGCTCAAACCACGCCTTCTCCGGGACTTCCACGGCAGGCTCGCACACGCCCGGGCCTCTTGTGGGGCGTTCCTGAGGATCTCTCTCTCCCTCAGGAGCGTGTCTGCTGCTCCCCGCCAGGTGCGGGCTCAGTCCCCTGAGCAGCCTGGCCCACACCCGGTCGGGGCCAGGATGACGGGGGCCAGGATGACGGGGTCCAGGAACAGCCTCCCTTCCACAGCGAGCGGCAGGGCGGCAGGCACAGCTCGAGGCTGTCCCTGTGCTTGCACACATCGCTCCCGGGGTGGGGAAGGGGCTCAGGCTACCTGTGCCAGGCTCCGCCCGCCGCCCTCCAGCCGCAGCCAAGCCCAGGGAAGCCATGGCGCTCGGCATCTTTTATTCATAGGATCTTCGTGAGGCAGGCTCCCACGGGGCGGCCGCGGCAGCATGAGTGATGGTGTTTAAAAGCGTCGTGCCACTTGATAGCAGAAGTGGAATTATTCTCGTGGAGCAACTCATCAATCTGTAAATATGGCTTTTTAATGCGTTTTCCTATGGAAGGTCAAGTTTGAACGGAACAGCAGGAGTGGCGTCCTTGGGGGCTCCTTGTAGGTTTACTGATTGTTCTTCTTAAGGACTCTGAACGGGACTTGTTGTTGGACGTCGTCCAGGAGAGGGTCCTTCTGCCGTGACAGGGCCACCGCCCGGGGTTCCCCGAGTGGAAGGACAGGAGCCCCGGGGCCGGGCCCTCCGTCGGAGCAGGGCACGGTCGCCAGCGGGAAAGGATCTTCCCAGGGCAGACAGGAGGCCGGAGCCCCGCCGTCCGGGGTCACACCAAGTACAGAAGGTGGGCCCGGACCGGCCTCGTGTGCTATTCAAATGTAGGTCAAAATGAATCATGGCCTTAATGGAAAATGTGAACCATGAATCTTTGAGAATAAAAAAAACGGCACAGGAGAACTTATTTGGCATCCAGGGTTTGGCAAAGAGTCCCTCTTGACACCAAAAGTGTGGCCCACAAGAGGGGACGTGATACAATGGACGCGTCGACGTGACGTGTTCTGCGCTGTGAAGAACCTGTTAGGAGGAGAGAAGGCGAGGTAAACGCCGAGAGAAAATGTTTGCAAATCACCTGTTCCACGAAGAATTGTTACCTAAATATATACAAACAGCGCTCGAAACTCAACGTTAAAAACACAAACGATCCCATTGGAAAGAAGTGAAAGATATGAAGAGACATTTAACCAAATAGAATGTACCGATGGCAAAAAGCACGCGAACACAGTTAGATAGTTTCTTTGAAAACAGCTCTCAGAGGGCCCGCCATCACCACTCCAGAGGTGCATCGTCAGCCCCGAGCGTGCCTTCCAGGAGCCCCCAGGGCGGCCGTGGCTTCCTGATGACGGCCCTCACTAGGTCTCCTTCGGAGCACGAGGGGCCTGCCCCACTTCCAGAAACGGGGCCTTGCCACCTCCGCCAATCCCGGGAGATGTTTGGTCGTTGTCACCCCAAATATCGCCTCTCTCCGTCGTCTTTTCATTCTTTCATCACTTTGTGGAACTCTCACTGGACATTCGCCTTTTCACTTAAACACCCACGTTTCTTGGCCTCACGTCACACCCCCCGATGCCATCCCTTCGGTGGTGTTTTCTGGGTCATTCCTTCATCTCTCCCCGTCCACGAAGCTCCTCTTCAGCGGGGTCTCATCTGCCTTTCAATGCACGTGTTGTGTTTTAAACCTCAAACACCGTCTTTCATATCTAAAAGGTTTATTAAATCAGTTTTAAAAATTCACCTGTTGTTTTTTTGTAATCTCTCTTCAGCTGCAACTTGAGTACGTTATTTTAAAATATTTTAAAAGAGTGCACTAAAATATTTACATTTTATTTGACTGTATCAAGCACACATATCTTATATTCCATGTGCTGTGATTCTAGCACTTCCCGTCTTTGGGGGTTTGGGTTTTCTGTTATAATTTTTCCTACAAACCTCCGTCAGGATGGCTTCTTCCCTCCTGGCTTTTGGATCCGTCCCTTTCGTCTTCCTCTGTGGCATATGTCGGGGGCCTGGATCGCCACTGTCCTCCTTCAGCGGGTTCCTACTCTTACTGCCAGGGGCCTGGGGCCACCTTGCCTCCGGGACAGCCTCACCCACTTTTCACATCCCACAGGGAATGTGAATTCTGACTCCTACGCCCCAGGAGGTCAGCCTGCGGTTGTGATTTCCAGAGGAGGCCTTCTCCTCCCGCCACCTGGGATCCGGTGTCCAGGGCCGCAGCAGGGACTTGGTCAGGAGGTATGTCCTTGGGCTCCCGCCCCACCATCTCTGGGTGGATTTGGGAGCCGCACGGTGGGGTGCCTCCTATTCCGCAAAGTCAAGGCCAAGGCAGCACCCACCTGGGGGATCCTGGAAGGCGTGCTCGGGGCTGGCCTGGGTTCTGGGGGGCACGAATCTCATCTGGGCATGTGAAGGTAGCTCCCTCCGGGCAGAGAGGGCCGTGGGAGCCGAGATGCCTCACCTCTGCCCTCTCCCGGGGCTGTTTTATTTATATTATTTTATTGTTTGCCTTTTCCTCTGAATGTGCCCGGGAAGTTGTCCCTTCTGAGGCAGAGGAGGTCCCAGAGGGGTGGCGAGGTTGGCCTGCGGGTACCTGACAGGGTACCTGCGCGGGGCGGGGCTTCGACCCGGTGGGCGAGGCTCTGAGGTGGTCGCTGGCTGGTGCTCTGCCCTCACACCGCAGGGCAGGAGGCCCCTCTGGCAGTGCAGCTCCTGGGGCCCCTGTGCGTTTTGTGCTATTTCGCGATGGCGCGCAGCACGCCTTGCGCACGCACGCTGTTCTGGTCTGATGTTTGTGTCTCTGCCCCCAAAGCCGTATGTTGAAACCCAGCCCCCAGGGTGATGGTGTTTGGAGGTGAGGCCTTGAGAGGTGACTAGGCTGGATGAGGTCGTGAGGGCGGAGCCCCAGGACTGGCTTGGCGTCCTTCTAAGGGTCCCAGGGGACTCGGTCTCTCTGCCATGTGAGGACGCAGCGAGACGCTGTCCACGTGAACCAGAGAGCAGGCCCTCATCCGGCTTTCTCTGCCAGCACCGTGACCTTGGACTGGCCGCCTCAGAGCGGTGAGAAGTGAAGGGGTGTGTGTCCCCGTCTGTGGTACTCTGTTGGAGCAGCTGCAGGGGGCTCGGACTCAGGACCCTCTTTTGCTGAGCTACTATGTCCCAGGCACCGCTCTGGACAGTGGGGCACTGCCATGACCAAGGAACAGAGGAAGAGGCGAACACGGGACACCTGTAGTTCATCCACTTCAAGGACACCCCACCTCTGCGCCCGGCAAACAGCCCTGTGCGTCCCTCCCGGTGCTCCCGTGGGAGCCTGCTGAGTGGCTGCGACTTCCCTCTGGCTTCCTTTTGGGTAAACTGCACCCACAGAGGTGGCAGGACTTCTCCAAGGTCACAGGTCCCCCCAGGACAGAGCAGGGCCCAGACTGAGGTCTTGAGGTGCCGCCTGCTGTGTGACAGCCATTGGTTGGGTCAAACCTCTCTCACAAATGGGCACTTGAGGTCCAGTGACATCAGGGACCTGGTCAGGCGGACACCTGGAGGGACAGCATCCCTATGACAGCCCCCCCCCCCCATAGGGCTTGGAGGTGGGGCCATGGGGCATCTGTCCCCCCCCACCTCCTGTGGGCCCTAGGAAATGGCTGCATGGAGGGAGGGTCTGACACTTAGCTGAGTCATCGCCACCTGCCAGGTCTTGGGGCAGCTCAGATGCTCCCAGGGCAGGCTTTTCAGCAGCGGGATGGCCTGGCTGTCCCTCTACCAGCGTCCTCATGACAAACCTCACTCTTGGGGCCCCCGGTTTCATGTATGCATGCCTGTTTTACCACTTAACTCCTTAAATAATCACAACTTTTGCCCTGTCTGATTTTGAACATGGAAAAAGGGCAGAAGTCGGGTGCCCCCAAGATTGGTCCTGGAGCCAGTATATTTCCATATGTTTATTAATGAGTGGAGAGTCAGAGGGAAGGTTAAGTGGCAGAATCGCTGAGCGCACAGAATTATTTAAGCTAACAGTTCAGGGAAGAAAACACAGGCTATCTTCTAACAAATTCTATTTTTTTTTCTCTCACCCTAAGAATATTTTATCAAGGAGAAAAATATTAGGACAATCAAGGGTGTGACGTTAGTCATTGCCTTATTTATTTATTTATTTGCTGTCAAGAAATAATTTACAATCAGGAGTAGGGACTTTGGATGAAAAGGAGTCTGATTGCCGAATTCAGAGTCGTCACCTCACAGGAGTTGGAGCTGGTGGGTAAAGTCAAAGACTCATGGCCAAGGCTCTCTGAGGAGGAGGAAAGAGTGGGAGCCTGTACGGAGGCCAAGGCTGGACACGCCCACCTGGCCTGAGCATCCCTGGCCCCTGGGTCTGTCAAGGGACCCACTTCTGCCCTGTCCTTGGTGCTTTGAGCCCCGAGGGCACCCGCACTCGGGCGGGACTCAGATGTGGAAGGTCACGTTGCCCAGCGAGCCCACGTGGGGACACTCATCGGGCGGCTCACGTGCTCCATCAGGGGAGGCCTTTGGTGACCGTCTCAGTTGTGGTCAGCTGGGCACAGGCAGGCAGGTGCAAGCCGCCGGGAGCCCCGCATCCCGGCTGGTGTCTCCCCCAGATCTGCTCTCCTGGTGCCACTCACCAGGGTGCCCGGGGCTACGTCATGAGATCAGACCTTGCCCTTTGCAGGTGGTGCTGATCTGAACCTGGTTGGAGTCGGGGAGGGGTAGCCAGTGCTGAGCTGCAGAGAGAAACGGTCGCCTTCAGTGCTCACTGCCCGGGTCTCCCCTGCTCTGTGGCCAGCTCCGCGGGCCTTCCCTTGATCTTGATCTCCTGTTACCTCATCACAGCGCAACGGCGTTGGAACGGCATTCATCACCCACACTCTTCCCCGGCCCAGCCCAAGCCGCCGCTCCCGAATTATTTCCAATTAGCGGATTTGTCGTAACACATGTCCAGCCGTGGCCTCTCTTACATGTCAGCATGTGGCACGGCCACGTGTAATTAGGCTGAGTGACGGCCAAACGTGACTCCCCACAGGGACAGGAACGATGGCAATTCCCACCCACAGGCCTCTGCCTCATCCTTATCTGGGAGCCCAGCCACTGCCTGTGGGGTCTGATTTGACAGCGACCTTACTCTGCTCCACACAACCTCTGCGCACTCCAGCATGCCGGGCGCTCTGTGTCTGTCTTAGAGAAACAGACAGAAAGGTGATGGACAGACACTGTAAACTGTGTGACAGGCTGCGGGCTGGGATGTCCCCGTGGTCTGTGTGTCCCACAATGGGCTACTGAATTTTCAGTAGAAGCTCACTTACCTGAACTCCTGGATGTCCCCAGTGAGGTATTATTCTGCTATGGATGTGTGTGTGTGTGTGGGGGGGGTCCTCTAAGAAACTTTCAGAATGAGGAGATACCCTCCTGCTATGATATCGAGTGAAAAATGAGATTTAAAGGTCTGTATAGGACAAGCTGGAATTAAAACTATTCATTATAAAATGCAATATTATTAGACAACCAATAACTAATATCTAATCTATACAGCATATATTATCATATTATCTAGGGAGAGAGATTAATAGGGGAAAAAATACTGGGGAGGGGAGGCCCCCGAGGGTCCACACTTATTTCCCTGCACGAGTTTGATTCACTGAGCCTTCCTGTGTCTTCCAGATACGCTGCCTAGCGCACGGCCAGCAGAAATGGCAATACCACCTCTTATCAAACAAGCCCACTCTCTCCCATCCACAGTGGTTTCGTGGCCACCGCCTGCCAAGGTTTACCTTTCTGTGTTCCCATCTCCGGACCCCATGAATGGCCTCTCCTCTCCCAGTCTGTGCTGGTCGGTGACCCTATCCACACCTGGATTTCTGTGACTGGGGAGAGCTGTCCCGCTCAATTCTTATGCTAATTCCAGTTCTGTATCTCCATCCAAGACCGTGCCCTGAGCCCCAGACTGAAGCTTCCACTGTGACCCCGGTGCCCGGAGCTTTCAGTCACCCCAACCAGCCTTCCTCTCCTTTCTGACCTCCCCGCTCCCCACCCGGGCTCCTCGCAAGGGGAGGGGTGCCTGGCCGCGCTTACTCCAAGTTGAGCAGAGCTGTGGGATTCGCTCCCCCTCATCTCTTCACTCTGATGAGTCAGGTATCAAACTGCCAACTCTCTTCCTCCCGCGTAGATGCCTCCCGCTTGCCTGAGTGGCTTTCACCCAGGGCTCCCGGTCCCACCGTTGGAGAGTTTTCAGGAGGGAAGAACCCAGCGGGATCAGCATTTGCTTGGAAAGTAGTTCTGGCGGAGTGGGCAGAAAAACAGCACTTTCATCTCTCTCTCCTTCTGATTCTTATATTTTACTTAAAACAACAGAGTAAAATAATTTGAAAGGAAAACCTTCTACAGGCTGCAAAATCTCATTTCGTTGATCTCTCCCTAACACCCAACATTATTTTTTCCATAAGGTAAAAAAAAATGAGCATGTGTAGATGTTCACGTGTATGGATCTACACTTGCTTAGGTGCTATTCTCTCACCTCAGCTGGGATTTCTGCTGGTGGTGCCTGAAGAATATGGACAGACTTCAGGTTGTTTTCATTGGTTAGAGGAAGCCATGGGCCCTGCCCAGGTCTGGCCCGTGGGGGTGCTGATAGGTCAGTAGACCTGCCAGCAGCACAGGTCTGCCCAGCACCGAACCTCTGCTCACAGATGGGCTGGCTCTGACCTCAGGCCTCTGAGGCAGAGGTCGGCAAACTCATTCGTCAACAGAGCCAAATATCAACAGGACAACGATTGAAATTTCTTTTGAGAGCCACATTTTTTAAACTTCTTCTAATGCCATTTCTTCAAAATAGACTCGCCCAGGCCGTGGTATTTTGTGGAAGAGCCATACTCAAGGGGCCAAAGAGCTTCATGTGGCTCGCGAGCCGCAGTTTGCCGACCACTGCTCTGAGGGAGCAGTGCTTCTTGCTCCGAGTCACTAAAATCCCCGTGAGGATGCTTGTCTCCCATCCACGGGGGTGTAGGGTTGTTTCTGGGTGTGTGCGGTGGGGGGCGGGGGGGGGGGCGCGGTCCCTGAGATGAAATGAGAGCCGGAAGCCGGGGAAGAGCCCTCACCCTGGGTGCCCCATCGCCTCACTTCATCGGTGGAAACTGCCCTGCATGTGTCCCTAGAATTAGCACGCAGCAGGGTGTGCAAAGGGGTCCAAAGCACTGTGTTAAATGAATACATTAAGCCCGCGGCAGGAAGTGGCAGAGCAGTGTGGCTGCTTTGAGGTTCTCTGAGTGAACAGTCACTCGTGACTTCCAGCTCTGGCTCGGCTCCGAGTCTAGCAGCTGCCCAAGGTGCCTTGTGCTCGGGGCCCAGGGAAGCCAGGGAGGGAACATGGATCACCGGCTGACAAACGCAGACTTTAGCAGATCCGCTCCAAGGACAGTGCTGTGTGGGCATGGGGTGAGACCCCTTCCCCCCCACCCCCAGGGCCTGAGGAAGCCCCCACAGATGGCTGAGCCCCGCCTTCCCGGGAGCTTGGGGTCAGTGCGTGTAGCACTTTGTGCAGAGAGCACCATGCAGGCCGGGCTTTGCCATGGGTCCCCAGGCCCAGCTTCCACATGATGGAGAAGGGTAAGTAGCGATTACTCCAACAGGGGCCCCCATTACCTGCCTAAAGATGCCCCCTCAATACCTTAGTCTGGCTGTGCCCATCAAAGTTAAAACACATCACATTTTGGGGCACTTACAAACATATGCACATGAATTAAAAGCTTAAGTTGAATAGTAACAGGCTTCAAATCTGCTGAGCTTTCTGATTTTAGGTGGGAAAAAAAAAAACACACACAAAATCTTGCCAGTACTTTTGCATCAAAGAGAGAGATACATTTGCTAATTGAAAAATGGAGAAAAATATGGAGATGCCCGCTATGCAAATTAACATATGCCCAGATCTAAAAGAAATCATGCCAGAGCAGGAGGAAATTAAGCAAATTAGGGTTATGTGGAAACATCCCTAGAAGAAAAATGAGAGGACTCAGGTGACTTAGTTTGTACCTAGGAGGGTGGTGTGGACCAGTTCAGAGCACGTGTATGCAGAGTCCCAGGTGTGTCTGTGGCTGCAGGCAGGTGACTGCATGCCCTCCCGCCAGGTCAGGGTGAGTTTTTCCACGCGCTCTTGAATGCAAGCCTCATAATCCCCCTTCGGCTGCAAGCAGCAGGAAGCCCTTCACCAGGCCTCCTAAGGGGCACTGGGCTTGAGCTGCAGGGAACTGGTTGGGCTTCTCCGCTTAGCGACCTGAGGACCTAATTAGCACCGGAAGTCTCCATCCCGCCACCAGCACAAATCGTCCATGCCTGGGCTAGGTTCCCAGAGCTGCCATTGCACAAGGAAGTGATTGGGCCTCCCGGGGACCGGGTCTGTGGCAGGAGGGAGGTCGCGGGAGCTACTGGGAAGCTCGCCGCCTGGCGGTGACTGCTCTTGAGCAGCGCTGAGCCAGGCTGTGGGCCAGCCAGGGTCCGGAGGAAGGGTTTGTCCTTGGCCCCAGGCAGCTCTCGGTGCACTGCAGAGGCCACGTGCGGTGGGTAAAGCAGGAGCACAGTTCTGTGCCTGCGGGAACCCACTAGTTTACAGTGGGCTTCTCGCGAGAACTAGGGCGACCCGTGCAAAGGCCCGGAGGCGACCTGCCTGGTGCGTTGCACAGAAGTTAACGGAGCGTGGGGTAGGGCCGCGGGAAGAGGCCCGACTGGGGGCTTAGGAAAGTGTTTGGCACATTTCCCCAAGAGAAATCTACTCATCCCCAGCGGCAATCAGTGCCGCCTAGCGTCGGGGTCTGCAACCAGCATCCCCTCGGGCCCTGCGCCCTTGACCCAAGTGAAGCCAGGCAGAGAGCGGACCTTGCGCGGTCCCGTCTGGCGCCCCCAGCCCCGCCCGGCGGCGGGACGTGCCCGGCTTGTGCGCGGCCACCTGGGCCTCCGCTCGCCACCGCGCGTGGATTCCGGCTCCGGGCTCCAGCGCTTTGCGCACCGTTGCGAGGGCCAGTGGCTTCCAGCGCCGCCCGAGAGCTCGGGGGCGCTATCCGCGGGATCCCGGCCAGGCGCGCCCTCAGCTCCCAGAGCTCCCGCCCGCCCCGCCTGCCCAGGGGTCCGGAGGCGCGGGCGCGCCGAGCCTGGGAGGGGTGCAGGCGGTCAGTCGGGGGCCGGGAGTCTGGAGGCGCGGGCGGGCGGGCGGGGCCCGGGCTGAGGTCCGGGGGGCGGTGGCAGCGCTGCGGCCGCGCTCGGAGGGGAGGACGGTGGGCGGGAGGAGGGGCTCTCGGCGCGGGGCAGGGGCGGAGCGAGCGGCGGCGCCGCGGAACCAAGTGAGTTCGCTCCGGAGCCCGTGCTTTGGCCGGCCGCACCTCCGGCGCCCGCCGTCCCCGCCGCCCCCGCCGCCGCCGCCCGCGTGGGGATGTAGGATGCTGGTGGGCTCCAGGCTCCAGCGGCGGCGGCGGCAGCCTCTCCTTTGGCCGATGAATGCAGACCCGCCGCCGCCACCCTGGGTTTGGATGGTCCCCGGCTCGACCGGGCTGCTCCGGCTGGGCGCTGGGGTCGCGCCCCCGCCCGTGCTGCTCGCAGCGGCCCAGCCCCCCGCCGCTCCGCTGCTCCCGGGGCTGCCCGGCTGGCAAGCCCCCGGCGAGCCCCTGCTGCCGCTGGTGCCGCTGCCCTCTGCGCCAGACCACGCCGCCGCCGCCGCCGCCACCACCAGCGCCGCCGCCGCCGCGCACTACTACCCGCTGCTCCACGGGCAGGTAACGTGTCCCCGCCCCCGCCCCCGGTCTCGGGTTCTGGTCTCCGCGCGCCCCTGCCCTGGGCGCGGCCCTCGCTGGCCCGGGCGGCCCCGGCCTGGGGCTCGCGCTCTTCCGCCCCTGGTGGTCCAGGCTCCCCAACCAACAGCACCAGCCTGGCAGCCGTGCATCGGCCACAAAGTTCATGCCTTGACGTCCCGCTCTGCCCCCAAGCAGTCTTTCAGTATTTTCCGAGGTCTCTCAGTCAAGCGTTTTAGGGACCAGCACCCCAAGGCCCGAGTTGGGACCGAGGTGGCCACAACTTTCGCGGGGCCGGGGTCGCTGTCCAGAGAGCGGTGCTGAAGTCGCCGCCGCGGGAGCCGGCGTGGCAGCCGCGCAGCGTGGCCGGCTTATCGCAGAGAAGTTAATACTTTTACAGTCTCTGCCAGACTTGAAAATCAAGCTGGGAATCAATAGCTGTTTCTGATTCTGATCTGGTTGGGGTTTGTGTTTTTTCTTCCATGTGAAAATAGACTCAGGACAATGCTTAAGAGAATTCAAACCAATGGGAGCTGCAGGGAAATCCTGCCTTTAATACTGAGAAATGTTACCGGTGATACACCGCCGCCCCCACCCCCAACCTAGGTCCACCCGAGCCCGCCTCATTAGCTAGCTAATGCCATACTGCACTTTGGAATACTTTAGCATTTAAAACCTGGAATTAAAAAGGAAAAGTGACTGTACCTTTGATTAATGGTGCAACCGACCAAGGCAGGCTGGTTTTGGCAAGATCCATTGTTTGCTCTCTAACTATGCAGATGTATTTAAATCAGGAAAAAACGCATTTTATTCCAAGGATAGTCTTCATTAGCATATTCAAATAAGTGGTATGTTAGAATCCACCATTTAATTAATTTTATTCCTATATTATCTTGTGAGCTTTCCTTAAAGATGTTGTTAAACTCTGCCCACACTGGTCTTTAGACCTAATGATACATCACATATGCAGTCCTAGATACCTATTTTGATGTGCGATGCAGTTCATATTGGGTTTTATTGAATAAACGTTGGTAGCTTTTTTGGCATTTTCCGGGGGTTGCTATATCAGAGTGCTACCACTAGAGGTATATAATGCCCAGGAACTACATTTTTTCTCCCCCCTATATAGAACACTGCATTTTTGGGGGTGTAAATTTAAAAATGTATTTTAAAAATCTTATTATTTTTCTTTTAAATATTTTTGTGCTACATGTTTTCTGTGAAATGACAATATTTAGAACCAGAAGGACATTTTCACATAACAGGAAAATTAAAAAAAAAATGCTTTTATGGTCTTAAAAGAAGTAGATATGGAAGCATTCCACATCATGGAGCAACGATTCTGTCAGTTCTCTGCTCGTGACGACTCGGTTATTTTAACGAGGGAGACTGTCTCCGAGGCGGCCTGCCCCTTTCGGTGTTCGCTCCTTTACTCTGTGCTTTGGGATCTTCGGTTATTGACGAGCTACCCTTTCATCTCCTTTGCCTGGGAATCTGTTTGCACTTGTGAGCCGTGGGCAACTTTCAATCTTAACCCCTTAATGAATTTTATTTTGAAAATATTATTTGTGTTTGTCTTTTAAAAAGATAAGTATAATTCATACAAAATGTTATACTGACAGGACTATCATGACATACAGCTCTCTGCTTGCTTATGAAAAGAATTGAAGAACCATACAGGGACTACCCAGCATCTCCCCTTTCCACTGTGGTTCCTCCTATCTCAGGCAGAAACCCACTTCTTACCGGATTCTCGTGGTTTTGTGCTTAGAAGTTCTTTCTCAGTATTGAAGAGTCCAATGTGGGTAATGCTTTGTGATGGTTCTGATGGGAAACCTTATACATTTTAAAAACATGTGGTTTTTTTTTTTTTAAAACTGGGAAAGAGGAGGTTTTTCTCCTTGTTAAATACATATATTTTTGAATTCCCTTTTAAAAAAATTAAAAAGCAACTGCCCCAGTAGCTTATGGGACAAACTAGAGTTGATTGATATGGGCTAACAAGCATTCCCTTCTCTCTTCTTGGGTTTCAGTGGCTATTCGGTGGCCCTTCTCCTTCAATAGGACTGTCCCCCTCTTCCACTGTGGAGCTGGTGCCCATTTTCCCACATGTCTGCCCATCTGCTCTCCCATCTCCTCTTGGGAAAGGTTGGATAGACAAACGGATACCCAATTGTAAGGTAAAAATGCAAGTAGTTTCATTGGATAAGTGGGAGTCAATTATGAAGTCGTTGGGTATTTCCATAACAACCGAAAACAGTGTGTTTTCTCTTTGCTAATTGCACTAGATTGACCTTCTAGGTCTAAAGAGGAATCTTTTCAGAATAATATCAGTCTGTTAAACACCGTCAGATTTGGGGGGGGGGGGCGGAAGGGAATGGTATTTCATTTTAGCTTAATATACTTGGATTCTGTAGTACACTATAGAATTTTCCATTGTGAATCAGAATCTACTCTTTACAATGTTCAGTTTTTAAATCTGTAACAATGGGTCAACAGCTGGCCTTAAACATGATATAATTCAAGTATAAATTTTAAAAGCGAGCTTTTCTTGCTATGATTGCTTTAAGTATTCCTCTTCCTGGTGGTTTATTTTGGCGTTTGAATTCAAATGTACTAATTACGCTTTGTTTGAAAACTAAAAAAAGAGAAGAAAAATTATGTGGTAACTTGTCTGTGCCACACAACGGACCTCCTTGTGGCGGTTCTTTAGTCTGTAAACGGGCTGCTGTGCTGAATTAATCAAGTCAATAGTTAAAGGCCAGCGCAGACCACGGTAACTTCATGGTGATTGTTATTGGAGCCCCGTGGATCTTTAGGTTGGAGAAGGATGCTTTTATAGAGTCCCCACTTATAGACTCTCCAATATTTGATCAATGTAAGACGAGACAAATATTTTACAGTAGTCTTTAGTCTTTCTCATGTGCATGGTCTGAAATGTTACATTGCTTTCTTTTTTGGACAGATCTTTTTAAATAATTCCTTTGCTCTGGACTCAACGTGGATATATCCCGAGGAATCAAGATTGTTCCATGGGTATGAAAAGCCTCATTTATTGGCAAATCAAGTAGCTGTGTCTCTGTCCAGGCCAGCGCCTGCCTCCAGGTCTCTCCCCACAGTGGTGTTAGCACCTCAGCCTATACCAGGTTGGTGCCCAATTAGCCATCCAGTGTGCTTTTTATTCCTCCTTTTTGTTCTAGCCACAAGTGAGTGAGTTCTGGGTATGAACACTGCGTTTGTCATTTTAATGAAACCATTCTTTTAAATTCGTTCAGTAACATATCATTTCTTTTCATTGGCGTGTTTCCTTTTGATAAAGAAATGGAGTTTGGGGTAACTTCACTGTGTTTGGGGGGCATGGAATTTGATTTAAGATGAAGAGATGGCAGAAGGGATTTTCCAGGACCATATTTTTGGTGCTTTCTTTTTAGAATTGGACCACAGCTTCTGCTGGTAGCTCTTAACAGGGGCACCACGTGATCAGGACACTCATTACAAAATGTTTCTTGTGTTGGGTGAGGTGCATGCGTCAAAGCTGCCTGGTCTGCAGGACATATGAGGTTTCTGTGACCTCACCTTGGGGGTGATGCTGGGCATGGTCTAGCACATACTGTTTGGAAGATGGGTTTTGTTCTGTCTTTGGAGTCTTAGTGACCTGAAAGAACACTTGTCTTGGAATAAACTCCCTTGAAATAATCCCTGCGTGAAAGATTGTGTAATAAACCCATATAGTAACAGGAGAGTAAAATCATCTTATGAATTTTTAAATTGATTTTTAAAATCACCTTAACATACGATCATATTATAAAAGCAAATGTTGCCCGCGCCAAAATTACCTTGCAACACCTTCCATTATGGAATATTTTATGACTGCAGAATTACATTAGCTTCCTGTAATTTCCTACCTGCCACGCTCGTCTCAACGGGTGTCTCGAAAACTTAGTAATAAGGACGTGCCCTGTGGCTAACGTGATGGTCGAGGAGATAGATCTCTATGCTTCTGTTTGCCTACCTTACGTATTCTAATTTGCTGTGGGTCTTGTTTAGTAATAAGTCAGGAAGAACAACTCCATTATTTGTGGGGTGTTTTTTTTTTCCCCCATGGGCCTTAATGATTCTTGACTGAAACTTGCCTTCTGTCCTTGCCTTGTCACTAGGCATTACCGCGTTATTAAAATCCCCATGAGCAACACCCACACGTGCATTTATAGACATTTTTCACTAAGATGATTATGTTTCCTATTTCATGTAATGATGATGAAGGGTGGTTAGGCTGCATGTATTCTCACAAGGGTTCGTGGCTGCAGGTGGCTCTTTTGGTATACGTAAGAATAAGATTTCCGTTTCCTAATGCATCGGCAATAGCTGTCACCCAAATAATTAGACATTAGGTTTAAAAATAGATAAATTAGTTGAACCAGTTAGGCAGAATCTTTGCGTAAACTTCCCACCTCTCAGCTCATCCTTGAGTACCACAGACATTTTGCAGTGTACCTTAATCCTCTTCCTAGAACGCTCACACTATGAACACACTAAATATCTCTTTAGCTGAAGAAGCTGTCGATGTAAGAAACGGCCAAACCTGTAGAGAATTTTTAATAAGAGTTTATTTTAGCGAAACTGATGACAGCTGCCGGGAAGCAAGAGCTCAAACACTCCTGAGATAATCGTTTTGCAGCTTCTTTTATGCATTTGAAATTAAGGAGGGAACCCAGGGAAGATTAGAGAAAGCAAGGCGGGGATCGGATTACAGAATAGTTAATAAGATTATGTACTCTTTTGAGGGTGGTAATTACTTTTGTTATTTCAGAGGTGTACTAAGGTAGCTGCACAAGAACAATGAACAGGGCTGGCTTAAAACCTTTCACTAAAGAAGAGGGCAAAGGGGGGATAAACGATGGCGGAAAGAGATTTGACTTTGGGTGATGAGGGCACAGTGCAGTGGGAAGATGATGAGTTATTGAGTTGTATACTTGAAACCTGTAGGGTTTTACTAACCGATGTCACCCCAATAGAGGCCTGGGGTGTTACTACCCACCATGACCTACCCAGTTAGGAATTTATGGTCAGATCACTGTGTGAGGTTACGTTCTGTAGAACCCCTTTATCTTTCACAATTCCCCCTTTCAATTATAAATCAGCCTGAAGGATGCATTGATGACCAACCTTTGGTTGGACAATGTGGTCCCACAGGGCTAGGAAGGCTCAGTTCTAGGAAGTCTCAGTATCAATGCTTGTTGAGCTGGTGGACCATTGGGGATGAGGCAATGCTATAAGCATGAGATGTGAGGCTGAATTTTTCCCCTAACGGGAAGGGCAGGTGAACGGAAGGCTTTTGGGCCCTATGGCTTTCACTGTGAAGAACGTTGGATCATTTCTATCCTGTGAACTGTCATGATCTGAGTTTTGTCTTCTGCCTTTTTTTTCTGTGTTGGGTACCTAGTATGACATTATGTAAGCCATGAAAGAGAGTATTGAGTTATTTTATACATGTTCAGTCATCAGGAACAGTTAGACTACAATGAAAAACCTCCAAAACAAGTATAACTATTATTAGGACTAATGTCCTTAGCAAACTGGTAAAGACAACCAATTGTTCTCTGTGTTTAACATCAATCTGAAGGTATACCGGCCTTGTCGATGTCATGGGACAGCTGCCTAACTCTGATGTGGGAAGCTTCTCATCCTCAAGGAGTCTTGGATGTCTGTTGTAGGCGGAGGTGTGTATCAGAGACAAGGCTAGATATTCATTCGCTGTCAGGCACCTGATAAGTCCCTTCCAATGAAGTTGCAGAGTGTCTTTAATTTTTGTCCTTTCCAATGAACAAAATCTCCAGGTAGCAGTCAGTGAACCCTAAGTCTGTGTCTCCTGGGAGTTCACTGTGAAAGGAAGTGGCTACCCATTTGACAGTTTCTTTTTTTTTTTTTTTTTTTTTTTTTTTTTCAAATTTTTATTAAGGTATTATATGTGTACATATCTTACCATTGTCCCCCACCGCCACCCCACTCCCATACATGCCCTCACCCCCCAATGTTTTGCATCCGTTGGTTACTCTTATATACATGCATATAAGTCCTTCAGTTGATCTCTTATTTCCCCCACCTCTCCCTAACCTTACCACTGTAATTTGACAGTCTGTTTGATGTTTTACTGCCTCTGTAACTATCTTTTTGTTCATCAGTTTATAATGTTTTTCATTATCCCCAAATGAGTGGGATCATGTGGTATTTTTCTTTCATTGACTGGCTTATTTCACTTAGCATAATGTTCTCTAATTCCATCCAAGTGCCTACAAATGGTAGTAATTCCTTCTTTTTTACGGCAGCATAGTATTCCATTGTGTAGATGTACCATAGTTTTCTGATCCAGTCATCTGCTGATGGGCATTTAGGCTGTTTCCAAATCTTAGCTATTGTAAATTGTGCTGCTATGAACATAGGGGTGCATATATCCTTTCTGATTGGTGTTTCTGGTTTCTTAGGATATATTCCTAGGAGTGGGATTACTGGGTCAAATGGGAGTTCCATTTTCAGTTTTTTGAGGAAACTCCATACTGTTCTCCACAGTGGCTGCACCAGTCTGCATTCCCACCAGCAGTGCACGAGGGTTCCTTTTTCTCCGCATCCTCGCCAACACTTGTCGTTTGTTGATTTGTTGATGATAGCCATTCTGACAGGTGTGAGATGGTATCGCATTGTTGTTTTGATTTGCATCTCTCGGATAATTAGTGACTTTGAGCATGTTTTCATGTGTCTCTTGGCCTTCCTTCTGTCTTCTTTCGAAAAGCTTCTATTTAGGTCTGTTGCCCATTTTTTTATTGGATCATTTATCTTCCTTTTATTAAGTTGTATAAGCTGCCTGTAGATGTTGGAAATTAAACCTTTATCAGTGATCATTTGACAGTTTCTTGAAGTGACTTTATCAAACCTTGATAATAGCTAAGATGGCTTCTTTCAATAATGTCAACTCATAAGTTACTTCACTCAAGTCCATCTTAAAAGGAAATGGGGTTTGCTAGTGAGCCTGGGAAGAACCAAGCAGCTATCTTGGGTTTCCAATAACCCCGACTATTCATTTAATTGACAACCATTATTTACCCATACAATATGCCCTGGAAGTTTTCTATCACTTATTGTACAATGATTTCCATGTAATTTAACATAAAAACAGAACTTGGAGATATTCCAGGGGCTCTTTTAGCTGCAAAGGTATTCCTACATATAATGAGATTTTAACCCTTAAAATCTCAATCTCTAATGAAAACTAAGACGTAAACAACTAGCATTCTTTAGCTTGGCAAATTTGTGAAGATATTTTATAACCTCTAGAAGCATATTCCGTAGACATCAGAGTCAATTATTGACATGGACTTATTTTTATAAACTTGGGTAAAATATAAATATTTTATTAATAATTCAAAAGACATGTCTGTTCTTGAACCAACAAATTTAAAATAGCCTTTATTTAGTATGGATTAATCTTAAGTTGTGAATTTGAAAAGCATTTGAGTTAGTTTCTATATTTCTGAGAATTTTAGAATACCCAGTTCTTACCAGTGCTTGCCTTCCCATTAATTTTAACAATATCAGCAGAAGTTGAAAATTATCTTACATTTACAACATGCATACGTAGGCATATACAGATAGACAAAGAGAAACATATCTTTTATCAATGAGAAAAACTCATTAGTTTATGAAAGAACAGTTGGATCCACTTTTTGTATTGGAGGCATTTACAATTTATATCTGTCCTGGACAAGTCAAGTTCCAAATGACCACCCCCTTTTAACATAAGGACAGCCATTTTTAATACCTCAAAGAATTGGGTTGACACCTAACAACATCATTGGTTGATCTATTTGTTTATATTGTTGTTCTTTTAATGCTTCGAGAGACCAATTCAATATGTTTTCCTAATTTTATAGTCAGGTTTTTTTTATGGTGCATACAAAAAGATTAATCTAGAAGTCACTTTAGTATTAATGGAAGGCTGACTGTCCTGGGGCTTGTCGGCCTTGAAGGCATGATTTCCCATGTTAATTTTAGTGTTGTTGTTCTTTTTGAGATCTATAGAGTCTGAACAAACTTCTAGGGAAAATCAGCCTTTATGTGCATGTCTCCAGATGAGCCACATGTGGTGGATATCTCTATGGGATTGCTTCACACCTCAGAGGGTGACAGAGATTCTCAGATACTAGGAATACCCAGGGCAAGGGAGAGCTTCCTGGCCTCCACCAGAACCATGATGTTTTCCAAGGATGGGAACCCTCTCGCAAGGTGAACATCCTTTCATGATTTTAAAAAAAACAAACCCTCAACAAATTGGGTCTGAAAGAAAAATACACACCTCAACATAATGAAGGCCATAGATGACAAACCCATAGCTGACATCATACTCCATGGTGAAAGGTTGAAAGCCTTTCCTCTAAGATCAGAAACAAGACACGATGCCCACTCTCACCACTCCTAGTCAGCATAGTATTGGAACTCCTAGGTAAAGCTGTCAGGCAAAAATGAAAGGCATCTAATCAGAAGGGAAGAAGTGAAGTTGTCTTTATTGGCAGGTGACATGATCTTATATATAGAAAATCCTAGAGACTGCACCAAAACACTGTTGGAACTAATCAACAAATTCAATAAAGTGGCAGGATACAGAATGAGTGTTCAGAAACCAGTTTTGTTTCTATACAGTAACAATGAAGTACCTGAAAAAGAAATAAATAAACCAAATCCATTCACAATAGCATCAAAAACAAGAAAATACCCAGGAATACATTGAACCAAGGAAGGAAAAGATCCAAGCAATGAAAACTACAAGACTTTGTCGAAAGAAATGGAAGAAGACACAAACAAATGGAAAAACATCCTGTGCTTATGAGTCCGAAGAATTAATACTAAAATGTCCATACTACCCAAAGCCATCTATAGATTTCATGCAATTCCTATAAAAATTCCAATGGCATTTGCCACAGAAATGGAAACAAGAATCCTAAAATATTTATGGAACCATAAATGACCCCGAGGAGTCAAACCTCCTGAGAGGTAACAAAGCCAGAGGCATCACACTTCCTTATTCAAACTATAATGCAAAGCTACAGTAATCAAAACAGCATGGTACTGGCATAAAAATAGACACATAGACCAATGAAACAGAATATAGAGAGCCCAGAAGTAAACTCCTGCATACGCGGTGAACTAATATTTGACAAGGGAGCCAAAAGCACTTAAGGAGGAAGGGGTATCTTCTTTAATAATGATGTTGGGAAAACTGGATAACCACATGCAGAAAAAATGAAGTTAGACCCCTATCTTACACCGCTTACAAAAATCAACTTGAAATGAATGAAAGACTTAAGCATAAGACCTGAAATCATCAAACTGCTAGAAGAAAACATAAAGAAAATCTTCTTGACACTGGTCTTGGCAACAATTTCCTGGATATGGCGCCAAAACATAGGCAACAATAGCAAAAATCAACACGTGGGACTGCATCAAATTAAAAATCTTCTGCACAGCAAAGGAAACAATCAAGAAAATGAAAGGCAACCTAGGAAATTGGAGAAAATATTTTTAAATCATGTATTTGATAAGGGGCTATTATCCTATATATTAAAAGCTTAATATGCAAATCGACCTAATAGTGGAATGACCAGTCGGTAGGGGCTGAAGCTGGCGAGTGGGTGGCGCCAGGCAAGCTAAGGTGGGTGCCAGTGGGCAGAGGCAGGGGACAGCAATCAGGGGGCGGCAGCCACTGGCTGTAGTGGAGGCGTGATTGGCGGGCAGGGCCGGCCACTCACCAGCTGGTGTTGTCCCCTGATTGGCCCGTGGGTTGCCTCCCACAGAGGTGTGGGCCTAAGCTGTCAGTCAGACATCCCTCAAGGGCTCCTGGTCTGCGAGAGGGTGCGGGCCAGGCTGAGGGACCCCCCCCAAGTGCACGAATTTTTGTGCACCGGGCCTCTAGTTCAAAAATATAAAGGACTCATACACCTCAATAACAACCCCCTCAAACAAACAATACAAATACCCTGATTAGAAATTGGGCAGAAAAACAAAACAGATATTTGTCCAAAGAAGACATACAGATGGCCAACAGGTACAAGAAAAGATTCTCAATATCACTAGTCATCAAGGCAATGCAATTCAAAGCCACAATGAGATATCACCTCACATCTGCTTGAATATTATCAAAAAGATAAGTGATAACAAGAAGTTGATGAGAATGTGGAGAAAAGTGAACCCCTGGGCATGATGGCTGGGGAGGTAAATTGGTTCAATCATTATGGAAAACAGCATAGAGGTCAAAACAATTAAAAATAGAACTACCATATGATTCAGTGATACCACTTCTGGGCATATATAGAAAGGAAATGGAAGCAGATTATTGAAGAGGTATTGTTCACAGTAGCCAAGATATGGGAGACAACCTAAGAATCCATCTATAAATGAATGGATAAAGAAGATATAGTATATGTAATACAATTGAATATTATTCAGCCATGAGACAGGAAGAAATCCTACCATTTGGGACAACATGGATGGATCTTTAGGGCATGATACTAAATAAGAAAAGCCAGGCACAGAAAGACTAATCCTGGAGGATCTCACTTATATGTGGAATCTAAAAAAGCCACATCTGAAAAAGCAGAGACCAGACTGGTGGTTGCTAGGGCTGGGAGAAGCGGATGTGGGTAGATGCTAGTCAAAGGTACACACTTGCTGTTGGAAGACGAATACGTTCTGGAGCACTAACGCACAGCCCGTGATTATAGTCAACAAGACGGAATCACCTACAACAAAGCGGCCCAGAGACTAGACCTCAAATGCTCTCACAAAAACAAACAAACCCCCAAACACCTCCAAAAACACAAAAACAAAAACAAAAACCAAGAAAATTCTCAAACCAACGAGCTAAGCTTCCATCTTAAGAAACTAGAAAAGGGAGCGCTAACCTGTAAGAAGCCGAACTGAGGAAACAGTGAAGATAAGAGCAGGAATCAACCTAAAACTAGAAAAATATAAAGAAAATCAATGACACAAAAAGTTCTTTTTTTAAGAATGATCAGTACCAGTACAGTCAAACCCCCCTGGCTATAGAGTATAAGAAAAGAAGAGAGACAACACAGGTTGCTGAAGTCATGATGAGCAAAAGGCATCACTATAGATTTTAGTCCTAGAAATTTAATAGGAAAACCATATAGAGTACTTCATGACGATGGAGTTAACAGCCTGGAAGCAACAGGCAGATTCTTTGTAAGTCACCCCTACCTGTGCTTCCTCAAGAAGAAACAGAAAGCATGGGTAACACAAAAGCACCGAGTCAGTTCTGTTCTTCCAGCAGAGAACACCAGGCCCACACAGCTCCACTGTAGCCCGACCCGGCGTGTAGGGAGGAAGGAAGACCACGTTACAGCAAACTGCTTCAGAAAATAAAAGCAGGAATAACCTTTCGCAAGTTACTATTTTTTTTTAGGTCAGCATCCCTCTGATACAAAAACCAAATAGATATTACAAAAAAGACAATTTCAGGCCCATATGCTTCATAAACATTAGTGAAAAAAAAAAATCCTCAACATAATATTAGTAATGTACACAACTCACAGGACACCGTGAGCCAGTGGGGCTTTTTCTAGGAATGCGATGCTGGCCCAGCGTTAGAAAATCAATGTCATTTACTTTACAGAAACAACGAAGAAGAAAAACAGCAGGATCGTTTCAATAGATGTGGAAAATACATTTGTCAAACTCAAAATCTATTCAGGTATTAAAAAAACCCCCAAACAAACCTCTAATTCAACTCAGTATTAAAGGGGACATCATCAGACTGACAAAGAACATCTATGAAAGACCCACAGCTACAATCATAGTTCATACTGAATGCCTGATGTTTTCTGAGATGGAGAACGGGACGAGGATTTGTGCTCTCAACACTCCTATGCATCCTGTACTGGAAGGCCTACCCAATGCAATAAGGAACAAGAAAAAAGAATGAGGAGCATGCATCCAGATGGGGAAGGAAGAAGTGAAACTGTCTCTCTGTGCAGACAAAGCGAGGCATGCAGACCATCCCTAAGAGTCTACTGAGTGCGGCTAGTGCCAATAGGTTGTTTATCAAGGTTGCAGGATACAAGGTCAATGTGAAAATTCAATTGCAGTCCTGTATTGCTGGCGATGAACAATTGGAAATTAAAATAAAATAGTAGTACATTAAAGCACCCAAAACATGAAATGTTTACAGATAAAGCTAACAAAATATGTACCCAGAATACTAGAAAACATTGATTAGAGAAATGAGACATTAATAAATGGAGAGAGATTTTGTGTTAATGTGCTAAAAGACTTAATAATGTTAAGATGTCAGCTCCTTCCAGGTTGACCTCTAAGTTCCATGTAATCCTATCTAATAAAAGAGTAATATGCAGATTGACCATCACTCCAACACACAAGATGGCTGCTCCCATGTGGACACAAGATGGCCACCACAAGATGGCCAGTAGGGGAGGACAGTTGGGAGGGACCAGGTCTGCAAGGGAGGGCAGTTGTGGGCAATCAGGCCAGCAGGGGAGGGCAGTTGGGAGGGACCAGGCCTGCAAGGGAGGGCAGTTGGGGGCAATCAAGCCTGCAGGGGAGAGCAGTTAGGGGTGACCAAGCCGACAGAGGAGGGAAGTTGGGGGCGACCAGGCCTGCAGGGAAGAGCAGTTGGGAGGGACCCAGGCCTGCAGGGGAGGGCAGTTGGGGGTGACCAGGCCTGTAGGGGAGGGCAGTTAGGGGTGACCAGGCCTGCAGGGGAGGGCAGTTGAGGGGGACCCAAGCCTGCAGGGGAGAGCAGTTGAGGGGGACCAGGCCTGCAGGGGAGGGCAGTTAGGGGTGACCAGGCCTGCAAGGGAGGGCAGTTAGGTGAAAACAGGCTGGCAGGGGAGCAGTTAGGCATCAATCATGCTGGCAGGGGAGTGGTTAGGGGGTGATCAGGCTGGCAGGCAGAAGCGGTTAGGGGCAATCAGGCAGGCAGGCAGGCGAGCAGTTGGGAACCAGCAGTCCTGGATTGGAAAGGGTGCAGGCTGGGCTGAGGGACAACCTCCCCATCCCCGTGCACGAATTTCGTGCACCGGGCCTCTAGTCCTAAATAAAACCCCAGTTTCATAGTGGTTTACAAGCTAATTCTATAATTGGTATAGGAAGCCAAAGGAAGTAGAATAGCCACAACAGTTTTGAGAAAGAAAACTAAATGTGGAGGAAGCATCAATAAGTGATTTGAATGCTTGTGATGGAGCTACAAGAATGCGGGCCTTGTGGAATTGGCAAAAGTATAAGAACAGCGATCAATAGAAATAGTAATAGACCTTCCAGAAATAGGCACACACATACGTGGTCAATTGATTTTTGACAAAGGCATAAGGGCGATTCGATAGAGAAAAGCTTGACTTTCCCTAAATGGTCTGGGGACTGGTCTTTAAAACAAAAAACAAACCTTGACCAATACTTCGTGTCATATACAAAAATTAACTCCAAGTAGATGAGAGGTGTGATTATAAAACCCCAAACCCTGGAACTTCTGAAAAACAAAACAAAACAAAACAAAAACAAAACAACCACATAAAAGAGAAATTTGTGATCTTGAATTAGGCAAAGGT
Organism: Plecotus auritus; assembly: GCF_963455305.1. NCBI lineage: Eukaryota > Metazoa > Chordata > Mammalia > Chiroptera > Vespertilionidae > Plecotus > Plecotus auritus. Next base: position 5,401,742 of record NC_137783.1, on the reverse strand, counting down.
GCCTTAGATATGACACCAAAAGCATGAGCCATAAAAGAAAACACATGGATGGGCCAGATTTCATTCATATTAAACGCTGCCACTTTGAAAGTGCTTCGCATCAAGTGAAAAGAAAAGCCAGAAACTAAGAGAAAATACTTGCAAAGCGTATATCTAATAAATAATTGATATCCGGAATACACAGAGAACTCTCACAAGAAAACAAACAACCCAACAAAGTGGGCAAAATGTGTTACCAGATGCGTCGCCAACACAGAGTGTGGACGGCAAATGAGCGCGTGCAAAGATGCTCGCTGCCCCCACGGGGGCCAGGCACACTGAGTCCGCAGGGAGAGCCCACACACCTCTCAGAGGGGCTGTAACTTCAACACGCGGGGAGCGGCTGGCCCTTCCAGAACTTGCTGGTGGGAATGCAGCCCCTTTGGGGTCAGTGTGGGCGTCTCTCACAGGCATACCCACATCCGGTAACCCAGTAATCTCCTGCCTACATAGTCACCCAAGAAAAACAGATATGCCCACCCAGACCCCTGTGCACAACTGCTTTCAGAGGCTTTGTCTGTAAGCAACAAGACCCGGGAACAATGTAAAGGTCCGTTATTTGGTGAGCGATGGACGATGACGGAGATAACGAGGCACGGCTTCTGGTACCAGCAGCCAGCGGTTGGACCCCGAAACCATGATGCTAGGTGAAACGATCCGGAAGCAAACATCCGCGTCATAGGCGCTGCCCTTTTAAGACTAGACACAGATCGGTGGTTTCCAGGGTTAGGGTTAGGGTTTGGAGGAAGGTATCGACGATGGGGGTCCGGGGTAAGAGGGTTAGGGGTTGTGGACAGGTATCTGACTGTGGTGGTGGTTACATGACTGTGTTTATTGAAATTCTGAGAACTGTGCACCTAAAAGCAGTGACTTTCGCTGAATGCCAATTTTACGCGAGTGCACCCAACACTTGTTTTTCAAAAGGAAGAGACATAAGAGACATTCCCAGTACTATGTGCAAAGTTTACCTGACCCTGGTTTGAAAGAAAAAGATGGAAAGACAGCTGGAGAAATCCAGACGCTGACTATGTCTTGAATAATAGGAGGGAATTATGTTCATCTTATCAATCTGCAGGTGTGACAGGTGTTCCGTGCTTACGCTTTTTAAAAGAACTCTCATACTTGAGAGTCGACTACTGCAACGTGAGGATCAGCTCAATCCAGGACGCGTGTGCTCGAACCCGGGTGTGCGGCTGGGGGCACGTGTGTCATGAGGAAACACGCCCACCGCCACCTGGTGACTATGGACGGTGGACGCGATCGCGGGCTCCTGGTGCTGTTCTCACTACATTATCTTTGGAAGTTGCCGTAATAGCAAAGAGAAAAAAAATAGCGCCATGAAACACGCTTCAAAAAAGTGACGGAGTGGTAGTGGGGATCCCACCTGCCTGCCACAGTGCAGTGAAAGTGAAAATGAAAGATGAACCCTAAAGAGACAGCCAGCCGCCTGGAAGTTACAAGACCACCAAAAATAAAGGAACGAAGCAAGCCACAATGACAAAACCAGGCCTTTTATGTAAGAAGCAAACACGATGTGTGCCTGTTAGGAGTGATGCGTTGTGGGCAGTGGTACTAAAGAGCAGACCCAAAGCTCGAAATGATGATGGTGTGAACTATGAAAGTGTGGGGACCAGTATAAATTCACTTTCAAATCAAGGCAATAGAAAGTTAGAGAAACGTAAGGAAAACCCGAGGAAGCAAATGGTAAGAATAAAGGCAAACATTTATAGTTTTAAACACAAAAATAAATTCAATTGATTAAAAATGCTTTCCTCACTGATGGTTATAAAAACAGAAATACATGAACTGGGAATATTTTCTCAATAGCAGTCATTTTTAAATGATTAGGTTAGCTATTTCCTGGGAGGTGGTCAACTTGGATCAAGATGGACACCTGCATAAATGCCCACAGGACTCCTGCCTCCTCGGACTGGACTTCTGCTCAGAGACCTCTTTCTCCCCTGCCCCTTAGCCCGAATCCCCTCTGAGCCTGGCCCCATCTCAATCTTCGCCGGTAAAGTCTCCCAAACTCCAAGGAGAACCCTTTAATAATTATAGTTTGTTTCAGAACATAGAACATGGCGACATGCTAATATAGATTATAGAAGTTATTTACCCATTTTACCAGTGTTTTTAGAAAATAGAAAACAAACAGAAACAAGTCAATTATATGGTCAGATTTCAGCTGTAAAGGGAGCTGTAATGATCCTAAAAGTATTACTGAAAATGTAACAGTATGGTAATGAAACACCTGCCAGGACTCAGTGGAGCGCATTTCATCACTGCAGAAATTGTGTAAAAATAAGAAAAGCATGGCAATGACATCACATATGTGGGTTTAATAAGAAAAAATATATTCTTTCATTAGGCTACTAGAGGCGCGGTGCACTAAATTCGTGCACTTGTGGGGGGGTCCCCTCAGCCCAGCCTGTGCCCTCTCACAGTCCAGAGCCCTTGGGGGCTGTCTGACTGACGGCTTAGGCCCGCTCCCAGTGGGGAGCAGGAAACAAAGAAACTAAGAATTTGTGGAATTATTTTCAACTGGAGAAACTCACTATGGACTTGAGTAGGAAAAATGGAACATTGTGAGATATTAATTATTTTCAAATTAAGTTATGGATGTAGTACAATGCTGATTATATTACTTTTTAAATCTTTTAAAAATCTTGATCATGGAATATACACCTGAGATGAACAAATATAGGATGTCCCCCCCCCCAAATGTATACACACACTTTGAATAATTAGAAAAGAAATATTTACTAAAACACATTTAATTTTCAAAATTGAGCTACCAGCTGTTAAAGTGTATACATTTTTTGGGGGGGATACCCTGTATATATTTTTAAAAAATCTGTAAGAGGGATTTAACTTATTCTAAAATTACATCAGTTTTTAAAATGTGGTACTGATGTACTAATATACATATAGATTAATGTAATAAGTTTTAAAAGAATTGTTATGGAGGACAATGTTCTAATACCATAATAAAAAATAGATACAAAGATGACTTACAGCATAATTATAAATTATTATTTGTAATTATGATTATTATGCAAGATGGGGTTTACTCACAGGTAATTCAGGAAATGCAAATTTAAACCAGCAAATATAACATTCTTCTATTACGTAAATTGGCACAGGTTTTCAAAAACCTTGGCTCCACTCGTGTTTGCAGTAGAGAACAGTGTTCATTCTTCCACAACTATTAGAAGTAGTGTGTTTTGAGTTATGTGATTGGATTTTCAGATCCTTTAAAATGTTAATATAAATTCACAGTGAATTTATGTATATGGCCGGTTACAGAAAGAGCATGTGACAACTTATAATCCCAAGAGGAAAATTAAATCTTAAATGTCCTTGACTAGATAAGTGTCAAGCGAATTGTGAAACATCACTATTTAAAATACCTTTAACTTTTAATAACGTCACATTTGGAAGATTATTTAGACAAAAGTAAATGCTTTTATTTTAGTAAATTTTTAAAAGCAGGGAACAAACCATTTGAACCAGATGATCTGAATTCTTTATTTTTAAAATATATTTTATTGATTTTTTACAGAGAGGAAGGGAGAGGGATAGAGAGTTAGAAACATCGATGAGAGAGAAACATCGATCAGCTGCCTCCTGCACACCCCCTACTGGGGATGTGCCCACAACCAAGGTACTTGCCCTTGACTGGAATCGAACCTGGGACCCTGGAGTCCACAGGCCAATGCTCTATCCACTGAGCCAAACCAGTTAGGGCATGATCTGAATTCTTGGAGCACCAGACACAAACTCACACTCATGCACACACTGACGACAGAAGGAGACACACCAAGATGTTAACAGTGGCTATTTCTGGTTGCTGTATGCTGGGGTGAGGGGTACTTTTATTTCCAACTCTATAATACCTTTTATTTCCTTTTTTGTTGTTGTTAATCCTCACTCAGAGGACATTTTTCCATTGACTTTTAGAGAGAGTGGAAGGGAGGGGGAGAGACACACACACAGAGAAACATCGATGTGAAGAGACACATCGATTGGCTGCCTCCTGCACGCGCCCCAACCGGGGCTGGGGATCAAGCCTGCAACCGAGGTACGTGCCCTTGACCAGAATGGAACCTGGGTCCCTTCAGTCTGAGGGCCGACTCTCTATCCACTGAGCCAAACCGGCGAGGACTTACTTTCCATTTTTAATGCACATGTATTGCTTTTATACTCAGACAAAAGCCGTAAGATACATGGAAGTGCTTCCCTCATCCTCATGCCATTGAAAATGAGAGTGTTACTACCTGCTGCTGGGGCTCGTCCACTCGAGACACCTACCGAGGAGATCATGGAGCTGGCCCACTTGTCCCACAAGGGCGCCGCCCGCTGTGGGCGATGCAGGTGTATCTTTAACCACACGTCAGATCAAGGGCAGCGTCCTTGAAGGATCAGGCGTCCGGGAGAGCCCGGGGGAGAGGTCTTTCACTGCATCCTTGCAAACATCCCCTGTGGATCCTTGGGTTCCAGCAGAGTGGCAGCACCAGCTTCCCAGACGGCGGGCGTCCCCACAGAGCGCGCATCCTGAATGCATCCGTCTGTCCCTACCGAAGACTGTGTGTCCGGGAGCTGGTGATGCGGTGGGAGTCAGAAGTCAAGTGTCACCGAAGCCAGTCAGTCCTGGTCTGGAACCATGCAGCTCCCCGGAAGCCACCCTGAGACGTCGCCCTCACACGGGGCGCCTGGTACCTGGAGATCTGGAGTCACAGGCTGCACAGAGAAATCTCTGGGAACCCCCAACATTGCTTAGCGAGTTGGGGGAGACAGGCTGCTTCTCTGTGATGGAAAAGCAGGTATCTTAGCAGAAGATGAAGATGTGTTTGAGTCTCAGAGCTGCCCGGAGGCCCTCGGGGCCTCCAGGTTTGTGGGGGCCGGGCCGGCTCTGCCCTGTGGTCTGCGGGTATGTTCGCGCTTAACTCCAGTTCCAGAGAACACTACGGGGCGATCCCAGAGGCGCCGGAACTCGGGCCATCTGGGAGAAGTCAGAAAATACTGGCATGTGGAAAACGCTGACTCAGCCTCCCCTAGCAAGTGGCCTAAAGTTCTGCTTTGAGAGAAGGGACAGCACAGCACAGACTTTGATGCCAGTCTGCCCGGGTTCCAAACAGTCCTGCCACTCGCCAGCTGTGTGCTGGCTGTGGGCACTTGAGTGCATCACATGAGTGGCATCTTCCGTGCTGGCGGTACCCACCTGCTCTCACAGATAATCCCCACAAGACGCTGCTCCGGACAGGAGGGAGGCGTCTACCCTCCCCAAAAGAACCGGGCGAGCAGTTCCCCCGGTGACTGCTTTCTATTTTGTCTGTATCACACGTACTTCAAGGCGCCATTTGTATGAAAATTGGGTTGTGTCTCCAGACCCAGTGGTAAATTATTCAGGCATCAGCTAAAATTGAGAGACTGCCTAGATAATGAAAAACTTAAATGAGGGTTGTGTTTACCAACACAACTTATATCATTTTTAAAAATGAGGAATTTATGTCTGGTGATCTTTTTTTCCCCCCTTGAATTTATGGGTGACATTCCACAAAGTAATGAATCAATTCGATGCAAGATGACAGTTCTAAGTCACAGATGTGATTCAGATTCTTTATCTAGAGCCGAGACGGGGCCGAGGAAATGACAAAGGAGATGTCAGAATTCCATAAAAGTGGACTTGGGAAATTAGGGCTATCGCCTCACTTTCATCTTATTGGAAGTTTCCAGATGTTGGTGCCTACTTTAAAGCAGCACTCTCTAGCGGAAATACGATGTGAACCACATGTGGAATTTAAAATTCTCTGGTACTCATATTCCAATAGGTATAACAAGCCAGGTCGCCATGGCTCCGTGGCTGAGCGTTGACCTATGAACCAGGAGGTCATGGTTTGATTCCCGGTCAGGGCACATGCCCAGGTTGCGGGCTTGATCCCCAGTGTGGGGCATGCAGGAGGCAGCTGATCCGTGATTCTCTCTCATCATTGATGTTTCTCTCTCTCCCTCTCTCTCTCTCTCTCCCTTCCTCTCTGAAATCAATAAAAATATATTTTTAAAAAGACATAACAAAACAGGTGAAATTCATTTTAGTCATTTATTTTATTTAGCCCATTATCCAGACCATATCACTTCACCATGTCATCAACATAAAATTATTGAGACATTTACCCTTTCTTTGGTTTTGTTCTTGAAACCCAGGGTGTGTCACACCCAGAGCACATCCCAGTGCCATGAGCCACAGGTGAGGGCTCAGCAGCCACATGTGGCCAGTCTCTCCTGCGTGGGACAGGGTAGCATGAGAAGCTAAGGGTATCTGTGGGGCTCTCAACCATGTATCTGCGAGTGTACTTTAGAGAAACCGCTCGATCAGGAGTTTAAATAAGCATTTCAAAGAAATGTACTCGGTGCCCATTCTGTGAGCACGCTGAATTCAAACGTCACGTGACCTCTCTCTGTCTAAGGTCTTATAAGAGCCCGCCTGCCCCCGCCCTCGCCCTCGCCCTCGCCCTCGCCCCCTCCGTGTTGCTGAGGCCAGTGGAGGCTTCAGTAAGTGAGCGTGCCAGCCGCTGGCAGAGGCTCCTGTACATAGGCCCAGGTGGGTGTCAAGGAGAGTCCTCCAGATGCCTGGGTGGCCCGGGTGTCTCAGAGGGGAGGGGCCGGCCTGCAGAGGGCCTGGGGTCAGACACAGCGTCCTGGTGCCGGCATGGTCCCCGGGCCTGCCTGAAGTTTCTTAAACCTCCCCGAATTGTTGTCTTTGGCAGCAAACAGGTATGTATGGCTACCAGGAGGTTCCTCAGGACAAAATGTGCCGACACAGCTCTTTGCGAGTTTGGCCTTGAAGGAGGTAGATGGTGATGATAAAAGGGCAGCGCAGGTCCAGCGCGGGAGCTCGGCTTCCGCAGCCACCGGCCAGCTCGCCTCCCAGGCCGCCCGCCAAGGGAAGCACACGATTAATCCCTGTTTTGCTTAAAACATTGCTTTTTTCTAAGTAATCCTTATGGGATAGCATCTCTGGCGTATCTCTTCGCTGGCTTAGCAGTTTTCTGATTTTTTCTTTGGCTGGACCTCTCTTATCTCACGGATATTTACTCAACTCAGGGATTCTCTGCGGTCCTTTGGGGAAAGCGAGTTATGCTAATTATTTATCCTTCGGCACAACTTATTGAGTGCCTGCTCCTCTTCCAAGAGCCAGCTCCAGAGGCTCTGGTGTGTGTGTGTGTGGGGGGGGGAAGGGGGCAGCTGGCATCCCAGGGTGCCCTTGGCTCCGCGCACCACCTGGCTGGCTCCGTGGGCAGCTCGTATATCTGTGTGCATCGCGCTTCCTGCGGCATCGTCTTTCCGTCCGAGCCTTGCAGACGGGTGAGCCGAGGTGCTAGGGAGATGCCCGACCGTGGCGGGGGCGCAGGAAAACACCAGCCCCCCACCCCCCCGTTTCATCTTGCACACCCAGCAGCGGAAGTTCTTCAGCACCCGCCTCCCAGCGTGCACTCCGCTCCCGGACCAGGTGCCCTGTGCTGGCGGAGGGAGCGAGGCTCTGCTCCCACAAGGGGCCCTGTGCTAATGTCAGCACTCCTCGCTCCTGGCCGCGGCCTGGGGCCTCCTCCCAGCGCACCCCCCCAATTCAGAACAGAATTTTGTCGCTATGGGCTATTGACTTTCTGTCTCCGCTGATAATAGTCAGTCGATTCTGGGAACTCATTGGAGTGAGTTCGTAACCGAATGAATGCAAAACAGGCCCCACCTGTCGTTCCACGTGTTGGTTTTTAAACAGGCAGATCCTGATTTTCCTTTTCCGTTGACACATCATTTTTGACAACAAAATCGTCACCGGGGAATAGAAATGTCCCCACACTCATTTTCCAGACAGCCTTCACCTTAGCATCCGTCCTTCACGGGCAAACCTCTGTGTGAACAGGAAGTGACGTTCACGCTCGGAATCCCTGGGCGGCAGGCCGGGGTCATCGGGTTTGGCGCTTACCATTGGGCCACAGCAGCAGACCTGTCCCTGAGCCGGGCAGGCAGGTGGGTGAGTCCCTGGGAAAACATCTGCGGGATCCTGAGGGCGAGGCGGATCGAAGCAGAAGCATTTGAATGGGGCTTTCACAACATCACGGCATCGGCTGACACAGCCCGCGTGCCTCGGACGCTGGTGCTGCTGTGCACGTCATGGATGTTTATGGTGGACAGCACCTCGTGTGATGGGCTGGTTAGGGGGATGCGGCCAGTGTGTGTGGCGGGTCCCTGACCGGGGAGACTGGGCTCTGACGCATCGGTGGACCTGGGGAGGCCCCGGGGTGGGCAGGGAAGTGTATTTTGTGACACCTCACGATAAGGGCTTCCCGACAACCTCATGGAAAGCTGAAACCCACCTTCCGATTCTCAGTCCTCTCTCCCCGCCCGGTTCTCCACGGTGCCACCAGCCTTCATACAAAGCAAACCAACCAGAAGGGCGTAGAGCGCGTGCCCTCCCCGCCTGGCAGGTGTGCTCCTGATTCTGTGGGCCGCGCTCTGTCCCTGGGAGCTAAGCGGGCGTGGCATCAAGCCAGCCAACGAGGCACCGTTGGCCCAATGGCATGCCGTGCGGGCAGAGGTGGTTTTGTGATCTGCTTTGCTCACTGAGCACATCGGAGCCGTCCCTGCACACCGCGTGTTCCTCCCCACACGACCGTACCGGCTGCTGCAGTCTCGCTGGGTGGACGCACATACTACCGCTGTTATTTCTAGTTTCTTGCTATTAACCTCTGTCTTAAGGCATCAGACATGGGGATGGATTACAGGAAGGGAAATGCCAGATTAAATAAGTTGTGAACTGTATTAAGATTTTTAAAAACACGTTTCCAGATTGCTTTCCAGAGCTGAGCGCACGAGATTTCCACCATCAGTATAAGCTGGTACCTACACCACGTTTCTTAGAAGCCACATTATTCCAGGGACTGAGGGTTCCTGTTTTATTTATTTATTTTATTTAAGCTTTACAGAGACAGCAGAGAAAAAGACGGCTTTCAAATTCTCCTACAATGCCAAAAAATCCAAGCTGGAATCTCTATTTGCAGCCTGACCCCTCACAAGGAGCTGCCAAGCCGAGAGCGGTTGGGTCTCCCCACGGTGGTGGCCAGTTGGGTGGCAGCCATGTGCCCAGGGCCCTCTCCACCCCCAGCACAGCTCCCCTCTCCAAGCTTCCCCCCGCCCCCCACGGTGCCTGTGCTGGTCCCTGGCCCCTCTCAGCTCCTGCCCCCAGCATCACCTCTGATTTTGCGCGGCCCTGCATCTGGCCCCTTCTGTGAGGGGCTGGTGACTGTCCGCGCGGCGGCCCGCGGACCCTCACAGAGCTGTGTGCTCTGTCACCTGGACAGTGGAGAACTCCTCACTTTCTCTCTGGGACAGTGGCACACGGTGTCCACTTCCAAGAAAGAGGGCTGGCCCCGCTCTTGTTTTCTGTGCTCGTGTGTTGCATCATGAAATGGCATCTGTCTCCCCTGGCCACCGGTGTCCCCTGCTGACCTCCTGTCCCTCTTCCGCAGGTGGTTGCCACAACAGCCTTAAGCCCGTCGGCAGCAGCCCCGCCATCGCCATCGCCGCCACTGCCGCAGCCATGGTCTCCGTGGACGCTGAGGGACTCGGGGGCCCATCCCCCTCCAGCGCGCAGCCCTGCCACTTCCTGACGCTGGCACCCATCAAAATCCCCCTGCGGACTGTCCCCTTCCCTGGTAAGCGAGAGCACGCTCTCAGAGCCTTGAGTCGGTTCCAAAAGGCACAGTAAGAAGCATGAGGTGGGACCAGCCAGCCCGCAGGTGCCCGGCTCCCTGAGTCCTGGAGCTGTGGGGCAGCCAGGCTGGCCCAGGGGCGGGTGCGGGGGGGTGGTGGGCAGGGCAGGAGGTATACAGGTTTGCTCATTATCCATCTACACAGAGGGACGCGGGTCCACTCAACAAGGCTTTGTTCCGTCATCCCGGGCCTTTTCTGCCATAAAGCAAAGTTCCCAGTTTCTGTTTGAGAAATGCCACTTCCCTTGCTAACACGTTAGGGGAGGGGACACGTAGGGGACAGGGCACGGCCCTGAGAAGTTGGAGATTTTCTTACACAGACACGAAGGGAAACAAGGCAGCGTGCTAGAAGGTAGTCAGGCGTCTCAGCCAACACAACGCGAAGACGTGCGCTGTGGGTGCGTACGGAGCGCTCGGCCGCCTGTGAGACCAGCTGGCCTTGCAGCTGGGCCTGTTCGGAGTGCGGGGTCGGGGTCCAGGTTGGGGTCCCGCCCACCACGCAGGGCCTCTGTGGAAGCCACCGAAGGCTGTGGGCGTGCAGGCCGGGCCGGGCTGGCGTCTAAGGCGTTGAGTCTGGGTGTCGTGGGGTGCTCTTCTGAAAAGGCCTCAGGTGGCTCAGGGGCGGACATCCCCGTGTCCTGCACGGTGCCCAGTGCCCGATGCCCGATGCCCGCGGGGGCTTAGGAGGGAAGAGGGAGGCCCGGTCCTGATCGGTGGCGACTCCATTGTCCACACGTGTTCACAGTGTACACGGGCGTCTGTGAACTGTGACCACTCCGTCATGTGTCCACGCCATCCTTGTGAACGCACGGTCAGGTCCCTTCCTTACATGTAGCAAAAGCCACGTGAATTTGGAATGACATTTACTAAGTACCCAAGTCTCCTGGGCAAGTGCTCTTTAATTTTAGCTTTCTTTGTGATTCGATAAGACTGAAACAGAAGTTCTGCAGAGTTCTAATATTGATTGTACCCTGGAGAGAGTGTTAGAATTCTTTTTAAAAAATATATATATTTTATTGATTTTTTACAGAGCAGAAGGGAGAGGGAGAGAGAGTTAGAAACATCGATGAGAGAGAAACATCAATCAGCTGCCTCCTGCACACCCCCTAATGGGGATGTGCCCGCAACCAAGGTACATGCCCTTGACTGGAATTGAACCTGAGACCCTTGAGTCCCAACCCAACGCTCTATCCACTGAGCCAAACCGGTTAGGGCTAGAATTCTTTTAAAAAAATATGTTTTTATTGATTTCAGAGAGGAAGAGAGAAGGAGAGAGAGATAGAAACATCAATGATGAGAGAGAATCATGGATTGGCTGCCTTCTGCATATCCCCTACTGGGGATCAAGCTCACAGCCCAGGCATGTGCCCTGACTGGGAATCGAATCATGACCTCCTAGTTCATAGGTCGACGCTCAACCACTGAGCCATGCCGGTTGGGCTAGGATACTAATTCTAGTACTAGTATCATTAGTTGCTTGGTTATCAGCAATAACAAATACCACTGGATTGTTACATGTATGAGTTCTAGGTAGAAAGAGAAATAGCCTCGCTGTCTCCAGTGTGGGGGTGCTTCTGCTTTGCTCACCTGGTTTCTGGTAACTCTAACGTGGCCTTCTCAGCACGGGCCCCTGGCTTCCATAGTTCTCTACCAGGTTGATAAGTTAGCTGGTCAGCAGAACGTTGTACTCTCAAGAACAGAATCTTACTTCTATTTCGGCATGTTACTGAGCATGCATTTGGCGTGTGATGGGGAAATGAGTAAGCCACAGAGATAATCTCTTGCGTGGAACATAATTTGCAGCCGGGTCAAGATCCATCAATCCATTGGCGCTTATTAAGGATGACTTACTGTGTTTCAAGAAAGTTACTCTGAGGGAGAACTGAACACCGTGGTGCTCAGGGGTAGCTTCACTCCCGGGTCTCTCACGGGATTTATGAAGTGGCGCCCTCACCAGGCACCTCTCCTGGCTGCCTTTTGTAAGGCTCTGTAATCACATAATGTGCCTTCGGGTAGAAACCAGAGAGGCCTCGGCTTGGCTCTGTCTGGGAGATACCTGCCCAGACGCTGTCAGAGAGATGGAAGGGGTGGGCTCATAGGCGGCTTCTAACATGGCCTTTACAGTATTTGCTGTGGTCTAGTTCCTGGGAACCTGGCTTTACCGAGGAGACACCTGGGTGATGCTGAAATGCAGGCTGGAGGCTGGGTCTGGACCATGGACCCCAGCCAGGGGTGGCTTATCCCCAGCATCAGGGGTGACAGGTGCCCCCAGTGAGGGGGTCTTTGGGCGATGTGACTTCCGATAGTGTTTTCCTGGCTCTCTCCTCTTGGCCTCAGCGGGAGGCATGGGAGTGAGACTGGCCAGAGTCCCGGTGAACACCTTTACCCAACGTCCCTTGAGAGCCAGGGCTTGAGGGACATGGCGGGACCAAGGGGTGTCTGTCAGGGCTGCTTTGAACTGTCAGCAGCCCCACAAATGAGGTTCTGTGAGACGGAAGAGCAGACTCCCCTGGTGAACATCATCAGTGGGGTTCGGGCGGCCTGCTGGGCAATCCCTGCCGCCCTGAACATAGGGGGCCTAGAGGGGGCGGGAGGAAGCGAGGACGGCATTACTAGCACAGCAGAGCTCATAAACCACGACTGTGCAGATCTCTGTGGGATTTGCTGCACGTTCAAGCTGATCTTATAAAAGCACGTGAACTTTAACGTCGCTGCGATGAATACTCCTGTTTGCACTTAGAAGATCACTCCCATGAGCCAGGTAGCCTCGGAGCCCCACACGGCTCAGCTTTGGGGTTCTCAGCGGGGCTGGAGGCTGGGGGCTCGGGATGCTCGCCCCAGGGCACATTTGGCAATGGCTGGGACCTTTTGGGGGTTGCTATTGGGATGTAATTCTAGTGGGTAGAGACCAGTGGTTCTGCCCCACATTCTACAACACCCAGGACAGCGCCCCCGTGGTGAAGAGCTATCTGGCCCCAAATGTTAGCAGTGCCTCTGTCGGGAAACGGCGGTGCGTATTCTAGAATTCCACGTAGATGGTGGGAACCCGCATTGGGGTGTGGACGGTCTGCCCTCATCGGGAGAGTCAGTGACCCAGTGAGTGAAGGGCTTCGAAGGAAGTAGGCGGGGTGCTGGGAAGGCCAGCATGTTACTCTAACATTACAGGCCTCTAGCGTGACTTAGAGTCCAAAGAGGGTACGTGTTGAAAGAACCCATGACCCGTTCCAACGTCCACCATCAGCTGTGCTTCCTCTGCCCGCGTGGCCCGGCCCCTGCAGCCAAGTTTGTCCCTGCGGTTGCTGTGCTCAGGGACCCGTGCTTTCCTGGTGCCTGCTGGCCTCCTGCTCACCCCCGTGTGTTCACACCTGTCCCCCGCCCTAGGCTGTCAGTCATTTGCTGGTGGGCTGCCCCGGGCACTGGGGTCGCGCTCACACGTCGGCTCCATGCGTGACTCCACGGCAGCTTCCCAGGCTCCCGTGACCATTCTCCACTTTGTATATTAGCAGGTTGCGTAACCTATTCACCTTCTCACAGAATTTCTTTTTTTTATTTTTATTCCTCACCCGAGCCTATGTTCTTATTGGCTGAGAAAGAGAGAGAGGAAAGGAGAGAGAGAGAAACATTGATGTGAGAGAGACACATCGATCAGCCAGTTCCTGTACGCACCCAGACCAGGGACAGAACCTGCAACCTGGGTGTGTGCCTTGACAGGAGACTGACCCCAGGACCTTCCAGTACATGGGACAATGCTCAACCAACTGAGCCACACTGGCCAGGGCCACAGAACTTCGAATGCTCCCTTAGCTAGAAGGGACTTGGGGGCCCATCCCCCTCCAGATCTGCCCCTGAATCCGAGGGGAGGTAGCAGGCGGTGGGCACAGCGGGGTTACCTGCAGGTGTGGGCTGTGACGGAGGAGCTGGCCGATGGGAGATGGTGGCAGTGGGTGCCTCCTCTCCCTTCTCCCCAAGCAGGTCTCAGCAACACAGCCTTCCTCATTTCTGACCCCTCCCTTACGCCCTAGAACTTCGGGTGCAAGCACAAACACTTTCGGGGGGAAACGTATCTGGCACCCTGTGTATTTCCTGGTGTGTAAGGGGGAGGTGCAGTTTCCCGAGGGGAGAAAGACAGACCCGCGGGAGGGATTGTTGTGGAGCACGGCCCACTGTCCCCATCTCTGGGAGGGTCCTCAGACTCGTCATGTTTCTGTTGTTAATTCTCGCCAGAGAATATTTTCCCATTGATTTTTAGTGAGAGTGGAAGGGAGGGGGAGAGGCAGAGAGACAGAAACATCAGTGTGAGAGAGACACGTCGATTGGTTGCCTCCTGCACACACCCCCTAACCAGGGCTGGGGTTGAGCCTGCAACTGAGGCACGTGCCCCCTGCACACCCCCTAACCAGGGCTGGAGTTGAGCCTGCAACTGAGGCACGTGCCCCCTGCACACCCCCTAACCAGGGCTGGAGTTGAGCCTGCAACTGAGGCACGTGCCCTTGACCGGAATGGAACCCAAGACCCTTCCGTCTGCAGGCTGACGCTCTACCCATTGGCCCGCTAGGGGCCAGACCTGCGTTCTGAGTGTCCACAGCCGCCCCGGCCCGGGTGACAGGTGGGCGCCACCTGCGGAAGGAGATGACATCGCTGGGGCGAGCCTCGGGTTAAGAATGTCGGTGGTTCTTTTTAACGCTCTGCCCACCATTTCGTAAGCATTCCGGAGAAAGAGGGAGGATGTGGGGGGGTGGCGGCCACCGTGGAGTCATTACCACCCCGCACAGCGAGGAGGCAGAGCCATCTGCCCGGGAAGCCGCTCGCCACCTGTCCTCCGCTCCAGGGCGTGTGAGTGGCTGACTGTGACATCCTGTCCTGCCACCGAGCAGCTGGGAAGTGACTCTGTGTCTCCCCGTCTCAGTAACGCACCCACCGAGCCACACGGTGAGTCAGGAAGTCCCCGTGCCAGGACCCGCGGGCGCAGCCGATCCGTGGCTGTGGCCCCTCATTGGAGAACCCGTGGGTGGGCAGCAGGCACCGAACAGCCACCGGCGGATGCAGCCTCTTCCTTTTTGTTTTTTGTTAAATCCAGGAATTGTTTCCTCTCCCCTGCCATGAAAAATGTCATAATACATATTAACATTTCAGAGAGGCTCCGAGCTAAGAATAGCATCGCAGCACAATTACTCACACTCCAGAGTGTCTGAGCCTCAGCTGGCTCCTGCGGGAAGGACAGCTGTGTTTCTAACACAGGGACTGAGCAGCTCTCGGGAGGAAAAATATTGGATTTAAACAACCTGGGAACAAAGACGGGGGCTAATTTGTTTCCACGAATGAACTCCTCTGCAGGATGCGAGCTCCGCGTGGCCACACTGGCACTGCCACACTTCTTTCTCCTCACCCGAGGATGTGTTTTTGTTGATTTTAGAGAGAGATGAAGGAAGAGAGATAGAGTGAGGTGGGGGGGGCATGTGCACCTTAGGCGTGTAAGGAGCAGAGTTTTGTAAACGGGGAGCCCCTTGCTGGAATGCAGGCGGGGAGCCCCCATTCCGTGGCAACTTCCTGCGGTGGGAACTCCGGGCTCGGCATTAGCCGTCTCCACTCTTAGCTTCCAGCCACTGTTGGAAAGCAAACTGGAAATACGTCATGCACGTAACAGCACGCACGTGCTTGTGCAAGTGTACAGAACGCTAGACAACAGGCCTGAGACGTCCCTCTGAGCCTAAGGAAGGGGCGTCGCCCTGCCCTGATGCGGGGAGCCCCGGCTCCTGCGGGCCAGGGCCAGCCGCTCCCTGGAGGTGCCAGTCACCTCTCCCAGCCTTAGAAACGTGCGCCCAGGTGTGTGCGGCTCTAGCAATCGCTGCGGAGCTGCGGCTTTCCTGCGTTTCGCATCGGTGTGATCATCGTTCACGCGTTCTTCTGTGATGGCCTTTTTTCGCTCCAAATGACGTGTCTTTAAAAAGCCATTCCCGCCCGTGCTTCTAGCTGTAAGGCAGTCTCGTCCACGTTGGTGTTGCATTTGTTTGTACCCGTGACTCCGCCCAGTACCTGGCCCTGCTGAGAACGGTTCGTTCCCTGTGAGAGGTGAACCCAGGCTGCTGCTAAGGGGACCTACAGGAGGAGAATCTGTCACCCCAGCTACACCCGTGTGCCCGTGAGAGCACGCACGTCCTCACATGCACGCGCTCCCGAGTGATAGGGTAAGTGCATGGGCTGGGTGTGTTGTCCGGTGACTTGGGCCACGCGGGGCGCTGGCAATAGGTGCTGCGCTGTGTGTGTGTGTGTGTGTGTGTGTAGGGGGGGTGGGGGGCGGCGTTTAGAGGGAGGCGGATTGGAGAACCATCGGGAGAAGCGTGAGGGCCCAGCCCCGTGGTGGATTAGGATGGACGGCGGGCGGAGTAGGAGAATCAGCGCTGAAACCCGCTGTGCGTCTGCTGGGGCTCAAGGCCTCGTCCCCGCTCATGTTCATCCCTGTCGTTGGATCTGGTGTCATTTCTGGTTGTGAACGCCTGTGTCCCATACACCTGGCCTTGTTTCTGTACCTGAGGGGCTCACCCGGGTGGGTGTGCTGTTGGTGGTTAAGGTCCTTTCGGGCGAGAAGCGTATAAACACAGGCCAGGCCGAGTGGGTGAAGCTGCTTTACACACACGTTTCAAAATGTGATGATCGTGGGCAAGAACATGCCGATGTCCTTCCCGCAGCTCACACACAGGCCTCACTCCCCAGCCCTCACTGAGGAGCGGTGGACAGAAGTGAGCTCACCCGCCAGCCACGCTCACCTGCTGACAGCTGAGCTTCAGAAACGTGCAACCAGGGGCTTGAAGTAACACTGTGGCCATGGGGCCCAGGCCAACCAAAGCACGGGGTGATGCTGACAGGTGGCACCTGTAGGTGTTTCTCTTTCCGCGTCCAGCACGAAAAGAGAGCCGGTCCAGTTCCCGAGTAGAGGAGCTGGGGATTGAGGAGTAAAAGAAAGAAAAAGACCAGACACAGAGATAGAAGAAAAAAGCTGGGACCGGGTGGGACCACCGTCCTCTCTGATGGAGGGACAGGGATCCAGAGCCAATCCAGCAAGTTTATTTTATACCCCAAATACCGGGAAGTTTCACCAAAAGTTAGGATCAAAGGAGATTATTTGCATTCTTGAGTAGGCCCGAGCATTCCTGGTGCTTGCCTGAATTTACATATCAAAGCCCGCTCCAGACACCTGGGCAAAGGTGAGAGTCAGTGCTGATAACACATCTGCCTTTTTGGTAAATGTGTATCCAAGATGCGGCTCTGCCTGTTGCCTTGGGTTCACCTGACAATAGTTTAAAGAATGCCCATGTGCCTTCCCAGGTGCTGTCTACAGGCACCCTCAGTCTGCACACCGCCCGCCACGGGGGCTCCACCCCCAGGCCTCCCACTGGGTCCTGGGCAGCCGTCCTGACGCCCCTCTCAGCCCAAGGAGCACAGCTCCCTTCTCACACTGGAAGGGTCAGGGAATGTCTCCCCAATTTCACAGCACGCACACACGCACATGGACACACATGTACGCACACACATGCACACACGTGCACATCCACACACATGGACACATGCACACACGCACATGCACACACATGCACACACGGACACATGCATGCACACACACATGCACACATGCTGCATCCCTTCCATCAAGGCCGACCTCAGACCAGCTCTTTGCTAGGACACCAGGTTTAACTATTCACCAGAATGACTCCCCACGGCCGCCTCGGAAGCCCCACCTCTAGTTGGGCTGTTGCCCTTGAAGGCGTGTCCTCTGGGCGGTCACGGCTGCTGACGTGGAGAGCCGTGATTCCGTGGGGTGAGCACGCACATCAAGGAGGAGGCAGCCCCCTCACAGTGAGCTCACAGTGGGCGCTTAGCCGAAGCCGATGTAAACCTCTCGGTGTTTCCCCAATTTATTATTTTAAGCCTGTTAGCAAGCTCTGATGTTGGCTGTTATTTCCAAAAATAATTAATCAGAGACGAGTCCAAAGAATTCCGAGGGGGTTAGGCTTGGCAGGACTGCCTGGCGGGTTACACACTGCAATTAGTACGGCTCCCTCAGCCTCCATCCTCGCGACCCTTTAATTATGTTTCTCCGACACTCTCTCTCGTCTGCGGTGGGGTCACGGTCCCTGTTCCGCACGCTGGTGGCGGTGATGCCCACGACACCCCTCAGAGAGTGTGGGAGGTCCGCCAGCCCTTTGTCAGTGCAGATGTGTTCTGAGAAATTCGGGTCCTTCCACGGGGAGGATGGGACTGAAGTCAGGCTCAGCGCCAGGCCCGGGCCTGTGCGTGATGGACAGTGAGGCCACCCGTCTCTAGGGCCGGAGCTTGTTGGTTCCAGGTACCCAAGAACCGGCCCTGGTGGGTTTCTCTCCACCCCATGCCCACCAGCAGTACCCGTCCTGGTCCCTGCAGAACCCGCCTCATCCTGTGGTCACCCCAGCTCCGCCACGCTGCCGCCCCAAGGCTGGAGTGTCCTTGGGCAGGAAGACAGCTGACCCTCCTGTGCTCAGGAGAAGGGAGATGTGCTACGTCTTTCATGATTCCCAGCCTCACCCCGGGGACGGCGCTGAGACCAGCTCAGCAGCCGAGCAGGCGGGGTGGGGGCCACCTGAGTCCCTTGGTCCGTTAGTCTGTGAATTCACGGAGGGAAAGGATGTTCAGATTGTGACGTGATTTTCCAAAAAAATACGTTTTTATTAATTTTTAGAGAGAGAGGAAGGGAGATAGAAACATCAATCATGAGAGAGAAACATCTTTGATAGGCTGCCTCCTGCATGCCCCCTACTGGCAATTGAGCCTGGCATGTGCCCTGACTGGGAATCGAACCAGCGACCTCTTGGTTTATGGGTCAACGCTCAACCACTGAGCCACACCGACGGGGCGAGATTGTGACATGATTTTAGATGTCATAAATATTAATTAGAGTCATTAATATTAATAAGTGCTGTTCCATGAGATTCCCAACCTCAGGACCACGCTTTGGCATCAGAATCCAGCGGACACCTTTACTCGTCTCTCATTGTTGAAAACCCAGCAGCTGAGGCCAGGGCTTCCTCCAAGTCTCCTTTCGGTTGTTCCCGATTCTCTGCTCTTGCCTGTCACCAGGATATTCCTCCCCGCACCTTTCCGTTCAGTTCCTCTTCTCTCCCCGCACACCAGTCCCTGAGGGCCTTCCTTCCTCAAAGCATCCATCTTCCCGAATCATCCCTCCTGCATCCCGGCAGCTGTGATGCGGGCGGTGTCTGCTGGCTCACAGCCAGGTCTTGGGATTCGGCGTCTCCATTCCTAGTTCATAGCCACACTCGCCCGGAGCATATGCTGCCATAATGTCCCAATAAAAGGAATTTCCAATCTCTTTGATGTTTAAAATTCTCATTTGCCTTCAAACTTGACTGATAGGTTGTCAAGTTTACACAATATTGGCTGGAGTCGTTTTTCTCTTTAAGAAATTGCTCTAACAGTCTTCTGAAATCGGGACTCGCGAAGGGAAGGGCACACTCCATCCGTGTGAGTGTACAGGTGTGTTTTCTTTCTGGAAAAACACTGTGGCAAGGGCACCACATTTCTCTTTGATCTACAGTGGTGTTCTGATGGTATCTACACACTTAAAAATACTAATTCTGTGGAAAAGTCTGTGGGCCTTGTCAACACAAAAATTCATTGTTCTTTACTGCTGGGAAATTCTCTTATTCAACACACACACGTAGACATACACACACAGGTGCTGTGAATATAGATTATAGATTGTATTTTATATTGTGTTACACATTATACTATACACTAGAGGCCTAGTGTATGAAATTCGTGCACGGGGGTGTGTGTCCCTCAGCCCAGCCTGCACCCTCTCCAATCTGGGACCCCTCGAGGGATGTCCGACTGCCTGTTTAGGCCCGATCCTACCAGGTAGGATCATCGGACATCCCTCTCACAATCCAGGACTGCTGGCTCCCAACTGCTCGCCTGCCTGCTGTCCTGATTGCCCCTAACCACTTCTGCCTGCCAGCCTGATCACCCCCTAACCACTCCCCTGCCAGCCTGATTGATGCCTAACTGCTCCTCTGCCAGCTTGTTTGCCCCTAACTGCCCTCCCCTGCAGGCCTGGTCACCCCTAACTGCCCTCCCCTGCAGGCCTGGTCACCCCCAACTGCTCTCCCCTGCAGGCCTGGGTCCCCCCCAACTGCCCTTCCCTGCAGGCCTGGTCGCCCCCAACTTTCCTCCTCTGTCATCCTGGTCACGCCTAACTGCCCTTCCCTGCAGGCTTGATCACCCTCAACTGCCCTCATTTACAGGCCTGGGTCCCTCCCAACTGCCCTCCCCTGCTGGCCTGATCACCCACAACTGCCCTCCCTTGCAGGCCTGGTCCCTCCCAACTGCCCTCCCTTGCTGGCCATCTTGTGGTGGCCATCTTGTGTCCACATGGCAGCAGCCATCTTTGACCAAAGGGTGTCCCGGATCAGGGTGGGGGTTCCCTTGGGGCATGAGGCGGCCTGGGCGAGGGGCCCATGGTGGTTTGCAGGCCAGCCATGCCCCCTGGCAACCCAAGCGGAGGCCCTGGTATCTGGGGTTTATTTATCTTCTACAATTGAAACTTTGTAGCCTGGAGCAGAGCCAAGCCTCCTGCTTGCTCCGTGGCCACAGCCATTTTTGTTGGGATTTATTTATCTTCTATAATTGAAACTTTGTAGAGGAGGCCAAAGCAGACCAGGGCTGTGGGAACTTGGCTTCCTCCATCACTGGGGGCAACCCAAGCCTCCTGCTCTCTTCAGCTCTGTGGCTGCTGCCATTTTTGTTGGGATTTATTTATCTTCTATAATTGAAACTTTGTAGCCTTGAGTGGAGGCCTGGGCCAGCCAGGGCAGGTGGAAAGCTTGGCTTCCTCCATTGCCGGGGAAACCCAAGCCTCCTGCTCTCTCCGTGGCTGCAGCCATCTTGGTTGGGTTAATTTGCATACTTGCTCCTGATTGGCTGGTGGGCGTGGCTTGTGGTTGTAGAGGAGTGATGGTTAATTTGCATATTACTCTTTTATTAGATAGGATTACAACATATGCTATATAGAGTATAATGTGAATACACGTAGTGTGATAGAAATGACATATAAGAGTATGATGTATTCACGTGATATTCACATCTATTACAAACATATTATATGTCATCCCCTCCCCCGTGGGGATGCTTTGTTTCTGGGGTCCCAGCAGGAGGCTGTCAGCTGTCATGGATCGTCCCCCCTCATGTCTTGTTTTTTTCTCTCATCTTCTGTGTCTCTGACTTTCCCCCACATCCTGGGAGGCCTCTGGACCTGTGTTTTCAAAGTGTACGGAACTGGAAGGGAGCCCTTTGCCCCTGAGCACGCCTGTCTGCCCTCGATCGCCATCTGCCCTGCCTGTGGCACCTGGGGCATCTGCTCACCTGTGGATGCAGCATTTGCCCTTTTCCTTTTCGCTTCTCTCTGACTCTCCTCCCCCCCCGCCCCCCGGGGCTCCCATGGATCATTGTAGTCCGTTCTCTGTTGCCGTCTGGCTGGGATGTTGTCCTCCATGTTCTGGGAAGGTTCTTGAAGACCCCATCCCTTCTGAGGGCAATCAGGAGCCCAACGTCTTAAAAAAATTATATATCTATATCTATATCTATATCTATATCTACATCTATATTTAATTTCAGAGTGGAAGTGGAAGGGAGAGGGAGAAATATATAGAAACATTAGTGGGGAGAGAGAATCATCGATCGGCTGCCTCCTACATGACCCCTTCCCGGGGATGGAGCCTGCAACCTGCATGTGCCGTGACCAGGAATCGAACCCTGGTCTCCTGGTTCATAGGTTGATGCTCAACCACTGAGCCACACTGGCCGGGCACCCTGGGAGGGTCTTGACTCCGACCTGAGTCTGGTGTGGCGTCTGCAGGTGAGAAGGGACTCAGCCTTGTCATGCAGAAGCTGGGCATCAGTCACGCGGAGGATTTCTGAGAGCTATCTCCCGGGTGTGTGATGTCATGGTCGTCCAGGTCTCCCCTAACCCCGGGCAGGTGCTGCCCGGCTGCCCTGCCCTCACCTCTGTCTCCGGGCCTTGTTGGGCAGAGCTGGCGCTTTGGCCATCCCTGTGGATGGAAGCCGCTGAGAGTTTGCTAACCGGGTCTGATTATCACCCAACTTGTTTGCGCTGTTCGACCCCTTGTCCAAATCTGCAAACAGCTTTCTTTCGAGATAACAAATAAACAAACAGATAACAGAGGGGCCTACTCATTGTCCCATATGCCTTTATTCTTAGGAGATAAGATGAATGTTGACATTTAATTCTCATTTTTATTCTGGGCGTTGCATGAACGCCTCCTCGGCGCGTATGCTATCTGCATATCTCTGCTTCCCATATCAGCAAGCAGTTTATGGGCTGTTATTTACTTTTCTGTGTCCAATAAAGGCCGCATTCAAGCGAAGGCGTGAAATTACATTTCCTCAGGCAGCTGCAGATCTGACGTCCGCTCCGGGTGAGAGTGACAGGCCGTGTCCACGCCCCACTCTGGGCCCCACTCTGCCCAGCTTCCCGGGATCCACAGCCAGAGCGGACTGTCCTTGGCAAGACACTTGGACCGGAATGGTTGTCCTTTGGTCACAGCAGATAAATAAGTACAGGAGGGGTGTTTGCTTTTTTTAAAAAAAATATTTTCATTGATTTCAAAGAAAAAAGGAAAGAAGGATAGAAGCATCAATGATGAGAGAGTCATTGCTCGGTGGCCTCCTGCATGCCCCACACTGGGCATGGAGCCTGCAACCTGGGCATGTGGCCTGACCAGAAATGGAACCGTGACCTCCTGGTTCATAGGTCGACGCTCAACCCCTGCGCCACACCGGCCGGGCAAGGGGCATTTGCTTTTAGGTTCCCAGAGTTCAAGACTGCGGCAGGCCAGGAGACCGGGGTGCAGGGGCACCTGTGCCTGGTGCGTGGTTTGTGCCAGGACACCCTCCTGACCAGGAGGAATGGCTCCCGGGGCTGTCGGGCAGAGGCTCCGGGCACCACATGCTGAGCCGAAGCTGCAGCCAGGCCTCCCCCCACCCCCCCTTCTTCAGCCCAGCTGCCCTGGTGGCACGAGGGTTGGCTCTCGGGGGCAGCTGCCAGGGCCGCTTCCTGAGGTTGTGCAGGGCAAGGCTGACCGCGGTCGGGGTGGCAGTGATGGGGGGAGAGGTCGAGTCGTGGGGTGGGGGGGGGGGCGGGGGTGGTGGAAGGAAATCGGAAAACCCTGACATCACTAATGCTGCTTTGATTTTCAAAACATGGGAGTATTTTGACAAAATCAAAGCAATTTCCTGTACCCTGCTTGAGTTAGGAAAGCCCAGAATTAGGGCTTTCGGGGCGAGAGGGCTGCCCAAAATACTCTTGCTCCCGAATCAATCAGATCCCTAAAGGGGGAGCCCAGGCAGGAGCAGCCCAGGCTCCGGAGAGAAGGCGTGAGCCCTCGCTCTGGGGCCTGGGCGGGCCCTCCGCCTGCAGGGACCTGGGGGAGAAACGCTTTGCGCGGCTGAACCCCAGCATTGGCGTCTTTCCACCAATTACTCAAGCAAAGAGGGGCAGGGGCTTCCCAAGGCGGGGAGCTGGGAGCTCACCCTTGGCCACACTCTTCCCCTGGCCTGTGGGTCGGCGGCTTTCCATTGTTTTAGTGTGGCCCGGGGCCTCCATGGAACTGCCCGCCCCCCTCCGGCCATGCTGTACGGCTGGGCGGGTCTCGGACCTCAGTGGCCTCACGTCTCCGGATACTCTGTATGGAGACGCGGCCGTCACAGGTTGCCGCTCAGCACGTGGCTCAGCCAGCACCATGCGGAAGCACTTTTAACCCTTCCTTCATCTATCGGAGATGTACTGCCCGGTGGCCTGGCATCGCACAGAGGGCCTTCTGGTCCCTGGCCTTGCCAAGCACATAGTTCTGCAAATAATGCCAACCTCCCCCACCACACACACACACACACACACACACACACACACACCCATCACCACCAGGAGGGTCTGCTTCGGTGATGCTTGAGACATACATCCTTAATGTGGGAAGCATTCACACCATGTTAAAGCTGTATGAAATGGTGACGTTTTATGCCAGCCCCTCAAATTACCCATCTTCACCGGGTACAATGCACCTACATGTTAAATTAGCAGATGCACTCATTTATCTTCCTTTATTTATTCATTGACTCATTTCAGTAAACATTCCCTAAGCACCTCCCGTGTGCAAGGAACTGTTTTTGTACCTGGCAAACCTTGAGGAGCAAAATAAAAATCTCTGTCCTTGAGGGTGTACACCTGTGGGGAGAAGCAAACCCTTAAGAAAAGATGGGGCCCGCTAGTGAGTGATGTGGGCGGTAGACAGCGATCAGTGTTGGGAAACAGACATGGCCGACCAGAAAGGACGCTCGGAAGCAAAGGGGGCCGTCACGCTGTGCGTAGCGTGAGGAGGCAGGCTCACCGGGAAGAGACGTTTTGGGCAAAGCTGGGAGCAGGTGAGGGATCCCGCTGGGGGGCTGTCTGCGGATGGAACATTCCAGCAGAGGGAACAGCCTGTGTGAAGACTGTGTCGTGGTGAGCTTGACATGATTATGAGCCATCGGGGAGGCTGCAGATGGGCATGGTGGGAGGGGGTGGGCAGAGAATGGGCAGCGGGGCCACGGGGATCCACAGGAATGTCTTTACAGCAGGCGAACTGGGACTTCCGCAGGGTTTGGAGCAGAAGTGGGCCAGAGATGTCTTCTGGTTCAAAAGGGCCACTGGCTGCTAAGAACAAGCCTTTGGGGCAAACGATGAAGCAGGTGTCGTGTGTGAGCGGATTTTAAGAAAGTCCAGAGAATGGATCAGGCGACGTTATTTGCAGCAGCCCCTGAGGACACACAGATGTTCTTACTTCTCTGCCTTAGACTTTCCTGCTCAGAGTACAGGCTCCTGGTGGCGTCTCCTTCCAGACACAGTGGCCTCTCTCAGGGTCGGCACTCCTGGGTGGTCAGCTCTGACCCCAGGTCCCCGGGTCATCCTGTCCTCAGGCTGGGAACCGCCGCTGTCTCAAAACTTGCCCGGAAAACGGTCTCATTGTGCTCCATAGGTTTCATGTTTGATTCCGCGATTTTAACAGTGTGGTGTGCTTAGGGGCTAGTGATAAATTGCAGAACTATAGCCGTCATTCGCCAGGTGGTATTAGGAAAGTTAGCGTATTTTACTACCAAGTGTATTTCCAACAGCGTGCGTGACAGGTACACGGTCTCTTAGGTGTGGTGTGGCAGTGGGGGGGCGGGGGTGCGTGGACAGGGGCAGGGGTGGTGGTGGAGATGAGCCGAGATAATCACAACAAAAACACTGGAGATCCGCTTCCAACAATCTTCAAGGAAATGAAGTGATTTTGTAAAATTTTAATGGAAACTAAAATGACAAGTTCTCTTTTTAGTGCACTGTATATTCCATAGCTTCAAAATTGATATTTTAATGTAGCACTAAATGGGTTCTAAAATCACATATAAAAACAGCGCTAACTATGGAAAATATCTGGACAGAAAAAAAACAAACAGTAAACTGTAGACAGGAGAGAAAAAAGTCACAGAAAAGACTGAGACATTGGAATGGATACTCTAAGTTTTATATGTGTGTATGTATATATGCGTATATAGATACACTAGAGGCCCGGTGCACAAATTTGTGCACAGGTGGAATTCCTCAGCCTGGCCAGCGATCGGGGCCGATCAGGGCCATCTCGCTCAGTCCCGATTGGGGCCAATTGGGGCCAGCGGCCAGGGAGAGGGGCTGCAGGAGGTTAGCCGGCCAGGGGAGGTTGGCTGTGGGAGCACACTGACCACCAGGGGGCAGCTCCTGCATTGAGTGTCTGCCCCCTGGTGGTCAATGTGCATCATAGGGACCGGTTGTTCGGTTGCCTAGGCTTTTATATATATACTAGAGGCCCAGTGCACGAAATTTGTGCATTGGAGGGGGGTGTCCCTCAGCCCAGCCTGCGCCCTCTCACAGTCTTGGAGCCCTCGGGGGATGTCCGACTGCCAGCTTAGTCCTGCTTCACACATCCTTAGCGCCGCGGAGGCGGGAGAGGCTCCCGCCACCGCCGCTGTGCTTGCCAGCTGTGAGCCCGGCTTCTGGCTGAGTGGTGCTCCCCCTGTGGGAGCGCACTGACCATCAGGGGGCAGCTCCTGCATTGGGCGCCTGCCCCTTGGTGGTCAGTGCACATCATATCGATATGTCGTTCTGCTGGTCGGTCGATTTGCATATTAGCCTTTTATTATATAGGATAGATATACACCCACATATATGAACACTAACTCATTTAAAAAATGCAATGCCATGAATAAAGGGATCCAGAAAGTAGAAATACATGACCTAATTAAGATACAGAATGCGTTTGTTACTAACAAAGAATGCCAATTGTAACAATGGACCTTAATGTTACTGTGTGACCCCCCCCTTCCTCCTTCTACATTATGTTACATTGTTACCCTGCGTTATAGAGACAGACTCAGACACTGCTGTCAGCAGGATAGAGTATCTTTCTGAAGATGAGTGTGTATCATTCTCCTTCCACATTGATGTCCCCTGACCTACCATCCCCTTTAGGGGAGTTTAGTCTTAGGATGCATGCAATTTCCTCTAGGTAGAGCTATTTGTAACACTAAAAACATTAGCAGCGACTTGCATCTCCCGTGGTGTTGTAGGTAAGTTGTTCTGTGAAGTAACTCTTCTGTGTAGCCTGTAGCCTTTTACAAACACTATTTGTAAAGACCACAGTTTACCGTGAACTGCTGACCACATCTCGTGTTTCAGAGGCAGAGAGAGATGAGGAGGGTGAGGAGATGTTCACGAGATGGGTCTTGCTTCCACCTTCTTCTCTGGGAGACGAGGGGGCGTCTGTGTGGACACCCCTCATCCTTTGCCCAGCCTACCAGCCACATTCGAGGGCTGGCAGAGACATGGTGCCCGGGCTTAGGCAGTGAGCTGCCCCACATCCCCTAACAAGCCATCGCCCCACGTGACTGTAGGAGAGTCAGGGATGAATGTTCCAGGGCCATGTTGACAGTTGGCATGTGAGGGTGGGTCGCATAACACATGGGTGTGCCATTGGCTGCCAAGACTTTTCTCAAAGGTCTTGATATTCTCTGTGAAGGCATTTAGCTTCCTCTCTGACCCGTCTATTTGGAAAGAAATAAAAAATCGGGGTGGAATTCTGAAGGAGGAATGAGCTCCCCAGGCTCAGTCCCCGCCCTGAGCGTGTGTCGGGCTGGGGAAGTATGGCCCCAGGTCCAGCCTGGTGATGCCCGTGACCCAGGAGTTACACAAGGAGAAGGGACTGGCAGGTCATGGAGCGGCACCTCTTGTGGACGTTGGTCCTTAGGGAACAGTCCAGGTGAAGAGAGCTGGGATGCTACAGCCGTGCTCGGGGGCGGGCAGGAGAGGCGGTGGCCTGAGCGGGGAGGAGAGAGTCAAAGACAGACAGACAGAAACGGGATGGTGACGGGAGTGACAGGACCGGAGCCTGGAATACGAATGAGCTGGAAGAAGGGTCTCCGGTCGGCGCTCGGATCTGGTGCTGAGTACTGGCATTAAGGATGATGGTGCTCGAGGAAAATGTGAACGTTACACAGATACCATAAGAGGCTCCCTGTTCTGTGAAAAAATGAGACATGAGGAGCGTTCTCCGTAAGTGATCAATATCTGAATGAAAGACTGTAACCTCTGTACTAACTACAGTGCGTAGCTTGGACTCTGTGCTCCGGTCTGTCACCCATTCATCCAGTCGGCCTGCAGTGACCAGGTCAGCCGGACAGCCAGCTGGACTGACGGCTAACCTGCGCTGGGCAGGAGGACTGGCTGCGCTGGAGGTCAGTTCGGTGAAAACCACAGGTGTGTGTGATGCAGAGGTTTCCCTGAGTCCCCTCTGAGCTGAGCGGAGGACCCCAGGAGGTGCTTGCCTGAGGTGCGGTGGGGGTTACCCTCCTGCCCGCGCCCAGACAGGAGGGAAGCCGAGGTCGGCCTGGGACCAAGCAAAGCCTGAGGCCACTGTGTGGGGCTGACTCCGTCCACCTCTGCCCACACCCCTGGCCCCCCTACGTGAATCCTGAAATTCCAGTTTGCAGCTGCGAGCCCAGCCCGGGGGAAGGAGGAATGGGGTACCTTTTGCTAGGCCACATGCACAGGCATAGAGATGGGGTCCCCACTGGGCCAGGCGCTGGGTTAGGCTTCCACCAGCCATGGCATGTCCGGCCCCGGTGGTGACTCCAGGAAAGCTCCCTTCCCATGGCCAGTGGCCACACTCACGGAAAGTTCTGGAAGGCAGCCTCTGAGTGGGGTGTTGCTTTTTTCTGGGGCCTTGAGGCAAAGAACCAGGCCAGTTTTCAGTGTTGCTGTTGTGAGGAGGCTGGAGGAGAGGAGCACCCTGAGAGAGCGGCCAGCCCCTGGGAGAGGGGAGGGGCCCTCCTTGCTGGCCGGGGCCGCGGGGCGGGGCCCAGGCTGGGGGCTGAGAGCCCAGGGCTGTGAGAGCCTCCTGCATCCAGGTCTTTTTTTGCTTCGGTGCTTTTCCTTGAAGCAGGAAAGCCTCAGTGTCTCTACGTCCCACACAGACATTAGGAGACAGCGTTTTACCTGCCCCTCTGCCCCTGGCAAGGACAGGAGGCCTCTTTTTTTTTATTTTTTATTTTTTTCTGAATGAACGGATTTTTGTTGCCTGGCTTTTACACTTACAAACCATCATTGGTTTTGATTACACGTATGTAGCAGGTGGCTCATTTATGTCGAATGCCGCGAGCGTGAGTCTGTGGCTGCGTTTCTGTGCCACCAGCTGTCCCAGAGACGAGGTGTCGCCTCCTTGGCTTGTTGCTCCCAGGAGACCAGCGTCGGCTCTCCGGCCGGAAGTCTTCAGTTCTCAGGGCGGAGGCGCAGGACCGACAGGGAGCCCCTCCTCCGATGGAGATGGGGGCCTTCCCGTGATGGCATCTGTGGTTCATGCGTGGGCTGGCATGTCAGAGAGGGCTGGAGGCATGTCAGGGAGCCCCTCCCCCGATGGAGATGGGAGCCTTCCCGTGATGGCATCTGTGGTTCATGTGTGGGCTGGCATGTCAGAGAGGGCAGGAGGCATGTCAGGGAGCCCCTCCCCCGATGGCGATGGGGGCCTTCCCGTGATGGCATCTGTGGTTCATGTGTGGGCTGGCATGTCAGAGAGGGCAGGAGGCATGTCAGGGAGCCCCTCCCCTGATGGCGATGGGGGCCTTCCCGTGATGGCATCTGTGGTTCCTGCGTGGGCTGGCATGTCAGAGAGGGCAGGAGGCATGTCAGCGAGCCCCTCCCCCGATGGCGATGGGGGCCTTCCCGTGATGGCATCTGTGGTTCAAGCGTGGGCTGGCATGTCAGAGAGGGCAGGAGGCATGTCAGCGAGCCCCTCCCCCGATGGCGATGGGGGCCTTCCCGTGATGGCATCTGTGGTTCAAGCGTGGGCTGGCATGTCAGAGAGGGCAGGAGGCATGTCAGCGAGCCCCTCCCCCGATGGCGATGGGGGCCTTCCCGTGATGGCATCTGTGGTTCAAGCGTGGGCTGGCATGTCAGAGAGGGCAGGAGGCATGTCAGCGAGCCCCTCCCCCGATGGCGATGGGGGCCTTCTCACTGAATTTCGTGCCAAGGAGCCGGCACAGCTTTCAGGCCCCGGGCCCATTAGCATGGCACTAACTCACATAAGAACCCAGCGCCGTTCAACCCGTAGCCTCACTGTCCAAGCACAAGCGCCGTTTGCGGGTGATGTCGAGGCACGCGTCGGGGGCGGGACGCTCAGGGCCCGACTCCACACGGGTAACTCATTGTTTTGATGGACGGTCGCCTCCGCCGCGCCCGCACTGCACGCGCAGAGAAACGGCCACCTTAATGGCCCGGAACCTGAGAGGCTGTGTCATATTTATCGCGTCATATGTTACACGGTGGCGCTCTAGACTGAGCGAGGCGATTCTCTCACGGGTTTGGGTTATTGATGAATATGACTTCTTCCGAGGATTGGAAGGGTTTGTGCGTTTCCACGTTCTCTGGAGGAACAGGACGCCAGGGCGCGCGCAGCCAGCTCCCAGAGACAGGCAGACACGGGGACACGCGTGGCCACACAGCCTCGCCCCTCAGCCGCAGATGGTGGTGACAGGAGTTGGGTGACCGCACGGGGGCTGGGCCGCTGGGCCTTGCAAATGTCCCAGAGGCACATGGTCTGCAGAGACTCGGCCTCTGCTTCCCGAGGGTATGAAGGCGGCAGGACCGCGCATCCAGACCGCCCTCCTGTGCGGGCAGCACCTGTCCCAACGCGTTCGTGCGTTTAGGGAGCCCCACAGCCTCCCGGGGGCTCGGCCGGCTCTGAAAACTGCTTCCAAACAAGTTAATTTTGCGAAGAACTCTAATGTGTTTTTAATGAGTCATAATAACAGATGTAATTTTAACCGATGCGTGGCATATTTTTAAAATGTATTGCTTTTCAATGCTACCTCCCTGTTACAAGCTTTCGGAAATTTCCCATTTGGAGACACGGGCCACAGTGAGGAGACCCCGTCTCTTGCGGGCTGCCCTCCCCTTTCGGGGGGCAGTAGGCTTCCCGGGGTCGTGCGCTGACGCAGGAAGGGTCTGCCGGGCCTTCCTCAGGGCACCTCCTGGCGGTTTCAGGAGAAGACGGCTTTGAGGAGTCCTCGCTCTATCCGTGTGCCTCCTCCCTGCACCGAGTCCCTTCACACGCTTCCGCTCCCTGGCGAACCACAGCGCATTTCATAGAATAAAAGGGGCTTTGGCCCGGCCGGCGTGGCTCAGTGATTGAGCACCGACCTATGAACCAGGAGGTTTCGGTTTGATTCCCGGTCGGGGTACATGCCCGGGTTGCAGGCTTGATCCCCAGTGGGGTCCGTGCGGGAGGCAGCCGATCCGTGATTCTCTCTCATCATTGATGTTTCTCTCTCTCGCCTCCTCTCCCTCCCTCCCTGAAATCAATAAAAACGTACTTAAAACAAAAGGAGCTTTGTGCATAAACTAGACCAGTGTCCCTCAGAAGGGCGAGGGTCCCAGCTGGCCAACAGCACTCTCCCACTCCTTGCCCGGATGTCACAGCTGTAGCCCAAGGAGCCCCAAAAGC
Organism: Plecotus auritus; assembly: GCF_963455305.1. Lineage (NCBI taxonomy): Eukaryota > Metazoa > Chordata > Mammalia > Chiroptera > Vespertilionidae > Plecotus > Plecotus auritus. The sequence goes on along the minus strand of NC_137783.1, from coordinate 5,370,826 downwards.
AGCCTTTTGTGCTTGTAAATGAGTTAGTGGTGGACCATCCCCAACCCGCCCCAGGCCTCCTCGCTCCTTTACTGAAGTCCCGCCCCCCCTCGGGGTCTTCCCAGCCTCCAGCACAGCCCTGTGTTCTCTGTGAGGGTGGCAGTTACGGGCACGTATGGCGGGGTGGGGGGGAGGGGGAGGGAAGGGGGAACTGGGTGAAGTGAGGACTGAGTTTAGAAGCCGTGCTGCTGGTCGCCTCTGAGGCCCCCTGGCCACGTCCCTTCTCTCTGGGCACCGACTCCTTCCCAGCACGCGACTGGGACCCTCAGCGGTCTGTGTGCACAGCTGGAGTCACCCCACGTGTGACTGTCAGGACGCCGTGTGTCATAGCCTGTTGTCATCCCTGTGCCCGGTGCCCAGTGCAGGGCTCCTTCCCGTGATGGCATCTGTGGTTCATGCGTGGGTTGGCATGTCAGAGAGGGCTCGTTTGGCAGGGGCGGAGGGAAGACCCCCCTCTCTCTGGAACCCGGTCCTGGACCCACAGACACAGGATCACAAAGCTCAGTGCACCCCGTGTTCTCTTCCAGAGCGAGCCAGGCAGCACGTGAACAGGACAGCGCAAGGCAGGCGGTGTGTCGTGCCTTTAATTATGGACGAGTCAGTGTGCAGGGGAGGGAAACGCCACCCGTGTTTCCTGAATGGCCAGCCCTGCCCCCTGCACACAGCCCATCCACAGAGGGCCCGGGGACAATGCTGGCCCGTGTCAGGCACCCTCCTTGGCTGGCCGCTCCTCTCTCGCTGCCCGGGTCCCGAGGGCAGCAGGCGCCCTGGCAGCGAGGTCCCGGCCTCAGCACTGCATGGTCAGGGCACAGGACGCGTCACCACGTCCCGGCACAGAGGCTGCAGGAGCCACAGGGCCAGTGGGGCGCCCGTCCTGGGCTCTGTCCTGCGCCCACAGCCGGGAGCCTGTTCCATCCCCATGGGAGCCATGGGGAGCGTCTGAGGCCCCTCGTTCTTCCTGCCATCCACCTCCCAGGGAGCAGACAGTCCGAAGGAACTCTTCCGTTCTAAGCTCTGGGCTGGGCCCAGCCCATCGGGGCTCCATGAGCTGGGGTTCCACTCACGTCCCTCCAGAGAGGGGCCGAGGCGGGCAGTGGGCAGTGTTTCAACGACAGCATTTATTGTAACAACGGACTCTAATTTTACCTCCCCACCCATCACATGCGCTGTTTTCTCTTAGCAACCCTGGTGTGAATTGCTTTTCGAGGAATAAATGGACAATTCTGGTTGATGAGTCTTAGCTCCCACGGCACGGAATTCGTCCTTTTATAAAAGCCATCAGGATCTACTTCTCTGCCGCGGTCCGCGGAGGTGAAACCCAGCGTCCTGGGTGACGGGCAGGCTGTGTCCCGTTCATTGTCCTGCTGTCCCCGCTGGGGCCCCAGTGAAGCGGAAGAGAACGTGGAAGGTCAGAGAAATGGGTTCTTGCCCCGCCTGTGGCTGGGGAGACCCAGTTTCCTCCTCTGTGATATGAGAACGACACAAGGAAGCTTGCTTCAGAGTTTCCAAAGCGGGTAGATGTCCATTTCATCCAAGATTCTCAAAACAACCCGCGGAAGAGGAAGAACATTGTCCGAGGGAAGGCCTTGCTGTCGTGGGCGAGCGGCAGCTACAGGCCTGGAGACTGAGTACTTACAAAGAGGCCCGTGGCTCTGCCAGCCCCACGTGGCCTCAGTCCCCACCCCGCCCTGATGTCTCACACCCGACCCACTTCTGACTTTATGGGTCTCCTTGGGCTTTGTTCATACGGTTGGGACTGTTTTTTTTAAAAAATATATTTTATTGATTTTTTACAGAGAGGAAGAGAGCGATAGAGAGTTAGAAACATCGATGAGAGAGAGACATTGTTCAGCTGCCTCCTGCACGCCCCCTACTGGGGATGTGCTCGCAACCCAGGTACATGCCCTTGACCGGAATCGAACCTGGGACCCTTCAGTCCGCAGGCCGATGCTCTATCCACTGAGCCAAACCGGTTAGGGCTGGGACTGTATTTTTTTTTTCATTTCTTCATCTTAATCAAGGGGAGACTGAATAGGAACGGACTCATTGATGACTCCGGGCTGGATTTTGCCCAAGTCAACTGTTTCACCTTCCAGTGAATTGATCTCCTCCTGTCTGCCTCCACCTGCAAGGCCACGCAGGGACAGAGCCATCCGCCCGCGTGCCCTGCCCTTCCCCGTGGCCTGTGCAGGTCTGTCTGTGTGGGGCCGGGCCAGGTCAGGCTCAGGCAGCAGCGATCTGGTGTGGCTCTTTGCACTGGAGGCTGGTCCCTGTTTTCCTTGGGCATGTCATTTTGCTGTGGGAAGTTTCTGTGTTTCCCTGCAACCCTGGTTTCCCTTCTCGGTGCGGTTTCTGACCCACGAGAGGTCAGAGGAAATGCTTGGCCCACGACCACGCTCTTCCCAGCCTCAGCGACGTTTTCAACAGCCCGGGCCCCACGTCCTTACCCTTCGCCCTCCACGGCCCCTCTGACCGCAGCCAGCTCTCCCCCGTGGGCTGCACTCCCCGTGGGCTCGTGCGCCAGGCGGCCTCAGAGCCTGCGTCTCCATTGGTGTCCTTACGTGCACCTGCCCCCTTGGGCCAGGGTCTCACCAGCATCCCCGCTGGTGACCCCTTTCTCTCCTCAACAAACAGAGAGCCTCCAGGAGCCGGAGGCCGTGCTTTCCCCAGTTACATCTATTCCTTTCTAAATTGGAGTTAAAATTTCCATTTATATTTAAATAGACATTTTAAGGTAATTTTCTCTCAGCAGCTCATATGCTGATCTAGTGGTGCGTCCCCCATTTGAAACGCTACGATGGGCTTCAATATCATCGGATCTGATTAGGCGTTCATTCCTGGCTCCCGAGGGCGATGTGGGCGCAACATGGGAGCCAGGGAAGGCGGCGGCAAAGACCTCGGGCGACTCTGGCCCAGAGGTTTCCGAAGGATCAGAAACCGTTGGTGGGTCGGGACCGGCATTGGCTTTAAATGAAGTAGCACCACTATTGGCGTCTCACACTCAGAAATGACACGTGGATGTTGGTTCCAAGGGAGGATGCTGAATGGACCGGGCCTGGCTGGGCCCCGCTGCTCAGACCACCACCTCAAGTGTTCGAAATCCTTCTTCAAGCTGAACTGAAGCCTGCTCTCCGCCCCGCCACCCCTCATTAGTATTTGGCACTTCCTGTGACCCAAAAGCAGTGATAAACTTCGTGGGAAACATTGAAATGACAGACACCATGCCTTTCGCTCCCGACACTCACTGTTTGGGGATCTAGAAGGTGGTGACCAGGACCGCAAGCCCTTATGAAATAATACAAAGACTCCAGTTTCCTCAAAGAGGGGCCCCGACTCAGGAGGAGGGGTGCTTCCAAACCGAGAGGCCGCTCCCATGGGGTGAAGGTGTCGGAGACAGACGTGAGATGAGCTGAGGTGCCTCCAGGGGAAACGGGATTCGGTGGGGAGGGGAGAGGTGTGTCCGTCCCGTGGAGGCAGGCTGGCTAGGCTGGACCTGAGTCCTGGGCGTGAGGAGGGTGTTGGGACGATGGGAGGGACCCTGGGGCTGGGATCAGCCAGCTTCACAAGCGAAGCGCAGCCCCTGCCCAGCTGGCCTTGGACTTGGGCCCTGGCTGAGCTCCGGTCCCTCGGGCCCCAGCCCTGGGCACAGGCCCCAGGAAGCCAGGCTTCGGCAAGGAGCTGTGAACGCGCCCAGTGTGACTGGCTCTCCAGTCAGCAGCTCCTGGTGTGGTTTGGTTTTGTATTAAAAACTTGTCCTCATCCTGACACACGGGCCTCTACCAGGTTAAGCTGATTCCCTTCCAACCGTCCTCACTGGTGCCTGTGAGAGCTTCTTGGGACCTGGGTAACCTCAGGTCTCCACCGTCCGGGGTCCTGTCGGCCAGGGGTCTGCCTTTCTTCCTGATTTGTCCAGCGCAGGAGCAGAGCTAAGCTTCTGCTGAGCCGAACGCTCACGTCGATGTGTAAATTGCTCTCTCAATTAGGCTTTGCCTCGGCAAACAGAGCAGAGCGAGAGACACAGAATCCCATTTGTTCAGGGCTTACCTGGAGCAGGTGCTGCTAGGAGTGCTCTGCATAACCGTGCTCCTGGGACCGTCCCAGCGGTGTGGGGTGCAGGGGGTCAGGGGGAGCAGCCCCGGTTATTGTCTCCAGGCCGTGGGTAGGGGCAGGAGGACAGCCCGGCCAGGCCGGCAGGGGGTGGCCAGCTGAGCTGGAGTCAGAGCTGAGGCTGCAGGGCTCTCGAGCTCATCGCTGCTCTCTGATAGTTTCCTAAGAATCCGAAGAACAGAATTACATTTCAACACCGTCTGGGAGTTTACAACCATCCGATTCCAGGGAAAAGTAATTTTATAACATGAACTACCGCGCCAAGTGTGTCTGTTTTCTCTCTTTGAGTTTCTGTACAAATGTCCAACAAGTGGGCCGCCTGGATTCCCAAGGTCGTGGGAAGGTCATGTGCAAGTGTTGATTCTGCTGAGAGTCTGGGTGTTCCTTCTGCCCCTGCCTTGAAATGTGCCGTCTTCCCAGGTGCTGGGGGTGCACTGGCCACCACAGGAGCCCACGCAGCCTCTAGGGCTGAGGACCAGCCACAAGAAGTTTCCCATCATGCATTTGGCTGGATGGCACACTCCCTTGTTGCTGATGCGGCTTCTGATTGAGGCTGATTAGGAAACAGTTTTCTGGGCCATCTGCCTTGCAAGACAAGAGAAGGGCATGTCCAGGCTCATTAGTGATTGAAGTCTTCAGCTCCAGCATGCAGCTGCCGGTCGCACTCGCCAGCGAGAGGACAGTGCATTTGGAGCCTTTCTGTAAATAGGGGTTCAGTCGTGTGGCCCAGGCGGGGCACCTCCATCCCCTGTTAGAGCACGTGTCATCTCAGGCCTGGGCCAACAGCCTGGCTTAAACCCTCCGAACTACTCTCGCTCGCCTTAGCTCCTTTCAACTCTCATTGTGAAATGATATTTTCCTTGCATCTGTGTTCGCTCACAAACATTTCATAAGTTAATTAGTTGTGTTATTAGCCAGTGGTAAATAGGCCTAATTTGTTAGCTTCAGGTGTAATTAAGAATCTTGCAACGGCAGACCTTGCAATTCCTGAGAAACCTCAAAGCATCATCTACATGCATTTATCAAATCAACCGAACCGCCTCGCTTTTATTTACTGTTCCACTTTGGAGTCTAAATGTAATTATGGACTCATTAGGTGAAGTCTAATAATTTTGATCTTACAGATGCCAAATCTAAATTAATGGAAGTTTCCATCATATATGTAGCTTGATGCATGATGTTTCCCATCATGCATTTGGCTGGATGAATCAAGTTTCCCATCATGCATTTTGTTGGATGAATCAAATTTTCATCATGCATTTATTTGACTGGATGATTGACATTTCCCATCATGCATTTGGCTGGACGCATGAAGCGTTTCATCATGCAATTAGCAATATGTATGAAGTTTTCCCCATGCCTTAAGCTGGATGATTGACATTTTCCATTGTGCATGTGGCTGAATTGTGCATGAATGAAGTGTCCCATCATGCCTTTAGCTGGGTTATTGACATTTTCCATCATGCTTTTGGGATACTCTTAACTTTACGGCATGAACGTGGACACTGAGGAGGACTTTAAGAGGCCTTTTCACTCAGACATTGCAGAATAAACTGTACCCAGGGGGCGTCTTTCTTAGCCAGTCTATGAGTCAGCGGCAGAGGGAGGGGACAAGGCGGACACAAGCTTAGCTGAGCCTGCCCGCCCTTCCGTGCATCACTCGGAGGATGAGACAGATGGTCTCTCATCCACCGGAGAGATTAGGATATCTTGGCCACACTGCACCCTTGAGTCACCAAGTCTTTGTTCTGTTGGTCTTGGAGCTTTGCTAGACTGAGGGAGAAACCAAGAGTAGGTTTCTAGGCTGGGAGATTTTAGCAGTGGGTGCAACTGTATGCTTCCAGCCTGGGAATAGAACTCTCTAAGCCAGTGGTCGGCAAACTCATTAGTCAACAGAGCCAAATATCAACAGTACAACGATTGAAATTTCTTTGGAGAGCCACATTTTTTAAACTTAAACTTCTTCTAACGCCACTTCTTCAAAATAGACTCGCCCAGGCTGTGGTATTTTGTGGAAGAGCCACACTCAAGGGGCCAAAGAGTCGCATGTGGCTCGCGAGCCGCGGTTTGCCGACCACTGCTCTAAGCTAACTGGGGCTGCTCGGCGGCTTTCTTACATTGATCTAGGTTTCATTTGCGAATGTTTTTACTGACCCCACCCAAGAATAATAACAGTAGTAAGAGCGATCCTTGGGGCAGGCAGGGATCCAAATGCTCCCCATCTTGTTCTCCTTGCTCCCGCAGGGAAGGCGTGGTGAGGTGCTATTCTGATGCCCTCTCCAGATGAGGGATCTGAGGTACAGAGAGGGTGTGCCTCTCTCCTGCAGCCACACAGCCAGAGGGCAGAGCAGCTTCTCTGTGGCGTCCCTCCCTGCCTTTGCGTGTCCCTGAGTGTGTTGGGTGCATGTCTGCACAGGCCCTAGGCACCGAATTTCATATCTGTCATTGCCTCATCACCTGGGAACGAAGGAAGAGCTACGAATGTTCCTAGACCTTCTCAGCAACAGCAAAAAGATGGTCTGGCGTAGGCTGAACGCAGAGGGAATTCCGGTCCATTCGGTTACTTCGATGTCTTACCGTTCCCACATAATCCTTCCCGGTCAGATGAGAAGTGCGTCCTGCCAGCTGCTGTGCTCTCAAGAGGCGCCTGAGGGCCAGTGGCCGGGCGGCCAGGTCCCCGGCGCGCCGTGGGCTGGAGCCCATTGCCGGTCCCGAGGCCGCACGCCGAGGCCCCCTGCCGCCATCCGTGTGGTCCTGTGCTTGGCTGCGCAGCGCAGAGCTCTACATGCTGGTGATGTGCACTGTGCGTGAAAGAAGCCGTCCTGCTCATCTTTCCGCCCAGTTTCCTCCGGTGGCCGGAAACTCGGGCGCCGCCTGGCTCTGCCTTGGGGGTCTGGGAGGTGAAGGGAGGCGGTCTGTGGCAGGGCGTATTTGCCATGGTGTTCGCCAGAGGTCGGGAAGCTGGCTCCTGAGTTCTGGGCGCTGGAGCTTTCCATCACCAGGGTCTGCCATTGTGCTGTACCACCCACACCCTGGCTCCTGCCAAAGAAACTATAGCAGAGTCCAGTCAGGGGTGGGCAAACTTTTTGACTCGAGGGCCACAATGGGTTCTTTTTTTTTTTTTTAATATATTTTATTGATTTTTTACAGAGAGGAAGGAAGAGGGATAGAGAGTTAGAAACATTGATGAGAGAGAAACATCGATCAGCTGCCTCTTGCACACCTCCTACTGGGGATGTGCCCGCAACCAAGTTACATGCCCTTGACCGGAATCGAACCTGGGACCCTTCAGTCCGCAGGCCCACGCTCTATCCACTGAGCCAAACCGGTTTTGGCCACAATGGGTTCTTAAACTGGACCGGAGGGCTGGAACAAAAGCATGGATGGAGTGTTTGTGTGAACTAATATAAATTCAAAGTAAAGGAGCGGAGGGGAGAGCAAGAGAACCGGATAGAACAGCCAGATCCGGCCTGCGGGCCGTAGTTTGCCCAAGGCTGGTCTAGTTCCTTCTTTGATAGTTTCTTGGTCTGAATGGAGCCACAGCGTAGCTGTCCCTGCACCGGGGCTCCATGTGGGTGAGGATCGGGCTCCGGAACGTGGGAGACAGCCCGTGAGACCCTCTCTGCCCGTGGCCTTGGGCGCTCCGGTCCCTCCGTGAGGAGCCCTGCTCTTCAGTGTCTCTGCCTGGTGATGCGGAATCGATGGGCCCGGCTGCATCATTAGCAGCTGGCGCTCCTCCAGCAGTCGTTTGTAACTCGTCCAAATGCAGGTGATTGCCGGGTTCTCTGTAGCACTTTGCATGTCAGCTGGTTTTATTCTAAAACTGCCTCCTTGCTCCTGGCGTGCGAGGCTGTGGAGGCTGCCTCCCAGCCTTCTGTTCTTCCTGATGTATTTGTGTCCACATGTGAGCTGATGGGGCAGGGAGAGAGACAGACAGACTGACAAAGAAACAGAGTCAGCGACACACACACACACAGGGTGTGGGGGGAGGAGAGACAGAAATGCAGAGAGACAGGGGGAGAGGCTCGGCTGGGCACGGGGACTGTGGGAACCTGGCTTTCAGGCTTTCCCCCCTCACAGCATCCTTGCTGGGTCTTGGCGGAGGGTGGGCGCTTCCTCCCGGGGCACCCCGACCTCAGCCGCCCTGGCCGCTGGGCTGAGGGCCGGCCTGTGTCTGTTTGCAGTTGCGTTTTCGTCTTTGGCCCTTGAACCCTCCCTGACCCTGTGGCTCTGCATTTGGTCCTGGGCCATGTGCTGCCCTGAAAACCATGCTGAGCATGACAGTCACAGGCGGAGGGCAGGGCTCAGGGAGACCAGGGGGCGGGGAAAAGCCAGCCGAGTCGGTGGGCATTCAGAACCGGCTCGGCGGATCTCTCTCTCTCGCTCTGGGGATGCCAGCCACTGCCCGGAGGACCAGGGCACTGTAGCGTGGGTTCAGGGTTCACAGAGGGGAGTCAGGGTGGCAGCCTTGCTTCCTGCAGGGCTGGTACTAGAAGCGAGGCATCTGGCCCAGAGGCCCGAGGGATGGAACGGTGGGCACTGGGCAGTGTTAGGGCCTGGCAAGTGGTTTAGGCTTAGAAGCCATGGTCCATGAGCCAGGCTCAAAATTGAGCTTTATCCCGTAAAAGCTGTTGATCTTAGGAAAGTCACTCAACTTCCCTGTGCCTGTGTCTTCACTACAAAATGTATCTTAGAGGTGTGGTTATTTCTAGTGCAGAGGATGGATGGAAGAATGACACGGAACACTGGATGCAAGGATGCTTAGCCAGGCCTTGTACAGAGTAAGGCGCAAAAGTATTAGTAGCTGTCGAGAGGATGGTGATGGCGGCCGCAGTAGTGGTGATGGTGGTGGTGGTGGTGGTGATGGTGGTGATAGTGAAGGTGGTGGTGGTGGTGATGAAGGTGATGGTGGTGATGGTGGTAGTGATGGTAGTGATGGTGGTGGTGGTGATGGTGGTGGTGGTGGTGGAGGTGGTGGTGATGGTGATGGTGATGGTGGTGGTAGAGGAGGTGATGATGCTGATAGTCAAGGTGGTGGTGGTGATGATGATGATGGTGATGGTGGAGGTGGTGATGATGGTGGTGGTGGTGGTGGTATTGGTGGAGGTGGTGATGGTGGTGGTAGAGGCAGTGATGATGGTGATGATGGTGGTGGTGGTGGTGGTGATGATGGTGATGATGGTGGTGGTGGAGGTGGTGATGATGGTGATGATGGTGGTGGTGGAGGTGATGGTGGTGGTGGTAGTGGTGGAGGTGGTGATGATGGTGATGGTGGTGGTGGTGGTGGTGATGATGGTGATGATGGTGGTGGTGGAGGTGGTGATGATGGTGATGATGGTGGTGGTGATGGTGGTGGTGGTGGAGGTGGTGATGGTGGTGGTGGTAATGATGGTGGTGATGATAGTGATGATGGTGGTGATGGTAGTGAAGGTGGTGGAGGTGGTACTGATAGTGGCAGTAGTGGGCGATATGTGGCAGTGGTGGTAGAAATGTTGTGGTTAAGAGCAGGGCCCCCAGCACAGCATGGGGCCAGAACAGTAGGAAGCTCTCCTCTGCCCACTTCGGGCACATTAGTGGGTAAGACAGAGCTGTGTTTGCCTGCATATGCAGGTGCCCAGTCTTTCCCCAGGGTCACCAGACACTGTCGGATTTGGGGGACCTAGTCTAATTCTGGTCCTGCCTGCTGGGAGCTCAGCATGGCTCCTGGCCCCTCCAGGCCAGCCTGGTTCTTGCGTTTGCAGGAGGGGGCTGTGAGGCCTCCAGCAGGACGGGCCTGGCCATGCTGGGCGGGGCTGTGGCGTTCCCCCCCCCCCCCCCCCCCGCCCACACAGCATCCCTGCCTCTCTTCCCCGCCTCTCCGTGCCCCTGTGCCACGCCCCCAGAGCTCAGATGCATATGCCGTGGGCACTGTCCAAAACCAAGCACTCAGAAGGCCCCGAAGTGAGTCTGCGTCAGAAAGAGAGATTGAGCAGAATGTCTCTGGACATTTTATTTTGATTAAAACATTAAAGTGCACGGCAGCTCTCATGGAAATTGTAAATCTTTACTGGAGGAAAATGAGAAACCAGGACCGACGTGAAATAATGGCTTGCAATGCCTCCTTGATTTTACATGGGAAACTGCGTGCCGTCGCTGCCAAATTAATTTTTGGAAAATGAGTTATTGACTGCAGTTATAATTTATTACGAATAACAGACTATGTTTGTAACCTGGGCCTGATGGGGTAGTTAGCAAAGCAGGGGAGAGGAATAATACGGGTGAGGGAGGGGTGGAAGGGGGGCCCCCAGGAGGGGAGAAAGCCCAGGGCACCTCAGGACCGGCCTGACAGGCTCCTGGTGACACGTAACGAAATCCTGTGACGCTCTGGGAGCTGACGTGCCTTCTGCGGGCCCTTCGTGTACCTTCCGGAGATTTCAGTGACTTGGCAGAGCATCGTTCAGCAGCAGAGGCAGGAGGCCAGAGTGCCCAGGGCGTCCCCGGTGGCCCGTTCTCCTGTTTGCCCACCAGCACGGCCATTTGGCTGTCTCCCTGCGGAGGGCGCTGTGCAGGGAGCCTGTGCCAGAGGTGGCTCTGGTCACAGCAGTGACTAAAGCAAGAAGGGGGGCGGGTTCTGGGCTCTGCTCAGGGCACCTTGGAGGCGCGCTGGCTTTGGTGTCTGAGCTGACACTCCCTGCAAAGCTGGGGACCTCGAGAGAGCCCTCGACCACAGTCTCCTCATCTGCAGGGTGAGCACAGTGACAGCCCCCGTTGCTTCTGGAAGTCAGGGAACAACGAGAGAGAGAGAGAAAGCTAGGGGGTTGGGGCGGGGGGAATATGACTATGGAGATGTTTGGAGATCTGGAGAGCTACCCTGAATTTCGGGCGGGCCTTTTAGTTCCTCCAGCTGGCCTTCACCTCACTGGCGCTCCTCGCTCAGCCAAGCATCCATGTTGAAAACTCGGAAAAGAGAAGCATCTGTAGGTTTTAAATCCTCACCGTTGCTGGTCTGACCAGCCCAGTGAGGTCCGGGCAGCTCCAGGCACCGTCTGAGCCGTGAATGCTGCAGCTGTAGGTGTGAAATGTGTCTGCAATCTGGCGATTTTGGTTGCCTCACCGGTAAGATTCTGGTGTGTGAGGCAATAATATTTAGAAAGCATTTATCTTGGATAATTAATGTTTTAAAACATGAAGTCTTCTTCCAGCGTACACTGATTTAAATACTTACATTTAACCAGATAGTTACGAATGGTTACGTGATAATTTATTTTACTGGGCGCTTACACAGTGATAACACGTAGTGATCACGGGGTGCTCTTCTGTGGTGGCCATGGAAGGAGGACGCTGGGCAGGTGGGGCGGGAGGTCGCCTCAGCCCTAGTCATCAACCGCGACCTGGACTCTGTCTGGGGCGCCCGCTGCCTCTGGCGACTCGTGCAGGATAGAAACAGCCAGGTCTCCGCCTCGCTGGGCCCGCAGGTCGATGTCCTCAGTGAGGGAGCAGCACCCCTCCAGGGGATGGTCCCTCCTAGGCTCCCATCTGGGCGTGGTCTGCACAGCGGGCCCTGCAGGGGGAGCTGTTTTGTAGGAAGTTGTCATCCCCGCCCCGCCCCCCCAATAACAGTTCAGCCTGGGAGAGTGTCAGGGGAGGGACAGGCTGCAGGAGGCGGCTCCGCGGGAAGTCGCGGGGGACGAATTCACTCCCACTGCGGTTCCTGGGGGAGGCCGCCTCGGCGCCCCGCTCCGTCCCCCTTCCCTCTCACTTTTTGGTTTTATTGCCGCTTTCTGACATCAGAAGAAATTGAAACCCTGTTTAGGTTTCATGGCTTCGCATTTCAGAAGTCGGTGCTGCAGCCAGGAGCCGGGATGCGTTTAATTTATGCCGCGCGACCCCCCTTCTTAATTCTGCAGCCTCCCACCGAAGGGGTCTGCTGGGACGGAGGGGAAAGTGCTAAGATGTACATTTTCGTTCTCTTTTTATGGGAGCCACTTATCAGGCACAAAAGGCAATAAAACCAGGTGTGATGAGATTGGATCGAGAGGATGGGCCTGCTTAGGGAATGAGCCGTTTGACGTGACTCAGCGGGGCTCTCAGCGGGGGCCCCGGGAAGAGTGAGGGGGCAGAGGCCCAGGTCCTGGTCCGAATCCTCACACAGACTGGCTGAGCCCTCAGCCCATGGCCGTGACCTGGGTTTAGAGGCCACGATGTTTCCCACCTGGGCTGGGAATCTCTTCTCCTCCCACTGATACAGTGAGCAAGGCGTGGGTGAGACTGACCCCCAACTTCTTCTTGGTGTAAAGGACCAAGTAACAGCCTTACATTCGAATATTTCAGGGTTTCCATCTGTGACTGTTTTTTTATTTTGTCTGTTTAGTTGTTAATCCTCACCTGAGGATATTTTTCCCATTGATTTTTAGAGAGAGTGGGAAGGAGGGGAGAGCCAGAGAGAAACATTGACAGAGACACACCGACTGGTTGATTCCTGCGTGAGTCCCGCCCAGGGCCGGGGATCCAACCTGCCACCCTTTAGTCCACAGGCCGACGATCTAACCACTGAGCTGACAGGCTAGGGCTGCGGTTGGGTCTTCATGAGCGTATGTGACTATGTGTGTCAGGTCCAGGAACAGACTCAGACCCACGGGCAGCTCTGGCGACAAGGAAGGCACTTCGCATAGGGTGGAAGCGGTTAGTGGGGTAACGGAGTGGGGGAAACAGGGACGCAGCCCGGTGGAGCAACGTAAGGGTGTGTCCATACCACGCACCTTCCCCCAGACGGAGTCCGGATGGACATGCGAAAATGGCCCCCTGGAACTTCTAGAGCAAATCGTGGCAGAACGGTGAGGTACTTGGCAGTGAGGCGGCTTTTGTCTGACACCACAACGCAAACCCAGACGCCCCCAAAGACCAGAGCAATCAACTTGCCTCCTTACAAATAAAAACCTGGGCTCGAAACCACGATCGCCACGCCAGTCAGAAGGACAGCAGCGCTGTGCTGGTCTGCCCCAGCCCAGAGAGCCTGCACACCTGCCGGGCGGAGGCAGGAATGGAAGTCCCCGGAAGAGGAGAGACAGCCAAGGGGTCTCTTCCACACGGGGGAGGAGGTCGGAGGCCGTCATACCGATTGCCTGTCTCCATCAGAAGTTCCACGGGGCCGGGATGTCACCTCTTCGGTTTCCTCCTCCTCCCCACACCACCCCCCGCGTCCCCCGGCCAAGAACAGTGCCTGGCACATAGTAGGTTCTCAATAAACATTTGCTGACTGGAGGCACCCAGAGCTGTGCAGCCTCCCACCCAGCCACTCCCCTGAGGGATTCACCCTCACAAGGACGCCCCGGGCTGCCAGGAGGGGGCGGACGCAGGGCAACAAGGACTGTGACAGGAAACGACTAGAACAACCTTTGTGTCCCCCCTGGGGGTTGGTGCAAATGCTGGCCTCCCCTGGATATTGTTAAAAAGCATGATGCATGCTTTACTAACCTGGCTGTCAAAGAGATGTCACTAGATTTCTGAAAAAGGTGCGCCCTCGCTGGTTTGGCTCAGTGGGTAGAGCGTCGGCTTGCAGACGGAAAGGTCCTGGGTTCGATTCCGCTCAAGGGCATGTACCTCAGTTGCAGACTCCTCCCTGGCCCAGGCCCTGGTCGGGGCTCATGCAGGAGGCAAACCATCGGTGTGTTTCTTTCACATTGACATTTCTTTCTGTCTTTCCCTCTCTCTCCCACTCTCCCTAAAAATCAGTGGAAAAATATCCCCGAGTGAGGATTAAAAAAAGAAAAGAAAAGAAAAAAGGTACAAAGCAAGTATTTATAAAGGTACGTTTGTGTACAGAAAAAAATGGAAAGCATATGTACTCATATTTGTCTGAGAATGCATGATTATCTGAGGCAGCTCACCCGGGAGCGTGGGAGCGTTCATTCATTGTAAGGACAGATGCGTGTCTCGATTCCGGAGCGCAGGCAGACAGTTCACGCTTCTACATTTTTTGGAATTTGAATAATTAACAATGGATGCATCACGTGCTAAACGTTACACTGATTGGGAAGGACACGCACTGAGCCACGTCCATGTGTATCACTCACACATGCGAAACATCCAGAGTCAAAACCATTGAAACGTGTGTGAAGCATCTTTGGAATTTTCTGTGATAATTGTCCTGAATCGATGTACATTACGTGTGCATTATTGAACACAGAAGCCACTGGAAAGAGAGATTCGGCTTTGTTTTCGCGGTGCTAATTAGATGCGGGCTGCTTGCGAGTGAAATTGTTTGTGCATATATTTGCTGTTTGGTTCGGAAGCTCATTTGTCTCCGACGCGGCCCGTGTGTTAGCCGTGTGGATGAAGTGACTGTGCAGGCAGGAGGAAACGTGTTTCCTTGTGAGAACTTCGGAACCCGTTTCCTAGTTGCTCTGCGTGAAGCGGGCCACGCACCCTCGTTTCCATGATGTCCCTCCTATCAGAGGGACTTTGAGTCCCACTCTTTCAACCCATAAACATTCCTATCAGTAGAACGACTTGCATTGGAAACAGCCGGGGAGGGGAACTTCACAAACATTCAAAACACGTACCTAGGGCCACCCGTGAACCTTCCGGACGGCCAGGCCTGCATCTTCTTGTCAGCAGTCCAGTGCTCCTGGCGCTGACCCCGCCGGAGGCTGGCGATGGCGGTGTCTGCCCGGCTCCCGCTGGGCGAGGGCTGGGGACAGAGCGGAGGAGAGGCCACCTTTCAGGACAGCAAGAGCATCCGAGGTGCAGAGCCTGCGTGTAACTGCCTTCCACAGGGAGCCCTTGCCATCAGGCGGGCGGCGAACCTGGGCGGGTGCGGTGACTGTGGGGACCTGGAGGGAGGCTGCGTGGAGCACCTGGTGGCATCCTTCCTCTTCTCACCTGTCCACCCCAAGCTCCCTGGTAACAGTGCTCTGTAGGGGCAGCTGTAGGGCCTGCAAGACAGCTCTGCAGGAGGACCCAGTGGCCCAAACCTTGCCGTGTAGGGCAGTTTTGTGTTTGAGGGACAGTGGAGGGAGCTGGCTGGAAGCTGGGAAGCTCAAGACCTGAGCAGGCACAGTAGACAGCACTGCCCACAAAGGCAGATGTTCTCAGCCTTCGGTTTCCCATCAGCGAAGGACAGAGCTGCTCCATCCTGACCGAGGCTGTCGGGTTGAATGCCAGCAGAGCGAGGGCCAGGTGGAGTGGTCAGAGGCCTGTGGGATGTCCCTTGTTGTGTCCTGGACAAGGGAGAGTCCAGCTCAGGTCAGGATTAGTTTGGACGTAGCCTGAGGTCATGTAGCCCTAGCAAATATCTGCTCCTCATCCATCACTTTTTTCTTTATCAGACCTTCCTGGGTTGGGGGTGGAGTGATAGTGAACTTGACCTGTGACCCTTGTCATCACTGAGGTCACTGTCTTTGGTATCTTGAGCCTCTGCTCTCTATTCAGCTTTTGGCCTGTGCCTCTCTGTTATCCTTGGATCAGGGGTGTGTACCCCAATGGGCTTGTTGAGTATTAAGGGTCAGAGCTGTGCGTAGGACACGAGGGAGGGCATGGGCAGGAAGGGGAGGACCCTCGGGGGTAAAGGGCAGCTGACCACGGGGTGGCAGTGCGTGGTAGGGGTCAGAGGGCAAGTGGCTGCACCCCCGGATGAGGTCTCATCCCCAGCGTCCGACTCGGCAAACCTCCCCCTGTGTTAGTCTAACAGCACCTGCTTAGTCTAACAAACCGTCTGTGGGGTAAGCAGACACCTCGCTTTATCCCTGGGAGGGCTGCTGAGAAAAGCAAAAACCAACCGAGGAGCAAAACAGAAGGTGAGAGCAACTCAGAGGTGAGTGCAGTGCCCAGGGCAGCGTTGCAGGTGGGGTCTAGAACATTCCGTGCCGCAGCCCTTCCCCCTGTCCAACCAGATGCTCAAAGACGAGTGTCTTCAAGGACAGGTGACCACGTTCAGTGCTCAGCTGTCCTCATACCTCGGTAGGAAGCTCGGGTTTTCTTTTTCTTCCTGGAACTTTCTAGATTGACGTCCCTGCAGAGCCTCTGGAGACAGATTGTACTGAGGTCGGCGGGCTCCCAGCTACAGAGGGCCTTGCTCTGGATTGGGAACCCCACCGAGGCCGCAGCTCTTGCTGAGTGTGTGTCCAGTGTCTTGTTTACTTGCCATTTGTTTCTCTGTGGTTTGATGGCTCTGCACGTGGGAGGGGCAGATTGACAGGCCTACGGATGTCTTCCAGTGGGTGGCTGATCATTCATTGATGTGCACATTTGGCCAGTCATCCAACATTTATTAAGCATCTATTTTGTGTCAATCACACAGTTGGTTTAGAGCAGATTTAAAGATGAGAAGCGTGGCGCCTGCTCTTAGGGAGCTCGCAGATACATAATGAGTCATTAGATGTGTCGTGCTGGAGTGGCAATGTGCATACCGCGTTGCAGAGCACAGGAGGACAGTGAGGTCCGCACTCCGCAGTGCGTGGGGGCGGCCTTGCAGAGGGCGGGGCGCTGGGCCTGCGTCCAGGAGTGGGGACTGTGGGCAGACGGGGAGGCAGATACCGGGAACTAGAAATGTCCGGTGTGGAGGTGGGGGTTGGAAAAGCCCGCAGCTCGGCACAGCCAGGTGCAGAGAGGACTGTCATCCGGGGGAGGGGGGGGAAGTGACTATGGCCAAAGGGGTCTGTGGGTCCCTACTGAGCACCGTGGCCGAGTAGGCGCACGGCAGACAAAATGCTGAAGTTTATCTTCCAAGGAGGAGAGATGCATCAGCCAGGAGTGTAGGGCAGTGGTCGGCAAACTCATTAGTCAACAGAGCCAAATATCAACAGTACAATGATTGAAATTTCTTTTGAGAGCCAAAAAACTTAAACTTCTTCTAACGCCACTTCTTCAAAATAGACTCGCCCAGGCCGTGGTATTTTGTGGAAGAGCCACACACAAGGGGCCAAAGAGCTGCATGTGGCTCGCGAGCTGCAGTTTGCTGACCATGGGTGTAGGGCAATCCTTGCAGTGAGGAGGAGCAGACAGAGTGGAGGGCAGGGCAAGGACAGCGTAAAGAGCCGTGCACAGCGCCCCAGAGGGGAGGGGCCCGAGCTCAGTTTGGGGGAGCGGTGGGGAAGTTACTCCAGACAGAGCGGGTGCATAAAGCTGCACCCCGGCCTTGATCTGAGGAGGGGGTCCCGGCAGTGGAGAACCCTAGAGAACAAAGTACCGATGGGGAAGGGCGGGGTGAGATTCTAACCCGCAGAGGGTGAGGTGCCACGGAAGGGCACGGAGGGTCCAAGGTCAGTGCACAATGGAAGTGCTGGCTTATGGACCAGAGATGCTGACTCTATTTGACCCACGTGGTCACTGGCCCGATGGAACTGGGGGAAGGACAGTCTTAGACTAGAACCTTCATGTGAGTTACTTAGGAAACAAAGGGTCTCTTTTGACCAGATGCTTTGTGGTAAGTGTAGGCTTGGCTTTTAAATTTTTAAGACCTTTTAGGCATGAAAAATGCAGGTTCCTTGGAAGATTCCTAGTGTACGCTCAGCCTGCGCACGCCCCCACCCTGGGTAGCAGTGAGCAGAGCAAATAACTCAGACGTGTAGGGTCTCCTCCTCCCGGCCCTTCAACAAAAGGCACCTGCCCTTGCCATGAAAAACCGCCTTTGTGTGCACACGGGCCAGCTCTCCATGGCCTCGCAGAGGGGTTGCTCTGCCAGGCGAGGGGTGGCTTCCCGATGCCACGCGGACTGGGATAGCGGCCGAGGCTGCACATCCACGCCCCGCGCGCGCACAGCCCTGCTCTTCCTCTCGGCACGCAGAGCTCCATCCCACGCCTGTGTTTGTTCAAGGTTATGTTTGCCTAGAACTAATTAAAGCCATTTGTATCAAATGACTGGAATAACCTCCCTTTTGGAAAGAAAATAACTGAAAGAAGCTGCTTAAAAAAAAAAAAAAGTCCGAGTTCATTTCATCAACTGAGAGACGAGCCCTGGACCATTAGTTCTGTGGCGTCGAAATGTGAAAGTAAGGCAGCCAGGTGAGGTCTGCATGTCCATATGCTAGTAGGTTAGCCGGCGGCCGCCGGTGCTGGGCGGCGGGGAGGCCTCAAAGGCGGCTGTGGTCCAGTGTGCACAGGGCTGGGCCGGGTTCCATGAAATCGCCTGGTTCAGTCACGTTCTGGCAGAAGAACCCAGTGCACTTCTGTGCGTCGGGCAGACACGTCAGTCATGCAAATGGATTAGGTTAGGATGCATGGATCACAAATCGTGATTCATATCGATTTTAAAATAGATGTTTATTCCTCTTAAATGAGATCCCTCCTGAGGCTGTCCTGGTGCCAGGCCCAAAGACACTGAGCGAGGCTCCCAGCGCCCTCGGACTTGACGCCCACATGCCCTCCCGAGTGCTTTCCTCTCTTCCAGGCAGCAACGATGCAGGCACGTTTTGTAAGAGGCGTGTGCACTCACACGGGAGACTCGGGGACCCGTGAAGGGTCTAGACAGGTGTCCTCAAACTACGGCGCACGGGCCACATGCGGCCCGCCGAGGACATTTATCCGGCCCGCCTGGTGCCGCTGCCTGTCCTGCTTAGCAGCCGACTCGTCCCGGGCCTGCAGTGCGCATAGGAATTTGTTCATATTTTTTTTTTTAAACAATAGTCCGGCCCTCCAAACAGTCTGAGGGACAGTGAACTGGCCCCCTGTTTAAAAAGTTTGATGACCCCTTGCCTAGAATATTCAGGAGGGCGGTTTGATGGAAGACAGGAAACAGACATACACACGCGGACAGATGCGCTTAGAATTCAGGGGTGGGCAAACTTTTTGACTCGAGGGCCACAATGGGTTCTTAAACTGGACCGGAGGGCCGGAACAAAAGCATAGATGGAGTGTTTATGTGAACTAATATAAATTCAAAGTAAAGGAGCGGAGGGGAGAGCAAGAGAACCCTCCACTCTTTCGGCTCCGCGGGCCGGATAGAACAGCCGAACGGCCGGATCCGGCCCTCAGGCCGTAGTTTGCCCACGGCTGGCTTAGATTCACTGCTGCGTCCAATGGGTTGATTGATTGATGAGCAACGATGCCGTGGGAGCAATGGATGGTCTTTGCCAAAGCATGTGAAGGAAACTGTCCAGCGTTCCCCATAAAATTGTCATGAAAGAATAAATGCAACCGCAGCTCCTCAGAAGACCCAGCTGGATGAGAAAGCCGTGCTGTACAGAAAGAGAGTCGGTCCTGGGAGGCTGTGTTTGCACAAGCGGGGAGGAGGGTCTCCTTCTGGGCAGGGCCCTCTCTGCTTGCTTGCTCAACCACAGGCACACCCTGCGTAGTGGGGGAGGCTGGTTGAGGATGTGTGTGCCCCAGGAACTGCTGGAATCCTGTCCCATGAGCACCCCCACGGCAGAGTGGGTGCCTGTGCGCGGCACTGTATGCCTCGTGTCTGTTCATAGCTGGAATCTCCCCGGTGGCAGAGGACTGAATGTGCGTGCCCTCCTCCCTGCGTTCCCAGTGGGGTGATACTTGGAGGTGGGGCCTTTGGGAGGTGATGAGGGTTAGATGAGGTCATGAGGGTAGGGCCCCTGTGATGGGATTCGTGTCCTAAGAGGAGACACCTGAGAGCTCTCCCCCTCTGCCATGTGAAGGCACAGCGAGAAGCGGGTGTCTGCACCCCAGAAATGGAGCTCTCACCAGAATCCCACAGCGCCAACACCTTGACCTCGGGCTTCCAGCCTGCAGAGCTGTGAGGAATAGACACCCGTTGTTGAAGCCACCCGTTCCGCGGTGTTTGGTTACGGCGGCCCAAGGTGCCATGTTTTTCTCATTCTGTTGGGGAAACTGAAACTCAGAGAGGGCAAGAGAGTGCTCCCGTCCTTCAAGATGGTGCGTGGCCGAGCTGGGCTGATTCCAGGCCTGATTCCCAACCTCGCCTCTACGCTGAGCTCGACACTCATCTGGTCCCGGGGGGAGAGGTGGCGACTCTCTCCCCCTCCCTGATGCCTGACCCTCCCAGGCCAGGTCTCTGACCGAACCCCACAGCAGCTCCCTCCTCCCAGGCCGTGGCTCCATGGTGGGGGAGGTCCCAGCCCGGCCAGAGAACTGGACAGTCGGTCTCAAGCACGCGGACCAGGGACAGCGTAGAGCCTCCAGACTGGGGGCTGCTGGCCCAGTTCCACGGCGGGCAGCGTGTGTGTGAGCAAGCGGGTGCCTGCACCCTGACGTTCCCTGTCCTGGGAATGCACCCAGAGGCCCAGCGGCGAGGCTCGCCTTCAAAGCATCGCTCATAACACGCACACTCAGTGGTCGCAACCCCTGTTCCAGAACTCAGCCCTTACAAACCTCACTTTTATACGACAGTTGCTTTAATATTGAATCCTTTTTTTTTTTTTTAACAAAAATGTTCCTCTTCCGATAAAATTGAATAATGTAATTTAGAGTAGAATATATGCAATCGTGCGTTTCTCGTCCATGTGTCAGTGAAGGCTATATAAAAAGGTACTTGGAGAAAGGTGGAAATCCGAAGCTGTGACTACGCATGCTGAGGTAGCTGAGGTATTAAGTGCGATATCTGAGGCCGCAGCACTTAATTGCAGCGTCTCACCGTGTGCCTAAGAATAGCACAGCCCCTCCGGCGTCCCTTTCTTCCCTGAACGAATAGTAACAGCTGAAAGCGGCCTTGAGAACCGTCTTCAGGGTGAACGTGAGAGGCAGTCATTTTGACTGTATGTAAAAACACGACATACTATGCTACCTATATGATGGATGACGTTATTTACAGCCAAATTTCATATGTCATTGTCCTTACATTTTTTCAGCTTCCACTGCTCCTTGCAATGTACAAACCGGGGGGGGGGGGAGGGGGGGGCGGGGCGGGGGGAAGAAGGGTGACAGTTCTAACTGAGCCTGGCCTGACCTTGGCTCCCTGACTGGTCCCATCTTGACCCTCACTGTGCCCGGGCACCTGGGCTTCAGAATTAGGTCACAGATGACTCAGCTCCTGGACTTGGCACTTGCTACGCCTCATCCCCATATGACATCCCTACCCCCAATCCCTTCTCATCTTTGGGGTCTCACTTTAATGCCACTGTCCCAGAGTCTCTGTCAGCATGGGTACGAGCCACCTGCCCAGCTCCAGAGGGCCTCACTGGGGTGCCCCTGGCCACAGGGTTGGTGAGCCACTCACTACCGGCCAGACACAGCTCCCAGGCCGAGCTGAGAGCAGGGCACATATTTTTGGCCAAAAGATGAAGCAACAGTTATAACCCTTTGTCTTCGGGAAGGACTGATGTTGCCAGGCACAGAGGCGGACACCTCTCTGTGGTGGGACCAGAGTGGCTGCCGGGGAACTCAGGGTGCCTGCACCCCGACCACACAGGGGGCCCTCCCTCAATTAGTGCCGTGAAAGCGCTGTAGGCTGCCTGTGGCTGTTCCTAGCATGGTGAAATGTTGTTCAAGGCTCTACTCACTTGTTATAGGTTATAGATGATTATAGAGTACTAGAGGCCCAGTGCACGAAATTCGTGCACAGGGGTGGGGGGTGTCTCTCAGCCTGGCCTGCACCCTCTCTCAATCTGGGACCACTGGCTCCTAACCGCTTGCCTGCCTGCCTGCCTGCCTGATCACCCCTAACCACTCTGCCTGCCTGCCTAATCACCCCTAACTGCTTGCCTGCCTGCCTGATCACCCCTAACTGCCTCTGCCTCAGCCCCCGCTGCAGCGGCTTCGTCCAGAAGAACGTCTGGAATGACGTCCAGAAGGTCGTTTGGCTGTCCGGTCTAATCTGCATATTACGCTTTTATTATTATAGATAGAGTATAGATTAGCAAAATCTTCATTAACCTCAAAATCAAAATAAAACATCTGTGATCCTTGCTTAACAACTTGGGTTTGAAGGTGGTCCTGTTGGAGGGTGGGACTCCGCCTGAACATCCCAGGGTCACGGGCTGGGCTGGCTCGGCCACACCGGCTGCCGTAGAGGCTGGAGGAGCCGAGGTGACTGCAGGGGCCCTGGGGGAGGGTGCTCTGAGGGGCACGTTCTTTGGACCTCTGTTTAGCGCATTTTCAAACTGGAAGAAAAGTTTGAACACCTACTTAAATGTTACAGATTTTGACGTTTTGGTATTTATAACGCAGGCCAGCCCCACCTCTGAGCATGGCTTGATTTCTCACCGTGACCCCGGAAAAGGGACCAGACAGGTTCTCCATCATGGCCACGGCTGGCACAGCTCCTGCCCAGGTGACCAGCGCCCCAGCCAGCAGCTCTGACAGTGACTGCTTGCCCCTGCCCTTCAGCACAGACTTGCTTCTTCCCCCCAAGGAGAGGGTGGGGGTGTTCACAGGAGCCTCCCAGGACCCCCACGGTGTGACATTGACTCTGGTCAGCAGAGGCTGCAAAGCTGGGCTGACGTTTGCACGAGAGGGAACAGGAGCCCCTCATTGATGGCATCGCAGAGCGTGTCCCCACGGGGCGAGCACCTGAGTCGCTGAGCACTCGAGTCGGGAGAGGTGAGCGGGCTCTGGGGAGGCGCCCTGCTCCCCATGAAACAATTCATGGAGGCTGGTTCTGTTCAGCCTGATGGGCAGCCAGCAGGTGTGGATGCGGTAGTCGACCTGGAGCATAGACACTGAGGGGGCTGGGTTCAGGGTGGGTCCGAGGGCCTGGGGAACCGAAGTGGGCGGGAGGCCTGTCCTGTGCCGTGGGCTTCAGGTGGCAGGGGCCGTGGGGACTGCAGGTTCTGAGGGTGAAGGTCTCCAGGCCAGTTTCCAAGTGAAGGCTCGTCCCCCTGAGAGCAGGTGTCCTGTGCCGAGAGGTTGAGGAGCCCGCTTCTCGAGGAAGGCCGGGCGCACGCGCAGCCATGACGTGGCTCTCTCCAGCCTGTGGGACCCGCTGTGGTGCCCCTGATCACACTGTCCACGCCCAGCTGGTGGGGACGAGGGACACTCAGCTACTGTCCTGCATCAGCCTTCCCCAAAAGCACTTCGAGGCCTCTCTCCATCAGCTTGCTCGTTCCTCCGAGCTGCTGAGATGTCATTCATGCCTAGGTCTTGCTTTACATTCATAATCCTGCTCAAGTAAGACAGGTGGCCACATCTCCTGGAAACACCTGGGCTCTGAGGCAGAGTTCTCAGGGGCCAAAGGCAGATTTGTGCGTGTGCACCCACCAGGGTCTGCACCCGCTGGGGTCTGCACTCGCTGGGATGTGCACCCACTGGGATGTGCACCCACCGGGATGTGCACCCGCCGGGATGTGCACCCACTGGGGTCTGCACCCACTGGGATGTGCACCCGCCGGGATGTGCACCACCAGGGTCTGCACCCACCAGGGTCTGCACCCACCAGGGTCTGCACCCACTGGGATGTGCACCCGCCGGGATGTGCACCCACTGGGGTCTGCACCTGCTGGGATGTGTACCCGCTGGGATGTGCACCCACCGGGGTCTGCACCCACCAGGGTCTGCACCTATCAGGGTCTGCACCCACTGGGGTCTGCACCCGCTGGGATGTGCACCCGCTGGGATGTACACCTGCTGGGATGTGCACCCGCTGGGATGTGCACCCGCTGGGGTCTGCACCCGCTGGGATGTGCACCCGCTGGGATGTGCACCCGCTGGGGTCTGCACCCGCTGGGATGTACACCTGCTGGGATGTGCACCCGCTGGGGTCTGCACCCGCTGGGATGTGCACCCGCTGGGATGTGCACCCACTGGGGTCTGCACCCGCTGGGATGTGCACCCGCTGGGATGTGCACCCGCTGGGGTCTGCACCCGCTGGGATGTACACCTGCTGGGATGTGCACCCGCTGGGGTCTGCACCCGCTGGGATGTGCACCCGCTGGGATGTGCACCCACTGGGGTCTGCACCCGCTGGGATGTGCACCCACTGGGGTCTGCACCCGCTGGGATGTGCACCCGCTGGGATGTGCACCCACTGGGGTCTGCACCTGCTGGGTTGTACACCTGCTGGGATGTGCACCCACTAGGGTCTGCACCCGCTGGGATGTGCACCTGCTGGGGTCTGCACCCGCTGGGATGTGCACCCGCTGGGGTCTGCACCCGCTGGGATGTGCACATGCTGGGATGTGCACCCGCTGGGATGTGCACCCGCTGGGGTCTGCACCCGCTGGGATGTGCACCCGCTGGGATGTGCACCCGCTGGGATGTGCACCCGCTGGGGTCTGCACCCGCTGGGATGTGCACATGCTGGGATGTGCACCCGCTGGGATGTGCACCCGCTGGGATGTGCACCCGCTGGGGTCTGCACCCGCTGGGATGTGCACCCGCTGGGATGTGCACCCGCTGGGATGTGCACCCGCTGGGGTCTGCACCCGCTGGGATGTGCACCCGCTGGGATGTGCACCCGCTGGGATGTGCACCCGCTGTGATGGGCACCCGCTGGGGTCTGCACCCGCTGGGGTCTGCACCCGCTGGGATGTACACCTGCCGGGGCATGGGCCTCGGGGCCTCGAGCTTTGCTGTTTCCACTCCAACAACTCCAGGCCCCTGTGAAGGCAGCGGTTTGTTAAAGCTCCGAGGAGAACTCGGGGAAGATGAAAAGCCGCAAGGTGAGAGGGGAGACTTCCTAACGGTCTGCACTGCAGAGGCTGTGAGATAAAAGGCGGCACTCCAGGTCTATTGCCAGAAGGAAAAATAGTGGAAACAGACCTCGTTCAAGACCCAGAGAAGCGGGAGTGGGAAGCGCGGTCAGACTCCGGTGGGGGCAGGCGGCATGCAGGCTGGCGTCCCCAGGAACTCTGTCCCTGCTGCGGGGCCGCCCACATCTGTGGCCTTGGCAGACCAGGCACAGCACTCACCGCCCCCTGCATGCCCGGGAGGGGTTCATGGCCGCGGAGCAGGAGACAAGAATGTGCTGTTGGTGGCAGAGGAGGGAGGTGGGCCCCGATCAGGGAACGGTACACTTTGGGGCAGTTTCCGTTCCCGTCTCGAAGCAGCCTGGTATGCAGAGGTTTCTATTATAACAGACGACTTGCGTTTTATGCCACCTTTAGGAAAGTCGTGATGCTGACATTTTGCTTGTTTTTTGCTTACATACATCAGCTTTTCTTCCGTTCTAACTAAGCAGTGGGTTTAGAGAAATCCATTTATCTACTGCCTGTAATCGCTACAAACCCATCATCATCATAACAGTCTTGTCTTAGTGCACGTGTGCGGGAAGCAGGTGCAGATGGAGGGTCCCTGAGCCTCTGGTGCCCGCTCCCATCACAGCCGGCAGCACTGCCCGGTGTGCGCTCCCCGGCACCCCGAGGATCCCTCCTCTCAGCCCCCTAGCCCTGTGCTCCCAGCAGGACTGGACAGTGACCGTGTCCAAGGACAGGGGAGCCTGGGCGCTGGGCTAGGTTCCAGCAGGTGCAGAACGCAGCAGGTGCACATCCCAGCGGGTGCATATCCCAGCGGGTGCACATCCCAGCGGGTGCACATCCCAGTGGGTACACATCCCAGCATGTGCACATCCCAGCGGGTGCAGACCCCAGCGGATGCACATCCCAGCGGGTGCACATCCCAGCGGGTACACATCCCAGCGGGTGCAGACCCCAGCGGGTGCACATCCCAGCGGGTGCAGACCCCAGCGGGTGCACATCCCAGTGGGTGCACATCCCAGCGGGTGCACATCCCAGCAGGTGCACATCCCAGCGGGTGCACATCCCAGCGGGTGCACATCCCAGCGGGTACACATCCCAGCGGGTGCAGACCCCAGCGGGTGCACATCCCAGCGGGTGCAGACCCCAGCGGGTGCACATCCCAGCGGGTGCACATCCCAGCGGGTGCACATCCCAGCGGGTACACATCCCAGCGGGTGCACATCCCAGCGGGTGCACATCCCAGCGGGTGCACATCCCAGCGGGTGCAGACCCCAGTGGGTGCACATCCCAGTGGGTGCAGACCCCAGCGGGTGCACATCCCAGTGGGTGCAGACCCTGGTGGGTGCAGACTGGGCTCCCCTCACTTAGCTGCAGCCAGGGCCCCGTAGCACCCTGTCAGTCCCAGCCCCCGGCACCCCCAGGCTTCTCTGGGGCTGGCTGTGTCTTTCTAGCCTCTCCCCTCCTTTGGCACCTGGGCCGGCAGCTTGTGCACTTTACCCCTCGGGCAGCGTGAGGGCTGGGCTCCGGCCACTTTCCCCAGGACCCCGTCCCCTCCGTGTGTCAGCACGTTCAGAGGCTCTGAAAATCAATGCATTCTTCAAGCCTCATTTGGAGCCGCAGACAGTGGGCCTGAGTGTGTCGTCTCTATTATCTCAAACATAAATTGCATTTTCTCTTATTATCACGATTCTCAGAGGAGCCCGTGCTGCTTACACGGACAGATAATCGTAGCCCTCCCTGGAGGCTGGCCTCTCACCTGGAGCACAGCGCACCGTGTCTGTTTTCCTTCTGTGTGAGCCAGGAGGTTGTCCTGCTCGCTGGGGCCTTGCGGAAGTTATTTTAAGGTGGTGCTTATGGCGAGACTGCTGGACTAAAATGCCGCCCATTCTTCTCCTTAAGGCGTCTCTGTAGGTGAACGGTTGGTTATGTGTTCTTGAAGGTGAGAACATCTACACATAGAAATGGGTCCCCTGGATTGTGGCCAACAGGAAATGGGCCCCAGGGGCTCCGGGCTTGTCCCCTGCCTCCCCCACATCCTACCCGGGCCTCTCCAAGAATGGAGGTCACCAGAGAGTCATCTGTTCCCAGCACAGGTCCCCAGCAATGACCCGTCTGCTGAGCTCGTCCCAGGGGGTCAAGGCCAGGTGCACAGGTGTCACCGTGGATTTTCTTCGTAAACCCTTCCCATAAGAGCCAGTGGTCTGCCACAACCAGGAGCTCCTCATCCCACTGCCCCCTCCAAGCTACGGCACCTCCAGGGGATGTGGTGCGGATCATCTGTGGGTCGGGGGTCCTCTTGGTCTAAGGGGAGGCTTCCCACAAATTCTTCGGAGAAGGTTGGTTCCAAAGGGACAGTCTGTCAGAGGTCACTTAGCTTTTCAGAATAGGACAGTTGAATTCTCTCTTCTGCCTATTCCTTGGGGCTAATCCGTGTCCTTGAGTTGGGAATGAGCCCCCCTTCCCCAGCAGGATATAGATGAAGAATGTTGTCACCGGCCCTCCGAGGTCACTGTGTTCATCTTGTGTTGCTTTGGGGTATACATACAGTTCCAGGTGTCCTGTGGACTTACAGAATCCCAGAATTGGAAGGAACTTAGGAGATCATTTTATAGACTAGAGGCCTGGTGCACGAAATTTGTGTAGGGGGTGTGTGTCCCTCAGCCCAGCC
This sequence comes from Plecotus auritus, assembly GCF_963455305.1. Lineage (NCBI taxonomy): Eukaryota > Metazoa > Chordata > Mammalia > Chiroptera > Vespertilionidae > Plecotus > Plecotus auritus. The sequence continues at coordinate 5,343,478 of NC_137783.1, read as the reverse complement.
TGCACCCTCTCCAATCTGGGACCCCTCAAGGGATGTCAGACATCTCTTTCACAATCCAGGACTGCTGGCTCCCAACTGCTTGCCTGCCTGCCTGCCTGATCACCCCCTAACCACTCCCCTGCCAGCCTGATTGATGCCTAACTGCTTCCCTGCCAGCCTGTTTGCCCCTAACTGCCCTCCCCTGCAGGCCTGGTCATGCCTAACTGCCCTCCCCTGCTGGCCTGGTCCCCCTAACTGTCCTCCCCTGCAGGCCTGGTCCCCCCAAACTGCCCTCCCCTGCAGGCCTGGTCCCCCCCCCCCCTCAGCTGCCTTTCCCTGCAGGCCTGGCTCCCCCCACCCCAACTGCCTTCTCCTGCAGGCCTGGTCTCCCCCAACTGCCCTCCCCTGCCAGCCATATTGTGGTGGCCATCTTTGACAACATGGGTGCGGCCATCTTATGTGTTGGAGTGATGGTCAATTTGCATATTACCTATTTATTATATAGGATGAGGAAACTGAGACTGGGAGATGTCAATATTATTGAATTAAAATTAGATTGAATTTCAGAATCACTCTTCGAATTAGGAGATGCTGATATATTTCTCATATCTTGTTTTTTTTTCTTTTTTAAAAATATATATTTTTATTGATTTCACAGTGGGAGAGATAGAAACATCAATGATGAGAGAGAAACATCCCACACTGGGGATGGAGCCGGCAACCTGGGCACGTGCTCTGCCTGGGAATCTAACTGTGACAACCTCTGAGCCACACCGGCCAGGCATCTTTTTGACAAGTTAGACCCATTCTGACTTGTCTGCAATAGTTCTTTGTTTCAATAATTTTTAAAAAGCCATTTTTTGAATGTTTAAACACATCCTGGTGCTTTATTCGACATAGGTTGCCTTCGCCGTGGCCAGGGCACACAACCGCTCCAGGCCCGTCCCCTCCTGTCCCGTCCACGCTGCCCTTGATCGGGGCCCTGACCCCAGGGGACGGCAGCTGCCTTTGAGTCTTCATTTTGGAGACTCTCAGAGAGCAGTTGCCTTCGATCTGGACTACTGACCAAGAGGCGACGGCTGGCCGGCTGGCCGTGGAGTCTGGACGCGGGCAAGCCCACCGCATTCTTCTCTTACGGGAACGAGGTCGATGAATCGCTGAGCCGCGAGAGTGTGCAGAGCTCCTTCCAGAGAGGGAGCCCGGCTTTTCTGTCCCCACTTTTTTCAAGGGGATAAGGTCCTGCCACTGTCACCCCCGCCCCCCAAGGGCTCCTCTCCTGCGCTGCCCTTGGTCAGCCTTGCCAGGCCTGATGTGTTTTGAGGGAAGAAGCTGATCACTCCCCACAAACAACCCCGGCTGGTCTGGCTCCCCGTGAGCAGTCAGTACATACTCGTCAGGTGGTCCACATGGAGATTTCCCATCTGGACCCCATTTCCGCCCCCCAGACTTCCAGGCGACCTTCCCTGTCCTCCTTCCCCAAGGCCAGTTGTGAATCAGACCTGTATTTGGCCTGGCCGGGCCCCGAGGTGGGCCTCTTGGTCATGGCCACAGCTGCTCAGGAGTTCTGGGGCCAGTGCCGCCTCTGCATGAGGAAATGGTCTGTTTGCCACCAGCCTGAGCTCCGGGCCCCCTTAACAGCCTGACCTGCCAGCTGGCTGCTGGGGAGAGCCCGTGGGGTCTTCAGAGTGACAGCTAGTGGGCAGCAAGCCTCACTGTGGTCATAACGTTGCTGTCTACCCATCTATCACTTGACAGACGAGGGGGCCAGTCGGCTCTGTGTGCTTCAGCCTTGTCCAGAGGCAGCAGGCCTGTGGGGACCGGACATCGGTCCAGGTCCAGAGCTGTCCCCTTGGCACTGCCTGCAGCCACGAGGGTTCCCGGTACAGACGCCTCCAGAGGCATGGTGCTCAGGCCCCATGTGGGGTCCAGCCTACGTGGCCCCTTCCTGCAAACTTCGTCCCCAGAATGGGGATCAGAGGAGGCCAGAGTGGCAGTGTCTTGAGGAAAATGGGGTGCAGGTGGGATGGGCTCTTTGGCCCTTCCCCCACCTCTGCCCTTCAAGGGCAGATGCCTGAGTTGGAGGGGACCTCGAGGCAACTTCCCGCCACTTCCGCGTGTGCGTGTGCATTTGCAGAGGAACACAGGTGTGTAAAGGGATGCCACTGTCTTTGTGTCATCCCTCCTGCCGAGCCCTCCCTGGACCTTCCTGGGTGGGACAGAGGCTTCCTCAGGGTCCTGACCTTCAGGGCCCTGAGGCGCCTCCCGGGCTCCTCGGTGGCTGTGGCTGTGAGGTGGGCGTGAGGTGGTGTGGTTTGGGCTTCTGTCCTAATTCTTGGTATGAATAGTGGGTAATCCCGCATCTCTCATGGCACCTCTCTCCCACTCACAAACGATTAACGTCTCTGTAGACGTTTTAGAACAAGATGAAACCTAAATCGTTTTCTGTGCAGAATCCACGTTTTTGACATTTCCCCTTCTGTCTCCCAAACACTACTCTTCGAAGCGCTGGGTTGTCTGGTCCATGACGGAGCCAGCGCCCACGTTAGCGATGAGCACACGGGCGTGGTGGCCATGGGCCGTGGAAGCCTACGACACCTGGCCCCCCGTCGGCCTCTTGTCCTTGTCAGGGAGCCCATGTCCCCTCCACCCGTAGCCCACGTGGCCCGGCCATGAGTGTGGCTGACGGCGGTGGGGGTGGGGCTGCGAGCAGGCACAGGTGGAGTCACCAGAGGAGCTGGGCGTCATTGGAGGGACTTGTCACGAGACCACCGTCCAGGCCACATGTTGCCCTTGTTTAGTTTTCTCCAAACTGACGTGACCAAGGGATGCTAATGACGATTGTTTTGGTCCAGCAGAGAAAAGCAGGGCCCGGGTCTGCACGCCCCGCCCTCCTGCCCTGATGCTGCGCGGGGAGAGGAAGAGCCCGGCCAGGGACGAAGGACACAAGGTCGGTCGCGGGACCTGAAATCCTGGGTGGGGGCCTGGGCTGCACACCCTTCCCACCGGCTTTCCCCCGTGGCGGCGCGCACGGATGGTTGGCCAGTCCCCGTGCAAGACGGTCACACCCAGAAATTGCAGCGGACGCCCCGGAAAAGAGCCGCGGGAGAGCAGAGCTCACTGGGTGTGACCCTCGCTCCCGTGTCCTTGTCCCCACATTTCAGGGGAAGCTTGTGCACGCAGAGTGGCCAGGCTGCGGCAGGCACCCCGTGGGCAAGGCCGGGTCGGTGTTTGGCATTGACTTTTGACGAAAACCCAACACACATTTTTTTTTTAACATGTTCTGGTCTTAGACCTTCTCTTTGCCTGATTGCCAAGTGGCGTTTTTAAGGGCCAACCGTGAATGCGTGGGGCACGTTGCTATCACGTGAAGAACCCCAGAGCTCTGCTGTCACGGCTGCATTTGAAAATCACAATTGGGGCTTATTTTGTCCCGATCTGTCAGATGGGCCGGAGGCCCCTGGTCCGCCCAGTGCATCGTTCACACTCCCTTCCATTCGGCTTTGGTCGGCGGTCGCTGCCTCGGGCCTGTGACGGCCCAGTTCGCTGCTTTTCCAGCCAGCGTGGCATTCCAGGCACCACCGTGGTGTCCCCGGCCTCCTCCCCATCTCAGTGCCCCGGAACCGGTGTGAACGGATCCCGGATGTCAGTGCAAATGAACATTTTGTTCCTCGATGGAGGGTTTCGCTCTGAGAGAGCTGAGTGTACAGAATGACATTTATTAATCAGTCTTTCTAGGGCTTTAACTACTTTCTTTATCACTGTGCTCTGCGTGTCTAATTCACTTTTATTACCTCAGCGTGGAAGGGGAGCTTTACGCCGTGATTAGCCATTTTTTATCGCCAACAGGAAGCCATCACCTGCGCGGGCCTCCGGACGAGCGAGGGCCTCGGCAATTAGCGGCTCACAATCCCAGCGCCACCAAATTTACGTGTCCGCCCCTCACAAATCACGGCCCACCGTATTTCCCCGAGTAATTAGCAGGATCATCTACTACCCCGCAGCCCCTCATTGGGTTGCAACTGTTCAGTTAGCCCCATAATGAAACTTTCCCCTCGTTTTTCTAATTGGATTAGTAATATAAACTCCTGTCTTAATGTATTTTTCAATGCAACCCCTTCAGAATACTCCCTGTTCTATGACTTACTAGAGGCCTGATGCATGAAATTCATGCAAGGGGCTCAGCCCTCGCAACCCCGACTTCGTCCGGAAGGTCATCCGGAAGGACGTCAGGAAGGTCATTTGGCTGTCTCATCTAATTAGCATATTGCGCTTTTATTATTCTAGATGCTTCTCGTTTGATCACAGGAAGCGAAGGCATTTTCTTCTACCCCAAAGTTCCAAGAAAGATTGCTCTGATGCTTATAAATGGAGGGGCAACCATATACGTTACAAGTCATTTCCGTAGGGTAGTTACTTGTCGCAAAGAATGGAGGGGTGTGGGGAGACCCAGGACAGCACCGAGGCGCGTGCCTGCATAGATGACCCCTCCTTTCCGGGTTGACTCGTCTGGCGGTTAACAGACGCCCTGCCCGGTGTGCCCGTCCGGAGACCACGCAGGAATGCTCCCGGGTGAACGCTTTCACCCCAGGGCTTCTCGTCCCTCCTCTCGGCCATTTGGTCCGGATGACATGGGCCCTCTCGGTCCTCAGCTCACGGGTAGGCGGTGTCCACAGGCCGCAGCCTCCCTCTCCCTCAGCTCATGGTTCGACAGAGTACAGCTGGTGTACGCGTTGGAGATTTATCTCACCTTCGGGTCTTATAGACACGTGGGTTTTCCTTTTTAAAAAAAAAAATATTTTTTTTTTATTGGTTTCAGAGAGGAAGGGAGAGGGAGAGAAACATCAATGATGAGAGAGAATCATTGGTTGATTCTCCTGCACGCCCCCCCCTGGGGATTGAGCCTGAGACCCGGGCATGTGCCCTGACCGGGACTCTAACCATGACCTCCTGGTTCCTAGGTCGACGCTCAACCACTAAGCCACACCGGCTGGGTTTCTTTTTCTTTTTAAGTTTAGGGAAAATAAATCTCCATTTTCTTCTAGGTGTTCATGGCCTCTTTTTTATTTTGTAAATAGAGATACAGAAACGCGGTGTTTTTCAAACCCAGCTGTGTACACATCACCTACACATTGCCCCACCCCTTGAACTCTGGCCCCCGTGGGAGTTCCAGGAGGGGACAGTCAAGGGCGCAGCCAGCCTCTGCAAGGACGCGGCTTGTCGCTTCCTCCTGCCCTCAAGGGTCGGGGATGGGCCAGCCCCGGCTGCACCAGGGCCTCTCGCAGCTTTCGGTTTCTCGGCCACCGACTGTAGTGTTTTGGTGGCACAGCGACTCCAGCCGCTGGGTCACTCTGTTTCCGGAGATGAATCCGGTGGGCTTGTCTGCCGCCAAGAACTGACGGCCCCTGGGAGCCACCTCTGGCTGCTCTGCCCGTCTCGTGCCTGTGAAAGCAGGCGGTGTGGCCCCTCCGGGATAATTAAGGATGCCCGTGTCTGAGTTGCTCCCCATGCACTGCTGTGCCGTGAATTCCATCTTCTCGGCCTGATTGCCTGGTCCCTCTGGCGGTGCTATTCAGAGCAGGTCATTATCTCAGGGGCACTGTGGGCAGGTCTGTCTGCAGGAGACTTGTTATTCTTTCCTTGGTTGCCTGTCATTGAAGACGAGTGTTTAAATAAAAGCATAAAACGGTGCTCTTCTCTTTCTGCTGAAAGGAGCCTCCATCGATCCTCGTGACGGGAGAGGACAGCGCGGCAAAAGGCAGCAGACCCGTGGCCTCCACTCCGGTGCCCGGCTCCCCCTGGTAAGAGGCCCCGAACCCCAAGAACAAGGAGCTAGGGCAGGGGTGGGCAAACTTTTTGACTTGAGGGCCACAATGGGTTCTTAAACTGGACCGGAGGGCTGGAAAAAAAGCACGGATGGAGTGTTTGTGTGAACTAATATAAATTCAAAGTAAAGGAGCGGAGGGGAGAGCAAGAGAACCCTCCGCTCTTTTGGCTCCGCGGGCCGGATAGAACAGCCGAATGGGCCGGATCCGGCCCGCGGGCCGTAGTTTGCCCACGGCTGAGCTAGAGCCTTGCCTTGTCACCAGAGAGAGATGCATGCTCCTCAGGTGAGACTGGGGCGTAAACATTAATTGGCAGCTCATGGCAGGTACAGTTGTACACACGCTCACATCCTGCAGGGGAAAGCGGTGTTTCCGTGATGCGGTTCCGCGGCAGTGCGTCTGCGAAGATGTATTAAAATAAGAATGCCGGTGCGTGTGTGTCCGTGACCCCTGCAGCTCCAGAGGGTTCCCTGTACCCAGGAAGAGTAGCGGGGTGGCTGTTAATAACGACACCAGTGAACGTAAAATTGCTAAAAACAAAAAAAAGGTGAGGACTCCTCCACGGAGTCACACCGCACATGCCTTTGGGAGCGAGCATCATTGGGTTCTTAGAATGCCCTTTCAGCATGGAGTGATTTGGAGGCAGAATGAAAAGGTTATTCCAGGAAAAAAACAGTTTTAGAACCGGAGCTTAGAGAGCAGGATGCGGCGGGGCGTGGGTGGGAGGTGGGCTGGGGGGGTTGGCGGGATGCGCATTGAGAGGGCGCACGTCACAGCCACGGTGGGCGCTAGGTGCCGCCTGCCGTCAGCCGGGCGTGTCCCGGGGACCCCGTGGGCGGTGCCCTTCCAGTCCTGCTCTTGGCTGATTTTGGTTAGTCTCCAGGCAGCCTCGCTCGGATCCGGAGACAGCCATGGGCCGCACCTGTGTGGGCAGGTGGGCGATGCCACACATCTCGGACCGGGCGGAAAAGCCTGCAGTGGGGATCCCCCTGAGATTGGCTGCCCCTGGGGTGTGATGAGCCGGGGCTCTGATGGATGCCATGGCGAAGGAGGTGCACTTTGAGTCTCTATGAGGGCGGATTCTTCTGGAAGCCCTCGGCCACCGTCCGATGGAGCTCCCGGGAAAGATGGTGTGCTGTGGAGACAGGCTGGGGTCCTGGGCATCGTTCTGGTGTTGAGCCCACGCCGCCTGAGTGTTTGGTGTCTCCTCTCCACAGAGCGGGAGCTGCCAGCACCTGCGGGTCCCTGCCTGGCGTTTCCCTGCTGCTCATTATTTAAATACGGGGACGTATGTTTCTGGGTAACAACAGAAGAGGTTGCAAGAGGCAGCGGAGTTGAGGTGATGGTGGTTGGGCGCACAGGCACGTGGCCCAGGTCTGGTTAGTCTCTGTGGCCATCAGCTGTGCTGCCTGGCGGGTGGGGGAGTGAGGACTGTCTGGGCGGCACCGGGGTAGGCTGCCACCCGTGTCTCCATCTGCCCCTCAGCGTGGCACACCTCCCCGCAGCAGGAGGGGCTGGAGGCGGTCCCCCCGCAAGTTAAAAGGTGCCAGGCATTGCTCCCAGCTGTCCTGGACCCTCATGTGGCACCAGCCTTTGGAAGAGATGCGAGCTGCCCGCCCTGGAGCTGAGCTTCAGGAGGTTGCGCTTCCTGGCTCAGAGCTGCCCTGGCACCCCTCACTCTGTGCCCGCCTCACCCTGCTCCTGAGTAGCCAGCAGGACCTCTGGGCCTCAGCTGTTCTCCACTAAGGAAACACGGTTGGCGGGCGGGCCCTGGAGCTGGGGATGGTGGGGGTGGAGGATGGGCTGGGGAGGGGAGGAAAGACACACCTTTGCGAGTCTCCTCCACTCTCGAGACGCCCCTGCAACACGTCACTTCCAACACGGGATGAGCGGGTTTACACACAGAGCGGTTCTTCCACACCAGCTGGGTGGCCACAGTTTAACCCGGTCGGACACTGTCTCCCTGGAGACAAGTCCAGGTTGTCACCTGGGCTCTGACCCATTGGCTGTGGATCCAAGAGCCCCCTCCTTGGGTTTGATTAATTTGCTAGAATTAACTTGTTCGTTATTTAAATATGAACACGTGGGGACATATGTTTCACGAACTCAGAGACGGTTTACTCATAGTTCATTATAAAAGGATGTAACTCAGGACCAGCGGATGGAGAGATGTGCAGGGCGAGGTCTGGGAAGGGGCACAGAGCTTGTGGGCTCTCCGAGAGCGCCACTCCCCCAAATCCATGTGCTCCCCAACCCAGAAGCTCTCCAAACCCTATCCTTTGGGCTTTTATGGCAGGTTCATTACATTGGTGTGATTGATGACATCATTGGCCAGGTGTGATGGGACGCAATCTCTATCCCCTCCCCTCTCCCAGAGGTCTGTGGTTCCAACCGTCTCGTCATAGGATGGTTCCCTGGTCGCCATCCAGCCGATCTTCAGGCACGTCCCAAGCCGCCTGTGGTGAGAATAACCACACACCATTTTACCTTTGCCACGCCCACTCTCTTAACTGAGGAAATTCTGAGGGTCTGGGGAGCTCTGTGCCAGAAACAGGACAAAGGTCAAGTACATCTATCCTATAATATAATAAAAGCCTAATATGCAAATTGTCCCCTAGAACCGGGAGTTTGACCGGGAGTTTGACCAGGGGACGGTGGTGGCAGCCTGGCAGGCAGCCGGGGGAAGGGAGGCCCCCCGGCTGGCACCCGGCAGCTGCTAGGGACCCTACCCGTGCACAAATTTCATGCACTGGGCCTCTAGTTTCATTATAAACCAGGACATCACAGGAAGGAAGGTGGGCAGAGGTTCTACTCTCTCCTCCCTGAATCTTTGTGTCTGCAGACCCCATGGCCTCTCACCCACCTGCCCTGGGGACCAGCCAGGGCTGCTCAACCAGGCTGCCAGGTCAGCCCCTCCCCAAGACAAAGCAGGTGGGATAGAATGAGGAGAGGAGAAAAGACAGCAGAGGACATACGGACACTGCCTCTCAGTTCCGAGACCTCCGCCCTGGGACGTGACCCCGTGAATACCAGGCTCTGTCCTTCACAGGACACTTCTCCTGGGACAGGGCGCACAGGGGTGAAACACGGAGGGTGAGAGGGACCCAGTGCGTCTTCGTGTGGGTGGGGAGGGACGAGGCATGTCCCCCTCTCCCTCCGGGGCTGAGGTCGGAGCCGGGAGAGAAGCCGACATGTCCCCCACCCCGTGGAGCCTGCGCCTGCTGGGCTTTGCTACCTGAAGGTGACCGTGCAAATCCTGCTCCCCACGAAACAGCAGCTCCGTGTTTGATGACGAAATCCGGATTTTACGTGTCAGGGCTGCTACGTGTGGGGGCTCTGTGCCAGACTTAAACCTGGTGCAGGGCCCAGAGCCTCTGGGGCATGGGGACAGAGAAGAGGGAGCATGGCCGCCATCCAGGAGCTGCGCTGTGATTAAGGGAGGGGACCTTGTGTGTATTACTTAAAACGGGCATAAAATGATACATGAAATTAACTTGGCGTGGTACAGCGGGCTTGGTCTAGTGGGAACCAGCTGTGACGAGTCGATGGCCCGTGTCTCCAGGGGAAGCCGCTGCTGTCGTTGCCCGCCACCAGCAATCTGGCTCAGTGGCACCGCATCCTGCTGGCCCAGAGCCGGGCTCTCTGTGCCCGGATATAAACGTACCGAGTTAATTGTCACTCCGCTCCCTCGGGGAACAATCCCCTAGTAAGGCCCCGACTCACTGCACTGTTCCCTTGCTTGGAAGCTCGGTGGTGGAAGGTAGAGACCCCCCCACCCCCCACTTTGGGATCCCCCGGCCAGGATGTCCAGGGAGCGTGCATCCCCGGGGCAGCAAACATACAAGAGACAATCGAGGATCGGGAGAGAATGGGGCCAAATAAATCCCCAACTGTAAAGCTTCTTCCTTTTAAAAAAAGTTTTTATCATCTTTTTGTTAATCCCCATCAGAGGACATTTTTTTCCATTGCTTTTCAGAGAGAGTGGAGGGAGAGAGAAAGGGGAAGAGAAACATCCATGTGAGAGACACATCAGCTGGTTGCCTCCCAGTTGGGGATTTATTTGGCCCCATTCTCTCCCGATCCTCGATTGTCTCTTGTATGTTTGCTGCCCCGGGGATGCACGCTCCCTGGACATCCTGGCCGGGGGATTCCAAAGCGGGGGGGCGGGGGGCTCCCTACCTTCCACCACCGAGCTTCCAAGCAAGGGAACAGCGCAGTGAGTCGGGGCCTTACTAGGGGATTGTTCCCCGACTAGGGGGCAGGGACCAAACCCACAACCCAGGTACGTGTCCTTGACCAGAAAGTGAACCTGAGATCCCTCGGTGCATGGGCCGAAGCTCTGACCACTGAACACACAAGGCAGGGCTCGAGTCTCTTTCTTAGTAAAATGGACTTTTCCTACGTTGACTGGTACCAACGGGAAAAATCCCCCAGGAGCTCAGGGGGAAATGTGCATGTCCACCTGGTACGGAATGTCGGGGCCTCACGGTTTGGGGGGGCTTTCTGGAAGCCATGCTTCCTGGTGTCTTAGCACCTCCAGTTCTTCAGGGAGAGGACAGGCGGCAGGGAGGACCCTGGAGGTCAGGCTAGTGGCCTCAGCGGAGGCCCGTGGGACAGCCGGGTTCCCTGGACGTGCTCTGGCCGGAGGTGAGGTGGTCCCTTTTCTTTGGGAACCAGACCCCTGGGAGGACTTCGGGTGAGACCCACAGACCCACCACGTCCTCCGCGAATGTCTGTCACTCAGGTGGGCTTTTCCATTGGAACAGGTGCGTGGTCTGGACGGGCGATGACCGGGTTTTCTTCTTCAACCCCACGATGCAGCTGTCCGTGTGGGAGAAGCCCGTGGACCTGGAGCACCGCGGGGACCTCAACAGGATCCTCGAGGACCCGCCGCACAAGCGCAAGCTGGAGGCCTCGGCCGGTGAGCGCGGGCCATGCGCAGGCCCCCATGCGTGTCCGGGGAGTGGGCGGGGAGGTGTGCTGTCCCTGGTGGTGGGGGACACTGACTTTTAAGGAAGCGTGCTGAGTGCTCGGAATCTAGTAATTGCGCTCCTAGGGCACTTTCTGCAGAAACATCGATCCTTCGGGAGGGTCAGCTCTGGCTTTCTCTCCGTGTTAGTTTTTAACCAGAGAAGGCCGTTCATCCCTCGGCCGCTCCACATGTCCTTCCCGCCTCGGCGTGAGCCAGCATTTAATTTTCTCAATGGCTTGCGGACCCCACTGGAGAGACCAGGTGTACATAAATAACGGTGGCAGGAGACCAGCCACTGTTTCTTTGGAGGGCTCCCGAACCCAGTGGAGCCATGTGCTTGGCGAGGGGACGGGTGCGGGGCAGCGGGCCAGCTGTCCCAGAGCCAGGGGAGAACATTTCGCATCTTCAGCCTGGATCTTTCCGATTAGACCGCCCACATTTTTAGCTCTGTGTTGGGCGAGCCCCTCCCTCAGTTCGTGGGCCACATTGTGGGGGCACTTGAGGTCCGCTCTGGGCTGACCTGACAAACAGACGCTTGACCCCTTGAAAGAGGGGTTTTGTTTTATTTTGTGGGTGTTTTATTGGGTTGGCAATGACATTTTTGTCTCTACTGATCTAGGGCTAACAGATGACAGTGGCTCACGCTTTTAGTCAAACCCAGAGGCATTTGACTGGACTTCAGAAGAGGGGGTTGACATTTTCACAGCTCTGAGTGGAAGTCACTGCTCCAGGGAAGCCAGCAGTCGTCTTTCAGGATGGAGAGAGGACAAGTTTAATATGTTTGTTTCTCTTAATATAATAAGAACATTCTCCAGATAGCTGGAGCCCCCGGATGCGGAAAGAGAGGCGTGTTCTGGGTGCCTGTTGAACCGAATCTATAAAATCTTAGTCGTGTGGGGGAGGAGAAAATAATTTTCCTCACACCTTTCTAAGTTCTGGCTGGGCTAACAATCAAATTAGCATGAGACAGATGAAGAGGAGAGAATGTCCAAAATTTCTCGTGGATGTACGTATGGGGTCCCATAAGAATGTGGGGCCCAAGGACAAGTCAGGCCGAGGAGGTTTATATGCCATTCGTAGCTGGAGAGGAAGGGGGTGGGGTGGGGTTGTGGTTTGGGACTTCAAAGGATAGGAGGGCACTCACATGGGCATGGAAAAGCCAGTGATTGGTAACCGAGTGTTTGTTGGGCCCTCAGTGACCACAGGGCCTTGCCGGGTTCCTCTGTCTATGACACTTCGTTCTTAGTACCTGTGGTTAAGATGATGTAGCTGCCTTCCTGGACAGAGCCTCGATCTAAATATTAGGGGGAAGGTCAAAGTTCTTTCTGCATCTTCTGTTTCTTAAAAATAACCAGATTAAAGTGTTCCATGTCCTACAGAGGCACACGTTGGGGTGTTGAGTTCTGCTCCCCCTCAGCTGATTGCAGGTGCAATAGAAATTGGGTCTGGGATTGTTTTCTCCTTTGATAAGCAGGCATCCATTTTTAAAATGTACATTCTTATTGATTTCAGAAAGAAAGGGAGAGGGGTAGAAAGATCCATGATGAGAGGGAGAGAGATAGAAAGATCAATGATGAGCGAGAATCATTGACTGGCTGCCTCCTGTACGCCCCCCCCTGGGGATTGAGCCTGCAACCCGGGCATGTGCCCTTGACTGGAATCAAACCCGGGACCTTTCAGTCCTCAGGCTACCGCTCTATCCACCGAGCCAAACCAGCCAGGGCATGGCATCCATTTTTCAGAGGGATATTTAACATGCTGAACGAGGGCTGGAGCAAGAGACCCTGATAGAAAGCCACGTCTTGAGGTCCACCCCTGGGATGGAGAACTCCACACGCTGGGGAATGTCAGGAGACCACGCAGCCCTTGAGAAACCTTAGGTGCGTCGTGGCAATGGTTTTATTTGCTTGGTGGAAGGCAGATCCCTCAGGCAGGCTCCTGGCTCCTTGTTTAGCCTGCATTCTTGTAGATAATTGGGTGCTGCTTTTACTTATTTATTTTCCCCAGCGTTGGTCGCCACAAGAAGGCAGCTAGCTCATTAGCAGTCCACGCATAGTTGCTCTCCTGTTTCTCTCATTTGGAACAAACCAGGCCAGGGCCAACTGAAACGGAAGCACGTCCTCAGACTCCCCACCGAGGCACCTGCCAGTTCAACGCTCAGGAGGACCCTAGGAGGGGGAGCGACAGTGGTAAAAGATAAACTGAGGCACGTTACACATTTCCACGGTTTATTTGAGCAAAAATTATTCTAATCGGGGAGCACCGAACCGGAAGTGGTTAGGAGTGCCTGCCCACAGGGAAGGACTCAGGTGGTCCAGGGGCAGACGCAAAGAGGAAATTGTTGGCTGGCTGTGGTTTAAAGCCCAGCTGGCTCCTTGTGAGTGGTGGTTCGTAGTGTTTCGATTGATTCCGTAACCGCCAGGCAGGCCCCGGCTGAGATTTCTGGTTCTTTGTGGAGGTGTCCCCTCATGGAGCCTCCTTGTTTCACGAACTTCATGGCAGGGACCTGAATTACTGGGTCCTGGGTCAGTGCTCCATTTCACTCTAGACCAGTGGGCAGCAAACTCATTAGTCAACAGAGCGGCAAACGGTGGCTCGCGAGCTGCAGTTTGCTGACCATTGCTCTAGACCACTCGTCTCATTGTATACTAAAAAAGGGGGAGAATGGAGCCTCAGATCCCACAAACACAACCAGGAACAACCAGTGAATCCAGCTTCAATACATTAAGGTGTTTTTGTCTCAGTCCCCTTATTCTGGTGGCCCTAACTACTCTACCTAGATAGACATGTGATGATACAGTTACAGGTCCTGACGGAAGTTTTAACCTTGCTTTCTCTTTTAAAAGAGATGTTCTTAAACCAGTAATTTTTAAAACCTGAATCTTAAAGCTATGCCAGTGACCTCAATTCTCAACTTCCTGTTGCCGGGTAGAATTGACTTTTGAATGCACAGCTTCTAATTTCCGGAGATCCACCCACATTGTTTTGCTTGCAGCGGAATTTGGACAGGAGGTGCTCCGGAGGATAAGCAGGGATTACCCAGCAGAGTGGGTGACCTTCAGCCGTCAGCCGTGGCATTTTTTCCTGGCTGGTCATCCATCAGGACTCATTAAACCATTTGACCCTAATGATGATAAGAACCAGCTCCAGGAGCGATTGTGATTGGTGGAGACTTTGTTAACTATTATAGATTTGAATGTAGTAATGCCTGTTTCTAGTCTGAGATGGAACAATCAAGCATTCCAGTTGATAGCTACTATTTTTCAAGAGGAAGCAAAATAAATGAATTCTATAAAACAACTGCTACATTTAGCTGCTATTAGGTTTAGAGGTGTGTGTACACACATGTGTATTCCTGTGTGTGCATGCACGTGTGTATGCGCGCACACATGTGTGCATATGCATGTGCACACATGGGCATGCGTGTGCACATACATGTGCGTGCATGTGCGTGCGCGCCTTGGTGTTTACTGGGAACAGCAGGCATTGAAGTGGGAGCTGAGAGTGTGTGGCAGCTCGGGGTGCAGCAGACAGAGAACTGAGGCGCCCATCATTCAGCAGGTCAGGAAAGGGCCCTTTTTTCTCTCTGCTAGCAGGGCTGAAAGATTAAGGCGAAGGCCTGAATTATTTTCTAATTATCTTGCAGAGCATCCAGATTTTTTATGGCTCTAGCAGCCGTGCTGTTAGCTGAGAATAAATGCTTGGGAACGAAAGTGAAATGGAGAGTGCCAGCCCTCACATGCATCCCTTACACGTTGCGGGGTGCTCAGGCTATTACGGGCTCTTCAGTGCAGAGAGCGCAGATGCTCCTCGACCTATGACGGGGTTCCATCCCCATAAACCCACCGTAAGTCCAAACGATCATAAGCCACAGATGCATTTAATGCCTTTAACCTGCCCAAGGCCATAGCTCAGCCGCGCCCACCTTAACGGTGCTCAGAACATCCCATTAGCCCACAGGTGGGCGGTTGTCTTGCGTTCCATCTCGAGCCATTGCCTTCCTCTCTTTCTCCCCAGAAGCAGGGTCACAGGTGGGTGTTTTGTAGACATGATGGGATGTGATAACTCAAAACACAACACCGACAAAACACTGGCCACGCTGAGCATCAGAGGGTCACCCTCGTCCCTGTGCCGCTGATGGGGAGCCCGGCCTTCCCCGCCACCCAGCATCCGAGAGGGTACCCTGCCCCACCGCATGTCACTAGCCCAGAGAGATCAAAATTCAGAATTTGAAGTGCGGTTTCCACTGAACGCGTGTCACTTTCGCACACCGTAAAGTCGAAAAACCCTAAGCGGAACCATCGAAAGTTGGGGACCAAAGTACTCGCTTCTGTTTTTCCCAGGGTCAGCTTTCTTCAAACCTGTGGAGAGGCTGCCCCTGTGCTTACCTGCAGCCACAGCCACTCCTCCCGGTGATGGCAGAACCCTCCGGCACCCGGCCCCCACACCGGCTGCCTCGTGGCCTCGCCGCTTGGCCTGCCCTGTGCAAATGGGGAATCCAGGCCCTTCCTCTGGAGGGGTTGGTGCAGCCTGGGGGACGTGCTGGGGACAGTGACACTGCCGGGGCTCATCCTCCAAGTGGGCAGGAGGAGGGGCGGGTGAGACGGGCGATGAGCATCACACTCTCCTGCCTCTCTGTCCCTGCTGGTGCCTCCCAGTGGCTGAGGAGGACGGGAGACCCTGGGTGAGACCTGCCGAGGTGGAGGGGACTCGGGAGGGACAGTGGGGTACACGGATGGCTCAAGGCAGCTCCTCGCGGTGGGTGCCTCTGTGTGAGCCTCTGTGGCTGCTGGAACAGAGGATCCCAAACCAAGCAGCTTAAGACAACGCAGAAGTATTATCTTACAGCCCTGAAGGTCGGAGCCCAGCAGAAGCCCCCGTGGCCGGGGCGGAGCTGTGTTCTTCCTGGCGGCTCCCAGAGGAACTCGCTCCCGCCTCTCCCAGCTCGGGTGGCTGCAGGGTGGCACCTTCGCTCACAGCGCTCTGGCCCACTCCTCGGAGTCCCCCTCCCCACTCTTAGGGTCCTCACGATGTCCGGGGGCCCGCCTGGAGGATCCAGGGTTGCCTCCCATCTCAAGGGCCGCTGTTTGGCAACCGTCACCTCCCTCGGCCTCATAACTAATCCATCCCCGGGCTCCGAGGGTTAGGGCGCGCACGTCTTTGGGGGCCTTATTCTGCAACCCAGCGTCGTTATCCCCATTTTACAGGCGAGGGAATGAAAGAGAGGAGGGTAACCGCTTGACCAAGGCTGCTCTGCTATGAAGTGGGGGGCCGGGACTTGCACCCTGCGGGTCTGACTCCACAACGAGGTGGTGCTTTGAGGCTGTGATTAACACGAGCTCTGGGAGCGCTGGGCCCTGTGCCTGCGGCAGGGGCAGAAGGGACAGCAGCCTTGGGCTGCACACGGATGGATCCCAGCGTCACTGGCTCTACTCTCTCTGCAAACGTTTTAGTCCTTTACCTTCGAGGCACACATATATACACTGTCCCCACGGGTGAACACGGCTGTGGCATGAAAGGGTGCTTTCCCAAGCTGCGCGTGCCCAGGACAGTGTGCACAATCTCCAGCCACCGGGCACCAGGGGCCACGCTCAGCAGGATCCGAGACCAGGGCCAGTGGAAATGTGGACCCTCCCCACCCAGAACGCCCCACCCCGCTCTTCCGGAGGAACCCTGACCTTCCCATGGGCCCTGTCCCACCTCCGACCCCTCCAGTGGCCTGGCCTAAGCCTCCTCTCTGCACAGTGAGTGAATCAGGCCACTTGCTCCCATAGTTCCGTGTCAGCGCCCACCCTGGCCAGTCTCTGTAAGGCGGCCCCTGCACCCGTGCCCACACGGGGACACGATGGTGAGAGGGCGGCTTCCTGGGGAAACACACCCAGAGAATGAGAAGCAGGGCGCCAGGCCGTGGCGATGCCGGGGAGACCGCTCCGCCGGCCAGGACGGAAGGCATAATGGTCATTTTTCCTCTCTTCCTTCTGGAGACAAATATGAAACATCCAGATGCCGTTTCACTTTTTCATTCCCAAAGCTCATCAAACATATACGGAGCCGACCTTCCTGGGATGGGAGGAGGGCAGCTGTCTTCAAAATCAGTTTGGCTTTTTGAGGTAGACGCGGAGCCAGCGCTGAAGGGCAGGCGGCCTGCGGGAGAAATCTGAGTATCCATCGCGGTAGACAAGAGGAGGGGCCGGGTTTGGGGGTTCATGCACAGGGACGCCAGGCAGACGTGGAATGGAAGGGCAGGGGCGAGGGGGTGGACACCCACCCCATCCCCGTCCTCTGGCCCCTTGGAGGGCCTGCTGCCGCAGTGGCGGGGCTGGGACAACTTGTCCGCACGAAGGGAGTTGGGTTTCTCTTTGGCGACGCGCTCCCAGGGAAAGCTGGCTGCAGGTTGGAGGTCGTGGTGAAGGGAAATCTGCCCAGTTTCCCCTGGTGGTTTGCCAAGCAGAGTGCTGACGCTCCTCCTAACCCGCCTTTCTTCCAGCCGACCACAGCGACGGGTCGGGTTCCGAAGACGGCCGCGAAGACCCGAGCGTGAAAACCAAGAGGAACCGGTAGGTGTCCCGTCCTCCCCGCTGGCCCTTCCCTCGGCGGAGAATTCGGTGGCGGAGAAAGAAAAGGGCTGTTGGGCTCTGTTGACCGAGCAAAGCAGGGATTTGACACTAAACAAAGGCGGGAGGTCTGAGGCTCATCTCAGCGAGGACACCTGGGGACAGGAGTCTCGGTGGCTCTGGCCTCTGGATCCTGGAGGAGTGGACGGGGGCATCCAGGGGCTGGGCGGTGCCCTATGCTGGGTGAGGGGTGGGTTTGGGGTCTAACAGCTCTGGGTGGGCATTCAAGCTCTGTCCCGCTTGCTTTGGGATTTGAGGCAAAGCAATTCCCCTCCATCTCGGGGTTTTCATTTGTCAAAGGAGGTGGCAGAAGCTTGAGGTGGCGCCTGAGTGAGCTGACCCCATGTGGCTTCCTGTTACCCTCGGGGAATGGTGGCTCAGTGAAGCCCTTTCCCCAGGAGAGATCGTTCCCATCCCACTCGGCCAGGATGGAGCGGGTACCCAGGCAGTGTGGCCTGGGGGACGCCGCCGCTCTCCCTCGGGACCAGTATGGCCGGAGCTGGCTTTATGAAAAGTATCTGAATGTATGTTTAGTGGACAGCACCCAAGTCATTCAGCCACGAGAATATTAAAATCTACTTAGCAAGTTCGCATTTGCCTTTGACCAATTCTAACTGGACCGAGAGCTCGGGCTGCAAGGCCCCCGAGCTTCGGAACCGCCTATTTCGTTGAATGAGCTTGAGCATGAGATCGGCGCCAAGCTCCCGGCGCTCCTATTCATCTCATTTCAAGTTACAACAATACGAGTCGTGTTTCCACGCTTCTATTTTTAACCAATGAAAACTGATTACGAAGAAATCCTAATTATACTCTTTGGAATATACAATTACAAATCCATTGGTAATTTTCTTTTTTCAACATTCCACACAATCGCCTATGAAGCAAAGCTTGTGCGTTCTCCCGAAATAGTTGGTGTATAAATAAGACTTCCTAATGGGCTGAGCAATCCTTTCTTTTCTTTGCACATTTTGCATTAGTAGGGTTCTTCCCTATCGTAACCCTCGTGCGTGAAAACCCTTGTGAGACATAGAATATGCTTAACAGGTCCCTTCCTTGGTCTAATGGATGCTCACAATACCCTGGACAGTCAGGGGTAGGAAGGCCATGAACTTGGAGAGTGTCAGGAGGTGGGGACTCGCCTGGTCCTGGCCACTAAGTGACCATATGACCTTGAACGGTCCCATCTCGTCCTCCCCAAATGCAGCATGCAGACTTCCCGGCGTCCTGTGAGTCCCCTGGTAGGCGCACCGTCCCCAAGGAGGGCTGTCCTGTGCATCGCAGGGTTAGCAGCACCCCTGACCTCCACTCCTGGAAGCTGGTAGCACCTCCCCAGTGTGACCACCACAGATGTGTCCGGACACGGCCCAGTGTCCCGGGAGCAAGTCACCCCGGGGCAAGCACTGTGCTAGACGTATGTCACAAAGTCTGGACACGCCCTGGCTGGTTTGGCTCAGTGGATAAGCATCGGCCCAGGGACTGAAGGGTCCCAGGGTCGATTCCAGTCAAGAGCATGTACCTAGGTTGCAGGCTCGATCCCTGGCCCTGGTAGGGCAAATGTGGGAGGCAACCTATTGATGTGTCTCTCTCTGTCTTTCCTCCTCTATTCTACTCTCTCAAAAAACAAAAACAAAAACAAAACAATGGAAAAATATCCTCGAGTGGGGATTAACAACAACAAAAAGCCCAAATGTGACTGTGTGAGGGACTTTACCCACCAAACCCTAGGGTCCCGGTCTCCCCGTTGTCACTGAAGTCTCCGTTTTGGGTTAGAACTCAGGACAACACTGGCCATACCCTGAGGGGTGACAGAACCGTTTCCCCATAACTGTCCTCCCTGCGTTTGTACAGACCCAGGGCCTCTCCCTGGAAAACGGAGCCAGGTATGAGCTCCGATGATGTGCGAGGTGGTGACGCTCGGCTTCCTTCCCCGTGGGCCCGCGGCTGCTCGGCCTCCGGTGCCCCCTCCACCAGCTCCTCTCGGGCTGCCCGTCCGCTAGGGTTTCGGTCTCAGCTTTCCGCCCAAAATGCAACAAAGCGGTTTGCATGGCGAGAGCAGACGCCTCCATCTCCGCGGGGGGTGACTGCACCAGGATTTAAAACGAGTTTCCCGAGAATCAGAGTCTTTGTTGATAAAGAGTTCCTCAGAGGGCTTGGCAGGCCGCGATGGGGTGCGTTTAACTCTCTGTGTCTTGTGCCCCAAAGGACCGAAGGCCACGTGAGCCCTGGCCCAGAGGAGGCGCAGAGAGAGGACAAGGGCGCCAGGACGCTGCCGCCCCAGATCCTCCTGCCGCTGGAGGAGCGGGTGACCCACTTCCGAGACATGCTCCTGGAGAGAGGGGTAAGCACCTGGCTCAGGGGCGGCTCTCGGAGCGAGGAACCGAGTCGCGTCCCCCAGTCACGGAGATCACTTCCAGGAAGCTCCTGTCTGTGTTAAGAGTCCTGGGGGCGCCCGGCCAGCTTTCAGGGTCCACCCCTCCCAGGGGGACACCCCGGGCTTCCTGACTCAGGTAGGGTCTCCACGGCTATGGGTTCGTCGGACTGCTTTTCGTTTCCAAGATTTCTTCATTGCGGTTGGCTACTCATCCCATTTGCACTTAATGGGGGAAAACATGTTATAATCGAATCCCCTCCCAGCGCCTTTAATGTCCTGCTTTGGCCTTTGGGTAGAGAATGCGCTGAAACACGAGGTGAGCCCAGGTGGACTTCTTCGTAAGAGACTGAATGCGGAGGCAGCCACGGGCCCCTGTGGGCGAGGGTCATTGCAGTGAGCGCTGTCGGTGACCTTGGGGATTCCAAAGCAAGTTCCCCACAGTCAGCACCCCGGGCGGGGCAGGGGCAGTGGGAACTGGGGTGCGGGGCCATTAGGAAGAGAGCTCCCCCAGAACAGCCGTCTGAGCAGGGATCCGCAGGCCAGGCTGGAGTGCAGGCACCAGGGAACAGAAGGTCCCCGCTCTCAAGAATCAGAAGGGGGTTCTCACAGCCACTCTCCCCGGAGACCCACCCTCCTTTGCACCAGGACTTTTAATGTACCCCTCGCATCCTCTACCGACCATCCACTCCCAAATAAAACACAGCCCGGGCCACAGCGGACGGGAAAGGAACGCGGACGTGGGAACTGAAAGGCACAGGGCGAGGGGTTTCCCTAAATGAGCACGTCACCGAGTTACACAGACGTGCAAGGCAGGGAATGCCAGGAGCACGCGGGAGGAGGTCCCGGTGGGCGGAGGTCACTCTTTGTTTTTTAAGGATGTGGTTTTAAAACTAGATGTATCTATTAAGCTACACATTCGTTTCAGAAAGGGTTGTAGTCCCTCCGACCAGGATGGAAAGAACCAGGGCAAGGGCGGGGCTCGGGGTGCGCCTGGCGTCCTGCCCCTTCCCGCTCAGCCATCTTCTCTGGACGTCCCGGAGGATGTCAGCCGTGCAAGGCCCATGGAGACGGAGACGCCTCCCTGCCACCCAATGGAGTTGCTCGTCTGGGGCCATCAGACTGGCCTCATGGTCCTGGAGACTAGTACCCAATGTCACCGCGGGTCACCAGCTATGGTGGCCGCGCTGCTCGCCCCTCCTTCCGCTCTTGGCACGGGGTCCCTTTCCTGGCCCTGCCCGCTGCCCCTGCCCTGGCTGCCGTATGATGCTCTGCCTCCCTTCACGTTGCCCAGTTACCGAGCGAGCCACAGCTCCTGGAGCGTCGGGGCCTCCCGACATTTCTTGAGGCTTCATCTTATTCAGATCTACATTTTCATCTCTTTGCTTTGGAAACCCACCAGCCCCGATTCACCGTCACCGCATCACACTGACCTGCGTGAGCTCGGGGCTGTCCGAGGGACCCCCCTTTCCTTCCCTTCCCTTCCCTTCCCTTCCCTTCCCTTCCCTTCCCTTCCCTTCCCTTCCCTTCCCTTCCCTTCCCCCTTCCCTTCCCCCTTCCCTTCCCTTCCCGGGGACGCTGGCCGGCTGCGTTTACATGGGAATTGATCCCAGTGGCCTTGGTGGAGCGGTTTTCCTAATGAGATTTCCAGAGCATCCCTGCCTCACGGAGGTGGGAGGCTTCTTTCGGCCTTAGATCCTCACCCCTGAGCATCGGCCATGGGGAAGGAGAGCATCGGGTGTTGATTTCTGGGGAGACAGGCCTCAGGCCCCAGACCTCAGGCCTCCTGAGCGGATCAGAGGAATCCCCCACGCAGCCCCCGGGCAGCAAAGACAGACTGAATGACTGCTGATGGCATAGAGCAAGGCCGCTGTTTATGACTTTGACTTTATAAAACATGCCAGCAGACTTCATAAGCGACTCGTGCCCATGAGGATGCTATAGCTGAGCCCATCAGATGTCTAGTTGCTTAACAGTGAGGCACAGAAAGGTCACTTTTTCATGAGCTGCGTGATTAATACGGTGTTTCATTGCCTTTGTCCAGAAATGCATGTGCTTAAGGAGCGATGAGGCGAGGTCCTGTGGGTTTCCAGTTTACAAGGGGCACGGTGTGAGGTATTCCTGGGGCTTGGGGTGGGGGCGGGGCCTTCGGCTTTGTGGTTTGGTAGCACGTAATTGATGGCTCCATGGAAGCTTTTGTCTTTGTTTCCCTACACAAACCACACTACAGCCTTTTTGTAAACTTCAGCGTCGAAAGGGCCAGTGTAACTGAACCGCATGTTATTCATCTAATCCCGCCTATGTAGGTAAATGCGTTCAGAACGATTTATGGGGACCTTCTTCCTTCTGCAAGGCGTCCCTTAGCAGTAAGTATGGCTTTCCCAGGAGCCAGGAAAGGAACGGCCTCTCGGGAACCCCCACTCTTCACTCGGGGACTCGGGGCTGCAGGTGCGTGGGGTCCCCGCAGGGCCCCTCTGTGGGTGACCCTGGGCCTGCTCCCCGGCAGTGGGCAGCCTCTGGGAGACTTTATGACCCTGAGGCCGCCAACACAGGCCAGCTCCCGGGGTTTGGCTCTGAGTGTGTTAGAATGAGGACGTCATAGACAACACACTCATCCCAGCCCGGTCACCCAGTCTCCACAGGCACTAAGACAGCCACCGACCTGAGGTTGTTGGGGTGAAGTTGGTACAAATGAAGCAGAGGCTCGTTATGGGGGGCCTGGGGCTGACGGGGCAGCTGGCGCCTTCTCCGCAGCAGCAGGAGGGCCCTGCCTGTGAGGGACGGGTAAACCGCGTCGCTGTCCGGGGCTGTCGTGGCGCTTGGGCCAGCACCCGTGCTGTAAGGGCTCGCCCTCATGTGCAGGTGACAGGTGGCAGGGAGGTGGCCCTGGGCGTGAGGGAGAGGAGTGACGTGTGACCCGAGTCCTGGGCGCCGTGACGTCTGCTCCACAGGGTGCCTCTTTGCTCTTTGGGAAGCTTATCTGCCTTGGGTTCCTATGGCAACGCTTCAGAATCTCACAAGACACATCATAATACCGCTAATAAAGTTATGCTATAAAGGAATGCATGCTTATTATAGAAAGTGTGCACAATATTAAGAGTATAAATAAGAAAAATCCCCCTGAAATGCCACTCTAAGAGACAGTCAGTACATTAACTGGGTACATTTTCTCCCACCCTTTTTTTTTAATAACAGAGTTTTTAAAAGTATCAAGAATGAACATTTGATCTCACAGCATAATGAATATTGAACTATGCTATAGTTCAATGTGGCTGAACATTAATGTTTTAAATATACAGTATATTAAACATTAATATTTTACCTAGTTTATAAACTTGTATACTATTTCCTCCTTTTAATCATTTAAAAATATTAATATACTATTTTGGAAAACGTTTTTTGATGAGGCATACATTGTCGGTTCAAAAATCCTGCATTTCCTGTATTTAATGCATCTCCCATTTGGCTGTTTTGAAAGATGCTCCGGAGGCGTGTCCCGCCCGCCACCGCCGATCTTGGTCGTTGTGAGGGCGTGTTCCCTGCAGCCTTGAGCCCTTGCCCAGCATCCCCGCTTGTTGTGAAGCAGGCTCGCTGGCACAGGCCCTCCCGGCAGCGATGCTTGAGGTCCTGAGACGCTGCGGCCAGCTCGCTCCGCCAGCGCCAGGCAGCGAGGAGCTTGGCGTTTACTGTTGATTGTTTTGGGAATCTCCTTGTTCTTTTCCTGGGATTGAGTCTTTCTCCCGGCTTCTCGGCTGTGGTTCTTCTTTCCCGGATGGGCCGCCCTGGCCTTGGGGATGCAGCTCTTCAGACAGTCACCTCTCCGTTAGCATTAGACAGGCTCTGCCTCCAAGACGGCCCCGGGTTCCTAGGATGGGTTACAACGACCCGAGTGTGAGAATAGCCCCAAAGTCAATGAAATCAGCCAAGTGCATGGTGGAATAAGAGTGTAAAATTTTATGTATCCTTCAAAATAGAAAACAACAACAACCCTGAATTAGTAAAATACTATGAGCACTGGGAGATGAGGGGTGGAAGTTGGGGTGTCCCAGGCCCCTTGCTTCCCGCTGCTTCACCTGCAGGAACCTGGCTCACCTGGTGCACCTGGGCTCATGGTACTTCCCACAGGCCGACCACTCCCACCTCTAAATTCAGGGTTAAGCATCTCCGGGGCCATGCTCAACCCAGCAGGGGTGGGGATCTTGATGTAAACCCCCACTTCCCTGTCCCTGGGAGACCAATCTCAGGCAGGTTCCGGCATGTTCTCCAGGACCCTGCCAAGACTCCTGGACCATCCGTGGCTTTCTCCTTCCCGTGCCAGTCTCCGTGAGCCCGCAGTCACCTCCCAGGTGCGCTGGCTGCACCCAAGCCCCTGTCTCGGGGCTGCTTCCCAGAAACTCAAAGGATGACACTGTCTCACTGTCAAGGACACGCCAAGGGCACAGCCTCACCCGCCAGCCTGTCCGCTTCCTTCTGGATGGTGTCCATCCCCCGCTGCCTGTAATTGTCAGGAGCGCCCGCGCCAGAGGGAGAAGACGCGGGCGAGCGTTCCAGGAAATTGGGTAAAGAGGGTAATGGTGTGAGTGCTGATTACAAAGCACAGTGTTTGTGATCAGCCTGAGCCTGCAGACGGGAGGGGGGCTGGAAGGGAGGGCCGAGCATGGCCAGGCAGCTCCTCAAGAACGGAATTGGCAGCATCGGGGTTCATGGGGGGGGGGGGGAGCGGCCGTGGGGTGCTCAGGCCAAAGGGACGTTTAAGCACCTTCTTCAGGGGCCGCTGGGTCTCCTGTGTGGCTAAGCGGCTGTCACGCCCGCCTGCCTCCAGTGGCCTTGGTGCCCCTCAGGACCCGGCACCTGCTTCCCCACATCCCTCTACCAGGGGAGAGAGGCCCTGCTTCTCCCGCCCGAGGCCTGTGGTCCATTCCCCTGAGACCAGGGGCGACCAGAGTTGGCAGGCAGGGAGAGAGCCCGTGGTCCATGGGTCACCCATCAACACAGCGTGTTGGATCATAAAATTTGCTCAAAAAACATTCGCTTCCGAAGTAACTGGATTTTTGTTTGAGATGGAGATTGGCCCCTTACAGAGCCCTGGGCACCCCAGTGCCATGGTCCGGTGCTGAGGCAGCAGCAGCTCTGGCTGGGCCCCGATACAGTCAGGCAGGAGGCGACGAGGACGAGGAGGGCGGTGCGGACAGTCACACGGATGCACACGGAGCCAGGACGGGGTTCCCAGCTGCTCAGAGGGGAGCCCCTGCCTCAGCTGTAACTGAATGATCCAGACGGCGCTGACCCCCCCCCCCTCCTCCCCCCCTCCCCCGGAGGCAGACAATCGATCCTGCGATTCAGAACTTGGCGAGTCGTCCTTGGCCATCTTCCTGCCTGTCCTCCTGTCTTTAAGTCCCTGGCCTCTTCTGGGATCCAAGGATTGACAAACACACAAAATAGCCTTTGGCTCTGAAGGTAAAAGCAGCGTCTGCCTCCCGCAGGCGACCCTGCCTGCCTAGGTCTGGTCTAGTGACGGAGGGGACTGTCGCCGGCATCGGGCGCTAAGGGACTTACATGATCTCACCTTTTAGCCAGAGCTGACCTCTCAGACACTTTACTTAAACGGAATCCATTTTCCTCCAGAACAGACTCTCCCCAGCAGCCACAGCGGCCCTTTGCTCAGTGCTCGGACGGGCTCTGGTGATGCTGGGACTGAGGCGGAGCCGTTTCATCCATGACTTTCTTTGCTCCTTTGTGCTCAAGACTGTGCACGGCCCCCGCCCCCCGTGGCCTGCTCACCCCCGGGGGGCTTTGGTGAGGGCCACCCTCGCGGGCTGACCTCCATCCTCTGTGCGGACAGCTCAGTGCTTGGCTGGCCAAGAGGCAGACAACGAAGCTGTTTGTTCTGACAAAACACGTCGGGGCTTCCAAACGAGGCTATTTCCACGAAGCAGCTTTGAAACAGCTGTGGAAGGAGGGGCCGGTCCCAGGGGCTGCAGTCAGGGTACCAACTTCGACCTTGAGCTGTAGGCTCCCTCCGCCTGCCCTCCCTCCAGCCGTGGCATCTGCAGGTGCAGATGGTGCCACACAGGGACGCCATGCCAGCCAGCCACCATGGTGACCTCTGGCCCTGCCTGATGTGGCCACGTTCTGGCGGTGGCATCTGTTGGGGGAGGAGTGGGTCCTGCCGCTCCTCCTGTGCCCGTGCTGTAGACACCAGCTCTGGTGTCTACGCTGGAGAAACGGCAGGGAACAGACAGCCACTCCGACACAGTGACGTCAGAGGGCCGTCGCCAGCAGGAGAGGATGGCGGCTGCAGGGGCGAGGGCACGCTGGCCAGCACAGCCCACAGTGGGGGAGGCCACATCCCACGACCCCGGGGCCCCTCGGGGCTGAGAACGGCCCCAAGAAGCGCTCAGCCAGCCCCATCGGGGGGATTTGCCATCCAACCTGTGGGGACACAGCTCCTGGGGGACTGGGCATTTATCAGAGGCGATCACGGGACTGATTGTAACGAGTCATTGAGAGTCCCTATGTCATGCTGTCTGGCTCCCACCTCCGTCCTGGGCCCCACGCCCCGGCACCCCCTCTCGACTGCTCAGGCCCTGCAGGAGGTTAGCTTGGCTGCCCGGAGATGTGACGCCTATTTTATCGCCGTAAATTACAGTCACTGTCGATGTGGCTCATCTCAAATATTCACAGATTGTAGATGCGGTCAAAGGCAAGGATGATATACTGTTAATTTTTTAAATGTATTTTATTATGCATCTACAACTCCGAAGAGGGTCAGCAAACTGGTGGAGTGGGTTATGTGACACCGAGTCCCTGGCAGGGCCCACAGGAGACAGTAGACTAAGTGTCACGTGGTTCCTAGGTAGGAGCCTGGGGCAGGGAGGGAGAATGAGGTGGACACTAAAGACCTCTGAGTGCGGTGTGGACTTTGGTGAGCAGTCGTGTAGAAGAATCGAGAGAAGGTGAAGAAGTCGACAATATGGAAAGCCAGGTGTGGAGTACCTGCTGACTGTGCAATACGCTTGTGACTTCTCTGTAAACCTTAAACCACTGCAAAATAAAATAGTTAGTTGGAAAAAATAAAACGTACCCCAAAAAGGGTTAAGTGTGGGTTAAAAATCAACTAAGCCCAGCCGGTGTGGCTCAGCGGTTGAGCATCAACCCAGGAACCAAGAGGGCACTGGTTTGAATCCCAGTCAAGGCACATGCCCAGGTTGCAGGCTCGATCTCCAGTAGGGGGCGTGCAGGAGACAGCCGATCAATGATGTTTCTCTCTCTTCGATGTTTCTATCTCTCTATCCCTCTGTCTTCCATTCTCTCCAAAAAGCAATAAAGGAAAATGAAAAATCAACTAAAATTATGCTCAACTCAGACTATTTGCAGGGCGTGGCCTCTTCCTGGGCTGTGTGCGCTGAAGTTTTACGGTGCCCTTTCTTCCTTCAAGCTGTGACAATCCGGCGTGTCACAGCTCCAAGGATGTACGAGGCTTCGGGTCAGAGACGCGTGGCCCTGAAAGATGGCCCAGGAATAGGGTCATGAGAGTAGACGTGAAACATCCTAATGCTCTCAGCATTGACTTCTTAGAAGTTTGACGTGTCTAACACTTTTAGGCAGCAGTACATCCCGCCTCGGGGGCCTGAACGCTGTCCTTGGCCCATGACCTTGTCAGTGGGCTGCAGCCTTAGCACAGGTGCTAACAGCGACTCTGTTGCCTCTCCTCTGCAGGTGTCGGCGTTTTCTACGTGGGAGAAAGAATTACATAAGGTCGTGTTTGATCCCCGCTACCTCCTGCTGAACTCTGAGGAACGGAAACAGGTACCGGGTGGCAAGGCTGGGGGACGCGGCATCGGAATGACCTGCCTGGGAGCACGGCTGGCAGACAGATGCCATCGCCGGACAGATTCTGTCGCCCAGGGGAGGTGTGGACGGGTGCTCCAGCCCGGGAGTTTGTGGCCGGCGCGTGGCGGGTGTGGAGGAAGGGTATCCGGTCACCTGCTTACTGAGCTCGCCCTGGATGACCGCGTTCGGGAGATGTAAGGTCTGTTGTACGAACGGGGAAGCGGGAGAGGCCCCAGGGAACAGTGTCCCTACGTAAAGGATGGACATCTCCACAAAGGACAGGGCTGGTTCTCGGGTAGCTTGCCTGGAGCACGTTTCTAAGGGAGGCCTGACCGACTGGCGCTTGGTCCCCAGGCCTGAGGAGGAAGGGAAGGAGCCGGTGGCCGATGCACTGGGCACGGGAGTCCTTAGATCAGCCGTGGGCAAACTACGGCCCGCGGGCCGGATCAGGCTGTTCTATCCGGTTCTCTTGCTCTCCCCTCCGCTCCTTTACTTTGAATTTATATTAGTTCACACAAACACTCCATCCATGCTTTTGTTCCGGCCCTCCGGTCCAGTTTAAGAACCCATGGTGGCCCTCGAGTCAAAAAGTTTGCCCACCCCTGCCTTAGATGGTAGACACCAGCATTCAGGAGAGACCGCCCCACCCCAGGGGAGAGGCGGCCGAGTCTAGGAGGCATGGAACTGAGGCTGACCTGATGGGGGGACGACAGTTGGGCCCCACTCAAAACACACAGTCCTGTTTACGAATGGAACCATCCAACTCAGAGTCTGTGAGGGGCCTGCCATCTGCAGCGTGGTCATGGCGAACCCTAAGGATCCTGGGGTGGCGGAGGGGAGGCGGTGAGCCTAGACAGGGAACAGCGGTCAAGGGCCTGCAAACAGACCCGTTTCCATGGTAACGTGTGGTGTTTCATCTTGCTACACTAGAACATGCCATCCTGGGACGAGAGCCAGCAGGGTCTCTGTGGAAAAGCCATACCCCACTCTGAATAAAACTGGCCCAGTTTGCTAAAGGGGGACAAAGCCCGTGACATTAAGTGGCAGCCGCATAAATAAAGCACAGAGCAAAGGGAGAGGGACGAGGAGGACCTGATCGGGTGGATAAACGGCTCTGGACAGAGAGAGGGCCAGGCTCTCTCTCCAGATTTAAAATCAATAGGGTAGGACTCCCACGAACGACGGGGCCGCACGCTCCTGTTTGGATAATAACGCCACGTTCACCTTCTGGATGAGTTAAAATACCAGGCAACCGGAGAGATTACATCACCACCTGCCGTGAAGGGGGCATAAGCCAGTCACATCATCGCGACTTGGTCCATATGCACGCGTTCTCCCTTTAAGTCCCCTGCGTGGATGTCTCTGCTGCCGAGTCTTCAGGGGGCGCCCAGCATTCTGTGTTTCTAATCCCAGAGGCTTGTGACAGATGGAATCTGGAACCAGAGACAAGCCGCAGCGTCCGTCAGCCCATCCTGTACCCTCAGCCCCGTCCCGGTCCCCTCGGTAGGAACCCACGTCGAAGTCCGCCCTCCGGCAGGGCCACGGGTTGGAATGGCACAGAACTGCGCGTTATTGGCCTGATAGGGTCCCATGTGGGATTTTCATTCATCTTTTTATTTGTCTTCGCGCACACCTTCAGTTGCTGTTCTTTTTCACGTTCTTGAGGCTTGGAGGTCATGGGCAACCCAACAGCCCTGCTCTGCCTGCTGTGGCTTTAGCATCTGGAAGGACCCTTTTCCTGATGTTAGAACCATGAGCCACCTGAACCTACCAAAGGGAGGACCACCCCAGTGCCCCAGAGAAGCCGTCCCCGCTCCTGAAGGGATTTGCCTTCCAGGGCATCCATGCCCTTCCCAGGGCCGGGCAGGGCTTCCAAACACACCGCTTGTCAAACTCGGGGGGGCAGCCAGTGTCCAGGTCGGGTCTCCTCTTGGTCCTTTCCGCATTGATGACCCACACCGGTGACCTGGAGGCTCCGTGACACCCCCGGGAGAGGGTGTCCCTGAGCCCACACTCACAGGTGGGTCTCGCTGGAGGCCAGTGTGGGCGGGACCAGGTGCCGCACTGACTCGAAGACAGTTGCGTTGCCATGGAATGGACTAGAACAGAGCACATCCTCGGCGTGTTCCTGGCTGTGATGGGAGAGTTGGCGGGACGGGACTGCAGGCTACTCTCCGAGACCGGAGAGGAGACTCTCGGTGGCCTCATGGCTGGGCGTCCACACTGCCAGCTCTTCACAGCCAGTCACTCCCAGGCGATTGGTTGTCGGAGGGATGGTGCCTGCAGGGGCCGTATGCTGCCTCCCGGGGGGAACCCAGGTGGCGTCCTGGGCAGTGACCCCTCCAAGGGCCGTGGCTGGTAGCTGCAGCC
Organism: Plecotus auritus; assembly: GCF_963455305.1. Taxonomy (NCBI): domain Eukaryota; kingdom Metazoa; phylum Chordata; class Mammalia; order Chiroptera; family Vespertilionidae; genus Plecotus; species Plecotus auritus. The sequence continues at coordinate 5,313,520 of NC_137783.1, read as the reverse complement.
CGTGAGGAGAAAGGCTCGCCTCCGGTCCTGCTGTCCCGTGTAGTGTCTGAAACGCACGGTTGCATGTCTGAGACGCAGCCCCTAATACTTTCCTCCTGTGTGTGCTTGCAGATATTTGAACAGTTTGTCAAGACGAGGATAAAAGAGGAATACAAGGAAAAGAAAAGCAAATTGCTGCTAGCCAAAGAAGAATTCAGAAAACTTCTAGAGGAGTCGAAGGTGTCGCCCAGGTATGGAGAGAAATATGCCAGGAATGAGGGCGGGGGGGGGGGCGCTAGAGGTGCCCCCTGGACCAAGACAGAGCTTTCCCCTGCACCCCAAGAGCCCTACCTGCTCAGGCCAGCGCCCCGCCAGGCTCCGAGGGAGGCAGGTCTGAACGCCTGCACGCGGCCCCTGGGCCTCGGCCGCTCTGTAGCTGTCACTGCTCCTGAGCTTCAGGTCCAGGCCTGGGAGGAGCGAAAGCCCTGAGGACCGCGTGCTGGCGAAGGTTTCATGACCCCTCTCCAGTGACCTCAAAGGGGCTCCCTGGCCTGGCAGTTACGGATTCAGTCCGTCAATATCTGGGTGCTCACTACACCCCGCCACAGGGCCAGCCCTTTAGGATGTCCAATGGAGAACAAAGCAAATAGGACATTTCCTCCCCGTGAGGGAGGGTCGGGTAAAACTGCACGATGGAGGCTTATGGAGGTTGTAACCTTGACGAAGGCCATGCCAGAGCCATGCACAGGTCTCTGGCCCTCCAGATAGGGAGCGTTTTCTCGAGGAAAACATGGCCGGCCTGACGCCTAATGATGAGTGGGCTTTAAATGATGAGTGAAGAAGTAAGGGAAGGGTGTGCCAGGCAAGGGAACAGCAGATGCCAAGACCCGTGGCAGGTTGGTGATTGGTAAGAGCAAGGGACGGAAGAAGACCTGTGTGGCCGAAACAATGATTGATGGGGGCAGGTGGGCAGTAGCAGGCTCAGAGCGAGGAGGTCAGAGAGGCAGGGAGGCCAGGCTCATTTCTAGAGGCTATTGGATGTGCCGATGGGGCGTCGGCCTGCAAGTGAAAGGAGGTCAGGACCCTGCCAGCCCCAGTGGGAGTAGCCCAGTGTGGGGAGCAGGTGGGTCAGCTGTTGGAGGCCCAGAGCTACTCCCTCTAGCCTGTTGATCCCCCCAAACTCCACGCTCCCCTGGCCCTGCAGCTGGTTCTGGGGGGAAGGGGCGCCCTCCCTCTCGGCGGGCACGGTTCCGGAACCCCAGGACTTGGCTCAGGGAAGGGCTTACCACGACCCTCTTGCTTTTCAGGACCACATTTAAGGAGTTTGCCGAGAAGTATGGCCGGGACCAGAGATTTCGACTTGTTCAGAAAAGGAAGGACCAAGAGCACTTTTTCAACCAATTCATCCTTATGCTTAAGAAACGGGACAAGGAAAACAGACTCAGGCTACGGAAAATGAGATGAGTGTGTGGAAGATGCAATAAGACTGAGCTTTGCGGGAAGGGGTGGGGCGGTGGGGGAGGCCCAGGCTGCATAGAGGGGCAAGGGGGGGGGGGGCCTCCCGGGCCAGCTCAGTTCTCAGAGGATTACTGTTTCATATTGAAGCTTTTTGTACAACGTGCAGAGTTTGATGCATTTCTAATTGCCATGCCATGTGGATCCCTTGGTGGTTTTAATTATGCAAATGACTTGTAATATATACAGATGCTAAACCCACTGCAGGTTGGTAACTCGGCAGAAGCGGGCACCATCTGAAACCATCCCGAGATGAGCCGACGCTCTGCCACTTCCCTGCAAACCTCCGTGAGTTCCTGCGGGCCCCCAGGAGTTCCCGGAGCCGGGGCCCGCCTCACTCAAGTGTCCTCACGTCTCCGTCTAGTTTTCTGCGCAGTAGCAATAGGGTACTTTATCATTCGTCATAGTGACATCTGTGAACATCAGGGCACAGGGACGGGGGGAGGGGGAGGCACCCCCAGGTGTCGTAGGGTAATCACCTCATACTCCCGGTACATCCAGCCCGGAGAGGGGGCTGCAACTGCCTGTCGGAGGTCCCACCGAAAAAGAATTATTTTGTACAAAACCATCCAATGACATTTGAGTTATTTTTATCGTATGCCCAGAGTGTGCATGGGACTTCTCTCATCATCTTTGTATAGAAAAAAAATTTAAAATTTTTAAATTAATAAATATTTTAAACCAGTGTGTTTTTGTGGCTAAGTCTTCCGACACAACCTTAAGCAGCAAAATGGTGTGATAACTGAAGGTACTCTATTTTGAAACATTCTCAAAAACATTTATGATGGCATATGTGGGCTCTCTATATGCTACTCCCACAAAACTCCTCCTTTTCGACGTACAATGACGCGGGATAAAACCCCGGATAATGAATCGTGTTCTTTAAGTGATGGAGCACCCATCTATTCACTTCCAGGTGACACGGCCTCTGGCTCTGGCCCACAGTGGCACCACCTTTGCACCTGCCTCTCAGTCCCCACAACCACACGTATTAGGACACACCTGGGCACCGTGGATTCCCTCTATTGGGCTGTGCCCTGGTCTTCATGCCAGCACTATTCACAGGTCACTCTCTGTGCAGTTCTGGGCCATGGCTAAGGGGAAGGCCGGGGCCCAGGGGGGTGCCTTCTAGGGTATCACTGGGGATTGAACCTTGACCTCCTGGTTAATAGGAGGCTGCCCCCCGGGAAGCCAATCCCACTCCCACAGCCAGGGTCTAATCAGGAACTAGAAACCACCTTGTGATCTGAGCAGGGCCGTTTCGTGGAAAGAAGACTAACTGTAACGATTCGTGTTAAGGCCAGGAAGGACAGAGACAGTGGCAGGCGGGGGTAGCTGACCTAAGAAGCAGCCATTACCCCCAGGGCTCGGAGGAGCCTCTACAGAAAGTGTCCCCCTGCCCGGCAAGTGTGGCTCAGTGGTTGAGCATTGACCTATGAACCAGGAGGTCAGGGTTCGATTCCTGGTCAGGGCACATGCCCCGTTGAGGCTCGATCCCCAGTAGGGTCGTGCAGGAGGCACCCGATCAATGGTTCTCTTTCTACATTGATGTTTCTCTCTCCCTCCTCTCTGAAATCAATATATTAGAGAAAAGACAGAGGTTCAGACCTCGCTGGAGAAGGCGCCTCTGCTCTCAGCAAGTGGCAGGGATGTCACGGCTGCTGCTGTGCTGGAACCCCCTCTAGGGGCCGGGAAAGCCCCCCTGTGTCCTCAGCTGCTGGCCACCCAGGCCTCAGAGGAGGGGTGCAGGGGAGCTGCCGTGACCCCTGTGACATAGTAATCTACAGGACGGGGCTCGCGGGGAACAGGCCCCGGCCAGCCAGTCTTTTTCTTCCGTGTTCTGTCCTCTGTCCCGTAATAGGAGTCCGGCCCCATCTCCTGCCACGGCAGCAGCACGGGGTGTCCAGGGGAGCAAAGCGAGGTGAGCTGGCTGGTGGCAGTGAGCAGACATTCTAGATGTTTTTGTTTGGGGGGGGGGGCGGGGAGGCGATATGTTGGATTATCAAGAAAAACATCCCCTCGGTGTGTCCAGTGCCCGAGCGTGGAGTTCCCAGAACTGAATGGGGGCAGAGCAAAATGGTGAGCCGGCAGCCATGTGTGTGTGTTGTGCACACATGTGAGTGTTGTGTGCACACGTGCATGCAAACAGCCCATAGTGGTACCTGGTGCTCAAGTGTGGCTCCAAATAGTCCCCTCTCTACCCCTTCTGTCACCACCCCCTGCTCACAGTCCCTCCCGGGAGCGTCCGAATGCCTGCATGTCCACGTGCCCCTCGCTGCTGTTGTTCGTGTCTGTTCTCTGAGCGCCTTGTCATCAAGTCGTCTTCCTGGGCCCCGTCTCAGCCCCGTGGGGACCGTCCTTCGGGGGACAACCTGCAGCTCTAGGAGACCGGAGTCAGGGCCATGAAGAAGAACAGGCTGCAGCTCACGGGAGAGGACAGAACCCCTCTGCACTTGCAGCTCGGGCGTGGCGCCGGCTTTCCTGGGCGGCGCTGCTGGTCCACCCGTGATGGGTGTGTCCACTGTGGGCCCCTAATTCTGCCTGTGAGGTCTCAGATGGGGCATCCCACGTGCTCCTTACCATGAGTCACCTTCTGGCAAAGCGTGTGGAGGAAGGAATGCTTTTTACCACCCTTCCACCTTCCTCACCTTGGCAACACACTCAGTTAACACAAAGCCCAAAGGTGTGGTTCCGACTGGCCCGGGTGAGATGATCTATGGAGCCACAGGGGTTTGCACACTCACCTTATCTTCCCCACAGCGCCCTGCCCGCAGGGATGTGAAAAGAGGAATCCTGATCCAGTCGGACCTCCCCGTGCAGAACCAGCATGCTGCATGAAGCGGCCATTTCCCGGCTTCCAGGAGCTGTTCCTTGCACGTCGGACGGTTTCGGTCAGAGCGGTGGTGGCGCGCGCTGACGGCTGCCCGGCGTCGGGGAGCGTGTCGCTGTAGCTCATGTTCACCGCCACTAAATTTTGGCTAAACCACTGGACCGGGCCGTAATGGGAAGACATAAAAGGGGCCCACAAAGCATTCAGGATTTTTCGGTTTTATTTAGGATATAAAAGCAATATTTATTATGGTCCTACACACGATAAATATTTCTTGCCACAGGCATCATCACTGTGCAACTGATGCCATATTTTAGAAATGGAATGGCCCGTCAAGGCCCAATGATCTGACCGCGTCCACACCATCCGTGTCCGCTCGGCCTGTTGGTGGCCTCAGTTGAGTAGCCGGCAGGGAACTGTTCCCGGAGCTGATTTCCGAGGTCGGCCTGACCTTGGCGGCCACAAGGCCTGGACAGCAAAGCCTGGGCTCCTGATGTGGGGCACCCTTTGTCCAGAGGGGTCGCTGCTGCTGAGTCCCCTGCCAATGCCCCTCGTCTCTAAATGGGCAGGGGGTGGAGGGGGCAGAACAACAGGTCACATGTGGCAATTGGCCATGGCAGGCGCTGAGCCCCAGCAAGGCCACAGCCTGATTTGTTCCAGGGGCAGAAATGGAGAGACAGCCCTGCCCACCGGGAGCAATGAGTGCGAGAAGGCAGAGGGGCGAAGTGGACCGTGCTGGCCTGGGTGCAATGATCCTAAGGCGACAGTGGCACTCAGATGTCCTCAGTTTGGATCTCTGCCAGACATTTTCCTGCTTCCTGCTTCCACAGGCTGCTCACTCCTGTGCTCCTTGCAGGAACCCACAGGGCAGTCAAGATTGCCCCATTTTACAGACGGACAGACTGAGTCAAAGAGAGGCAGTGAGCGATCGGGCTGAAATGCAAGCAAGTGGCCTCGGGGCCCTGGTGTCTCACCACGGCTCAGCAAGACCCCGCACAGTCACGCTGGGAGGTTACACTAGGACCGGCTCTGAGCTCAGTGCTCCCTGCACCCCCTTATCTCCTCCAGGGTACGTGGGCCCTCAGGAGTCCCGGTCCTTTGCCTTCCAGGTCTCAGGCGGCAGAAGTCACCTGCCCAGCCCCACGGAGCTAGCACACCTGTCCCCGTTTCTCTCCAGGGCGGGGCAACGCTCAGCACTGTTTAAAACAGAGACGTGGGGTCAGAGAGCCTGGCCCCAGCGGCTGAGCCTGGGCTGGTCTTTAAACTACAGATCAGATTCCGCTCTTTCCAAACAGCCCTCCCCGCCCTGCAGGGGCTGAGGTTGAGCAGGGCCAGGTGAGCCACAGAGCAGGCTTGATTGATGCCACGTGCGCCATACCCTTATCCCAGAGAGAGTGTCTTGGTCCGGCTGAGCTGCCCCAGGAGTGACCGGTACCTGGGCCTGTGGGGCCGAAGGGGGGGTGGGGGGTGTCAGGAGATGGCAGGTAGGGGAGGGAGAGGCCCCCCAGGCAGCTGGAGCTGGGAGGAGGCCGGCCTTGCCCCAATTGCTGTACTTAATCACCCAACAGAGGTATTATTATCCCATCTTCTTACGACTCAGGCTGAGATAGGAAAGAGAATATACAGCCTGATTATGCACCGGATAATGTATTAAGCCAGGAAGGTCTTAAAATTAAAACATTTAAGAAGAACTATCTGGGGAGGTAGTTAAAATCCATTTAAATCCTTATCAAATAATGAAAATATCTTGGGGGTGGGGGGTGGTCAGCCTCTTAGCTGTGTTCACTTCCACGATTTTAGCATAAGACAAATGTCCATGAAAATATTTAGGATTTGGAAGTCCCTTTTGGCCACGGGCTGAGAACACAGGAGAGGGACAGGGTGAGCTCCATGAGGGGTCCCTACCCATGCGGGAGGGTGTCCTTGTCACAGACCCGCTGGCTCCCCCTGGGGGTGCCGGCAGCTGCTCCGGCTCCTTCCCTCAGCTTCTCTGTCCCTGGGCCAGGCACCTGCGGGTGCACCGCACACTTGTGTGGTTCCCGTTGGAGGCCATCCCCCAGTCCTGCTGGTCCCGTCTCCCTGCAGGCCCAGCCCCTGTGCCCTGTCAGCCTCAGCGGGCCTGCGGCTGGGCTGAGCCCTGACTCCTACACCTGTTCCAGGTGTTAGCCTTCACCTGTGTCGGAGGGGACAGCAGTGGGACAGAACTGGTTTCTTCTGCTCAGAAAGCTCAGAGCCCAGCCCGCCCATGACCGGTCATTTACGGGGTCACCCTGTGTTGCTCCCCAGCCACGTAGGCAGCTGGGCCCTCCCTTACCTTGCTCCTCCAGGATGGGGCGGCGCAGAAGCCGGACACACCTGTCTGCCACCAGGTCCCTAAAGCCAGGTCCCTACAGCTCAGAAGGAGCCCTGGATCTCTCCCAGCCTCTGAGGCCTCAGCCAGGCCACCAGCTCCCCCTCCTGTTAGGAGGTACCCTCCCTCACGGATTTTGTTTGAGTCCTCACCCTGGCTCTGGAGGAAGCCCAGAGAGGGGGTGATGGTCAGGACAGAGTTGGGGTGCAGCAGGGCCCCCACTGCTGCGGCTCCTCCCCGCCTGGAGCTCCTGGTTGGAGGGCTTTGGAAAGGGCCCAGGGGCATCGCTCCGTCGGTGGCCTGGCCACAGCTGGCCGTGTGGGGGCTGTGCGGTGGCGGCTGCTGCTGGGAGGGAACGAGGTCCCGGGACGGCCTTGCTGAAAGCTTCATGCATATTTCTACACTCATCTCCTTCTCAGCAGTCCTGGCACCAGGCAGACAGCGGGTGTTGGAAAGCACAGACAGAGAGGCGAGGGGCCCAGATGAGCCTGGTGACTTGGGAGGTCGCATTTGCCAACAGGCTCAGAGGAGCTCTTAGCGGGGAGCCCATGAACTCGGAGAAGGAGCCAGCCCGTGACTGGTCGGTGAGTAATGGCCCCTGCCTGTCCGTGGGCCGACCTGGTGGAGATCTATGACTGAGACCCAATGCGGGGAGATTGGGACCATAGGGTGCGAGTGTCCAGGAGGGGGTGCGGCTGACGCGGCCCCGGGGTAACAGGTGTCACCCTGGGGGGCAGGCAAGGTGACCGAGACGCCGCATGTTCTGAGCCTTTGTCCCTCCTTGTTTGAGAACCAGGCTTCTCTGTGCTCAAATGAGATGAAGATCTGGGAGGAACTAGGCCTTTAAGAGGTTTGCCTGATGGAATTTTCCAAAAGCATAGACGTGGGGAGAGAATAATGGCCCCAGGCATTCTCGTGGCACACCAGGAACCAGGCCTAGAGCTGGGTCCCTTGGGTGTCCTCCCCGCTCCAGTCCCTGAGGTCAGACCCCGCAGGAGTGGGCACCTGGCTGATGCTGGCAGAGGAGGCCCAGCCCTCCCCCCGCCCCCCACCCCCGCAGGTTGGCTCACACCTGGGCATCTCCTGCATCTCGGGCACCTGGACTGGGGTTCCTGCCAGGGGTCTCAGAGCGGGGAAGCCCCTGTCCCAGTGGCTGTGACATAAAGAGAGAAAGCTCTGGCCCTGGCTCTGTTGGTCAGATTTCGTCCCGGACCCCGAAAGGTTGCGAGTTGGATTCTCAGTCAGGGCACACGCCCAGGTTGCAGGCTTGATCGCTGGTGGGGGCCGTGCAGGAGGCAGATGATTGATGGTGTACTTGTTAGAGAGTGGGAATTTCTGAGCACTCTGGAGAGGCCGTGGACAGTGCTGACACCAGGCCAGGCCTTGAGTTATGGTCTCATGGCCCCTTTCCCCTTGCACCTCACAAAATAGCCTTGCAAGATAGAACCCTGTCAGCTTTCTGAAGACCAGGATGACCCTGTGAATAACATGGTCGTCAATAGCATGGCCCTGACGTTATTTGGGAAAAACTGTTTTGTCTTGGGTTGCTTACTCTGCAAAAACAGGATGTGGTTAATGTGCTTAAAAGTGGTCCTGCACAAAGGATCAGGGCTGCTCTCTGACCTCCCTGCGTGGAGAGAGAGCAGTCGCCGGCCAGCAATAAAGGCTCCTACATTTTAATTTGGTCTGGACTCCAGTGGTCTTTACTCGCGTTCGCTCCACAACAGTACTCTCCCATCGATTTCTCTCTCTCTCCCTTTTCCTCTCCCTTCATCTCTCTCTAAAAATCAATAAACTATTCTTTTTTAAAAAATCAACACTAGAAGTAATTAAGAGGGGGGGGGGTCTGGCTGGGGACACCCTTCCCCCCACGGCCGCCATGGGGCCGAGGAGCCCCTCTGGGAGCCAGCTGGGTGCCCAGGGTGAGAGCCCAGACCGCGTCTTTAGGGCGCGGAGCTGATGAGCTTTCTGGGAAGAGATGCCACGTGATACCCAGCCCGGGCTGCCTCCTGCAGGCAGCTCAGACCCCACACCCCGCAGCGACCTTTCCACGTTTCTCATTGTTTCTGATTTAATTCCCATTGGTTGGTTAGATTGCCACGGTGCGGGGTAGACCTGTTTCCATGGAGATAAAACCTGGGTGTGGGGCCCACACCTGGGCTCACCCCGGGAAGACAAGGTTCAGCACCTGTGACCAGGGCACTGCCTTGGCGGGAACAGCTGCATCCTGGGTCGTCCAGGCCCGGCCCCACTGCTCCGGGTCAGCGGCCTCCCGTCCTGTTCAGGGCTCAGGGCCTTGAAATATAAATCTGTGATGAAGGCCCAGGAATGAGAGGAGGACCAAGGAATTTGCATCTTTAGAAACGCTTGTTGATCGCTCAGCAGAGATGTATAAAATTTTGATTCATGGAAAGACTTTTTTTTTTCTGCAAGAGCAACACTGTGAGAACTCCCGCTCAGCCTGAAGTTAGGGCGCGGGAGAAGGCTGCAGCCCCCAGCCCTGGACCCCAGCCTTGCTGAGCTCCCCGCTTCAAGACCAGGTCCTTCAGGGGGACACAGGCCTCCCACCTGCTCTTGGGGAACGGGGTCCCAGGCTGGCTCTCAGGGTCACAGCCTGAGGTCAGGGTTGTGTTTGCCTGTCGCTGGGGGTGGAGGGAGAGTGCTGGTGATGGGTGTCCAGCCCTGGCCTCCGGGAGCCACCTGGCTGGTGGTGGATCGAGGACCTGCTCTGCCTGTGACAGGTCTTTAGGAAGACGTGCTGGGGGGTGGGGGGGGGCGTCACCCACAGGACAGGGCGGGCTGTGGAATTCTGGAGAAAAGCGCTGGGCATTGGCAGGAAGCTGGAGGGCGGGGTCTGAAGGTCAGGGTCCCATGGCCGTGCAGGCCCTGCCCCTTGAAGATGCCTGACCCCATGCACAGCACGCCAAGGGGCCTGCCGGCCACAGTGGAAACATGTCCTTGGGCTCTTCCTCCTCTTTCTAGACGGCTCAGGTGCCAGCCCTCCGGGGCCTCAGAGGTCCCTTTGGCTTTGCAGGGCACATGCCATCCTTCCCTCCAAGAGCGTCACTGGGGGCTGAGACTGCGGCCAGAGCACCTGCTCAGCAGGGATCTAAGTCATCCTTCCCGGGGAGCATCCGCACGGTCTCTCCGACACGGTCAGAGCCCTTCTCTGCTCAGTCACCTGTCGCTCTGGGGCCTCGTTGCCCTAAGTCAGTGGTCGGCAAACTCATTCGTCAACAGAGCCAAATATCAACAGTACAACGATTGGAATTTCTTTGGAGAGCCACATTTTTTAAACTTAAACTTCTTCTAACGCCACTTCTTCAAAATAGACTCGCCCAGGCCGTGGTATTTTGTGGAAGAGCCACACTCAAGGGGCCAAAGAGCCGCATGTGGCTCGCGAGCCGCAGTTTGCCGACCACTGCCCTAAGTCACCAACCCAGCGATTTGAGTCTGCTGTCCTCAGTCACCTGGACGGCACTCAGTGCATGTAGCCTGGGCCAGGCTGGGTGGAGGGGAGGGCTGGGTTGGAGGTGGAGGCAGCAGGGCCAGTGTGGGCCATTGGGACCCAGGGCCACAGCCCCACTGGAACCACGGACGTGGGACATGCTTTGAGCTCTCTGAATCAGAGAGCAGGGATGCTGGGTGGTCTGAGCCGTGTGGGTTAAATGTGCCCCTTACAGTGAGAAACATTTCGGAGTAAGGGTCCATGTGTGTGTGCATGCGTGTGTATGTGTGTGCATGTGTGCATGTGTGCATGAACAGGAAGAAGAAGCGTGGCTCGTGGCGGGTGATCTGTCCACAGGGGACTCAGGAGTGGGGTGCAGGCCGTGGCACTGCAGGACCCCTGGGAGCTTTATCTAACAAGAGGCCCAAGTGTCCCGTTTCTACAGTTGCTGGAAAATGCCAGTGCTAGACAATTGGGGCACAGAAATTATTAAATGCATAATCTCCTTTTGAAATATTCATTTTATTTTGCTATAAACATTTTTGTAATGAGCACATAAACATCGTGTGTCATGGAGCTGGTGTACAAGGCGAGCTGAGTGAGTGGATTCGTGCCCAACAATATTACAAGCATATTTTAGGGGGTGTGGCTTGGGGAAGGGGCATGTGCCTGAGGAACCCTGATGGGGCACTGAAGAAGGAGCACACAGCCAGGGGCGGAAGGGCTTGCCCAGGCAGGGGTCCTCGGGGCGGGGGGTGGGGTGCTCAGGTTCACGGGCGCTCTCCCGCTCCAGCCTCGGAGTCACCCATTTCTCCAAGGAAACCTGATTTCTTTTAATGGACAGACAGAGGAGGTTATATATACAAGCATATACAGACATACTTTCATTACACTAGAGAAAGAAGGATTGTTACATTTTAATTAAACACTTCATCTTTGCAGCCATGGGTGTGCAGTGATGGCACGGATTCAAAGCCAGCGTCACAGGTGTTCCCACAACGCCTGCCTTTCCGCATTTCCCCTCCCCCTCCCGCAGTGAGCGGCCCCTCCCAGTGTCGTCCACTATGACTTGCTCCTCTGCTCGCTCCTGCGACACCCGCGATTTCACTCTCCCTGCGTCCTCAGCCCTTCCAACACACCCACTGAGAGCCCCCGTTCCCTTGCTGTTCGCAGAGTATATCCCACGAAGGGTGGACACTGAACGTATGCTATTTACAAGACAGTTGAATTGTTGGTGTGATTTTCATTATACATTGGCTGTATACTTGGGTCCATGGAGTTCTGTTTGGATTCAACGCTATGGCTTGTCGTTTTAGTCCCTTAATTTTGTTTTATGCAAATGTAAGGTATGTACGTGGTTGAATAGAAAATTACCCGTCACCCTTTGTCTGCTTCTATCTGTGACATAAGCGATCATGTACTATGTTCGCTCTTTTGCACTTTTTTTTCCCACTTAAAAAATCAAACAGGCCATCCCTCATATCAGCACAGAGCCCCCATCATCTCTCCAGCCTCCTGACCACGTGACCCTCCGTCCTGCGGGGCTTCCCATATTCCCAATGTAAGCAATGAGGGAATCATTACATTTTTGCCAATGTTGGATCCTATTTCAGGGCATTGGTCTCTGAGGGAAACTCCTAGACGTGTGACACTAGAGCCAGGGGTGGGCAAACTTTTTGACTCGAGGGCCACAATGGGTTCTTAAACTGGACCGGAGGGCTGGAACAAAAGCATGGATGGAGTGTTTGTGTGAACTAGTATAAATTCAAAGTAAAGGAGCGGAGGGGAGAGCAAGAGAACCCTCCGCTCTTTCAGCTCCGCGGGCCGGATAGAACAGCTGAACGGGCCGGATCAGGCCCGCGGGCCGTAGTTTGCCCACGGCTGCAGACCATGGTGTGTGCTCATGCCATTTTCTGAGGTGTGTAGCTCCCCTCCATGGAACAGGGACTCTCTCTACACCCACCAGCATTGTCGGGGTGCCCATCCCCCCATCTTGTCAAGCTTATAAACTGTGTTCATCTGAAAGGGGAGAAATGGGATCAACATGCAATTTTCACATGTTATTCTCCATGATGAATAAAGTTGTAAGTATTTTCTCACACTGTGCTGTTTATCTTGAATTCATTTATAGTGATTTGTGCCATCTAATTTTAAAAATATGTCATTCTGCTTATCAGTCTTTCATGTTATTGCTTCCAAATTTGAGTTCCAAACAGAAAGGCGTTTCTCATTTCCAGGTTACAGTCACTCCTGCTCTCGCTGATATTTGCAGGTTTCTATTTTTGCCTCCAGACCCAGTTGAAATGTGTTAGGGTGAATGCTGTGAGGGTGGGGCGTGGGGGGGGGGGTGAGTCCACTTTTCCAAGTGGCTGCCAAGTTTCTAACACCACCAAAAAATATGTTTATATTTTACCCGTGGATTTGAGAGATGCTCTCTTTAATATGTGTTCGGTTCCCACATGTAATTGGGTTTATTTATGGATTTCTATTTTCTTCTATTGATCTGTGGCTTCTTCTTTTGGTCTGTTTATCGTATTTTTAATATCTAGTAAGCCTCCCTTAATTGCTCAAAAATATCTGCTAAGATATTTTGCAGTAGTTTCCATGTGAGGTGTAGAATCTACTTCTTTGGTTTCAGAAAAAGGTAAATCCATTAGCCTTTTTATTGGTATCACAGGCAATTTATACATTAACCTGAGGAAACTGGTCTCTATCATTTTGAATATTACTACCCAAGAGCAGGAGATGCCTCTCCATTCAGGCAAGTCTAATTTTAGTTTTAAAAGGGGTATTTTGGCGTTTTTCTCATATAAGTTCGTAGTTTTTCAAAGTTTATTTTATGCATTTTTTTTTTTTTATTGCTAGTTAAATGCTCTCTTCTTACCCGCTGTCTCTTCTGTTTGGTTATTATTGTGCAAAGGCTATTTATTACTATGTTCATTTTATACCATGATACTTCACTGAATTATTTAATTTGTTTCGCTTTGTACATGTAGGTTTTGGTTTTAGCTTAATAACTTTATTTTAATTCCAACTTTCTTGGGGTTTTGGGGGCTACTCACATAGCACAGCAAACAGAAAGGGTTTTCTTCCTGCCCCGCTATTATTTTTTTCCTGTCCGATTGCATTGGCTAATGTCTCTAATGTCTCCACTACAATGTCCCACAGGTATGCAGATGTTTTCTGATGAGTTATGAGCTTGGCTTTAGTACTAAGGGATATTTTATCATGTCAAGGGTATGTCCCCCAAGTCCTACTTAATTGAGCACATTTGTTGTTTTAATCGGGGTCTTTAGGATTTTGTCTTTTGTTTTCTGGCAAAGCTGCTGAAGGAATAGTAGATTATTTGCAAGGAAAGTATCGATAAACACAAACATTATCCAAATCTGTGGTGATTAGGGAGAACCAATTCACCGCAATAGTGAGATATTCATTATGTACTGAACTAGAAAAGTTTAAAAACAAGGACGGTAGTCATGGCCCATTAAGGAAGAGAGCAGTGAGCCTGCGTCTACTACTTAAGGATTAGCTATTGCCGACTTTCTCGACTTACATAATTTGATTCAGTGATTCCTTTTCTTAGTAACTAGTCCCAGGAAACAGTCATAATGACCATCCAAGACTTCTCTGAAAAGGTGCTCATCACAATATTAGCCATAATAGTGGAAAAATGCAAAAATCTCATGTCCAACGATCGGGGAATAATTAAACGGTGCTGGATCATACAACAGATAAATTACAGAAGCATTCAACGACTCCTTGAAAATTGTCAACAACTGGTAAAAAAAAAAATTGACTATACAATATTCAGTAAAAAAATCAGGATATAAAATTTCATGTGCAGCATAAGCTCAATTATGTAAATATGTGTGCATAACACTCGGAGAGCATGCAAATGCCTCTCCCAGCGCTCACCCCTGGGTTACAGCAGGCAGGTCCTTAAAATGTGTTTCTTCTTGGCAGTTTCTTATGAGCATGTATTACTTTCCAAAAATAATAATAATGACAGAAAAGCAATAGGTGGCCTCTCCATAAAGAGGGGCCCTGGGGCCCCCAAGGCTGAGCTGGGGGGTGGTTTCCGAGCCTGGATCGCCTTGCCTCCTCCTCCGGAGCCGCAGCCTTCCTGAGCCTCCTGGAAAATCAGATATTTCTATTCTGCTCTCTATTGACTAACGGAGCACCTCATCACACATCATTACACATTTATAGATCTTCATTTTCCAGTCTGTTTTCCTCTTCTCTTGGTTTATTGTTATTCGGTTTGTTTTATGTGTATGACTGAAATACAGTTTTGGTTTCTTTATTTTCCTCCTTGGAAATTAAGTGTTAGCTGCCAGGGGCTAGGTGTGGCTCATGGAGTCTTGCTTTGGGCCGTTCCAGAAGGAGGGGGGCTCGCTCCTGTCCCCCCAGGACTTCGACCCTGGTCCTCTGCTGGGCATCCGCTGTCCTTTCAGCGAGCCCAAGGGCGTGGCCGTGTTTTGTAACCTCTGACGTGCTGCTGCTGGCCGGCCGGCCAGACTGGCTCCTTTGGTTGAGTATCATCCTGAGCACTGAAAGGTTGCGGGTTCGGTTCCCGGGCAGGGCACATGCCTGCATTGCAGGTTTGATCCCCAGTCGGGGAGCATATGGAAGGCAACCGATTGGTGTTTCTCTCTCACATCAAGTCTCTCTCTCCCTCTCTCCCTCTCTCTTTCTCTCAGTAGGCATGTCCTTGTGTGCCGCGCCAGCCCGGCCAAGGGTGACCCTGAGAGGGGGCAGTGAAGGATTGAGAAAAGACAGACAAGAGAATGAAAGCTGGGTTTTGGTGGGACGCTGCCTCTCTGATGGAGAGACAGCGACAGCGCCATGGACTACAAGCCGTGTCTTTATTTTACAGCCAGCTGCCACGAGGCAAAGAAAGGGCGTGGTCAAGATGTTTACACCATTCTCATGAGTTTTGATCCTACTCAATCACATGCACCTGAACTCTATCAAGCCCACATCACTCAGGCAGGTGGGGCCACGTGTTCGGACCACAGGTTCAAGCTTACAACCACAGCTGTTGGCTATCATGGTGCTGGGAAGACTCTGCCCTCCAAGCTGGGACTTGCATGTGGCCATGAGAGGACTGTGCCCTCTCCTTAGTCGGAGACTTGAACCTGTCCAAACACTGTAGCTGCTCTCCACATCCTTGGGTGGTAATAATAATAATAATAATAATAATAATAATAATAATAGATGCTGCTGCTGGGGTACCAGGTGATGGTCTTGTGATTCCAGTGCAGGACAGAATGAAGCGACTCTGTGGTTTGTCCTGGAAAACAACTCATGTGCCCGAGGGAGGGAGGGCCAAAGCTCTGCCCGCCCCACGCCAGACACCGGGTCTCCGGGCCTGGAAACCCCAGCATGGTGGCCTCTGAAAGGGCTACTGCTTGTCATCAGGCCAGCTGGACCCTGCAGCAGACCCTTCAAGAAGGCCTGGGCATGGGGGGACCACGAGGGGGACCCAGCCAGCTACCCCTCAGGAAGGTCTGAAACGAACTCCCTAGGGCCTACCCTGCTTCTGAACCCCTTCAGCTGGCCCTCCACCTGCGCACCCCATCAGCTGGCCCTCCACCTGCGCACCCCGTCAGCTGGCCCTCCACCTGCGCACCCCTTCAGCTGGCCCTTCACCTGTGCACCCCTTCTCCTGTCCTGATGCTTGGAAGCCCCCAGGCCCCTGGTCCTTTTAGCAGAAGAGCTGATGATCAGGAAAAGGCGGAGACTCCCACCGTGGCCCCAGAGCAGGGCGTCCTGGCCTGGGTGGACTAATGGGCATTCCTGACCACACACCTCCAGCGGCTGGGCACACGTCACCGCCCGCAGCCCGGGTGGCTCTGTCGCGGCTGGCACCGACGCTGTGTGTGGGCCTGTGGTCTGGACAGTCCCCTCCAGCCACACTTCCCTCCTTCCCTCCTCGTCAGAAATGTTCAAACCTGCAGGGAACTTTTATAAGTGTATTTGAGCCACGCTGACGACAATTGCCGGGAAGCGGAATCTCAATGGATTGAGAAAATGCTCCAGAAAATGGCAGTTTTGTACCTTATTTCACACATCACAATCAAAAGAGAAGACGTAAGTGGGTTACTTGAACGCCATTGGAGGTAGATTAGGGAGGCGGGAGGAAGCAAAGCGGGGAAACCTCTGGGACTGGATGAAAGGTAAAATGATAGGCACATGCTTCTTGTACACAGGGGGGTGCAGGACCGTTAACCGTCCGCAGTGAACACAAGATGCGGGGCGGGGGGGTTGTGGCCTCTGCTCTGGCGCTTGTGCTTTGAGGGGTCCAGAGAGAAGGAAATCACTTCGCTATTGCCAAGGCATGTTTCCCAGGCGCGTTACCCCAGGTGCGAGAAGACAAGGGGCATCTCAGTTAAGGTGAAGATGGACTTTTGTTGGGAAAACACCACCCAGGACAAGACTCCGCCATGAACTGCTTTAAGCTAAAAGGTCTTAACTTCAGACCGTCTTGGTGGTTGCTTCCCGGCTCTGAGTTTGTAAGGCTGCCGCGCAGGCCTCCCCTGAGCTTGTCAGGGTAAGTATGTGGCCTCCTTCCTTCCTCCCTCCCTGCCTGCCTGCCTTCCTGCCTCCCTTCCTGCCTCCCTACCTCCCTCCCTTCCTGCCTCCCTTCCTCCCTTCCTCCCTCCCTTCCTCCTTTCCTGCCTTCCTCCCTCCCTCCCTTCCTTCCTTCCTCCCTTCCTCCTTTCCTGACTCCCTCCCTCCCTTCCTCCCTTCCTCCCTCCCTTCCTCCTTTCCTGCCTCCCTCCCTTCCTCCCTCCCTTCCTCCCTCCCTTCCTCCTTTCCTGCCTCCCTCCCTCCCTTCCTTCCTCCCTTCCTTCCTTCCTTCCTTCCTTCCTTCCTCCCTCCCTCCCTCCCTCCCTTCCTCCTTCCCTTCCTCCCTCCCTCCCTTCCTCCCTTCCTCCCTTCCTTTCTTCCTCCCTTCCTTCCTTCCTCCCTTCCTTCCTTCCTCCCTTCCTCCCTTCCTTCCTTCCTCCCTTCCTCCCTCCCTCCCTTCCTCCCTTCCTCCCTTCCTTCCTCCCTCCCTTCCTTCTTTCCTTCCTTCCTCCCTCCCTCCCTCCCTTCCTCCCTCCCTCGCTTCCTTCCTTTCTCCCTTCCTTCCTCTCTCCCTCTCTCCCTCCCTCCCTCGAATACCCCAAGACCTTCCTGTGTAGCAGCCAGGCCTCACCTGGATGCTCTCCCGTGGGGGCCCTCAGCTGCAGGCCCTCAGTTAGATCCCCGCCCGGAAGCCCGGGGGAAAATACGGCGAGAGGCAGGCATTTGCCTTCAGGGACGCTCTCTGCGGAAGCGAGGGTGTGAACCGAGTCCCTGGAAAAGCCGAGGATGCCTCGGCAGGCGATGGGGAACAGGGAAAGCTGTGTAAGTAAGACTGTTTGCGGGTCTTGAGGTTCAGTGGGAGTTTTCCAGGTGGGCAGGGATGGGCCGGAGAGTCCCGGCGGAGGAAGAGCGAGGGACAGTGCCGGAGCCCAGACCTCAGAAGAGGCCCCTGAGTCCGAGAAGGGAGGGCTCTGTGGGCTGGGATGGGGTGGGAGGAGGGCAGTAGGGGCAGACCAAGCACCGGCCCTTTGCTCCATCGGGAATACGTGCACTCCCTGCCGGCGGGGTCTCCCTGCCCCCCAGCTCCTGCCCTGCCTGCTGGAGGTGTCCCCAAGCCTCTGAAGCTCTCTCTTTGGGCCGGGCCAGAGCGGGGCTGTCCAGGATGGGCATTGCCTGGGGGGGTGTGGCTGGGGCTCCCAGGGAAGGGTCCTTGTGATGAGCAGTGGGCATCTAGCCTGGTCCCTGCAGGAACATGACCCGTGCATGCCCTCCAGTGGGCGGGGCACGTGGGGGTGCTGACAGGGGAGCTGGGGTTGTGTTTCTAGGCCAAGCCCTTCTTGCTTTAAGGCCCAGACGCCAAGGAGATGGTGCGGAGGCATTTCCTGAACTGAGCTCGGCTCACTCCTAAGCCCCTCCCCCATCCAAACACTCAGGGAGCCAAGCTGGGCTATTGCTTAATGAGTGAGAGGAGGCCATCTCGGCTCATTAGCCCCGGGGACACCTTAGTGGTCATTCCTTCCGCCCCTCATTTCACAGCTGAGGAGGCCAAGGCCCGTCCTCACACACTCCAGGAGGCATCATCACCCAGAATAAAAGCTTTCCCGTTTCGATAGTTGGGTTGTTTTTAAACAGTGACCAATGCCAAGGTCCTGGAGACCTGAGCACACGGGTGAGGCACCGTGAGGGGATGCGGGCGGCGGGGCCGGGTGACACGGCGGCCTCAAGCAGCCTGGGCTGTGTGCGTGAGTTTGCTCCGACCGCACACAGGCACCTGTTTTGTGAGGGCCGCAGTGCTTGGTCGCTGTTCTTTAATGCGTGTCGTTTAGACGATCTAAAAGGAGCACTGCAAATAACTCCTCTGGGGAAATTCGATCATCTCTAATAATGAAAGCGTAATATGCAAACTAGACCGACAGCCGCATGACCTTCCAGATGTCATTCCGGACATCCTTCCCGATGAAGCTGTGGTGGCGGGGGCTGAGGCAGAGTGGTTAGGGGCTATCAGGCAGGCAGGCAGAGTGGTTAGGGGCTATCAGGCAGGCAGGTAGGCGAGCGGTTAGGAGCCAGTGGTCCAGGATTGCGAGAGGGATGTCCGACTGCCAGTTTAGGCCCGATCCAGTCGGACATCCCCTGAGGGGTCCCGGATTATGAGAGGGTGGTGCAGGCTGGGCTAAGGGACACCCTCCCCCTGCACAAATTTCGTGCACTGGGCCTCTAGTATAAGTTATAAAAGTTCAGAAGGTTAGTGGTTCTTCACTTTTTTTTTTTTTTTTTTACCATGGACTCTAAAATTATGATGAAAGCTATAATCTCCTGACTCAGGCTCATAGTAATTTGCATACAATTATGCTTTAGTTGAAAATGAATATTTTTAATAAAGAAAAGTGAATATATTTTGAAGAAAATATCTTTAAGCTTTAATTTGCTGCTGTAAAAATTGATTTCTAGTTTATGTAAAATAATTCACACAAATAAAACAATTCACAGCCAATAAAACAACAAAGTGAATTTTAATATTGCGTAACAGGAAAAGTCTATGAGAAGGCTGCTTCAGCCGGGCTTAATGAAAGTGAGGTGGCTTGCCCTAGCTCCGTGGTCAGCAAACTGCGGCTCGCGAGCCACATGCAGCTCTTTGGCCCCTTGAGTGTGGCTCTTCCACAAAATACCACGGCCTGGGCGAGTCTATTTTGAAGAAGTGGCGTTAGAAGAAGTTTAAGTTTAAAAAATGTGGCTCTCAAAAGAAATTTCAATCGTTGTCCTGTTGATATTTGGCTCTGTTGACTAATGAGTTTGCCGACCACTGCCCTAGCTCCGTGGTCGGCAAACTCATTAGTCAACAGAACAGCAAACCACGGCTTGCGAGCCGCATGTGGCTCGCGAGCCTCAGTTTGCCAACCACTGCCCTAGCTGGTTTGGCTCAGTGGATAGAGCGTCAGCCTGCGGGACTGAAGGGTCCCAGGTTCAATTCCCATCAAGGGCACATACCTAGGTTGCAGGCTCAGTCCCTGGCCCTGGTTGAGGCATGTGTATGAGGCAACTAATCTGTCACATGGATGTTTCTCGCTCTCTGTCTCTCCCCTCCCTTCCACTCTCTCTAACAATTAATGGAAAAATAGCCTTAGGTGAGGATTAACAAAAAAAAAAAAAAAAAAGGAAAAGAAAGTGAGGTGGCCTTGGACATGGCCACTTGTCAGCTTGGACGTTTCATTGATGTTGATTTCATCTTCATGGCAGAAAAGAGTGAAAACGCTGATTTTCAAAAAAATCCATTTGCAGCAGACTTAGAGCTTCTCGGATTGAATGTGCCAGGTGAGCACCCATTTTTGTCCAGGAGCCAGCATTCTCTGAGCTCAGTGCGGGCCAAGTGGTTCTGTGCTCCCAGGTCCAGGAGGTCTCATGGGTTAGATCTGCTCCCCTCGGGGCTGGTGCAGTCTTCTTGTCTTTGTAAACACCTCCTGCCCGGTGCCAGCGGACTTCCCAGGGTGCATAGGGAGCATCATCAACCCCTTCATGCCAGCGGGACTTCCCAGGGTGCATAGGGAGCATCATCGACCCCTTCTTGCCAGCGGGACTTCCCAGGGTGCAAAGGGAGCATCATGGACCCCTTCTTGCCAGCGGGACTTCCCAGGGTGCAAAGGGAGCATCATGGACCCCTTCTTGCCAGCGGGACTTCCCAGGGTGCATAGGGAGCATCATCGACCCCTTCAAGCCAGCGGGACTTCCCAGGGTGCACAGGGAGCATCATGGACCCCTTCTTGCCAGCGGGACTTCCCAGGGTGCACAGGGAGCATCATCGACCCCTTCTTGCCAGCAGGACTTCCCAGGGTGCATAGGGAGCATCATCAACCCCTTCTTGCCGGAAGGAGCCCCAGATTCCTCTGTAAAGAGCAATGCGAGAGCTTTTCACCGGGTTCCACTGGGCTCTTGGGAGGACTGTGGGCGGGGCCTGCAGGACTGTGGGCGGGGCCTGCAGGACTGTGGGAAGGGCCTGCAGCTTGAAGGAGGTGGGAGGGGCAGGCCGAGGTTTTCGGGAGCAGGTGGCCCCCCTCTCCCAGGGAAAGCTTTTCCGTGGCTCTCAACATGGTGATGGCCCTGAATTCTGTCTGCCCTCGTCCATGTGTCAGCGAAATCCACCCCCGGAGCCCCACCCGCCTTGCCTCTCCCCGCGGGCCGTTCCCAGACCAGCTCTTCTTTTCCTCCCCAAAGCGGCGTGTTTGCACGAAGTTCAGGCCAGCCCCGAAGAACAGATATTCCTATAAATCAAAAGGATTTCTGCGGAGAAAAATCATATACCCTTCTTCCATTTCTTAACAAAAATCTCTCGAAAGGCAGCCATTCCAGGCTCCGTCTTATGAATTTGATACATTCCGTGGTAGTGGCTGAGACCTCTTCCCGGTTATTGATGGTGGTTGAGAGCAATCTGATCCCGGGGACAAGAGAACATGACGGCTCCTTTTTACTCGAAAGCGCCGCCACCGCCGGGCGCGGGCAGCACGGCCTGTGTGCTGAATACTAAGGCTCCCAGAGCCGGAGCGACTCTTGGAAGAGCCCTTTCCATCGTTGGCGAGTATGCACCGCCTTCAAGTTTTAGGAAAGAGGCGGAGAAGGAGCATGAGCAGGAGGCACAGGGTTCGGAGACCGCCCAGCGGGCAGGACGCAGGCGGGTGCGGGCCACGTGAGCAGACGCCAGTGGAGTCACCTGGGTGTACGGTGCGGGGCAACCTGCGTGGTGGGTCCCAGCAAATGGCAGGAATTCTGGAAAGGGCCCCACTTCTGGGCAAGGAAGTCTCCCTCCCCAACCCCACAATAAGCAATACCCCCACAGCTTCTTCCCAGGACCTGGGCCTTGGCCAGCATTTCTCACTTTCTAAGACATGGTTTTTATCAATTTCTAGAAAGAGAGGAAAGGAGAGGGAGAAAGAGATACAAACATCAATGAGAGAAACATCATGGATCTGCTGCCTCCCACACGCCCCCTACTGGGGGATCAGGCCTACAACCTGATCATGTGCCCTTGACCTCAAGGGCACTGAACCTTGACCTCTTGCTTCCTGGGTCGATGCCTAACCATTGAACCACACCGGCCGGGCCTTTTCTCACTTTTATGTGGCTGCTTCTGCTTGGCCTTAGATGAACAGCTGTTGCCTCGGGGCCAATTTGAGTTTTGTTTAAATGACAGCCTTTGCAAAGAGAGCAGCCCTCCAGCAGAGTTATGCAGATGCGTGGCCTAAATTACGGCTCACGTGGCAACTCTCAGCAGCCTCAACCGAAGGCCCTGGCCTTTCGTCCCATTCCACTCGGGGACCAAAGCGAGCGTGGGGCCCTCCTGTCTCTGCTACCCGGGTGATGCCAGAAGAAATGTCAAATAAAAGCATCAATAACGGCAAAGGCGTTGTCTGAATTCCTACCGCCGGCCATAAAGATGATGGGAGGCCTTGAGGCGGCGGTAATGGCAGCTGTTTCACGGGTTCTGTGCTGCAGCAGCCCCTGCTCCAAGGGAAACCATATGCTCATGAGGCTCTTTGACACTGCAATTTGCAGAAATTGCAGCTGCCCTTAGGGAAGGGCTCCCCTGATCCTCTTTTGAATGGTGCTCGGCCACCAAGAAAAGCTTCCTTTAAAACTGAGCTCCGGCAACTGGAGCCTCAGGAAAATGACTTATTTTCTCTCCCGAGCAGAAGTTGGCCCTAGAGAGGGGCCCTGTCACAGAAGCTGAAAAGCTGGTGTTTCGTCCTGGAGGGGGTTTGACCAAAGCCTCCAGATGGAGACTTTCAAGGAGGTCCGGGGGCACCTGGACGTTTCACACGTGTTCATGGTAGTCGGCCAGGCTCATGGAGCTTGACACGCCCTACCTGGCCGGAAGCCGTCAGGTGATAGAGGGGTTTAAAAAATTTTTTAAATTCGACTTTCCATCCTAACAGAAAAATAAGAGTCTAACCTGCAGTGAGTCTGGGGGGAAATGCAGACCTGGGGTACACGCTCTTCCCTCCTACATTTCCTGTGACGTGGTCACAGTGAACCCCGACAGCAGCAGGGACACAGGCCTCCTCCCCTCGCCCGTCGGTTGGCGGAGGTGCAAGCTCGCTTTCTGTGCCTGCGACCTCCTCACTAGGTGCTGATAGAGGCAACCTGGGCACATGGTCCTCTTTAGGCTCAAAATATATAGCCACTACCGGGATGTTCTATGTCCGATGCGCCGTATTTTTGTGTTTTAAACACGTGTGTACGTGAATTCCAACACTTTTCTCTGCGTAAAGGTGCAAAATTCTCCGTTTTGATTACCTACGGGAGCCGGGATCTCCCAGGGACCTGTATAAAATGGCGTGCCTGTGTGTAAGTTTCATTTCACAATGCTAGAGAGAACTTAGAACTTCATACTTTTTGATTTACTAGAAATAAGATGGAACAACCCAATTTCCAATGCGTTTTGAATATCTAGCTCAGGGGTGGGCAAACTTTTTGACTCGAGGGCCACAATGGGTTCTTAAACTGGACCGGAGGGCCGGAACAAAAGCATGGATGGAGTGTTTGTGTGAACTAATATAAATTCAAAGTAAAGGAGCGGAGGGGAGAGCAAGAGAACCCTCCACTCTTTCGGCTCCGCGGGCCGGATAGAACAGCCGAACGGGCCGGATCCGGCCCGCGGGCCGTAGTTTGCCCACGGCTGAAGCTGTTGCTTACTAAATCAGGGGCCGAATCTTCATCCTGGGTTCTGAGAGCAGCTTCTCAACCCTTTGGATTTCCTAAGTGATGGGAGGGAGCCTCTTTGTTATTCATGGTGGGCCCTGGACCACATCTGAGCTCATGGTGGGACCCTTGGTAGCCTTGGGGTGGGGGCCGGCCGTGCTGGGACCACCAGCTCTGTAATTTAAGGGCTGGGGCTGTGAGCCATGCTAGAGTCTAACTTGTGAGGAAGGAAAGGGGCTGTAGACCGAGTTCAGTCACGTGGCCGACGGTCCAATCAATCATGCAGACATAATGAAACCCCATCACAACTCCAGCTACCAGGCTCAGGTGAGTTTCCCGGTTGGCAGTCGCATCAGTAGGCTGGGAAGTTGACATGTCCTGATTGCCTGGGGTGAGGACCCAGGAGCTCCGAGTCTGGGACCCTCTCAGACCTCATCCTATGTGTCTCTCCACGTGGCTGGCACAGAATTGTATCCTCTGTCCTGGAACGAATCATAAGAAGAACACCTCACTGAGTTCTCTGAGTCGTTCCAGTGAATTATCAAAACGGAGAGGGTCAAGAAACCCTCACATATGGAGCCAGTTGGTTGGAAGTGTGGGTACCTTTGGGACCCCAGAATTTGCAGTTGGCATTAAATGAGGGCAGTCCTGTTGGGGACTGTGCCCTTAACCCCTGGGGTCTGCTCTAACTGTCCATAGTTGCACCAGAGCCACACTGTAGTATTGCACTAACTACAATGCTCGTCTCCAATGATGCAGCCGCTTGGAGTCACGTGCTCACAGATGACTAACTGCCGGGTCCAGAAGATTTCTCCTAAGCGCTTAATATGCATAGGCACCATTATGCCAGGCCCTGGGCATATCACTCATTCGACGACTCGGTGATGGATAACACGAAATCACCGAGTCCTTGGAACGTAGGGAAGGGAGCAATCCTTTACAAGCCTTTCACTCGTGCTGGAAATAGATGCCCATGTTTCAAACACAGAGGATGAGGCAGAGACAAATGCTAGGTGTACCGGTTAATAATGGCGGATTTTGTAATCAAAGATAACATGATAATTTCAAGAGAAACATCAAAAGTGCTTTATTCAAAGTAATGTCCATCGCTAGCTACACATTTCCCCCATCTTTCCGGTAATTTGTGGATACCATCCCAATAGAACTTTTCCTGTTTTGAGGCAAACCATTCAGAGAGCCAATTTTCCACTTCTTCATACGTTTTGAATTGCTGCTCAGAAAGTGCGTGTGCCATCGATCAGAACAAGTGGTAATCTGAAGGAGCAAGGTCTGGTGAATACGGCGATACGGTGGGTGGGTTAATACTTCCCAGGCAAGATCTTTTAACATGTTTTTAACTGGTTTTGAAATGTGTGATGGTGCGTTATCATGAAGCAAAATTACTTTGCTGTATCTTCTGGCACATTCTGGTCGTTTCACGATCAAAGCATGGTTCAGATTGATTCTTTGTTGTCCGTAGCAATCAGTATTAACAGTTTCACCTGGTTTTAGAAGCTCACAATACACCACACCTTCCTGATCCCACCTAACGCAGAGCATTGTCTTCTTTCCGAGGTGATTTGGCCTTATAGTCAATGTTGATGGTTGACCTGGATCAACCCATGATTTTGTGCATTTGGGATTCTCAAAATAAATCCACTTTTCATCGCCAGTCATAATTCGATGCAAAAAAGACTTTCTTTCGATCCGTTGAAGCAACATTTTACTGATGACTTTTTGGTTTTCCATTTGTCTTTCGTTCAGTTGATATGGCACCCATTTTCCTTCCTTTAAAATCTTTCCCATTGCTTGTAAATGATCAGAAATTGTTTGCTGAGCAACATTTAATCTTTCTGCAAGTTGTTTTTGAGTTTGACATGCCTCTTCATCCAATAATGCTTGTAATTGTTGGTTTTCAAACTTTTTTGGTTGACCTGGACATTCTTTGTCTTTCACATTGAAATCATCACTTTTAAAGCGTTTAAACCAGCGTTCACAAATATCTTGAGATGGAGCATGTTCACCATAAGCTTCCCGAAGTATACGATAACTTTTCCTTCAAAATAAAGTAATGAATTAAAACTTCCCTCAAATGCTCTTTTTTGGCACAAAACTCTACATTTTTAAGTGTAAAATTATCTATGATGTTAACACCTTCAGCAAATTTGACATATGAAGTTTTGAAGCTTGCTGTCAATACAACAAAATAGCATACATATCAAATTGCATATATACCAACATATGTGTAACGCCATCTATTGAAAAAAAACCTGCATTATTAACTGGTACACCTAGTATAAGAGGTGGTGATTTTATCAAGTTTTAGAGCAATTCAGGAAAGAGAAGGCTCTGTTTGACTTGGTGTCACATGAATTCCTTAATGAGATAATAGTAAGAGAAACTGTAGGAATCCAACCTTGTGAGGGTAAGGTTGGGGGTAAGAGGAGGGCAGCATGGGTGGAGGATGAGACCAGCAGGTAGCAGTGTGTGTGTGTGTGTGTGTGGGGGGGCTGATGATGTTAGGGGACAGGGGACAGATGCGGCTCTGCCCTGGAGTTGTACCGCAGAGATGTCCACGGTCTTATAGTACTTGTAGGAGTGAGGAAAGCAAGCCTTGGAGATGGGAAACAGCCTTCCCAGGTCACCCGCTGAAGGGGAGGTGGGGCAGAACCTACCCAGGTGGCCTGCCTGCCCAGCCCTCCCTCTGAGCCCTGAGGAAGCAGCAGTGAGGGAGGCTCGGAGCTGGATTGTGATGAGTGACTGTGATGAGTGGCGCCGTGACCTGTGAGGTTGCTGAGCATTTGAGATGGGGCGGGGCGTACCTGAGACCAGAGAAAGGCCTGGAGTGCTTGGAGCACAGACGCCGAGCGGGAAGAGCATGCAGAGTGTTTCATTAACAATTCATATTCGATGGCATGTTGCCACGAGGATACCTTAAATACACTGGGTCAGTCGCTATTCCGAACCTTTGTCTTTTTAAGAAGCATGGCTGTCAGAAACGCCTTTAAATGACCCGTGTGGCCTGCCGCACTCCATGGCGGTTACAGCTGTGTTGTGTTTCTGTTGTTCAGTAAAGTGCTGCTTTGAAGACCCGGGGGAAGGGCCTGGGAGGGGAGACCCAGCCCCCAGTCAACAAGGGCAGCACCCATAGGGGTCCCTGTAAAGCCAGGAGGAGGAATGGAAAAACCCTGAACTGGGCCCCAATCATCGTCTCCCCACGCCCTCCTGGGCCCGCTGGAGTGTGCCCTACCCCCGACAGCTCTGCTGATGAACCCTGTGGGGGCGGGGGAGGGGCTGGCTCATTATCGTTTTTGATGCTACAGAGATCCCCACACTGACTGTGCGGGGCGGGGTTAGGGTTAGGGCGCAGGAACCCCACTTCTGGGAGCAGACAGGCTGTCTTCCCCCAGAGCAGGCACACACCCTCGGAGAAGAGGCCTCTCTTCACCTACGAGGTTCCTGCTTTCCTTTTTCTTTTAAATATATTTGTATTGATTTCAGAGAGGAAGGGAGAAGGAGAGGGAGAGGGAGATAGAAGCATGGATGATGCGAGAGAAGTATCCATCGGCTGCTTCCCACATGCCCCCTCCTGGGGATTGAGCCTGAAATCCAGGCATGTGCTCTGACCTAGAACCAAACCATGACCTCCTGGGTCATAGGTCGACGCTCAACCACTGAGCCACGCCGGCCGGGTAGAGGGTCCTGCTTTTCTGTGAGGTGGAAGGGTACAGGATGCAGGTAGGCCGGGAGCCTGCCTCCCACCGCCGTCCCCCCTTCTCTGCGCTTTCTCTTTCCACGCTTCCAGTCAACTGTGGACCCAAAATATAAAATGGAAAACTCCAGAAATAAACAAACTTTGGGAGAGACGTAACATTGCAAACACAAGTTAGGTGCTAACGTGCCTATGTATAATGAAGACAGAAGTCACAACAAATGACCAATTTACAAGTTTTGACAAATACCCGACATCACAGGCCCCCGAATCCATCACCCGTCTGTCGGCTGCCTGGCGTCCGGCATCCTTCTTCTTTTTGCTGCCTTTCTGGCTGAGTGCTAACCCGACTCTTTGTTTCACGTCGTTTTGCAAAAACGTCTCCTAAGTAGGAGAGAAACGTGAGCCAGGGCAGATCAACGCTAGTTTTGTTTTTAATGGGCAGTTTAGGGAAGCGTCCTCGGCTTCCCCAGTGTGGGGGTGTCGTGTACGCGTGCAGGACTGTGGTCTAATTTGGGGAAATCTCTGTAGGTTTCTTTCATGTACGAACTGTAAGATTTCAGGGCCTTTCTGCCGTCGGAAGCGGCCACTATTCTCCACGCTGGTGACTTGTCCACTCTTGTTCACCAGGTTACCCCTGGTGGGCTCGTGTGGGGGGGTGTCATGTTATCCTCATCGGTGGGAGCAGTTCCTGTCCTGTCAGCGGAGAAGGTCGGCTCGTGGCTTCCCACCTTCTCCTCGTGACCCCAACTCTCGGTTCCCACTGGCTGCTGCTTCGCTGCTCTCAAGCCTCATTTCTAGTGACCTGCCGGGTAATTTCACCCACAATCTCTCAAACTCGGGGGTTCAAAGGTCTCCCATCTTTTTCCTGCGAGACTCACTCCACCTCCTGGATCCCCTGCTGGACAAACTGTGGCTTCTGGGTTCCCCGATTCCCGAGTCACAGACCTGGCTGCCCCTGCCTTCCCCCCTGCCTTCCCCCTCCTCCTCGCCACCCCCCCCCCCCCCCCCGTTCTAACACCTGCCAGCATTCCTGCCCCTGGGCTTCACGTCTGAGTCAGGGAAGGCTCGGTGCCGGCCACGCCCCCTCTGGAACCTGGACCCCGACCACAGGCGAAAGCATCACCCATTTCCTCCCATTTCCTCCCAATTCTCCTCGGTGGTTTTGTTTGCAATGTATTGAGGTCATATCGCGTCTCTAGTTTGAAATGCACCAACACATTTGGGGTTCTCACGCGTCAGTGCTCCACAGAGCTCTCCTGCCGCCCACGGCTGAGCCCTCGGTCCCCCTGGCCCCCCTCGGGAATGATGGCCATGGACACCCGGCCTGTGCTCGCACACGGATGCGCTGCGGGCTCTGCGATTAGGCCCGGGGAGTCTGATTATGAGCCTTTGACACCATTAGCATTAACATTCAGACTTTATTTCCATCCATTGTGCAAAGTAATCTGAATTGCCCTGTGAAAGCAGAGCCAAGTCTTTGGAAGCCGGCCATGCTGAGCTGAGGTCCCCAGGGCACAAACCCCGGGCAGCCTTGCTATTTGCAAAATACTGGCTCGTGTCCACCTCCTTCCTGGGAGCCACCATGAACCGTGCCGGGACCCCGCCGGCGCCTCTGGCGCTGCAGCCTGGTTTGCGAAGACAGCACTCACGTCGGAGCCCTTTCAAGTCCGTTATACATATACTCCTGGGGGTGTGGGCGGGGTTCCCACAGAGGCCTTTTCTGGAAAGTCTGCGTGGTTTCGTGGGGTTTGTAGCTGGTGGGACACCAGAGTGACCCAGGCGTGTCCACAATCCTGGTCCCAAGAATGGCTGGTGAGGGATCCAGGCCTGAAACTCTAGACCAGAGAGTCCAGCTGGGCACTGAGGGATTCAGCTGCCCGGTGGCTGTCCCGTCTCTGTAGCTAGTCATTTAGAGGGGATTCCGGGTCCCCTGTGGTGCATACTCGGCATCTTGCTCCATTCCTGGGTGCATTTCTATTTCTATTTAGGAATGTTGGGTGGAGCCAAGTTCGTGGTGGATTGATCCCTTCTGACGCCACTGAAATGAATGGCAGCAGACACAGAAACCCTTTAGGGAGGGGAGGGTGTAGACATGGGGTGAGCCGGGCCCTCGGGGGAAGAAGGACAGCAGTCCAGGCAGCAGGATGGAAGCTGTGAGGCTATGGAGGTGGGAGGGAGCATGCGCAGTGGGAAGGTGGGAGGGAAAAGCAGAGGGCCATTCGTTTGGTGTGATTTCAAAGGACCGAAAAGATGTTTAACATCATTAACCAGGAGGAACATGCAAAGCAGATCCAGGATGAAATAAATGTACGTACCTATTAGGATGGATGGAATAAAAACCACGGGCAGTAGCAAGGGCTGATGAGCGCATGGAACAGCCGGAATTCTCCTGCACTGTGGGGCCAGAGTGCAGAATGGCACATCCGTTCTGAGAATTGTTAGGCAGTTTCCAAACAACGGGCAAGATGCCGAGAATTGGTAGGCAGACGTGGCTTTATGATCAGCAGTAACATGGTATTTATCCTGGAGAGGTGAAAACTACGTTCATACAAAAACCCATTCACACATGTTCCTAGCAATTGTATTTTTGTTTTTTTAATTCTCACCTGGGGACACACTTCGAGAGAGGAAGGGAGAGAGAGAGAAACATCGATTGGTTGCCTTCCACATGTGCCCGGACCAGGGATGGAACCTGCCAGCTTTCGGTGCCCAGGACCATGCTCCCACCAACTGAGCCATCCCAGCGGGCAGCAGCTGTATTTCTGTCGCTTCACGTCGGAAGCAACCACACGTTCTTCAAGAAGTGAGTGGCCAGCCTGCGGTAGATCTGCCGGATGGAATGCTACTCAGCCACGAAAAGGAATGAGCTGTTGATCCACGCAACATGATACCAAGGATAGACCTCACGGTGTCACGCTGACCGACGACAGCCAGTGTCAAATGGCTACATGTGTGTAATTTCACTGCTGTGATTTTCAGGCTGTGGCGGAGCTACCGCGGTGGAGAGCAGACGACGGCCAGGGGTTGGCGTGAAGGCGTGTCCGTGTGGTGCTGGGACAGGCCACCGTCCTGGTTGTGCGACGGGAACTTGACTCCGTATATACGGTAAGTTTTCATGGTATGATACACCAAACGTTTAAAAACAGAGCGAGCCCTTATGAGAACTGATGAAACCCCCCAAAAGACTATTTGAGTCTACTACATGGCACCAATGGCCATTTCCTGCTTTTGACAGCGCACCATGATGACCTAAGGCGCCACGCTGGGGGCCATGGGGGTGTTTGGGAACTCACTGTTGGGTTGCATTTTGAGAGGGAGCCGTTTAGAGAAATGTGGCATGCTGGGTCAAGTTCGTGCCTAGGAGGACACGGCACCTGTACACCAGCATCACCTGTCACACACAGTGCCCAAGGGCCACCCCGGGGACAAGCACAGAGCTCGAGGGCAGGTCAGCGCCTGTGTGACACCGCTGGGCTGCCAGCACTGCCGTGTCGCTGGTGCAGGAGTTCGGGTCTGTGGTAAGTGGCACATGCCTTTGAGTGTGGGACTGAGCATGACTGCGGACCAGAAAGGGTGCGTGGAGATAGACTGAGGACAGGCCCCCGCTGGGGACCCTCCACCCCGCCTGGTGTCCTGGGAGCTTTATTTTAAAGAGGGGCTGCTGAGAGCTGATGGGGAAATTGGCGCCGTGAGTCTACATCCTGACAGAAGCCCAATTCCCCAGCAAGAGCAAGGTCAAGGCTGTTGCCTTAAGCAAGCCAGACAGATAAACGCTCAATACCCACCAAGCACGCAGAAGGAATGAGCCGCTTGGGCAGATGCCAAAAGGCTTCTGTTGATCTTGGGGATGAAACAGAGGTCGGGCAAGGGAACTTCGCTGCAGATGTAAGCGATCAGGTCAAGGGCAGTCCTCCCCCTCTCCTCGTCCTCCCGCACCAGCTACAAAGCAGCTGGGGTCCCCGAGGATGGAGCTCACTTCTGAGCAGGAGGGGCTGAGGGCTCGGATCCCAGCCGCACCACCGGCTTCCCGTGCAGGAAAGGGAAGCCGGAGAAACACAGCTCGGCTCAAAGTCATTTTATCACATTTCTGAGTGTCAGAAATAGAGCAGAAACCGAGGTGTCAAAGACAGGCTTTTACAGGTTTTAGAGAACTTTTAGGAGAGTATCTTTGACTCTGGGGTCAGGAAAGATTTCTTGAATAAGACATCCAGAGCCAAGATCATGGAAGAAAGGGCGGATAATGTTACATTTCCGACAATAGTCAATTCTGTAAACGGAATGGAAACACGGGCCGGGCAGGGAAGGTGTTTAAAATGCATGCCAGCAACATCAAAGATCCATAAGGGTCACAAAGCAATTCACACAGGAAGCAAAACCTGACAGACAAGCAGATAAGTTACGGAGGGGGAGCCCCGAGCCACCACCAACACCCTGCGTTTGGGGCCTCACGGGTGATGGGAAGATGCATATTGAGACAGGAAGCCATCCAGCCGGTCGGGGTGAAGGTCTGATGGGGAAACGTGCCAGGAGCATTGTGCTGACGGAGGACAGGAAACTGGGGGACCACGGGGTAGAGCAGTTTAGCCCAAACTAGAGAAGTGGAAGATGCCTTCAAAAGTGCATTTCTGAGCAAATACCCTTTAGAAAGAAACTCCCACACATGCACACGGGCACACGGATTGGGATGTGCGTTGTGATGTAAACTGAATGACTGGGCTTCTGTGAATAAGAAAATGCAGGGGTGAACCACGGTAGGCCTGGCCGGTGTGTCCCCCCTGAGGGTGGGTCCCCGTGGGAGACCAGTGAGGAGCACATTGGTCCCTGCACCCAGTTCTGAAGGGGGACGAGCTAGGCAGGGTCTCCCCTCGAGGCGAGGGCTGCCCAGTGCTGACCGGTCAGGACCATGGGCAGAGCTGTCTGTCATCACGGGGGCGTCTCCTGCTTCACATCAGACCAGGACACTTCAGAGAGAGAAGGGGGCTGGGACCCAGACAGGAGGCATCATCACAGGGGCACCGTGGGTATGAAGGCACTGTCCCTGCAGGACAGGATGTGGGACGGCCGGTTGTAAAGCCACAGCCCTGGCCCTGCCCTGTGGTTGGGGGTTGAGGGCGTAATGACAGATGTGCGGTGCCTGCAATCAGGATCTTACAGGCTCACTGGACACAAGGCAGGTCGCAGTACCTGGATATAAAGCGTAAAGGTGGGTCCCCGGACCGTCCTCAGAGCCAGCCTGCGTCCAACAACCACAGGGCCTGGGCCAGGGCCATGGACTATGGCGATGGGACCCAGGTCCACACAGCCACCTCCAGCGCAGGCCTGTCCACTTCCCATAGGTCAGCCTGCATGGAAAGTCGCACGGGGCTGTGGACGGTCCTGGGATTCGCCTTTACGCTGTGGTCCATGAAGCCCGTGTGTCCCACCGGGCGCGGGTGAAGTTGCGGGGCGGGCTGCGGGGCGGGCTGCGACAGCCTGGGAGCCCTGCCAGGACACGCTGCTCTGAAACGCTACCATCAAAATCACTTCTTCACAGTTTATTGCCCTCACAATTTGAAAGGAGAAATCTATTGATAGCTCCAATTTACTCGCTTACCTACGCAGACTCCCATTCTGAGCACTGACTCTCAGATGTGTCTCCAGGAGGAAAATGTTCAAATGGTGACGGATTTTCTGTGCAAACCATCGAGGCCGGCGGCAGGCCAAGTACGGCCTCGCCCAGGGCCCCCTCGGAGCAGCGAGGGGCAGCCCGCCAGCCTCCCCCCGCCCCCGGTGCAGAGCGCCCCGTCCCAGGGAGGGTTCTGTGCTATGCTGGAGAAATCCCCTGCGTCCTGTGTGTGGGGGGCCAGGAGCACGCGTCTGAGGGGCCCCCGGGCTCCCGGGCGAAGCCAGGTTTCCTCTGTGGCCTTGGGTCCCCCCTGAATCGCCTCGATTTTTTTTCCAACCCCTTGAGCCAGGAATCAGCCTCAGAACGGAGCCGGGCCGGTCCTCCTGTCCGGGTCCCGGCTCTGTCTGCAGCGGCTTTTAGTGCCGCGGGCGGGGGCAGCCCCTTGTGTGCCATGAAGGCTGCGTGTGAACGTCACCCCGACGCCAGGTGACGGCAACCCTGGCTGCCGCCCTTAAATGAGAGGCAGTGGGGGTGGTAGATGCAGGGGGTGAGTTTGACAGGGTGTTGTGCCAAGTTTAAAGAAAGGATCTTTTGGGGATTAGTGTCACCCCACGAGGCTTCGTAGCGAACTGTTAGATATGACAGGCTCTGCGTACATAATCCTGAGCTCAGGGCAGCCAGGCGTGAAGCTCAAAGAGCCAGCGGGCACCCTGCGGGGCCGTCCTGTGGGAGCGCCACGTCCTTGGGGCCCAGGACCCAGGAAGGACATGGCCGTGGGGAGGGGCGTGCGCACCCTGTTTCTCCACTCCATCCCCCTTTGGGGCTCCACCCCCAGCGTGACCTCTAGGGGCTGCAGGGTCCCCCGCCGTGGAGCTGCCTCTGGGGAACAGGTTCTCAGACTCTGCCCTGTGGGAACCCCTTTCACGTCCCGCGTGGTTCAGGGTTCCGGTTCAGGGTTCGGGTTCTGGAGAAGGCCGCACACAAATGAAAAGAGACTTGGAAAAGTATTAATTTGGGAATATTGGGGGCCAGGCGGGAGCCCAACTCTAGTGGAAGGACTACCCTTTGCTCTGGCCTTGCAATCCCTTTTATTGATTCTATGGGATCCGCCCATAACCTTTAGGCAGGAAATTCCAATAACAGAAATTTACATAGGAGAAACAGAGGTGGAGGCTGCTTCAGCTAACAATGTTTCAGCTAAACAGTGAGTGATTAAAACATTGAAGGTTGTTGACCAGCCTTCCCAGTTTCCTGGCCACATCTTTCTATTAGTGGTAGAATGATTGGTTTCCGGCACTGCCCACCCAGAGCGGCACGTCGCCCGCCAGCTCAGGGCTGAGAGCAGCTGGAACCCTGAGCCGAGGCGCCCGCTGCAGGTGCCCTTCGAGAGCCCTGCCCAGGAGGCCACCCACAGGGAGCTCGCTGCTCCCCACCCCCCCAAACCTGGGCACACCCTTTCATCTCCCTGGGACACTTGCCTTCTCCGGCCTCGTCATGGGGATCGGAGCCCCTCCCTCCCTCCCGCCCTGCTGTTCTGTTCGGGAAGGCGCTGCCTCAGTCACTCGGCTCCTCGGGGACCAGGCTGTGCCCCCTGGGTGGTCCTTCCCGCCAGGGCCACGGTGGGAGAGGCACAGGCTGATCCGGGCGTCACGGCTTCCCTTCTGCCTCGTAAGAGCTGCGGGTCTGGTTGACCACAGAGCTGGTGGCCGCGCTAGGATTCTGAGGGTCCCCTCCTCCCCTTGAGCTGGTCCCGTGCCTGAGGGAGACTGTGCTTCCTGCCTGTGACAGTGGGTACGAGGCACCCGTGGGATCCGTGGGCTCCACAGCGTGGCTGGGTATCCACAGGGCGGGGGAAATTCGGGGAAGGTGGCTGCTCCATCGTGGCCCTGCTGTGTCTCCAGCACAGGGTGACGGAGGGGCAGCTGTGGCTGATGGGGCAGCCCAGGGATAAGGGGTCCCCTCAGACTGCCCGTGCAGGCTCCCCACATTCAGGGTGTGGAGCCCACACTGGCCCTAAAAGGAGGGTGGGAAGTGGGTTCTGTCCAATCTGACTAGTCCCAGACCCCTACTCCCCCTGCCTCTCCCCAACCCCCTGTCAAACGGCACCCTGACGCCCGCCTCCACCTGCCAGGTGGTGACAGACCCCGTGTGGGGCACAGGGCCTGGCTGGTCATGGCCTCGCTCCCAGGCCTGTGTTCCACAAGAACTGGGTCTTAGGGGGAGGACAGGCAACCCTCTCTTCTCACACGGATGGCTCAGCTGCACGCGTGGCACATAAGCAGGTGCACACGTGCCTGTGGCAGCGACGGCTCCTGGTGGCAACGCCAGGGACACATCTGCAGAGGCTCCTGAGGGTCATGAGGAGCAAAGGGCTCGGGGACCCAGAGGAGAGAGAGACCTTGGGACCCTCGGGCACACGGGGCTCCATGACCGGAGTTAGGGCTGTGTGAGGGGACAGCGAGGTCACTCCGGACCCCGAGGATGGCACCGGACAGCGGCAGGCACAGCCAGGGGCATGACAGGGAGGCCCTTTCCACCCAGGGACCCGCTCAGGACATGTGTCCCACTCTCTGGACGGCCAGAAGGGGAGGCAGAGACGCCTGGGCTCCTGGGCCTCTCCGGGCGCACGGGCCTCCCCTCTGATTCTCTGCTTTAACCCACAGAGGGGCAGCTGGCCGCAGTCCGTCTTCCTTCCAGGGTCCCCGCCCCAGGCTGCAGGAGCCGCTGGGATTTCCGTGTGTTTGTGGGGACCCGGGGGACGCAGTGACTGGCTGGGGCGGGGGAATGAGGGGGGATGATTGAACACGGGCCTGGGCTTCCAGGCGGCTCCTGGGAGCACAGATAGGCCTCCTCCCGGAGGGACGCCCACGGCAAGTGCGGGCGAGGTTGCCGGCTCCAAGTGTCACTTTAAATGAAAATGAAAGCTCCCTCCTGAGGCCGATTCGCAGGCTCGGTGACACCGCGGGGAGATAATGGCGAGGATGCATTAGCGTGATAAATAAGAAGCTGCTGCCGCTTGAAAAATGACAAGGCAACCATTTGGGCCTTTTTACTGAGTGCAGCTGGCGCGGGGCGGAACCGTCGGGGGAGATAATGGAGTGCGGGAGGCTGGCCTGTCGCCATCGGCACTCAGCGCACCGGGCCGGGAGGGCAGGATGGCTCTGCCCCGACAGCCGTCCACCCGCGTTGCTGAGGCTCGGGGACCGTGGCGGCACCAGGTAGGGAGCGCGTGGTCACAGTTGAGAAAGACGGGGGCAGTGACCCTGGGACTCCAACCCTCCACCGTGGGAGGGGGTCGAACTTGCCTTTGCTTAATTGACAAGAACTTCTTACAAATGAACCTTAATTCACAGCCCAGCGGTCAAAAAACATTTGTTGTTAATCCTCGCCCAAGGATATTTTTTCTACTGTTTTCAGGCCTGCGCTGGTGGGCACTGACCGTGGTAAAAACGTTCAAAACAAATTAAACCAGAATTTTTAGAGAGAGTGGAAGGGAGGGGGAGAGACAGAGAGAGAGAAACATCAATGTGAGAGAGACACATCGACTGGTTGTCTCCTGCATGCACCCCGGCCAGGGCCAGGGCCAGGGCCAGAGCCTGCAACCCAGGTACGTGCATTGACCGGAATTGAAGCCATGACCCTTCAGTCTGCCGGTTGACGTTCCAACCACTGAACCAAACAGGCCAGGGCAACAACAACAAAAAAACTTTTTTAAAATTAAAAACTGAAACAAGAACCAACAGTAAACCAGGAAGCAGGGCTCTGGGCTGTGACGTTCATGCAACCTTCACGCTGGACCTGAAGCTGCTGGCCGGGGCTCTGGGCTCGGCCCAGCAGGCCTCTGCTCACCTCATTCGGGGTGGGAGGTGTAGACCAGGGGTCCTCAAACTACGGCCCGCGGGCCACATGCGGCCCGCCGAGGACATTTATCCGGCCCGCCGGGTGCGGCTGCCTGTCCTGCTTAGCAGCCGACTCATCCCAGGCCCGCAGTGCGCATAGGAATTTGTTCATAGTTTTTTTTAAAACTATAGTCCAGCCCTCCAACGGTCTGAGGGACAGTGAACTGGCCCCCTGTTTAAAAAGTTTGAGGACCCCTGGTGTAGACAGTGGGCTCAGGGTCACTGACCGGAGCCCACCTGCTATGTTCCCGAAGTCCACTGGCGTCCCTCTCTCCTGGGACACAATGTGTGTGAGCGGTGAGCTGCCTCATCAGATGGCAGGACTCAGAAGACGTGGGTGTGATGCCCGATATATACTCACTCCGGAGAGTTGGGGGATTTTTCTGCCTTTATGTCTGTAATTGTTCTACAGATTTGCTTGTGCAAGGAGGCTGACAAATAAGGGACTGGCTAAGAAAGGTGGGGTGTCCAGCTTCGGGACGGGCTGTGTAGACAGACCTGCAGGTGGGGGCCAGGCCTTCTGATGGAGTTTCCTGATCTCCTGCCTTTTCATTCTTCCCGGACAGCTCCCTCCAGGGCCAAGGCCAGCCCGGTGCTCGGCGCCCATCCTGCCGCGGGGAGTAGAAGTGGTGCATGAAGCTCACGGATAGAAGGGAACGGTCCCCAGGGAGCAGAGGTGAGTCGTGACAGCTGGTGCCATCCTGCGGCCAGGCTGTGGCCCTCGTGGACGCCGAGCCTCGGGGGATGCGGTGAGCTGGCCTCCTGCCTGGTCTCTGGGTCCTGGAGAAGGTAAGTGGACACCCCCTCCCCGCTCCTACCATGGCTCTGCATGTCACCGTCACTCTTCTCAGGCCTGCTCTGGTGGGCACTGACCGCGGTCAAACTTTCAAAACAAACTAAACCAGATACTTAGAATCAAATTTTACACTCCCACGCGCTTGCTGGACCTCAGTAACAGCCTTCTAAGATGTTACTAGTGTTACCCTATTTTTTCTGAAAAGTCTGTCCTCAAATAGAGGCACTCTTTATAGATGGTATCTGACCGGTCCAAGATAAAACACCATTTCTGACCAGAGGAAACACGGCAGAAATTCATCTGTGTTCTATCGGCAGTCTCCGTGTGGCTTACGACTCAACCACAAAACCACTCATAATCACAGGATGCCATTTCTATCTCCCCCTCCCCCCCCCCGCCCCCAGCTAAGATTCCTGGCATCCCCCCGTTTCCAAATCACTTGTATTGGCATCTGGATAGATGAAGGAATAAGTAATATTTCTAGGGAGAAAATTAATTTTGAAAATAATTAAAGATGATTAGCTCCTGGTTGAATACAAAAGAGGTTTACTTTCCCCCAGATGTCACCCTGAGTGTTCGACATGCCACCTCAGGGGCCAGGAAACGGGAGGAGACCAATTCCAATCACGGGAATAAAAAAACAAACAAAACCAGAATCCTTTTCCGAGTCACTGCTGATGGCCTGTGGGAGATTATTATTTCAAGGCTCCTTCTTTATTCACAGCTGACAATTGTAGAGGGAAGGAAAAAGGCTTTGTCCTTGAAGCTCACAGACTCAGAGAATATAAAACACACTCCGTTCCTGTAACATTAATAAGTTGAAATAGAGGACTGAGGTTGGACACGTTTCGGTGTGAGAGCTGAGCTCTGATTTCTGAGCTCTTTGGTCTAATGGCCCAGGGACCGGTGACATGCTGCAGAATAACTCGTAACCATTACCGGCACATCAGGAAGGGAAACCCCTCCCGAGCCTTACTCTTAAGGTGAGCGAAACGTCCCCGTTAGAGATGCTAACAGCATGTCTGGTTGAAGTGGGGTGTGGTCCCAGCGCCGGAAGCCTCAGTGCGCAGGGCTAGGTCCCCTCCGGGTCACACACTGCCCGCCCTGGGTCCCTCTCGGAGTCCTGATCAACAGACCCTTCTGAGGGTCATCCTTGTTGCTGTCCATTCACAGGCGGAAGCCCTGCTCATTCAGCAGCTTTGCAGATGGACACCTCGCCTTGTCTGAGGTCTTCCAGACCACCCACCATCCGCAGGGTCCCCAGGGGTGTGTCGCCACCTCACAACCCAGGGCTCGATGCACTCGGACATGCTGTCCTTTCATGGGGATGCTGGAATGTTAACTTGCAGACTAAACAGAGACAAAAGGTAACACAGGTTCTTTAAAACACTTGAACTCTGATCATGACCCCCCTCCCCCCGCCCCCATTAACTCTCTGTTGCTGTTCACCATTCTAGCTCCTTTTACCCCCAGAAATCAGGCACTTATGCAATTTCTACACAGTCCGTTTCACGTTGGGTATCACCACATGCATCAATGTCGGCGCACAACACTGCTTCTTGGATCTGGCTCTGAGACCGAGGGTTCTTGGAGAATGTCCCTAGGATTCGCTGCAGTAGGTGGGAGAGTCGGGAACTTTCCTAGTTGATTCTTCTGGGAACATTTTTTTTTTTTAATTTCAATGTGGTTCTACAGTGCAATGAATTTGCTGTGTCTGCAATCTTAAATGGTTAGTTTTGTTCCTTAACATTTTGGAGATGTTTTCCATCGTCTTCTAGACTCCACGTTTGCTCTTGGGAAACCTGCTGTCAATCTTACTGCTGCTGCTTCATTGTTTCTTTCCACTGCTTTCACGATTTTCTCTGAAGGTAAGGTGCTGTGGTTTCACTAACTATGGCTTATTGATACATTGTATCTGCTTAGTTACCCTTCTGAAACACTTCTGATTCCCATGATTTCTTAATAAGTTGATAAAAATGTTAGCTAAATCTCTATAAACGTTGCTGCTTTCTCATTCCCTCTGCATCTCTGACTCTATACATGTCAGAAATTCTCACCCTACCCTCTTTCCTCGCGTCTTCCCCTCCTCTGTCTTTCCTGTAATTTCTTAGCTTGGTCTTCTAGTTCACTAAATTTACCTTCAGTTGTTTCCACTTTATTATTTCATTCTTTTGCCAATTTTTCAATATTTAATATTTTTTTAAACCACATGAAGGTCTATTTAGGTAGCTTTTATATTTGACTAGTCTTTTCTAATTTAAAGTTTTTTTCTTACTCTATTAAATGCACACACCGCTTGGAGGAATGGGTTTCGTTCCAAGCCACCGCAATCGAGTGACTGTCGCGATAAAGTGAGTCCTACAATGTCTTGGTTCCCATAGGCATATGGAAGTCACGTTTACACTATACGTAGTCCATTAGGTGTGCACCAGCTCTGTGTGTAAGAATGTACATCGCTTCATTAGAAAGAACTTTATTGCTAAAAAAAAAAAAAAAATGCTCACCGTTTTCCTGGTGGAGGGTCTCACTTTCCATTTGTAAAAAAAACGCCATCTCTGCAGAGCACAATAAAGCAAGGTGTGCCGTCCCTCACCCTCCCTTTTTACTATTTTAAGCACATAAAGCACGTTGCGTTTTACACTGTTCTGCTGACGCCAGTGCTGCGAGCTTTGCACATCCAGCTCCCGCCTCCCGTTTGCCGCTCCTATTCCTGGTGTCCTGTTTCCTCACGTGGTGTGGAACTTTCACTTATTAAATTTTACTTTCTATTTTAGGCTCACATTTGATGGAGCCTTAACTGTGAGAGCTCCCAGGGGCCAGGGAGGGAAGGCGAATTCCCTTAGATAATGGATTTCTGCTGCCCCCAGGCATGTGAGAACACCGCTCACCTGCACCTACTTTTAAGTAAATTCTTGATTTATTTATTTATTTTTTGGACCAACTGTGTAGTATAAATTCAGCCCCATAACTTAAGCAGGGGTCACATGGCGACTACAGATTCTCAGAGGAGATTCCCCCACCCCATCACGCAGGTACGTTTTCTTATATTCCTTCTTACAAGGGGAGGGGGCTATTTTTTTTCTAGTCGGTTCTTCCAGTTCTGGCTTTCTGCCGCAGACTCCTGTCAAACTTGCCCTGCGGGCGGGACCTTGGGTTTTGTCTCGGGGTCACCAGGGAGGATGTCGCCAGGGCAGCTGTGGCCTCCGAGGTGACTTATTTCTCTGACTTCCTGCTTCCCCGGTGTTTGCCTCTGAGGGTGTTCTTTGCCTCTTTGCCAGCTCAGAGATGTGCATGGGGAGATGTGTGTTATGTTTTAGGCGGCGCGTTCACCTGTATTGAAGGGGGCGGGTTGCTGAGCTTCTCGGGTCCGCGATCTTGCAGAGGGAGGCGCACCGGGCGGCTGTCCTTGTGTAATCTGGACGGCACAGGCCCACGGCAGCCTCATCTCCCAGCGGGACGGCAAGCCTCTGGGGCACTGGCGGCCTCATCCTGGAAGCATCCCTGCCGCCGCTCTCTGCTGCTGCAGCGGGCATCCCGGACCTCATCCGGAAACCCACGCATCCACCTCCCTTTCACCCGCGTGCACGCACAAAATGGAGCCGTGGAGACGAGTCGTGTTTTAGTGGAGAAAATGGACAAAAGCTGATTACTGCAGTGGCGTTCTGTGATGGCTGACACGGGGTCCGTGCTAGAAAACAGCAAAACAGAGAGAAGGGGGAAATAACACCGACAACACAATCTCCACCCTGTCTTCGTGTCCAGGATAGCTCTTCCTTGGGGAGCGGGGGGAGGGGGGGGGGAGGGGCTGGCTCCTCTACCTGCTGCCCCGGCCCCCTCTCTGAGCTTCCCCCTGATGGCGCCATTGACCTCACAGGACAGAGAGACAGATGGCTGTCTGACCCCAGAGGCATAGTGTGGCGGCTGAGGCTCATCTTCGCTCGAGCCAGACCGTGTGGGTTCAATACCAGCTCTGCCAGGGACCAGCTGTGAGACTTTGGGGATGTGCCTGAGCCTCCCTCTATGGCATTAAACCCAACGAAGTGTCTCCCCATGTGGGTGGACTCACCCGCGTGAACCAAACAGCAGACCGCGCTGGGTTCTCCTGTCCACGGAGACCAGCATGAAGCGGAGCCCGGCTCACTCCCCTCTGCCTCCCTCTTGCTGGCCGGGATGACGCCCTCAGGCACAGTCTAGCTCGCTCCTCGGGCTCCGCGGCCCGGGGGCCCGGGTTCAGAAAGTGCCTTGTCTCCTCTGTTGACATTTGGAGTATTTTCCTGATGAGAAAGTTGGGATATCCATGTGGCAAAATACTGCCTTGCACATAGTAGGGCTCCACGAGAGTAAGCTTTTATTAGAACACAAGCTTTTTCCTTTCTATTTTATTTACTTACATTTTATAATAGTGTACACACCTGCAAATCCACTATACTGCCACATAAAAGATGAGCATCTTGACCAAAAATATCAACACTAGAGCCTCCGTCTCCTCCTTCCCCCCAAAGTAAACACCTCCAATCCCACATCCACCATCCTCCTCATACTTCTCCAAAAACCACGTTTTAATGTCATTATTTTAACGCTATATAAACGGTATTTTTCCTGCGTGTGATCTTTTGGGACTTAATTGTTCACTTACCATTATGCTGCTCAGGTTAAGCCGTACTGGGTGGTGGTTGCATTTCTTCAGACACTTGGATTGAAACACCTACCTAGCAGCCTGCACCCCCGTTTCTTCATCCATTCCCCTGCCGATGGGCGTCTGGCTAACGCCTGTCTCTAGGTGTTCCCAGGCCAGAGTTCCCCGCGGGCATTTACCGAGGAGTCTGTGGAGTAGATGAGTTTTAGGAGAACATGTCCAACTGTTTTCAGAGTAACTAGACGAATTAATACCCCCACCAGCAATGGACAGGAGGTCCCGGGGCCCGCCCCCATCCACACCTGGTATTGCATTTCCCGGTGCTGAGCACAGCCTCCCAGGTTGCTCAGCCAGAAAGCCTTTCCCAGAGGGCGGGGGAGGGTCCCTTCCTAAAGAGACCACTCTCTACCTCTCCCTGGAGGCAAAGCTGGCTCTGATGACCATGTGGATGCTTGGGAGATGTCACCAACAGTGCAAACAGAAAAGGGCTTTAGCCCTAACCGGTGTGGCTCAGTGGATAGAGCGTTGGCCTGCGGACTGAAGGGTCCCAGGTTCGATTCCGGTCAAGGGCATGTGCCTTGATTGCGGGCACATCCCCAGTAGGAGGTGTGCAGGAGGCAGCGGATCGATGTTTCTCTCTCATCGATGTTTCTAACTCTCTATCCCTCTCCCTTCCTCTCTGAAAAAAATCAATAAAATATATTTAAAAGAAAAGGGCTTTAACATGGTCTGAGCCACACAAAACACGGCCATTGCATGGGGTTTTGCACTGAGCCCTGCGTTAGGGCCTAGCATTCAGAAATGAACAAAAATCCCAGCCTCTCAGGTGCTGCAATCAGTTCAGATTCTGGAGAGTTTAAGCACTGAGGTTGGTCCCAGGATTTAACAAAAACCCACAGGCGCTGCCCACGTGATCTGGCACTAATGGAGGACCGGGGCAGGCTCCAACCCCATCACCGGATCGGTGAGCGAACCTCTCCAGGCCCCCAGCCTCAGCCTCCCCCCTCTGATGGGCCCTCCGTCCCGCTCTCCTGCTCTAAGAGGACCCTCTCCAACACCGTGACTCCTCTGACATTGACTGGAGCAGGAGGGTTTGCGGGCAGTGAATCAGGGGTGTGTGCAAGCTGGGGGTGTCGCCGCCACCTTGCCCGGACCCCGGGCCTGTGATGTCGCCGCCACCTTGCCCGGACCCCGGGCCTGGGCACTGGGGGTGGGCAGGCAGGTGCTCCCCTGCAGGTGGGGCCCGGGCAGGGCTGCTTGCTTCGCCTCACCTGTCCAAGGGCCCGCGTCAGCGAGCGCAGGGCGCGACGTCCCCAAGGCCTCTGTGGGGCTCGGCTCTTTTCCTCTGGAGGGCAAATATGATTTCTCTCCTTGTGGCTGGAACCCAAAGCAGACTCCTAAAAGCCATAAATATCTAATTACGGTTGCTCTATGCATTTAGCACAAAACT
Organism: Plecotus auritus; assembly: GCF_963455305.1. NCBI lineage: Eukaryota > Metazoa > Chordata > Mammalia > Chiroptera > Vespertilionidae > Plecotus > Plecotus auritus. The sequence continues at coordinate 5,270,037 of NC_137783.1, read as the reverse complement.
TGTGATTTAGATGTGTTCCGTGGTGAGCCTCTGTGTTTTCATTCCCAGGAGGTAAAATCCATCCATATTTCAGCACCTCAAGGTCAATGGACAGGGAATTCAACTTCACAACTAAACAGCATATTGATTAATGCGAAGAAAACGATCTTCCTCAGAACAGGTTCCCGTGTCCTCCGGGGTGGATGGCCAACGCGCCCGGAATTACCTGTCCGACCGGCCCCCCGTGGCCTCGAACATCCCCGTCTGGACGTGACCCCTAGTTCTGTGAGATTCTGGTTGCCTCTGTCTCACCTTTGGTCCATTCACCTTTCACCTTGGATCTGCAGGGCCACTCCCTGCATCCCTGCATCCCTGCACCCCAACCCTGGACAGCGGGGCAGGCAGAGGGGCCCCCGGAGCCTCCGTTCTGGCCACACTGACCTGCCTTTGCCAAGAGAAAGTGCTCATCACCGGCTTGCCTTCCATTTTCAAATAGAGAGAGGCCTCCCTGTCACATGTCTGTCTTCCTGCCTCTCCCTTCCCCCACTTCTACCCAAATGGAGCTAAGCCGCTGTCCCACATGGGACCCTGCAACCACTGGGCTGAGCCGCCCCTCCCTCCCTTCCCGGAGCCTGTCTTGGTTAGCCTCCCGCTGTGGCTGCCTGCCCGCTTCCCTCCGTCCCCCGCGGAGTGCCAGCGGGTATCTCAGCACAGGAAGTAACAGACACGCTGGCAAAACCCACATCTCCCCTCCATGCACTCCTGGCGCTGCCGGCTCCTCACTGCCGTGGGAATGCAATGCCACCTCCCAGCCAGGACCCGCTGCTTCGCATGGGGCCAGGCTCAGAGGTCAGGCGTCTGCCCGGCTACCCTGTGCCGTGGGTCCACCTGGTGTCCCATGCGTGGAGGGGGCCCTCCCAGAAGGAGCCCCAGGGGCTCATAGTTGGGACCACCCTGTGATCCTCGAAGGAGCATCGGGACCCAAAGCAATTGGCTAGCTTAGCTCGCGAGGCAACATCCTTCAGAAAAGGCAAGATCCAGTGTGAGGGGTTCCGTGGGCTCAGACACCATGTGATCGAAACCCCAGGAACAGGACGGAACCTCAGCAACAACCGTTTGTGGGCGCAGTAACTACACTCTGGTTCTGGCACCTCTTCACGCAGTCACAGAGGAGGCTTTGTGTGTCTGTGTGCTTTTAAATCGACAAGTGGAGGCAAATGATTAAGGCTATTGTCACCATCAGGTTGAGTTTCTAGCTTTCGCCTCGGCCTTAAATATGGCTTTTAAAACATTCTAAGAATCCGAAGTCAGTGTAATTTAACCAGATCTTTAGCAAAAATCTTTTAGAGGTTAATGACAGCGTGGCTGAGCTGAGCTGTGTCACAGATAACAATCACAAAATCTGGACTAAAAAATGTATTTGTTAAAGGCTCTCTTTGCAGGACCTGGAGAAAGACCTTGGATAGGCAATTACTGCTCAGCGGGTGCAGAGTTTCCGTTTGGGGTGATAAACAATGTTTGAACTAGATAGTAGTGGTCACCAAACACGTGACTGAAATTATACTATGAAATTGTCTGCTTACATGGAAAATTATAATATATATATATATATATATATATATATATATATATATATATATATTACTATAATAAAAAGGGTACATGGGTGTATAAAATTATATCTCTATAAACTGTCAGTAGGCATATAGGCAAACTCTAACCATGAGAAAGCAGGAGTGGCTACATTACTAATAACATGCAAACCAGATCCGAGGACGAGCGATACTACCGAAGGCCAGATAACGTTTGCCGAGAAAAGGGTCCTACATCAGAAAGGCCTAACAACCGAGGTGTGTGTGCCTCATAATAGAAGTTCAAATGTTTGAAGCAAAAACTGAGCTAAAGGGAGAAATAGGTGAGTCACAGCGCACTGTCAGGTAGCAAACGTGCCAAAACTCTCAGGGCTGAATCTACCGTCAATCAGCGGGCCCCACGGCCCCCCTGCGGGCTCTCCACACCCGTCCTATGCTCCTGCTCCTCGTGGGGGGCTGTTTCTCACCGAGCACTCACGTCCCTCCTGAGCTCCCGAACCAGCTGCCTCCGCGTCTCATCGGCCCCTGCGAATGGGATCCCGAGGGGAAGCCGGGGAGCCTTTAGGACGAGACGCTGAGGCAGGAAGTAGCTTTCTCAGCCTCTGGACCGGAGACCGCACCACCTCCCAATGCCCAGGGCTGCGCGCACGCACCTTCTACTGTTCCAGGTTTCCTTCCCCTCCTCCGTGCTTAATTCCGAGCCATATAACCTGAGTGGCGTTATCTGATTTCTCAACATAATAACATGTTCTACATTGTGATATGAGGCAACACAGAGGAATGCGAATTTGTGATTAGAATAGGGAGATTGTCTCATTTCTGCTGTTTTGTTCTCATTTTAAATTTGACAAATGGAACACTGAATGGAATACCGAAACCCTGGCAGTGTACATTATTGACTTGATTCATTTGCTTATGCATTCATTCGGGCGAACAATGCCTTTGCATGTGGAGGCCGGACAACAGGCGGACCCACTTAGCATTCAGGGAGGGGAGCCGTTAGTGCGCGGCTTCCGCACACGGCACCTCAGAGGCCGGGCCCCCTTCTCCTCTCTCTCTCTTTCTTTTTTTAAATATAGTGTTATTGATTTCAGAGAGGCAGGGAGAGGGAGAGAGAAACATCAATGATGAGAGAGAATCACTGATCGGCTGCCTCCTGCACGCCCCCTACTGGGGATTGAGCCCACAACCCGGGCATGTGCCCTGACCGGGAATAGAACCTGGGACCCTTCAGTCCACAGGCCGATGCTCTATCCACTGAGCCAAGCCGGCTAGGACAAGGCCTCCTCCTCCTCTTTGCTTGGACCTGGGCTCTCAGAGGGGTGACCCCCCCCCCTTCTTACAGCCCCACCCCAACCCACACCCACCACTCTGCTGGCCTGGGGCCCATTCTAGCCTCAGCAAGATGAATAGGTCCCATCTCCAACCAGGGGTCTCGTCTCTCCCCACGTGACTTTCGCTCGCCTCCTCGCCCTAGGGGCTCTGGCTTACCAAGTGGTCCCCAGCGAGTATGGGAAGTGGGGTGGGCTGAACAGTGCCCCCCAAAGATGTCCTGCCCACCTCTACCTGGGAACGTGACCTTATTTGAAACAGGGTCTTTGCAGATGTAAGTAACATAAGGTCTCATGATGAGACCCCCTGCCTTTAGGGCAAACCTTGAATCAAAGGCAGAGATGGGTGTCCTGAGAGATGGAAGAGGGGGTTTACAAGGGGGAACATGGGCAGAAGAAGGCGTGTGAAGACAGAGGTCACCATTAGAGGGACGTGTCTACAGCCAGGGGTCGCCAAGGCCTGCTCAAGCCGTCCTCCCTCGGCACCTGCAGAAGGAACCGGCCTGCCCACGCTGTGGCTCGGCCTCCTGCCTCCAGCGCTCGGCGAGGGGAGCCCACGGAAGCCGCCCAGTGCACGCTCTCTGCTCCTGCAGCCCCGCTGACTCACAGGGGCCGCCACGTTCTGCCCACACAGGCTCCACTCCTTGGCCGAGGTCCCCACGGGGCAGCCATGGCTCTCATTCCTCCACCCCTCTCCGCATCCGGTCCTCGGCTCCTGGTGAAATGAATGCCCACTGCCTCAAGCCAAACAAAGCCACAGGGGAGAGCACCTGTCCCCTATCACAGCCTCAGGCTGGTGTTCCGCCTGCCGCCTGCAGGGGGAGCTCCTGAGGAAACCACCCCTCAGGGCGGGGAGGCGGTGCTGGCAGTGTCTTGCAACTCTCCAGGCCTGTGGTCGGCAAACTGTGGCTCGTGAGCCACATGCGGCTCTTTGGCCCCTTGAGTGTGGCTCTTCCACAAAATACCACAGCCTGGGCGAGTCTATTTTGAAGAAGTGGCGTTAGAAGAAGTTTAAGTTTAAAAAATTTGGCTCTCCAAAGAAATTTCAATCGTTGTACTGTTGATATTTGGCTCTGTTGACTAATGAGTTTGCCGACCACTGCTCCAGGCCATCCGTTTCCCTGAGCTCAGGTGAAGGGGTCGGGATCCTCCAAGGCTGCACGAGTGTCCCCTCCTGGACCGCCCAGGTGGCTCCCGGCAGGATGGATGGGCGTGGGGGAAGCACACCTGGGACCAATCACATGCCTGGAAAGACTCGAGCTCTTCACTGGAACCACGGAATCAGCTCTTGCGTTCTCCTTAAATCATTCTGATATTTTTTTTTTTACTGCAAAATTCTCTATTTGGCAACAGGAAGCGATTCTGGAAGTTTCTCCCAAATTGGCAAAGCTTTTAAAGCTGCCTGTGGCTGAGATGGACGGGCCTGAGTGAGTGGCTCACCGGGGCCTCACAGGCTGCGAGGATGATGAGCTGCCTGGTCTGGGCCGAGCCAACACGCGCGAACAGGGAGACGCGCGCTCGGACGGCCTGTTTCTCAGCCGGTGAAACGGCATAAAGCGGTCACAGAAACAGGTGGCCGGCTGGCATTCGTGTTTCAATGTGTCCAGAATTAATTGGCTTATGTGTCTGCTGGCACTGGGTCCTGACAAGATGCTGCAGGAAATGCTTTGAAACAGCTCCCACTGCGCCGAGGCAGACGGCACACGCTTGCGTATTCAGTGGGCAACGCAGCCCATAACCCTCCTCCACACTGCGCCGCGGTCCCAGCTGGGAAGTTCAAAAGAAAACCGTTTCCCACAGGCCGAGCGGGTCGCTCTTGTTCTCGTTGTTTCTCGGATGGGAATTTTGTGGCGAGCATTGGCTTGTTTACAAATGTTTTCAATGAAAGCCGAGAGGGGCTGGGAGTCAGGCCTTTGGACAAACAGCTTGTCATTTTAAAAGGCATTTCCCAAATGTGTGACATGCCGGGAGTCTTTCTGGCCAATTCTGTCCTGGGAGGAGTGGGGAGAGGGGAGCCACACCGAGATTTGGGGAGACTCTAGAGGAGTCCACTCAGGGAGGGGGGGGGAGGGCCTGGAAGGCCTGCTCTGACCCAGGGCCATGGGTCCAACAAGCCCCCAGGCTCATGCAGACACAGTCACACACACGGCCAAGGTGGCAGCTTGTATGTTTATCCCAAATCGGCAACTTCATGCCCAGGACTCTCCACCTCGCTCCGTGGGGGGGTCGGGGGCAGTGTTTACCGCTAAGCGGCTGGCTCTGGGTCTGGCTGGTCCGCAGCCCAGCCCAGGAGGGGGCGCCCCGGATGGAGGAGGCTGGGGACACATCAAACAGCGCCAGGCCCCACGTACCTACCTGGTGGTGGTCAGGGTGTGGGGTGCACTCCTCTGTGTGGGGCCCAAACTCAGGGCTGCGGACACAGGGATCCCGCTGCTGCCCAGAAGCGTCCTTCCCAGTGGACCTTGCGGGGCTGACCCCGCCCCCTGCCAGCCCCTTCTCCTCCGGGCTCCGCATGGGTGGGCTCTCATCCGCCCAGATGCAGGTTTGGAGGTAATTGAAGCCGCCCTTGTCTGGCTCCAGGTGCCCCTGATAGAGCTGGAGGCCTCGTGGAGACAGCACGAGGGCTCCCCCTCCCCGGGGAGACGGGATGCTCAGGTGCCCACTGATGGGTCTCCCACAGGAAATGCATGGATCTCTGGCCCCAGCAGCCTGCTTGGAAGACAAAGCACTGACTTGCCAAGCCCTGGAAGCGTCTCTGAAGAAGACCTCATCCTGGGGTCGCTGCGCCCGCCCTGGGGCCTCAGAATGGGGATGTGCGTGGCCCCGGGGCTGGGCCACCTTGGACCTGGGGGAAAGGTGGTGTTTTTCCCTCGTGAGCACTTGAGGGGACCCTGCCGGTTCCAGGAACCCAGGGATCTGACTCCATGGTCCAAGTGGGAACCACCTGGAGGCTGACCCATTGGCTCTGGGGTGCGGCATCAGACTCACCACCAGGTCTCATGGCGGCATAGACCGAGCCTGGGAGCCCAGCTCCTGAAGCAGCCAGACTCATCAGACATCCGCACCCACTTCAGGGCAGGCCACCGAGCGGGGAACACGTTTGTTATAAACATAGAAAGGCACGCACACAGGGAGACCACCCCGATTTACAGGGGCGCGTCCACCCTCGCTCACCATCCCGCCAAGCGGTTCTGCCCACCGTTTGCCAGGGGAGGGAGAGGAGAGACATCGCTTTGCAGAAATCGTGCCGGGACATTGTTTTCATTGAGCAATCGTCCGCTCCTCAGAACCCCGCAGGCCTGGAGACAGTAAGAAGTGATGCTCGGGACCGGCTGAAATAATACATTGATTTCTTTATCCCGCTTGACTCTGTGCCACTGCGAGTCATATTTCCTGCGGTACCCAGTAAATGACGGCGTCTGGTTGGCCTTTCCCCCCCGTGGACCGCTCACACCGCCCATCCATCACTGGGATGAAGGCGGAACAGCATTACAAACCCATCACCCCATCCTCCTGCCACGCTGGCCCCCCCACCCGGTGCCAAGACCCTCTCCGAAACGAGATAATTCAGCTAAGAATGCTAACAGCCAATCCATCATTTCACGGGAGAGAGATGGAAGACCCAACTTCCAGGAACACTAACGTGCGTGCCGGCTCCGTGCTCAGACAGAGTGACGGCAAAACACTCACGCGGGGGAGCTCTCGCTGGGAAGCTGGCCGGCGGGCCCCAGACACTGCTCCCCCACCGCGGTCCAGTGCAGAGGAAGGAGTAGAGACCCACGGTGCCTGAAATCAATGTCTTTCTGGAGAAATGTGCCCATGCCTGACGGGCTCCATTAGTTTTATCCGTCTGGCTTCCCTACCACCCTTCAAGGCGTATCGGTCAAGCTCCTGACCCAGCCACCTGACCTGTAATGGAAAGCTTGGGAAGTGGTGCGAGTGGAATGGCATGGGTGTTGGGTTCCTGTTTGGGAGGGGCCCGTGAGCGTGGCTCCCCTCCTGAGGCCAGGGGACAGTCTTGGCCGGTGCCTTTTCCTTCCTGGAGACACTTTCTTCTCTTGGCTTCTGGAACGTTGCACATACCTGATCTTTCTTCTCATTTCCTCTCCCAGTAAACCTGGGTGAAAGAAAAATCATCATTGGTGGACAGCAGGTAAGCCACTCAGCAGGGTCTTGCCTCAGTGACAGGGATAATGAGCCTTAGACAGACGGCTGCTCTGGCTCCAAATGAGAAAGCTGACAAGCAAGACCTGGAAGGACCAAACCATTTATTTCCCAGGAACCTAGCTGCATCCCAGGACAAATCCCAAAACATCAACACCCAGCACAGTCAGTTCACAGTAACTCGTGTGCAATCATACGGGTTGTGAGGCATAGGAGGAAACAGGAAAACACAGTCCATGATGACCAAACATTAAGCTACCCAAACTAAAACTGGCACGGGGGACTGAGTAGGTGCCACTATTAAATAGTTATTGTGATTGTGTCCTGTATGTCTGGAAAGGTAGAGGAGAGATGGAATATGTTAAGTAGGAACAGTGAAAATCTAAATTGAATTTGTAGAAATGAAATCTACAGTGCCCGAGGCTTGGAATCTATTGTATGGGGTTAATGGCAGATTAGACTTTGAGGAGGAAAGACCAGGAAACTTGAAGATATAGTGGTAGCAACCATCAAAAAAAACAAACCAAAAAAACCACACACACAGAAAAATAATTTTAAAAAATGGAAAAGAGCTCAGTGTTTAGGTGATTGGTGCCCTGAGGGGGAGGGGAGAAGTGATATTTAAAGTGATAATGGTAAAAAGAAACTTTACACACCTGATGAAAACTATAAATCCATGGACTCAAGAAGCTGAACAAACCCAGAGCACAATACTTATAAAAAGAACTACACACAAACAGCAGGATCAAATTGCTCAAAATCAATCAAAGAGGAAATTCTAAAACTGCTCGGAGAAAAAAGACGCATTACATACAAAAGAAGAAAGGTAACATGGGGGAAGCTTTCTTGCTGAAATCAATGGGGCAACATCTTCAAGGAACTAAAGGATGGGGTGGGGGAACCTATTACTACATTCAGTGCCCAGGGAAATGGCCAGATGCCCAAGGGTCTCAGAAAGACACTGCAAACAGTTTGGCGCTCTCTCTCTCTCTCTCTCTCTCTCTCTCTCTCTCTCTCCGCCCCCCCCCCCTCTCTCTTTCAGCTACCTCACTTTTACTTTTTGGTGCACAGGAACCCACTAAAGGCTTTCAAACACAGTAGAGAAATGATATATGACGGGAGTGATATATGATTTGTTTTTCGTTCATGTCTGGGATGCTGAATTCTTTTAGCTTTTGTGCATCTGAAAGTGTATTTATTTCTTCTTCATTTTTGAGATTCATTTTTTTTTCTAGGTATCCTGCATAAAAAGGCGTCACACAGCCAAACCAAACTGGGGAAATGCATCCTATACTCTTTGCTCCAATCTTCGTATGCTAATAGCTCTGCGAGGTCCTATAGTACAGGTGACCCTTGAAAGATATAGGGGGCTGGAGGCCTGACTCCCTGCGCAGTCGAAAATCTATGTAAAACTTCTGATTTCCTAAGAACTTAACTACTAATAGCCCTGTTGACCAGAAACCTTACCAATAACATAGTCAATTAACACCCATTTTACATGTTATGTGTGTTATATACTGTACTAGTCAATTAACAACCATTTTACATGTTATGTGTATTATATACTGTACTAGAGGCCCATTGCACGAAGATTCATGCAACAGGCCTTCCTTCCCCTGGCTGCCGGCACTGGTTTTCCTCCGGCACCCGGGACCCAGGCCTTCGCACTGGCTGCAGCAGAGAAGCCAAGCCTCTTCAGTCTTCAGTCTTCAGTCTTCAATCTTCGCTCCGTGCCTGCGCATGCAAATTAACCTTCCATCTTTGTTGGGTTAATTTGCATACCCACTCCTGATTGGCTGGTGGGCGTCGCGGAGGTGTGGTCAATTTGCCTATTTCTCTTTTATTAGTGTAGATTCTCACAAAAAAGTAAGATACAGGAAAAATGTTAATAAGAAAATCAGAAGCAAGAGGAAACACATCTACAGCAGTTGCTAAAAAAGATCTTCACATAAGTGGACCCACACAGTTCAGGCCTGCGTTAAGGGTCAACTGTATAGGAAAGTGATCATCTTAAAGTGTACTCTGTTTCCACTTGGGAAACACTTAATTACACATTTAGAGACCTAATGAGGAAGCCTTTCCGCCCTGGGACCCAGTCGTACTTAGAGAACCAGCCATGCTGTTGGCAATGTTTGGATTCAGGTTGCCCATCAATCTGTTTGTAAGTCCCTTGGGCACTTCCATCCTGCCAGCCACCGGGTTGGAAATTGGAGCATATTTCACACTTTCGGAACATTTGCAGATCCAGGAGAAACATGTCTGCTTATATTTACGACACTGTATTACTTGGTAGGAGTTACTTTTATGAAATCTTTAGATTCATTTAAAAAATACTTAAATAGTAAATGGCCAGTTTTGCTAAGTGGTTAGAGCTTTGGCCTGTGCACCCAAGGGTTGTGGGTTTGATTCTCGGTCAAGGGCACGTACCTGGGTTGCAGGTTCGATCCCCAGGCTGGGTGGAAGGCAACCAATCGATGTTTCTCCCTCACATTGATGTTTCTCTCTCTCTTCCCTTCCCTCCCTCCTTTCCAATATCTCTAAAAGTCAATGGGGGAAAACATCCTTAGGTGAGGGTTAACAAAAAATAAAAAATATATTTATTAACTGAATATATTTTGATTTCTATTGAGATGGCCTTATGTCTCTTAATATAACAATGTGATGCATTAAATGAGACTATTGACTAGTTCCAGGTTCTTAGGAAAAGCTCCATATTCTAAATACCATGCAGTCATTCAGATCTTCATTAAGTGCCTACGGTATGGCAGGATTGTTCCATTTTCTAGAAATAAAGTAAAAAATGGGCAAAGTGCCTGCTGAACTTACATTCTAGCAGGGAAGCCTTATAACAAACAGGCAAACAAATAACATTTCAGAACAATAACACATAAAACAATAGGGAAGGGGACGAGAAATGCATGGGGATTGGTGGCTGCATCAGTTGCACCTAAAACCATTAACACAATGAAATTTTAAGTTAAAAAACAACAACAGGGGTCTCTCCTGTCCTCCAGGGTCACTTCCCCTCCAAAGGAAACCCTGCAGGCCCACGTGCTATTACAGGAAAGTTCTGGCCAATCTTCTGGAACAGAATCATCCTTGTCTCACACAAACAGTCTCATAGTCTAAGACAGTGGTCGGCAAACTCATTAGTCAACAGAGCCAAATATCAACAGTACAATGATTGAAATTTCTTTGGAGAGCTAAAAACCGACTTCTGCGCATGGGCGACGAAGTTTCAATCGCACTGTACGTGTGCGCCCGCACGTAGTATTTTGTGGGAGAGCCACACTCAAGAGGCCAAAGAGCCGCATGTGGCTCCTGAGCCGCAGTTTGCCGACCGCTGGTCTAAGAGATAAAAGAAGAAACACAGCCCTGGCTGGTTTGGCTCAGTGGATAGAGCATCAGCCTGCGGACCGAAGGGTCCCGGTTTCGATTCCGGTCAAGGGCACATGCCTGGGTTGTGGGCTCGGTCCCCAGTGGGGGGCGAGCAGGAGGCAGCCAATCAATGATTCTCTCATCATTGATGTTTCTATCTCTCCCTCTCCCTTCCTCTCTGAAATCAATAAAAATATATTTTTTAAAAAAATAAACAAGGAACATACCTAACCCACTTTTTCAGGCTGGTAGAGCCAAGATATCAAATTGGATTCAGACAAAAGAAGAAAGAGGACATTCAGGACAGTCTCATTTGTGAAAACAGAGCCAACGTTTCTGTAAAGTATATTACACACCCAGCCCCGCAGTGTGCATGGCGAGAAAGCACATACTGTCCAAGGAGAGTTTGTCCAACAGAGTCAAAGATGAGCTAATTCATTACAACGACAGAGGAAATAAGGGGGACATTTTTCGTAGCCGCAGAAAAAGCATTAATGACATTTTATGGTTCGTGAAAAAGAAAGACTCAGGAAATTAGAAGAGGACCCATCTTAATTACGGTGGGCACGGAGGCGTCCCGCGTAAGAGGTGTCCTTGCCCCACTCTAGCAGGAAACAGTCGTTGCCTAGCTACATGAGTCGAGGCAGCGCCCGCCTCCTGCAGTCTGCCCTCAGTTTACCTCATCGGTACAGGGGCCTCTCCCTGAAGTGATGCCATTCTGGGGTAATTCTCACCCTTCGTTTCCCCCAGCAGGCTGCTGAGCTTTGTTCAACTTCTCCCTCTGCCCATCCGGTCTATCCCCCGCCCCCACCACCCAACCCTTCATAGGCTCTGATCCCTCAAAAGCATGCTTCAACCCAAACTCCATCTCAGCAGGCACTTCGGAGAGCCGGACCTTGACAGTAGGCACACCAGAGCATCTTCCTAAACCTGCACCAAAATACTAAGGGACCGTGTTTGAAGATTACAAGTATTCTTCTGGCCCTGGTCGGGGTGCTCAGTGGTTAGAGTGTTGGCCCTCGGACCCAAGGGTCCAGGTTCCATTCCCAGTCAAAGGGCACATACCTGGTTTGCAGGCCCGATCCCGGCCTGTGTCGGGGGTCGGGGCATGTGCAGGAGGCAACCAATTGATGTGTCTCTCTCACATTGATGGTTCTCTCTCACATTGATGGTTCTCTCTCTCTCTTTACCCTCCCTCCCTTCTCCTCTCTCTTAGAATCAATGGGAAAAATATATTCCGGTGAGGATTAACAACAACGAAAAAGTACTCTTCCTTTAGTCAGAGGTAAGATGCGCGGCTGTCGTCACTCGGTGCCCTTCAACATTCCATTAGCATTTCTAGAAAGAGAAGTAAAATAGAAAAAAAAAGTAAGTTGTAAGGGATGAAATGCATGTATCAATGGAGCAGATGCAAGAGATTCTGTAGACAAAGTTTTCAGACTCACAGGGGAGTGCACAGGGGTGGCAGATACAAGATGAGACACGGCGAGCCGAGTCCTCCCAGACACAGCAGCGTCAACTAGAAAGCACAGCCCTAGAGAAGACCCTGCCACACTGCACTGAAAAGGAAATCTCTATCACAGGTCCGGCAACACAGGGCTTCATGGGAAATTAAAGCTCTTTTTAAGTAACATAAAAGGCAGCTTGAATAAGCAGGAATACAGATCTAGACCATCTAGTGCTAAAAATTCACGTGCAAGTCAGTGCAAAGGGGCAAAACGTGCTGAAACAACTGGAAATCCTAGAGGGAGCGTCAGCACATTGTTCTTAAGACGCATAACGTCATAGGGATAAGAAGCACGAGGCGTTGGTACAGGCCTTAGACAACTAGGCCAAGGGGACACCTCGGAGAACCAAAAACGGATTCTCACGTCTGGCCAAGAAGGCTTTGATGAGTGGGGGAGAGAGCCTTGTTTAAATAACGGTGCAGAGGCCGTGGGAAGATACACTCCAGGTAAATTTAAAGCTACATGTGACAAGCAAAACTTTAAAACAGGGGTCCTCAAACTACGGCCCACGGGCCACATGTGGCCCGCCGAGGACATTTATCCGGCCCGCCGGGTGCCGCTGCCTGTCCTGCTTAGCAGCCAACGCGTCCCGGGCCCGCAGTGCACATAGGAATTTGTTCATAGTTTTTTTTTTAAAACTATAGTCCGGCCCTCCAATGGTCTGAGGGACAGTGAACTGGCCCCCTGTTTAAAAAGTTTGAGGACCCCTGCTTTAAAACTTTTGCTAGAAAATGTAAAAAATTCCATTACAATTTCATAAAAGCAGAGATTTTAAAAAAGTTTTTTAATGTTTTTATTGATTTCAGAGAGGAAGAGAGAGGGAGAGCGATAGAAACATCAATGACGAGAGAGAATCATTGATTGGCTGCCTCCTGCACGCCCCCTACTAGGGATTGAGCCCACAATCCAGGCATGTACCCTGATCAGGAATAGAACCCGTGACCTCCTAGTTCATAGGTCAACACTCAACCACTGAGTAAGACCATAAAAGGGAATATTTTAACAATAAGACACAGAGAGCAAAAGGGTTTGAAAAAGATTAATTCAATTCCATTAAACTCTTTCAAAATCTTGCTTTAGAAGAAATGTTATATAAGGAAAGAGGATTGTCACAGACTGAAAAAAGATATTTATAAACAGAAGATAACATTATAAAGAGTAAGTAACTTCTACAAATAGTTTTTTTAAATGTATTTTTTTATTGATTTCAGAGAGGAAGGGAGCGGGAAAGAGAGAGAGATAGAAACATCAATGATGAGAGAGAATCATTGATTGGCTGCCTCCTACACGCCCCCTACTGGGATCGAGCCTGCACCCAATAGTTTTTAAAGAAAACCAGTCCAACAGAAAAAAGGGCAATAATATGCCCAGAAATTCATGCAGAAGGAACTGAAACGACACAGAAACATGAATGATTCAGTCTCACCAGCAACTGGAGAAAAATAAAATGGAAAGAAGACCACACAGTGTAGGATTTCATTTACATAAAATGTTCAGAATTGAGACCTAAAGGAGGTTAATGGTTGACCAGGGCTGGGGAGCGACTGCTGATAGACCTTTGGTTTCTTACTGGGGTGATAAAATGTACAATTGGATTGTGTTGGTGGTTACACAACTGTTGAATATATTTTAAAAAAAAAACATGGAACTGCAGACTTCAGTGGATAAATTATATGGTATATGAATTATATCTCACTAAATCTGCTTAGAAAATAGAGGGATGATTGAGTCATTAGTGAAACAACATACTGACAATGTTAAATGCTCAACAAAATCCTATCTAATAAAAGAGTAATATGCAAATTAACCATCACTCCGCTACACCCACCAGCCACGCCCACCAGTCACGCCCATCAGCCAGTCAGGAGCGAATATGCATATAAACCCAACCAAGATGGCTACGGCCACAGAAAGCAGGAGGGAGGCTTGGGTTTCCCCGGCAATGGAGGAAACCAAGCTTTCCGCCTGCCCTTGCCAGCCTAGGCCTCGACTCAAGGCTACAAAGTTTCAATGATAGAAGATACATAAACCCAAACAGAAATGGTGGCAGCCACGGAGCTGGAAAGATCAGGAGGCTAGGGTTGCCCCCGGTGATGGAGGAAGCCAAGCTTTTCGCACACCCTGGACGGCCCAGGCCTCGCTTAAGGCTACAAAGTTTCAATTATAGAAGATACATAAATCCCAACAGAAATGGCTGCCGCCACGGAGCAAGCAGAAGGCTTGGCTCTGCTCCAGGCTACAAAGTTTCAATTGTAGAAGATAAATAAACCCAGATACCAGGGCCTCTGCTTGGGTCGCCAGGGGGCGTGGCCAGCCTGCAAACTACCACAGGCCCCTTGCCCAGGCCGCCCCACGCCCCAAGGGAACCCCCACCCTGATCCAGGACACCCTTCAGGGCAAACCAGCTGGCCCCCACCCATACACCAGGCCTCTATCCTATCTAATAAAAGAGTAATATGCAGATTGACCATCACTCCAACACACAAGATGGCTGCCCCCATGTGGTCAAAGATGGCTGCCCTTATGTGGACACAAGATGGTTGCCACAAGATGGCCAGCAGGAGAGGGCAGTTGGGGGGGACCCAGGCCTGCAAAGGAGGGCAGTTGTGGACGATCAGGCCAGCAGGAGAGGGCAGTTGGGAGGGACCAGTCCTGCAAGGGAGGGCAGTTGGGGGCGATCAAGCCTGCAGGGGAGGGCAGTTAGGGGTGACCAAGCCGGCAGAGGAGGGAAGTTGGGGGCGAGCAGGCCTGCAGGGAAAGGCAGTTGGGAGGGACCCAGGCCTGCAGGGGAGGGCAGTTAGGGGTGATCAGTCCTACAGGGGAGGGCAGTTGGGGGGGACCCAGGCCTGCAGGGGAGAGCAGTTCGGGGGGACCAGGCCTGCAGGGGAGGGCAGTTAGGGGTGACCAGGCCGGCAGGGAAGGGCAGATAGGGGCAAACAGGCTGGCAGGGGAGTAGTTAGGCATCAATCAGGCTGGCAGGGGAGTGGTTAGGGGGTGATCAGGCTGGCAGGCAGAAGGGGTTAGGGGCAATCAGGAAGGCAGACAGGAGAGCAGTTGGGAGCCAGCAGTCCTGGATTGTGAGAGGGATGTCCGACTGCCCGTTTAAGCCCGATCCCGATCGGGACCGGACTTAAATGGGCAGTCGGACATCCCTCACGGGGTCCCAGATTGGACAGGGTGCAGGCTGGGCTGAGGGACCCACCCCCCCGTACACGAATTTCGTGCACTGGGCCTCTAGTACTATATATATTTGTGGGTGTCTAGCCCCACAATGAGAGTGTAACCACGTACATGGGGGAGGATCACAGGAGACTCAGATGCTGTCCACCCAGAGGAGGGGGAGGCTCGGGGAGGGATGGCATTCACTGACTTTTTCTTTCTTGAAAAGATTGGACATCGACATTTGTCAACCTGGACAGTCACACGTGGCTGTGACTCCGAGGCACTTTTATGTTTGTTTCATGTTCCGTTTGTCCCCAGCTTTCCTGCTCCTCAGCCACATCTGCATTGCTTTGTGGTTTATCCCTGCTGTGTGTGTCCCAGAAGCCTGCGGGGGGCGGGGGAGAGGGGGCGGGGGGGGAGGGGCAAGGAGAGAGAGAGAGAGAGAGAGAGAGAGAGAGAGAGAGAGAGAGAGAGAGAAATGCACACCTATGTGTACATTATACATCAAATTGTAGTCAATAACTATTAGGGCAATTGCGTTTCTCTTTATCTCCTTTAATTAGGTCTTAGCTACAACCCCTGTTCCTTGTTCTCGTCTGCAGCATGACCGATGTGTGTGGCACCGTTCACTGTAAACCCCCAGTAGCTGTGAGGCAGCTACTGTACCCATCTCTCCACAGCCAATCACTCAGTGCGTATTGATTGTGGGTCTAGACCGGCCCACGAGGTGCCATCCCCAGGACGTGGCCCAGGAAAGAAGACGAGCCCCTGGCAGCGCTGGAATCCGTCCGTCCAAGCTCTCGGCTTCCCATCCAGCAGACGAGCGGGCAGGCGTGGGGGTGGCTGGTGGGTGGCCCTGGGTCCCTTGTCCGTGACCTGGTTAGCATATTGTAGAAAAGGGGGCTTGGGTGGGAGGGGGGCCTCACTGGGGTACGGTTAGTTGCCCCTGGATTTATGGGTCTGGAGTTGCTAATTTTCTGTAGAATAGTCATTGCTCTTATTACAGAAAACGGTCTGTTTTTTAAAGCTGCAGAAGGCTCTGGAATACAAAACAGCTTTTGCAATTCTTTTGACTGATTTATTTATAAGGGAGTTTTTTGTGTTTTTTGTTTTTTTCCCTCGTTAGTTGATTTTGATGGAAGCTGCAAAATTAGGCAGGAGTGTCTGCAGGCATCCGTATAGCTCCGTGAAACTAAGCTGCTGAATTTATACTTATATTTATATTTGAGTAGAACAAATGACAGCAATGATAAATGGACAGGAGGAGGAGAGGAACTGGGGTTATTCTGTTGTGATAAGGTGCTAACACTAGCCTTGAAGTGGCGGACTTGGATTAGTTGTAAATGTATATTGCAAACTCTAGGACAACCAATACAACAAAAAAAATGTTTAAAGTAGAAAAAATAAACTGATAAAGAAGAGAAAATGGAATCATATAAAACATTCAGTTAAAATCACAAAAGGCAGAAGAAGAGTGGAGGACAAAAATAGGAGGAAAGAACAAGGGCACCGGATAGAAAACAGCAATGAACATAGTGGCTGTTAATCCAACCACATCCGTAATCACTCTGAATGGCGATGGTCCGAATGCATTAATTAAAAGACAGAGATTGTCAGTGGATCAAAAACACCACCCAAGCTTCTGTTGTCTACAAAAAAACAAACACACAAAACCCCCCACACGTTTTAAGTATAAAGACACATAAATTAAACGTAAATGGATGGAGAAAAACACAGCATGCTAACACTAATGAAAGGAAGCAGGAGTAGCTGTATTAATTTCAGACAGAGCAGAGTTCAAAGTGAGGGATAAAAGAGGGCATTACATAACGATAAAAGGGCCGTGCCCAAGAAGACATAACTTTTAATGTGTGTGCGCCTGATAACAGAAGCATCAAACTGCATGAGCCAAAAACTAATAGAACTGCAAGGAGGACTAGATGGCTGTTTCATCATAGCTGGAGACTCTAACGCCCCTCACTCAGAAACGGACAGATCCAGCAGGCAGGAAATCAGTAAGAACAGAGTCGAACTCAACAACACCATCAATCAACTGTACGTAATTGACATCTTCAGACTACTTCATCCAATAGCAGGAGAAATCGCATTTTTCTTATGCTCTTGTGGAACATTTATCGAGATAGATCCTATTCAGGGCCAGAAAACACACTTTAAGAAATTTAAAAGAACAGAAATTATATATTGTCTACTCTCAGATCACAATGGAATTAAACTAGAAATCAATAATGGAAAGACAGCTGGAAAATCCCCAACTACATGGAGATTAAACAACAGACTTCTAAATAACCTGCCAATCACAGAAAAAAATCTTAGGGGGAATTAAATATGTATATGTATATGTATATGTATATGTATATGTATATGGTATTGGATGAAAATAAAAAACAATTTCAAAATGTATGGGGTGCATTGCTTAAAGGGGAATTTATATCATTGAATGCATATATTAAAAAGAGGGAATATCTAAAATCAATCATCTAATTTGTCACTTTAGGAAAAGAAGGGCAAATGAAATCCTAAATAAGCAAAGAAAACAAGCAAGAATCACAGCAGCGATCAGTGAAACTGGAAACAGGAAATCAATAGAGAAAAATCAACAAAACCAAAATCCGGTTCTTTGAATGAAGAGATCTATAAAATTAATAAGCCTCATGAGAAGCTAACTAAGAATAAGAGAGAGAGAACACATACTACTAATATCAAAAATTAAAGCGGAGAGACATCACTACAGAGACGATGGAAATTAAAATGATACTAAAGAAATACTACAAAAAAACTTGATCATCACAGATTTGATAATCTACGTGCAATGAACCAATTCCTTGAAAGAGACACTCTGCCAAAACTCAGACAAGAAGAGACAGATGATCTGAATAGGCCTATATCTATCAAAGAAGTTGAGTCGATCATTCATAACTTCCACAGTAGAAGCATCAGGCCCACATGGGTTTACTGGTGAATTCTACTGAACATGTCAGGAAGAAATTGTACTGAGTCTCCACAGCCTCTTTCAGAGGCTAGAAGCAGAGTGAATACTTCCTATTCTCTTCTCGTAGATTGCCATTATGCCAAACCAGACAAAGACGTTATAAGAAAACTATAGACAATCTCCCTCATGAACATAGATGTAAAAATCCTCAACAAATATCAGCAAATCCAACCCAACGGTGTACTGAAAGGACTATACACCCCGACCAAGTGTGATTTGCCACAGGTATGCAATGTGGGTTCAACATTCAAAAAGGAACGCATGTAATCTATCACATCGACAGGTGAAAAAAGAGAGAGCACATGATCCTATCCGTAGATGCAGAAGAGCACTTGCCAGAATCCAGCACCCCTTCATGATAAAACTTCTCAGTGAACTAGGAGTTGTGGGGACCTTTCTCAACTTGATGACCAGTATCTACAAAAAGTACAGCTAACATCATACTTAACGGTGGGGAACTCAGGGCTCCCCCATTTAGGTCAGGTACAACGTAAGGATGAAACCTCTCACCACGCCTTTTCAACAGCATACTGAGGTCTTTGCTAATGCAATGAAGCAAGAGAGGAAATAAGAAATACCCATACTGGGAATGAAGACATAAAATTGTCTTTGCCGATGACATAATCATCTACGTAGAAACTTCGGAAGAACTGACAAAAAAAAAATTCCTGGAACTAATAAGGATTTATAGCAAGGTTTTAGGATCCAAGATTAACATTCAAGAGTCAATCACTTTCATATAATCAACAAGTAGAACTTGAAATTAAAACCACAGCACTTACCTTAGTACTCAAACAATGAAATATGTAGGTATAAATCCAACAAAATAGGTACAAAATCTATATAGGAAAACTATAAAAGTGATGAAAAATCAAATATATGCATGGAGATATGTTCCATGTTGATGGTTAGAAAATCAATTTTGTAAAGATTCAATACCATCCTAATCAAAATCCCAGCAAGTTATTTTATAGACACCGACAAGCTGATTTTTTTTTTTTTTTTTTTTTTGGCTCCATTTCCTTACAATTCCTAAGGGCACTCCGAGGCTGGAGATGAGAGGGGAGAGGTTGGCAGCTAATGAGAGTTATTTATTTATTCATTTCTATCTCTCTCTCTTTTTTTTTTTTTAAAAATGAGCACATTTTCTTGGTGATGCTTGCTAAATGAACGAAGCCAGAACGGAATTCAAATCCCAGCTCTGATCATCACCTTCTCCGTGAACTGGGCGCGTTATTTAACGGCTCTGGGCCTCAGGGTTTTCACCTGGAAACAGAGCCCTGTGCAGAGGCCAACGGAGGTGTGGCTGCCTGTGAGGTGTGAGCCTGGGGCCTGCCGCCGAGTCAGTGGCCAAGAAGCTGGGGCACCCGTCTGACACCCCTCGGGTCTGTCCCCGCGTGTCCTTTAGAAAAGGCGGTGAGCGTGCCACCTGCCTGCCTGGTGTGGCTAAGGGCCACCCGTCCGTCAGGCGGCTCCCCTACGGCAGGTGTGTGCAAAGCGCTTCCACGCGTGGCTCCATCAAATCCAGTCACAACGTCCTGAGGAGGTACACCTTGTGGGCGAGGAAAAGGAAGAACGGAGCGTGTGTTCCTTGCCCAGGTCGGCGGCGGTCGGCGGCCGCCCGCCTTCAGAGGCCCTGGTTTCACGCATACTGATGGCTCCTCCCATCCAGCCCCCACGTCAATTCCTACCGAAGAGGGCGATGACAAATGAGTCTGCATACTTGTACGACGTGTTGCCTCGAGTCCTTGCCTGGCTATACATTTAGGATCAATTTCTAAGAGGGAAATGCTTTTGGATGTATTTTGAGCTCTTGGATGCCCGTTGCCAAATTACCCTCCGGATTCCGCCCCCCTCCCCCCGCCCCAATTTACAGTCCCATTAACAGGAAATAAGAGCACTCAACAGACAACATTATTAAAGGCCACACATTTTTCACTGGATGTGGCTTCCACATGTTGTCAGACATTTATTTTAATTCTTCGCTGTATAAATAACACCCTTTCCCACATCTTGATGAATCAAGTACTTTCTCTTTGAGACCGATTTCTTTGATCAAATGCTCATGAGTCACCCGTCAAATTACTCCCCAGAAGGTCATTATTCCTTATTTCCCCCCAGACATTGACGGAGGGCCCGCTGGGTGCCGCCTGTCCTAGAGTCCTCCTCCTGGTGAGGGCCCCACTGGGGAGCTGCTCCTATGAGAAATGAGGGCACCCTATCCCGGCCGGCTTGGCTTAGGGGTTGAGCATTGACCTATGACCCAGGAGGTCACGGTTTGATTCCTGGTCAGGGCACATGCCCAGGTTGTGGGCTCAATCCCCAGTGTAGGAGGCAGCCAATAGATGATAGTTTTTCATCATTGATGTTTTCTATCTCTCTCTCTCTCTCTCTCTTCCTTCCTCTCTGAAATCAATAAAAAAAATGCATTTTTTTTTTTTTTTAAAGAGATGAGTGCACTCCCATCTGTGCCTGGGAGAAGTCTCATCATCCTTCATGACCCTCGAGGCCACGGCTTGTGAAACGCCCTTTCTCCTGGAGGAGGCAGAGTGAATACTTCCTATTCTCCCCCCGCCCCCCGCCATCCCTCCGCCCCGACCACACCCGAACCTGGGCCTGAAGTCGTGGAGACAGAGCAGCCGCCACCGCCCAGGTCCAGGCGGGCACTCAGGTGAACAGACACACGCTCGGAGGGTCGCGTCGGTGACGTGGGCTTTACTTTATTTAAAAATAGCCTGGTTTTCACACAGAATCCATTTTGTTTGTAGTGCTGTTGGGCACTTGACAACAATGAGGTAAGACATGGAAATTTCTATATAAATTAGTGGGCTCTCCCACTGCTTGGCACTCTTTTCGAGACCGGGCCTCCGGCAGCTGTGCGTCCGCCCTGGCGACCACGCTGGCCTCGCGTGCCAGTCCGGCGAGGGATCTCTCCGGGGGAGCCGGGCTGTGACCTGTGAGTTGTATGACAAGGCAGGACACGTGTCCGGCACGATTCAGGCCCTTGCGTGTCCATCACTAGTCCATGTACTTTTCGTCCTCTGTCCTTTGCCCAGCTGGTATGTACTGAGTGACGAACACGGTCCCAGGGTCGCCCAGGGAGGGCAGAGAAGCTACTGCTCCCGATGGCGTGACTGAACCTCGTCACCGTGACCTGGTGTCCCGCAGGGACGTCCCAGCCCCGGGGGCGGAGGACTCAGAGCCGGACCCGCTCTGGCTCAGGCAGGGCCTGGGTGGCTGCCAGTGTGACGAGGCCCTGCAGGGAGTGTGACGAGACCCTGCCTCGCTGAGGGGCCGCCTCTGCCATTGCTCATGGGGCGTGTGAGACATGCAGAGTCCCAGGCCCCACCCACACTGGCTGACCCGGACTGCACTTTTGTGCAAGAATCCCTGGCTGAGGTCCGTGCTTGTGGCCAATTCCTGCAGCAGAATCACTTAGGGGACCGTTTCTACAGGCCCATGCTGGGCGCCCCTCACCAAGGTTTGTGCCATCAGAGTTTTGAAAGTGCCCTATGGGGCCGGGGGAGAGAGCCAGGCCTGGGGCAGAGGGCTTCTCAGGACCCCCTTAATTTGGATTTGGGTCGAAAGAAATGATCCTTGTTCACAAAAGTGTAGTCCTTTGAATGCAGGCTCCAACTGCTCTGAAAAAGTATTTTCGTTCACAGCACTGGCGGGCCCAGGCGCGAGGACAAAAGGCACTGGATTCGCCCTGACCGGTGTGGCTCAGTGGATAGAGCGTCGGCCTGCGGACTGAAGGGTCCCAGGTTCGATTCCGGTCAAGGGAATGTACCTTGGTTGCGGGCACATCCCCAGTGGGAGGTGTGCAGGAGGCAGCTGATCGATGTTTCTCTCTCATCAATGTTTCTAACTCTCTATCCTTCTCCCTTCCTCTCTGTGAAAAATCAATAAAAAATATATATATTTTTTTAAAAAGGCACTGGATTCTGGCCCATTGGAGAGGGGGCTGTTTGACCTCAGCGGCCCGGCGATAAAGCGAAGCAGCGCCACGTGACACGGGCCCCGCCTGGCATTCGTGTGCAATGTGGGCAAATGCAATGTCACGGCGCTTTCAAGCCACGATGGGGTTTATAACTAGGATAAAACTGTGCCAGCCAGTAAGTTCGGATCCAGGTTCGGTTTTATTTGGAGGTATAACCGATAGCACCTGAAAGTGCCTGTGGGCTCCGCGGCCCAGGAAGGCAGGGCAAGGGGTGGCAGGCTGCAGGCAGGAGCCCTGGCCCCGCGTGTGGGCTTGTCCTGGAGCGGCCATCATGCTCCACACGGCACCACTCGGTGGCTTGGGCCCCAGGCAGGACGTCCTAGGAAGATGCCACGTACGTGCTCATGAATTGATTTTGCGCCCTCATAGTCACCACCCACACAGCACCCGTGTTTCAGGGGCCTGGGCTCGAGGCCCCGTCCTGTGGGAACTGGATTCTGGGACGGCCTCCAGTCCCCCCAAAGTTACCAGGCTTTTGAAAGAAGCAGGATCATTCCAGGTCACGGTCAAGGCCAGTGTCACTGCAGAATGCTCCGGATTCAAGCAACCGGCAGCTCATTAGTCACCAACCACCTATTTCCCCCAACACAAGCTTTTCTTTTAAAAAACGTATTTCATTTTGTTGGTCTGTCACCTTTCACCCAAGGAGCTTCGAGAGGGTCCCGGGGTGTGAAGACTGCCCAGAGAAAAGCTCCCTCCATCCCCCCCCCGCCCCCAGGGCTGTGCCCACACAGGTCTGCACCTCCAGGAGCAGCATTGAGCACAGCCACACCGGCACTTCCCCAAGGTGCACTCCCAGGTGACAGTCATCCTGGGACCCTCAGTGCTAACACCAGGCAGGGCCTGGGCACAGGGCTACGGATTGCCCTCCCCCCACCCCACCCCCCCGTGAGCCCCGAGTCTGAAGATTTCAGACAGACCCGGAAGTCCTGGGCGCCCTCTGCTTGTCACCTCCCACCCAGCCTGCTCACAGCTTGGAACCAGGACCCAAGATTTTCATTTATGTCAATCAACAGCTTTTACTCGAGTCCTTCCTAGCTGAGGGGTTGAAGAAGCATAGACTACGAGAGCTGGAAAAGTCACAGAAAATCTAGCTAGACCCGATTTCTTCCCTGGAGAGCTGAGGCCTGGAGAGTCGAGACCATCGCTTGGCCAATTGCTGGTGAAACAGGGGTTAGACACGTGTCCCCTGACTTCTAGATATCACTGCTTCTCCATGCACGCCCTTCTCCTCCCCCCACCCCCGCCACCCAGGTGCTCTACGAACTCTTGTGACCAGAAATACTGACAGAATGCAACACACCATGAACTATATAGCTCGTGTTCTTACTAAAGTGGGTCATTGCTTTTGGGGTAACCAGGCAACTAGCTGTAATTGTTGTGTTATTTCTATGATTCCATGCCAATTCAATGAGACATTAAAAGGTAACTTACCAGTTTGCAACATATATGACCAGGTTTGGTACACATGTCATTTCCATATATTTGGATAAAGGCAAACGTCTCAAAAATATTGCAAGCTTTAAAAAGGGGGGGCGGTGACGAAATGCAGCATGTTCTGGGGGCCCCTCCCTTTCAGAGCCTGGAGAGGGTATCTGCTATTCATCCTGGAGGACAGAGCGTGGCTGTGAGCACCTGCCGGGACAGCCCCTTCTGAGTGCCACGCCGCCGTGTCATGTCTGCGTGCAAGGCAGCCCGTGGCGGGGTGGCGTGCAGGGCGCTGAGCACACAGGTTGTACCAGGCAATGCCCAGTGTCCGCAGCTCCAAGGGCAAAGGGTCACAGGGTACTTCCACGTCTAGCTGTTGTAGTCCTGGGAGTGTGGCCCCAGGCGAGCACAGCAGCATACTATCATTTTACCACTTTCCCCATTTTCCACGTAGTTTTAGGCCTATAGACACACACGTCCACGCAGGGCTCACCACCAGCCTCCTGCAGAGGGCTCCGGGGACCGGGGCTGGCGGAGCCCCTCGCCTGGCGGACGGATGCAGAGGCTCGGCCGGCGAGGTTGTAAGCGAGGCTCCTCCGGCTTCCTGCGTCCAGACCCCAAGCGAGGAGACTTGGAGGCCTCTTTCCTAGAGAAAAGCCACACAACTTAGATCTTTATGCTGCTTTTCCCCATCAAAGCGCCGGGAAAGTGAATGCAAACTTATAAAAGCAACACCACGAAGGTGTCCCGGAAATCACTAACGTGCCACGTGCAAAATTAAATCGTAGTGACCATGGAAGAATCTTTCATGCCTAGAAAACTTGTTACAGATTAACTATAGAAAATCTGACGCGTGTCTTTACAGCCTGTGTTCCTGTATTTTAAAGCCATCATCAGCTGTGCCTGTCCATCACCAGCTGTGCCTGTCCATCATCTGCTGTGCCTGTCCATCACCAGCTGTGCCTGTCCATCATCAGCTGTGCCTGTCCATCACCAGCTGTGCCTGTCCATCATCAGCTGTGCCTGTCCATCATCAGCTGTGCCTGTCCATCATCAGCTGTGCCTGTCCATCATCTGCTGTGCCTGTCCATCATCAGCTGTGCCTGTCCATCATCTGCTGTGCCTGTCCATCATCAGCTGTGCCTGTCCATCATCTGCTGTGCCTGTCCATCATCAGCTGTGCCTGTCCATCATCAGCTGTGCCTGTCCATCACCAGCTGTGCCTGTCCATCACCAGCTGTGCCTGTCCATCATCAGCTGTGCCTGTCCATCATCAGCTGTGCCTGTCCATCATCAGCTGTGCCTGTCCATCATCTGCTGTGCCTGTCCATCATCAGCTGTGCCTGTCCATCATCAGCTGTGCCTGTGTCCCCTTCCGGCCTCCATGGTGTCCCTGCGGCCTCAGCTGGGAGGTCCCTCAGGCAGAGCTGCTGCCCTGCTCCCCGGGGCTCACAGCCCTTTTCCATCCTTGAGGGACAGTGACAAGGGTCTTTCCTTCCCATGGTCTCTCCGCGGGACTAGCACTGCCTGGGCTTAGAGGACGGAGAACTATGCCCCGGGATCTGTGAGCTGTGTGGCCCCGGGCAGATCAGGCAACTCTCGATGCCTCGGGGATTGAGCTAATTTGTGACACGTCTGCCATGAGTCATTTCTCTCCCTCAGAGGCTGTGGCGGGATCCAGGTTGAAGCTGCGCTGCCTCGGGAAGCTCCCCGCTGTATGCAGGTCACCCTCCCTGTTCCTGCTCAATGCCATCTCCTTTCCCCACACACCGGGTTGCCGACTCTTCCATCTGTTCACAGTCATTTGCTCAGTGAGCGCCTCGAGGCTGCCCAATCTGGGCTAATGGGGTGGGGGCCCGAGGGGTCAGAGGCAGCAAAGGGTCAGGTGAGGGACCCAAACGGGTGCACTGTCCATGGTCCTTACAGGCGTGGCACCCCAATAAAAGCACCGGGACTGGGGAGGGCTGATTCTGAGGGCTGATTCAACACGGGGCTCCCGGAGCCTGAGCCAAGGAGCTGCGGCCAGAATGTGACAAAAATCAGGAGGGCGGGGACATAGCTTCCCCGGGCGAGAAAAATGAGGTGGATCGTGGCATTTTGATGAAATGTCTCGAAGGTTGAAAGATGCAGTATTTCCACGGTACCGTAGGTACATTGTAATTGATCAAAAAGTCCTTGTGACACGGAGGGCGTTCAGGTCTGTGCGTGATCGGGATCATAAATCAGGTCGACTGAGTCCCCCGGTTGCCTGGCTGGAGGAGGATGGAGAAAGTTTGTGATGGATTTACTTACTTTTTGCAAGTCTCTGAAAGTCGTCACAGGGTGTAATTCACAGGTCGCATCCGGGGAGGTGGAGGCCAGCTCCTGAGGCACCTGGTTCAGTTATTCAGCGTGGGAGACCCTGGGCAGGGGTCTCTCCAGGAGCGTGGGCCTGGCCGCACAGTGACCCGCAGCTCAGGGTGGTCCCGCTCCTGGGCCTGCCCTCGCAGATCCACTCACGGGGCCCAGTCCAGCATCGATGCCGAATGGTGGGTTCATGATTCTTCCGCTAGAGCTGCCCATCGAACAGAAGAAAAGGTGGTGCTGGCCTTGCTGGGCCAGGACGTCTCTCTGGGTCAACATCAACAGCCCTTTGCACATTTGCCTCGGACACACTGTCACACCGTCACGCCACAGTGGTGGCCCCACTGGAGTCCGGCTGAGAGCTGAGACTTCTCTGGGTCCTTCTCAGCCTCAAGGGCAGGCGGGCTGACCTTCACTGACCCGTGACCCCCAGCGCTGCTGCAGCCAGGCCTCAGCACCCCTGCTCATGCCCCCTGCACCCACTCCCCTCCTTTAGACTTCAGTCTGGCCTTCCATCCCACCGATGGGCCAGGGGCCGCCTGAGGCTCTCCTGCCCCAGCTGTGACCCTGCTGGGCCTCCGGCCTGTGTCCTGAGAGGCCCACAGTCACTCTGCAGCCAGGGAGGACCGGCACTTGGCGGAGACAATGAGAATGTCACCATGCTCCTGAGTGTGACAGAAAAGGAGAAAGAAAAACTGTCTTAATTCGGAGCCTCCAATTTGCATGCAAACCACAGCGAGGTTTCTCACGGCGATAAGATTTGATTTTCTCTGATAAGCAATTACCATTAATGGAATACTCCTTCATGTTTGTAACACGAGTCATACCATTGGCAATTGTCAGCACACACAAAAGTGAAAAAATAAGAGAGGGCTGCAGGGTGGGGTGCTCACGGGCTGTCCAAGAGGCAGCGCAGTGACAGAGCAAGACCCTGAGTGGTGGCGGGAGGGTCTCCGTGCACAGAGTCACTGCTCAGAGGGTGACTGGGTGACCTTGTTCACTGAACACATTTCCACCATGATTCCAACGGAATGACCCCTGCACTGTGGTCGTGGAGACAGGAGCAGGCTTTCACTCTCCGACGGCTGAGTGACGCGTGCTCCGTGCCCAGCGATCCTGAAACGGATGAAGGTCCGCATGTGCCCCGGCCTCGGGCCTTGGCGCGTTCCCAGCCCTCAGGATCAGACTCCGCAGAACCAGGGGTGCAGGGCCACGTGCTGGCCTGTCCAGGCGCTGAGCCAGGCTTTCTGGCAAAATGCACCTTTCCATCGCACACACGATGGGTTTCTCCGCAGGCATCCTAATCCGAGGCTCCGACCTTCGCCTCCAGCCCACCCGCAGCGCCCGGCCCCCTCACTCACCCCGTAAGGCGCTCTCCCCCAACCCTCTCCCGGGCCTGCGTACGCCAGGGCTGCGGGTTTTTTTCCTTTTTTCATAAATAGGTGAAGTGATGAGCGCGATGACGACCTTGGGTCCAATGGAAAGCTGGGAGCCACAGGCCTCACGGCGAGCAGCTCTGGAAACCCTGGCTCAGCCCGAGAAGAAGGCTGGTGGTCGCGTCCTGGTGAGAGCTGCAGGTGGTTCTTCTACATAATCCGATCGTGGGCTTCCGCCGGCAAATGGGTTCCTGCTGCCGAGCTGCCGAAAACGCAGTGCCCCGACTCCCTCCCCGCTGCCTCCCTGCTGCCGGGTCCTCTGCCTCCTTCCAGGCCTCAGGTCCCTCCCCGCGGTTCACCCTGGTCACCAGGCCCCCACGCCTTTCCAGGCGGGATGAGGGCACAGGCGCTGGAGCCCAGGAGCCGAACAGGCTTGCTGTGGTTTTCAAAATCCATCAGCAACAACTCCCTCCTGCAAGCATCTTGTTCTTCTCCCTAAAGTATGGTCATGTGTTAAGTTCTGCCACATTGTACAGCGTATAACCTTCATCCATGGTTTACTTTTTAAAAAATATTCTGTTACCAAAAAGCACCAGGCAGCTTCTGCACGTCGTACACGGCGAAGGGAACGTGTCAGCCTCTAGGTTTGCGGAGGGCTCGCCTCCCGAGGGGATGAGCCAGGATCCGAGGCCGAGGCCCCAGAAAGGGGGCGTTCTGTTAGGGGACACCCCCGCCAGAACCTAGGCAGCGACCTGGAGTCATTGCTTTCCGTCTCTGCAGAGAAATGCACGAATATTCGCCGGAGAGGAACGAATAACGATTACAAATGCTTCGCATTAGCTCGGATCAGGTTGCGTTGCCAAGCCAGGTTTTGGCCGTAATGAGGAACAGAAAAAGGATTAGCTTGTTGGGCTGGGAGCTGGGGATCGGAGGCGGTGGCCCGGCCCTCCCTCCACGTGTCCTTGCCGGAGCCAGTCGCCATAGAGACCAGGGTGCAGGAGCCCTGTCTGTCCCATATTCACCGACGGAGACGCCCCCATGCAGCCCTACCAGGCTGACTCATGACCTAGGAGTATGTGTGTGCGTGTGTGTGTGTGCATGTGTGTATGTGTGTGCGTGTGTGTGTGTGTGTGCGCGCGCATGTGTGTGTGCATGTGTGTGCGCGTGTGTGCGTGTGCGTGTGTGTGCATGTGTGTATGTATGTGTGTGCGTGTGTGTGTGCATGTGTGTGTGTGTGCATGTGTGTGTGTGTGTGTGTGTGTGCGCGCGCTCACCTGCCCACACTCTAGGTTACCAGGAGGCGCATACTGGCCCAGCCAGCACAATGGTCAGGGTCGGCGTGGGGTAAGGGCGCTGCTGTCCCCTGAGGCCTGGGCCCAGCCACGGTCGCTGCAGAGGGAGACACAGGGCCGAGGGCAGTGACCCCTCAGGAGGCCTGGGCATGACACGTACGTAAGGAGGACCAGAGACCAGCCCTCAAGCTGAGGGGACGGCCAGGGCACGCAGAAGCAGAAGGCCCGCAGGGCCGGGCCCAGCAGCATCCGGGTCCCGGCAGGTTTCTAACCTGCAGTTCCATTGTCCGGTCCTCCTTGGCAGCCGTTAATATCTCTGCAGATCAGACCCTGACCAAATGCCAGAGGCTCCCCCGAGGCGGTTCTTCTGCCCCTTGGCGATGCTGGGAGGGTCCTTCCTTGCTAATGTGTCTCCTTGACCCTCCTCCATCCGCCTGATTTGATGGCGGTAGCATGCCTTCCCCACCATCTGGGCCTATGAGCAGAAAACAAATGCGTTTCCTTTTCGGTGACGATGCAAACAATTGCCCCTACCCAGGGCACCAGGACGGAGCGGGGCCTGGGGCGGGGGTGGGGGAGGAGTGGTGTGTGTGTATGGGGTCTGTCTCCTGCACTCCGCCCCACCTCCCCTCCCCACCTGCCCTGCCCTGCCCCTCCCTACCTGCCCTGCTCTGCCCGCCCCCCCACCCCCACCTGCCAACATTCTCTTCCAGCGTCTGCAGGAAGCCTGATATCTAAAACCTGGACTCCTGACCCGACATCAACCAGGACGGGAAGAGACGCAGCCGTCAGCTCCTCCTGGCCAAGAAGGGACTCCTGTCCAGCCTGCTTCTCGGTTTTTCCAGGAGGCGCCAGGACTGGCCGGAGGCCGCGGGCTGGGCAGGCAGAGAGAGAGCTGAGTGCTTCCTGTTCCCATCTCTGGGATCGGGGAGATACAGCATTTCATCTAGTCGATGCCATTTCTGCGGAAACCAGGACGTACAAATATTCCCTTGGTTCGAATACCGCCAGGCATCTGTCCAGTTTAGGAACCTTTTCTGTAAGCACAGCCGTCCTTTCAGTAGAGAACAGCTTTAAAAAAAACCCTGAAATGTTGGAAAACATGCCTTTACGTAATTCGTGGCAGATCCGAGAAGTGACATTCCTGGGCGAGGATGCGCACGAGCAGAGACGACGTTGGAGCTGCGACGGCGCCTCCGGTTTCCGCAGAAGCCGCGAGGGCGCTGTTGCTGCTGCTGCTGCTGCCGAGATGTTTTAACCTGGTGCGCTGGCTCCCAGCCGATGGCCGGCCAGGTCGGGGAGATGCCGGCCCTTCCCTTTCCCGGGGACAGTATTCATGGCGCCGTTTCCTTGAGCCCCTGAACCCGTAAGACGTTGACAAGCTGTATCGTGTCTGGGGCCACAGAGACCCAGCAGACAGCATCTTCCCGTGGATAATTCCTGCCAGCCAGTCACTGAGAAAACCACGACAGGAAGGCGTGTGTACATGCCCATGCATGTGTGTGTGCCTGTGTATGTGTGCATGCGAGTGTGCATGTGTGAGTGCACGTATGTGTGCATGGAGGGGTGTGTGTGTGTGTGCGTGCGCACGTGTGTGTTCACCTGCCCACACTCTAGGTTACATGGAGGAGCATGCTGGCCCGGCCAGGACGACGGGCAGGGTCAGTGTGGGGTAAGGGTTCTGCTGTCCCCAGACTCTAACCCCCGGGTGGGACGGCAAGAACACGAGCTCATTCCCTCACCTGCCCTCCATCCGCTTCTCCAGCGCTGTTTCCCTCCGGCAGGCAGGGTGCTGGGAAGGGGGGCCGTCAGAGCACCGCGGGGCCTGGCTTCACGGAGGCACAGCTGACCTGAGGACACAGACGTGGGTTTAGGGCTGTCACGGGACAGGGTGGTCGGCGCTGGGACAGAGCACCGGCAGGGGTGGGGCCCAGCTGAGAGGGGCTGGAGGAGACCACGCCCCCATCCGGCCCCATCCGGTGTGTGCCAGGCTCAGGGGGCCTGGGGCTGCGGTCAGGACACCCCACTCGGGATTAGGCTGAGCAGGACCCCACTTGGCAGGACATTGGCTGCTTTAGAGGTAAACTGGCCCAGACCTGGCCAAGGACAGGAGCCTGCAGGCTGCGGAGAAAGCGGCCTTTCCTTCTGTGTGCAGCCTGGGGCAACCTGAGGCTCCTGGCTCTGGCCCACAGGCCCTGCCCTGCCCTGCCCTGCCCTGCCCTGCCCCTCCCCACCTGCCCTGCCCTGCCCTGCCCTGCCAGTCCCCATCTGCCCTGCCCTGCCCCTCCCTACCTGCCCTGCCCTGCCCCGCCCCTCCCCACCTGCCCTGCCCCTCCCCACCTGCCCTGCCCTCTCCTGCCCCTCCCCATCTTCTCTCCCCTGCCCTTCCCCATCTTCTCTCCCCTGCCCCTCCCCATCTTCTCTCCCCTGCCCCTCCCCATATTCTCTCCCCTGCCCCTCCCCACCTGCCCTGCCCTCTCCTGCCCCTGGTTTTAGCTGCACCGTCACCCAGCCTTCTGATGTTTCCTACTTTCCCTCACTGGCCGGGGCAGGAGGAACTGTGTGCAAAAGCAGCTGTGTCAGCTGGAGCCTTTATCATGTTCATTTCAGCCTGAGGTTTGCAGGCTTGGTGAGGAGATTCCAGTGGGAGCGCTCTCAGGGGTGACCGTGGCAGGCCCAGGCTCCCTGGGTGTCCCAGCCACACTGCCGGAGGGTGCCCACGTGGCCCGTGGTGAGTTACCGGGGCAGGGAGTGGACACACTTAGCGATGGAGGTGCCCAAGCCCGCCGTTTCCCATCAGCACAGAGTACGGCAGTACTTGCGTTACAATGGCTCAGGGATAGTAAGATCGTCGTCCCTGGCTTGGTTTTTAGTCTGTTACTTAGACAGATGTTTACGTTAGAGTCTGGCTTATATTTTCATCACGAAATCTCAGAATCCACCCAAGCCCCTGGCACGTGCTCCCATTGCCCGAGTCCCTTCCTCCCACGTCTGCTTGCTGGGTGGAGACAGGGACAGAGCTGCCCGTGGGGGGCTGGCTGCGGAAAGGAGCCCCGCACACGACTGCTCTCCATAGAAGGAGGCCCCTCGGCACTGGGCAGGACGTCCCCTCATCCCCCGTCAGCAGGTGCATCGCTCTCACCTCACCAGGACCTGCAGGTCTGTGGTTCTGAGGCAGGTGCTCTGGGCAAGTGTGGATGGTGCCTCCAACCACACCCAGACTCCCCCCCAGACTCCACACGCCGACCATGAACACCCTGGCCTCGCACCAGAAGAGTCAGTCGTCTCACAGAGAACAAGCGGCAGGTGGGAACACGTGAGGTGTGGCGATCCTCCAACCTGGGGCGTCACCAGCCTAGGAGTGTTTGTCCCTGCCTTCCATGTCCCATCCCTCCACCCGTCCCTCCACCCGTCCATCCATCCACCCCTCCACTCATCCTCCCACCCATCCACGAATCCCCTATTTATATATCTATCTACCCCTCTACCTGTCCATCCATCCTTCCACCCATCCCTCCACCCGTCCATCCATCCACCCCTCCACTCATCCTTCCACCCATCCATGAATCCCCTACTTATATATCTATCTACCCCTCTACCTGTCCATCCATCCCTCCACCCATCCCTCCACCCGTCCATCCATCCACCCCTCCACTCATCCTTCCACCCATCCATGAATCCCCTATTTATATATCTATCTACCCCTCTACCTGTCCATCCATCCCTCCATCCACCCATCCCTCCACCCATCCATGAATCCCCTATTTATATATCTATCTACCCCTCTACCTGTCCATTCATTCATCCTTCCTTCCTTCCTTCCTTCCTTCCTTCCTTCCTTCCTTCCTTCCTTCCTTCCACCTATCCATCCATCCATCCATCCATCCATCCATCCTCCCACCTATCCATCCATCCCTCTACCCATCCATCCATCTCTCCTCCTGCTCATCCATCCATCTGTTCCTCCACCCATCTATGCGCCCCTATTTATATATCTATCTACCCTTCTACCTGTCCATTCATCCACCCTCCATCCCTCTACCTACTCATCCACCATCCCTCTACCCATCCATCCATCCATCTCTCCACCTGTCCATTCATCCATCCTGTCCATTCATCTGTCCACTCATCCATCCATTCACTAAACTACACACACAGGCAGAGACTTCCTGGAGAGGCTCCCAGCCTATGAAGAGTCCTGCCTGGTGCTGAAAGGAAGGCAGGCCGTGACCACATTTCCGGTTGATGGATGAGCCATGTGCACCCAGGCTCTCCACAACTCCAAGAGCAGGCTTTAGAGCTTCTCGCTTGCCCCTTAAGGGCTGATGGATGGGGCTCTTGAACTAAGAGGATCATGTGCCTCAAGTTCTGGTCTCCGGCTCCGGGGTTTGGGAGGGCCATCTGTATATCAGAAGCAGCTTTAAACCCCATCCCCCCTGTCACACTGCAGGTAACGGGATCCTGGAAAGCTTCTTTTTAATTGAATGTAAGGGTGACACCCGAGATGCTGATTTGATTCCCCCTGACTTAGAAGTCTGTGTGTTTTATGAGGTAAGACCAGCTGGGGGTCCCAGCTGAGGGCCCCGTGCAGCCCCATGTCTGCACAGCCAGGTCCTCCATGGGGCACGGGTGGGGACTGGGGCCCGTTTCCCTCAGCGGCCTCCCAGCGGAGCAGCTGGTCCCGCCCGCGTTCCCAGCATGTGAGCCAGCCTCCCTGTCCTTCAGCTGTCCCCATGCCCAGCTGGCTCTCATCAGAGCTCCGACAGGTCCCAGCCCCCGGGACCCTCCTCTGAGCTCAGCGCCCCTCCCCCGAGCTGAGCAGACGTGCGTCTCAGCTCCACAGGCCTCTCCTCCAAGCCTCCAAGTTTACATCGTCCCCACTTCTCCGAGGGCCCATGCCCGGTGAGAGCAGCTTCCGCAGCCTCTGCCCCGAGGGTCACGTCACTCTCTCGTTAGCATCACTTTCCATTCATCTCTGTCGGTTACGATGACAGCTGGGACCGCCGTCCTGACTGGCCCTTGACGGCTATCGGTGTTTATTAAATTATTTCCAACACAGGAAACAGCCAATGTTGATCAACAGAAGCCGCGTGTCTTGGAGGGAATGTCCGGCGTGTCCAAGCCCAGAGCCCACTGCCCACTGGCGTTGGGCGGAGGCTGGCGTTTCTGCGGCTCCGTTCCTTCAGACCCGCTGGCATCTGGCTGACGGCAGCCCCCCAGGGTGGGGACAGCGGGCGCGTTTCGATCGGCTGTGTGTGTTGCCTGCCCAGTCCTCGGTCCCTCCCTGATTATCTGAGTCAGTAGATATTCACGGCACGCCTGGGACTGGGGCCAAACCAGGGCCCCACGCGTGGGTGCAGCCTGGGTGGCAGCCGCGTGCAGGGCAGGCATGCGTGCGCAATGCATGATCACGACCCTCATGACCTGCCAAATGCGAGCCACAAACAGGAGAAGAGAAATGCGAGTACTGGGTAACATGGCGTGTCATTTTTGCTGATTCCAGAAGGGACAGGTCACTGACAGCCTGGAAATCCAGCAGGTGGGGAGAGGGCTTTCCAACCGACAGGAAGGGCGTTCCCCACCCCCGTCCGTCGATCCCCCCCGCCGCCCCGCTCCATCGTATTAGGTGCCTTAGGGACCCCTCACCTGCTGTCTCCTCTCACGTGGTCCGAACTCTAAGGGTGGCTAATATTTTCCCATTTCACAGATGTGAAAAGTGAGGCTCAAAGAGGATGGGCAGCTTTTCCAGTGACACTCAAGGCAGAATCGGGACTCAAATCCTAGTCACGTGTTTGAGGAGCTTGGCACAGGCACAGGCAGGGGCATGATGAGGACAGTGTGGCCTGATGGAGAGAGAGCCTGTCTCCCCTCTCTCCTGCACCCCCCTTCTCCCCCACCCTCCCCCCACCCCACTCTCCACTCACAAGCTGGATGAGCTGGAGGACCCTATTGAACCCCAGTCTCAAGCTCGTCATCTGTAAGCCGAGATGGGTGACATCACCCATCTTGCGAGTGTGTGAGGGCTCCCTGGTTCAGGTCTAAGCATAAGGCTACACATGCCCATTCCGGTCCCTGCTCAGGGCCGGCTGGAGGGTTACATGGCCCCGGGTCTTTCCTTTCCTTAGAACCGGATGTCTTAGTGAGTGGGAGTGGGTGTCAGTGAAGACCACGCTTTAAAGGCCAGTTGAGTGGATTATCTTCCAACCACCCGAGCTGGCCCAGCCTGTGCTGGGTTTGCATTGTTTGAGGTCTTGTTTGTTTGAAGTCCTCACTCATCTGGTCAATGAGAAAACTGAGTGGGAGCGCTCCCCATCCCATCAGTCCTGCTATGGTCTGAAATCCGAGCCAGAATTCCTCCCAGCCTCCCTTCCTGCCTCCCTGCCTCCCTGCCTCCCTCCCTTCCTCCCTCCTTCCCTCCTTCCCTCCTTCCCTTCTTTCCTCCCTTCCTTCTTTCCTACCTTTCTTCCTCCCTCCCTGCCTCCCTCCCTCCCTCCCTCCCTCCCTCCTTTCTTCCCTTCCTTCTTTCCTCCCTTCCTCCCCTCCTCCCTCCCTCCCTTCCTTCCACACATTGCATGGGCACTTCCTGTTGGCAGAGACTGTGCACTGGAAACCCTGAGGTCAGGGATCCCCCGCCCCAGCATCCTGGGGGGGACAGAGACAAATGAGCTGGTTACCTGGGTAGGGGCATGGCCAGGGCCGCTCACCGGGGCCTTCCTCTCTGAGACCATTGCTTGAGGGTGGTGCAGTGGCCCAGGGTGAGCTGCTCAGATGGTGGGGGGCAGGGGGAGAACACCCCACCCCTAAGTTTGGCCACGGATAAGGGGAAGTTGGGCCTGAATTCTGGGCCTGTGCGTCTGCTGATGGCCAGGCTACTTGTCCAGCTTCCTGCTCCAAGGTCAAGGTCCCTCCAGCCCTCGCCCCCTGTGTCTTTGAGATCCATGGTATGGCCAGGGCAGCTGACTCCTCTTATATTCTTCTCGGTGCTTCTTTTCAATATGCAGCTCATTCAAACAAAATTACATAGTTGTAATGCTATTCCTCTGAGCTGACAAGTCTGGAAATGGCTTCATAGGGCAGTAGATGAGAGAGCGGCTATTGCACACGGCACGGGCCTCCGGGTTATTACCGTGGCGGTGACCTGAAGAAGCCCATGCGTCCTGAGCTGATGCGTCTGCAAATCTGCTCAGTGGGGCGGGGCGGGCGCCACCTGTGCCATTGGGCTGCAACTCTGGATCCTCTCAATGGCTCCACTCAGTGTTCGAAATGCTGCTGCTGCCAGCCGCTGGGGGCTGGGGAACTGCTGACGATCCGCTTAGAGGAAAACACGTAAAATACCCATTTGTGAGCGGAGAATCTGTCGCAGGTGATCCTGTCCAAGTTGCATGAATGAAATTTGAAGCTTGTTTATTGCTCCCATTACATTTTGCAATAAAAATCAGATCATTTTTGCTATGCAGCAAAGAAGAAATAGGTATTAATGTCAGAATCACGGTGACATCCTTGGCTTCCCTGGGAAGGGACGGCCTGGGAGGAAAACCACCACATTGACGAGGGCCACGCAGTGGCGTTGGCGAAGTACTGCGCGGCGATCAAACGTAGCTTTTAAAGCAATAGAATCTAAGGCACCGCGGCCGCTGCCCCTCGGCTGGGAGACATTAGGACAGGGTCACGGTGTCTGAAGCGCAGCAGCACGGACACGCAAGACACTGGGTGGCCAGGCTGTGCGGGGCAGCACGCGGGTTTCCAGGTTGCACACCGGCTTGCTCTCCGGCTGCGCCCTGAACCTGGGCCGCAGCTGTCGCTCAGTCCGGCCACCTGCTCCCAAGCACGTGAGTTGGGCCTGCTTCCCAGTCCATGCAGACGGCCAACGGGCCAGGGGACCTCACTGCGCCCTCACGGTGGCACCAGGACAATGGGACCGTGTACGTGACCGGGGCATATCCTTCCCATAGCTACAGAGACGGAGCAATGGAGCGGGCTGAGACTCGGCGGACTTGCGTGCAGTCCCGGGAATGTCGCGCCGAGCCCCGAGGCCGGGAGCTCGTGGACGGCTCCGCAGGTGTGGCTGCTGGTTGTTTGTGGAGGAGAGCAGGGTCCTGGGAGCGGGCAGGACCGTCCACGGAAGAACGCTTGTTGCCAATGAGAGCTAACATGTGTTCTCCGTGGAATCCTGGTGAGTGCGGGACTCTCTGAGTGGAGGCCCACGCCGAAAGAAAAGGCGCAATTAGACGTGATGTGAAGCCTCAAGCCCTCTCTGTGCCACATGTTGTTGGCCCGACGCTGCTTGGTCAGACCGTGGCTCTCTGTCACCCTGAGGACGTGCTCACGTGGACCCCCAGGGACAAGACCGAAAGGGAGACACGCCGTGGGGCGCCACGCCCACTGGATGACGATGCCATGGTTTCTTGACTAATTGTGAAATCGGCCATCTCAGTGGAGGATAAATTGAGATGCCCCAAGATTTCCTTTTTCACGGGGAAGAGAAAAAGAATCGTCAAATCCCTTAGAACAGAAGTTTGCTTGTGGCCAAGAGCGTTATAGAGACATCCACTCTGCCCAAGATGGAAGCTGCTTTAGGGGGGACCTGCGATCCATCAGCTTCAGCGCGCCTCATGTCTAAGACGGCCAATTGCAACGCAGTGGAGGAAAACATAAAGACAGCATTACCGAGGAAGTGCGCTCATTAAATAAGCGATAAAAATGAATAAGTAACTAACTGCCGTTACCTACCGACCTCTCCGCCCTCATCCCCCCAGCACAGGCAGTGTGCTGGGGATGGGGAGGAGGTGTGTGTGGGGGGGGGCGGAGGCTGGGTTCTGGGTGAACGTGAAGAATCAGCTGTGTGACACCTTCAGGCGCAAACAACGTGTGTAATTAATGAATAGCCCGTGGGAACGCTGGCCCTTAGAACTTGGTGGATCCAGACAGCAAATCAGAATGCAGCCCAGACCCAGCCGGCTGGCGTGACTCAGTGGTTGACCGTCGGCCTATGAACCAGAAGGTCATGGTTAGATTCCCAGTCAGGGCACATCCGGGTTGCAGGCTTGATCCTCAGTGTGGGGCGTGCGGGAGGCAGCCGATCAATGGTTCTCTCATCACGGATGTCTCTCTATCTCTCTCCCTCTCCCTTCCTCTCTGAGATCAAGAATGCAGTCCAGGACCCCTCCGGATGTCTTCACTGAAGAGCATGCATGGCCTCCCTGTCTAATGTAAGTGCTGTTAATGGGGTTGGTGATTCTATAGAACGATACATCTCCCCCAGCGGTTCCCGGCAGTCTCACTAACACGTGGCGTCTCGGCGGACCCCTCTTTCTTCCTCTTACTGGGGCTCTTCCTTGGCCTTCGGGCATGGCAGGCATGCCATATGGCTGCGTGAAACAGATAGAAGAGATTTATAAACAGAGACCATTTAGATCCGGGCAAAATATCATCTCTCTGGGCGGAGAGGCTTATCTGCCATAGATGTGTGTTTGTCGAGGGAAATCGGCGCGCGTTGAGCCTCGCTGGTCTATTTTCAAAGGACATAAAACTCCCATCGATGAGCCCAGTGTCTAGCGGGGCTCCCG
Source organism: Plecotus auritus (assembly GCF_963455305.1). Classification (NCBI taxonomy): domain Eukaryota; kingdom Metazoa; phylum Chordata; class Mammalia; order Chiroptera; family Vespertilionidae; genus Plecotus; species Plecotus auritus. Next base: position 5,231,908 of record NC_137783.1, on the reverse strand, counting down.
TCCCCTGGGCTCCCGGGCCAGATATATTGGGCTATTTCTCTCCCGGGCAGAGGGAGGATTATTCCAGCGCAGCCTCAGAGCGGAGAAGAGATCGAATGCGCTGCTAATGTCGCCGGGCCCCATGTCGAGCTCGGAGAAGCAGAAATATCATTTCCAGAGAGATGCGTGCGCAGCGTTAAATTTCCGGCTGTGCTTAGATGGCACAGATCATCCGGTCGTGACTGGAGGCTAAACACATACCTACAGAAAGCCTCTCTTTCCCTCCCACTGAAGGAGGCAAAGGGATCATTTCCTTGACACGACGTGGGAGTTTCTAAAATCCGTCTCTCGCAAACTCATCTAACTCTCCTCTCTCCTGCCGTTGACACGATCCCCGAGCCCCTGTGAAGGCACAGGCTGTGTGGGGTCTTGCTCCCAAGGAAACTCTCTCAAAGGCACGACGCCTCCCGAGAGTGTGATGGGCCTTCGGTCCCCAGAGGAGCTGAAAGGCTCTTCCTCAAGCATCAACAGCCTCTGGCCTCATAGAAACCCTTCCACCTCCTTAAATGGTGAGCGTGGAATCCTACACAAATCTCGCGTCAGAGCCGATTCCCCTTGGCGTTTGAAAAGGGCAGCGAACGTCTGATGGCTGACCACTGAGCCACGCGGGAGGCGCAGGGGAAATGATGGCGCGTGCCCCATGAGCTACCGGCGCGCTTGAAACGGGGCTGAGCTGAGGAACAAGACCCAGGGCATGAATCTGGGACGAAAGACGAGCGTTACGTCTATTCTCGGTGCAACAGTGTGTCCCCTGGCCCTTCCGTGTGCCGGCCGTGCGCGTGGCATCCGGAGGCGCTGAGGTGTACTGCGTGGCGGCTGGCTAGGCCTCCAGCAGGGCCAGTGGGTGGAGCGCCCGCACCATGGGTGGCAGCCACAGCAGCTCTGGCTCCGCCCTTCATCTCCGCGTGTCAGCGCCCCTCCCAGGTTCTGTGGCCAGCTCTGCCTCCCAGGGCACGCGCACCCCTTGAGTGACAAGAGTTGCTTTGTCTAAGAAATAGAAACATGTCTTCATTTACATCCTGGTTTCTATTCTTGGACGAAGACTAAATCCTGAGCGGGTACTTACTCTAATTTAATTGTGTTTCCGTCTAAACTCAGAGGCCGGACCTTCCCCAGGAGGGCTGTTGGAGCGACTGTTTCGTTAACGCTGGTGCCTGGGGTCCTTCCCGGCGTGTCGGGAAGATGCACGATGAGGTGGAAAGCGGGGTCCTCTATGGCATCCGTGACCCCGTTCGCTTGGGTGTCTGTCCGTGTGCAGGGGTCCTCAAACTTTTTAAACAGGGGCCAGTTCACTGTCCCTCAGAACGTTGGAGGGCCGGACTATAGTTTAAAAAAAGAAACTATGAACAAATTCCTATGCGCACTGCGGGCCCGGGACGAGTCGGCTGCTAAGCAGGACAGGCAGCGGCACTCGGCGGGCCGGCTAAATGTCCTCGGCGGGCCGCATGTGGCCCGCGGGCTGTAGTTTGAGGACCCCTGAAGAGCAGTGGTCGGCAAACTCATTAGTCAACAGAGCCAAATATCAACAGTACAACGATTGAAATTTCTTTTGAGAGCCAAATTTTTTAAACTTGAACTTCTTCTAACGCCACTTCTTCAAAATAGACTCGCCCAGGCCGTGGTATTTTGTGGAAGAGCCACACTCAAGGGGGCCAAAGAGCCGCATGTGGCTCGCGAGCTGCAGTTTGCCAACCACAGATCTAGAGAAAGCCGCGGGATGGCTGCCGTGAGCCCAGCTCAGCCACAAGCGTGGGCAGGGAGGATGGGGGAGGCCAGGCCTGTCCCCGAAGAGCACGGTCAAGGCCAGGGGGCCACATCCTCTGGGTAGAAGCCTTCCGGAGGTTTCCTGGAAGAAGAGCCAGGTGAGCTGAGTGTTGATGGACGAGCCACACTTTCTAGCCCAGGGGTGGGCAAACTTTTTGACTCGAGGGCCACAATGGGTTCTTAAACTGGACCGGAGGGCCGGAACAAAAGCATGGATGGAGTGTTTGTATGAACTAATATAAATTCAAAGTAAAGGAGTGGAGGGGAGAGCAAGAGAACCGGATAGAACAGCCTGATCCGGCCCGCGGGCCGTAGTTTGCCCACGGCTGTTCTAGCCTCTCTGAGGGCACCTCAGCTCGTCTGTGGGTTTGAGGACAGAGGGTCCGCCCCTGGGGCCGTCGGGAGGGCTGTGTGGCTGTCCTGGCGGCAAGAGAGGAAGCCAGAAAGGCGATCTGGAACCAGCACCCCGATATCCCAGAAGGTCCGTCTCCCTGCCCACAGCACAGGGAAACAGCAAGTTCCAAAGTTCTTTCCTAAATCCTTACTCTGGGCCGTGGAAACTGAAAGCCTGGGTCCGGACAGAGGGCCTGGGCCGAGGGAGACCCGTGGTGTTGCTCCGCTCTTCCTTCCCGGCTCCCGGTTGCTCTGGGAGCTCCCGTTAGCCGGACGCCGCACCCGATGGCATAGTTGATGCTGTGTGACCACGGCCGTCACCAGATACAAGCTCATGATCACGTCCGCGGGGTCGTCACGCCCGCCGCCAGAGTGACCTGCACAAATCTGCCCTTTGTGCTCCTGTCTCCCTGCCTCGTCCTGTCCCTGCGCCTCCGGGGTGCGGAGCCCCCACGTGCAAGGTGCGCCCGCATGGGGAACACACCACCGACGGCCCGCACCCCTCCCCCGCCTGACTCACTGACACCTGCAGTTTCTCCTCAGAGCTCCCAGGGCTGTGGGAGCCCCCACCCCTGCATTTACGTGGGCGACCGGGACCCTCACCGTCGCTCCCGGGACCTTGTGAGCGCCGGCATTCCCTGCACACAGCGCACAGAGAGGTCATCCGCCGGCTAATTTTAAAGTAGCGGGTTGATCGCTCATCTCTGGAGTGTGCAGCCCGCAGGGCTGCTGGGGCTGACACACGCTTATTACCACATTTGGGTTCCGAGACCGAGCTGAGTGATTTGATGACCTGTCTGCAGAGAGCACTCAGAGGCGTCTGTCAGGGCAGCATCATTTAGAACAACCCTCCCACCCGCCGAGCCGAGGACTCGGCGTCTCCTCACTGCCCGCTGTCCGCTGCCCGGGAAACGCTGGCGCGCCTTCCTGTAACATGGCCCTCGGCTCGGGGGAGGGTAGGAGCCGTAATAACTATTTAGTGGACACTCAGTATGTATTATGTTTTAGCATGAATTATTCAATTCAACGTCCAACCACTCCAGCCGTGAGTGCTCCCACAGCCCGTGTGTTTTATGGGTGAGAACAGAGGGTGCGGGGGTCAGCTGGCTACCCCGCCTCCCCCTAGGGAGGGAGAGAGGGAGGGAGATGGGTCTGAGTCTTGTCTGAATCTTGCTCCATAAATGGCGGCCCCAATTCTTTACTATCTCTACTGTCCCTTTAAAAATTAAAACAACAACAACAAAAAAATAGGGCGGCTATACACCCTGCACAGCGGTTTTTACTCTACGGGCAGAAGGGGATGAAAGATTAAAAGTTGACCTCTACTGCCCTAGCTGGTTTGGCTCAGTGGATAGAGCATCAGCCTGCAGACGGAAGGGTCCCGGGTTCGATTCCGGTTGAAGGCATGTACCTTGGTTGCAGGCTCAATGCCCAGTAGGGGGCGTGCAGGAGGCAGCTGGTCGATGTTTCTCTCTCATCATTGATGTTTCTAATTCTCTATCGGTAAAATCAATAGAAATATATTTTTTAAAAAGTTGACCTCTACTGTGCCCTCCCCAGGAGCTGTCCCTGTCCCATTCTCATCCCTAACCCCGTGGGCAGGTAGATGGTGGGCCCCATTCTAAACCCACGGACAGTGAGGTCCAGGGGTGTGAGAGGACCCACCCAATGGCACGTTCCCGAGTGGCCGAACTTGGATTGGAACCCACCACTTCTGATCGCCACGCTGCGCTGCTTTTAGGAGTTCATTGGATGTCATGTCCATACGCAGGGCGCGGGGAGGAATTACACTTGGGAGGTCGGGTCACTGTCCATGGGCGCGCTCTGCAGAGGGCGGTGGGAAGCTGGGCGCCCCGCGGAGCACGGCCAGGCTCTCCCTCTACGGAAGGAAGGGTCGGAGGGCGTGCTGCTCGCGGAGGTGACTGGTGCACGTCCAGTGGGCCTTCTCTCTGGCTTCACAAAGCACACGGACACGGTGGGGCCAGCCAGCGGGACGGATTCTAACCGGGTCCGCGGTGTTCAGGCGGGAAGAAGTGCTGGATTCATTCTGCTCCTTTGATGGATCTTCTCGCAGATGCAACAGTAACAATGGAGCAGCAACAATCCATGTGTTCCCAGGACCACTAAGCCTTCCCCCCTCCCTCCGCCCCCGCTGCCCCCGACACGCGCTCCTCTGTGAGTATCTTAGCGCCCCGTTGACTGAGTCCTGTCCGTGGTGCCTATGGATGAGGGAATGTCCATTCATTTGACTTTGGTATGTGGGGCTCTCCCCAAACAGCACCCCCATGGTGTGGGCGAAATACATAACATGAGATGGTCCCCCCAAAACTCATAGAGTCACCACTGCAGCCAGATGAACCCACAAAAGGGACACCAGCCAGAAGTGGAGGAGCCCAGAGGTCCGGAGCGTGACTCTGAACGTGACCTTGGGAAAGCGACCTCAACGTTCTCTTCCCACTGATGGAATCCGTGGCTGGGATCTGCTTCCGGGGTTGTTCTGAGGGTTGAGACAGGTGCAGGGTGACCAGCACCAAGAACAGCCGGGAACAGAAAGAGCTGCAGACGAGCATCAGCGGCTGTTATTGTTATTAGTGTTATTATTAGTATTATTATTACGATTGTCCTACAAATGCGAAAGAGTACTACTCTTCAGAGAGAAAAAAAAAATCCCAAATTTAAAACCTCTTAATAACATTTATTAATATATTTTCATCACTGCAGATTTTCTACCTACATACAGCTAGAATACAAATGAGTATTAAATAAAAGGTTACTACAGTCGTCATTACTTTTTAATACGTTGTATTAATTCTTATTTTACCGGCACGGAATAAAATACGAAAAAGTAAAACCGAGGAAACGGCTTCTTTTTGAGTGACTATCTCCTCTTAGCTTCATGCAGGGTTCCTCTGGGATTTAAAGAAAGAAGAACATTCTGGAAAACACTGCGGTGTGAGTCCTCCGCGGAGAGAGCGGCTCCATTCGCTCGGGAACGCCCGAGTCCCAGTGCGGGAAGAGGAGGCCGTGCCCCACTCGGGTCTCCGCGGCGTCGGCCTTTGCGAGCGCCGGCGTTTTATTTCGATGGTTGCTGTCGACTCATGACACGTGCTGTTGTGTCACTGCAGTCCCCGCAAGTGTGTATCATCGCGCTGTAACGGCAGGCCGGCCTCAGATCAGCCAGCACGCGGCCCTCCCGTCCCGAGAGCTCTGTTTTTATTCCTCTCTCGGCTTTCAGAACTCCACGTCTAGCAGATGCTTCGGGAGGATGTACCGCGGCGACAGTCCCTGAGCGCTCCCCGCGTCCGGGTTGGCTGCGGGTGAACCTGCACCTCCACAGCACGATGGACGTTTCCTGCTCTTACTCCCTTCACTCACCGGCATTTTCCTAAAAGGACAGCGAAGATGGTCCATAACGAGGTACAAAGGGGTCAACTTGCGAGGTGCTGTGGGACCACCAGCCTCACTCTGTCACGAGAGCCTGGCTGGGCGTGGCCATAGGGACAGGTGATGCCCAGCTGGGCACGACTGCCCCAGGGGACGAGCTCCCCTCCCAGCCCTCGCCCCATGGTCTGCTCTGATGGAGGAGGTGGGCTCGGAAGGCTCATCCCAGTGGCGGGCGGGGGGACCAATGTCCTAGATTGAGGCTCCTCACGCCTCCCCACGTCCAGGCTCCCACCCGAGACACTGCCCTGCATCGTCTGCAGACCTCCTTCCTGTCAGTGGGACCTTCTCATGCACCCCTCAGGGAAATACACTCCCCTGGCTTTGGTTTTCCTGAGACATCTTTACCTTCCCTTTTAAGAACACAAATTTGAGCCCTAGCTGGTTTGGCTCAGTGGATAGAGCATAGGCTTGCAGACTGAAGGGTCCCAGGTTCAATTCTGGTCAAAGGCGCATGCCCAGGTTGCAGGCTCAATCCCCAGTCAGGGGTGTGCAGGAGGCAGCCGATCAATGATTCTCTCATCATTGATGTTTCTATCTCTCTCTCTCCCTCTCCCTTCCTCTCTGAAATCAGTAAAAATATATGTTTAAAAAGGAAATCAGATTTGAGATATAATTTATGTGTAACAAAACGCACCTCCATTAAGTAAAGAGTCGGATGATTCTGACAAAAGCACTCATCCACATGAGCACCCCCAAGAAAGGTAGCATTTCCACCCCCAAAACTCTCTCATGCCCTTTGCATTGGGTCCCCACCCAGGCAACCCCCTGTCCTCTTCGCATCACTACCTGTGTTCCCTGTTCCAGAACTGCATGCACACGGGATCACGCCTGCTCTCTGCGTCCGGCCTCTGCACTCAGCTCCCCTGCTGACCCGGCCCGGCAAATCCCGGTGGGACCAGGGATTCATTGCAGGTGTGGCCAGGCGGCCCTTCCTGGTGGGAATAAGCCAGAGCGTGCTTATGCAACCCCTCTCTGTGGGCGTCTGTGTGGCTCCCAGTTTCGGCGCCTTCATTTTTAAACAATAATGTAAGTGGTACTTGTCCACACTCTCACGCAGGGAAAAGTTAAAAGACTCTGTTGTCTTAAAGTGATAACCATTCCAATTCAAGAGTTACTGTGAGCACAGACAGAGACCAAGAACTTGCAGTTAGGAAGTCGCTCCACAAAGCAACTCCCTATTTAGGAGACTTTTACTCCTAAAAAAGCAAACAACCTGCCACCTGATTTTTCTACTAGCTGCAAATCTAAGGAATGTGAGCGGGTCTTTCACACAGACACATTCCTTCTCCCAGCCTGCTCGGCACCAGCCTTTCCTTCCCATCGTCCCCAACGTTACAACCGCACCGCGCAGCCACGAACTCTTCAGACCATCATGCCCTTTGAAGACCTAAGGACCCGTGAAACGACGGAACCCTTAAGCCGTAAAGGACATGAGAGATTATCCAGGGCAGTCGACTTTTAAAAATCATACATGTACCACCTATGAACCCACCCCGAACCCAGGGGTGGGCAAACTTTTTGACTCGAGGGCCACAATGGGTTCTTAAACTGGACCGGAGGGCCGGAACAAAAGCATGGATGGAGTGTTTGTGTGAACTAATATAAATTCAAAGTAAAGGAGCAGAGGGGAGAGCAAGAGAACCGGATAGAACAGCCGGATCCAGCCCGCGGGCCGTAGTTTGCCCAAGGCTGCCCTAACCCATGGGAAAGGGGCCATGTCCTATGCGGAGTGGCCTCTGAAAACAATTCCTGGCTTTGTCTCTATGCAGAGTATATATTTTCTTTTATAAACCTAAACTTATAGCTAATTTTATAGGGTTTATCCTCATATTTCACTTAATGAGGTGGTTCGTATGTATTCTACACATCAAAAGCTTAGACCTTAATTAAGTAACTCCATGTCTAGGAACCCTACGAAGCTAATTTGAGAGGTACAGAATCACTAAATGACCAGGGTTCTCCTAATAGTGTTATTATCTCTCTCTCTCTCTCTCTCTCTCTCTCTCTCTCTCTCTCTCTCACACACACACACACACACACACACTCCACTAACCAACCCAAATGCAGTAACTAAGCATTATTATTCCAAAGTGGGGGGAGGTGCAGGGAGGCCTCACCGACGGTGAGATCGAGCCCCGCAGCCTTGGGGAGGTGAGTGCCAAGGCCCTGTGGTGGGGATGTTCTTGGAATGTTCAAGGAAGCCGCAGGTGTACTGGCTGGTACGTCGCAGATGACAATAAACATTTGTTGAACGCGTTTACAAAGTCTTAGACGCTCGGTAAACATCTGTTGCATGAAATGCATGTGCACTGCCTTCTACACACGGAAATGATTACACAGGCATGGCCGGGCCTCGCCGGGAGGCCTGGAGCCTGGGGAAGCAGCAGTGCGGACGTAGGAAAGACAAGCGCCATACGAAAGCGAGCCCCAGGGGCAGCGAGCCCTGCTCCCCAGGGCCCTGCGCAGAAATACCGATCACCCGAACGCATCGCTCCCCACAGCGATGGAACTCCCCAAAGCAAACGACAATTACTGCGAATAAATGAAGATGAGATCTTGTTAGTGTTCCTGTCAAGGAATCCAAAAATGGATTGTGTGCCTGTGAGGAGCAAGGAAACGAAGGCTGCTAGCAGCCGGGGCTCGGTGAGCATCTTTACACGGCGGGGCGTCCGGCCGAGGAGGGGGAGGCAGGGGAGTCCAGGGCCCAGCCTGGTCCTCGCTCCCCTGTGGGGAGTTGGCGTTGCCTCCAGTCTATTTGGAAACCCCACAATGTCAGTGGTCCTCACAGGGGTCACGGTCTCGTGCACCCCCATCCTTCATCTCAGAAGCAGCTCCGTGCCGCTCACTGACGGCGGAGACGGGCGTGGGAGTTCCGCTTCTTCCCCCGCGTGGCCCTGCCCGTCTTCGCTCAGTGCGTGCCTGGGCCCGGAGGCCACTGTCAAATGGGCAACTGGAGTTCTCCTGGTGCCATTCGTCCCGCCAACCTCCTGCCCACAGAAGCTTAAGGACACTTTGTAGAGAAAGAGGCAATGGCAAAGAGCTGTGACTGTCCTTGTGTGGGTGGTTGGTGGACACGCTATCCAACAACGGAGAGTGAGACGAAAGTGGGAAGACGCCAATCCCCTTCGGGCCGAGGGACGCATCTGGGTCCATGGAAACTATTTCCACCTGAGGGGGCAGGGCGTCATGGGCAGTAATGGCCATGGACAAGGAAGACTGCATGCAGGGCTCAGCGCCCAGGGCACCTCCTGAGCCGGGTGCAGGCTGCGGTGAGGCTTGTGAGAGGCGGGTGCATGTGTTCCGGGCACGGCGGGCGTGTGTGGCTCAGGCACCCTGGCAGGTGGGGGTGCCCATGCACAGCCGCCTGTACAGCAGTCCAGCAGGCAGGCCACGCCCCCTGCACCCTCCCTTCTCTCTCTCAGTGGGACATTAGAGGTAACAGCTCACACATGCACCCTCTGTTACTTTATTTATTTATTTTATTTATTTATCCTTCACCCGAGGATATTTTTCCCATTGATTCTTAGAGAAAGTGGGAGAGAGAGGAAAAGACAGAGAGAAATATCAATGTGAGGGAAACAAATCGATTGGCTGCCTCCTGCACGTGCCCTATCCAGGGCCCAGGCCGGGGAGGAGCCTGCAACCAATGTACGTGCCCTTGACCGGAATCGAACCCAGGACCCTTCGGTCCCCAGACCAACGCTCTATCCACTGAGCCAAACAGGCTAGGGCCACCCTCAGTTACTTTAGGAAAAAGACAAGGACACAGAGGGCCTCACAGCCAATGAGCGTCCGATCCGCTCCCTCCCTCGCCTGCTCGGGGTGGTCTGCGGCCCGATTTGCTTCAACGTGTCCTGAGCACAGACTCTATGTTCTCGCTCTGTCCAGGGCTGGAGTCGTGGGGAGTGGCCACAGAGCGGCCACAGCCAGACGCCAGCCCGCTCTGCAGCCGACCTGACCTGTCCCCCGCCTGTGGGGTGGCCGGGCAGGAGGCCCCAATGCTCAGGCTCACCCTCAAGGCTCCAGGATTCCTGCTGTTCTCTGCCGGGAGGGAGGAGAGTGGGGGGCGCGGGGTTGCCGGGCCTGTTCCGTAGAAAATCAGCAAAACAGCCTTGAAATGGGAGGCTGAGCTTCATGAAATGATCGATTTTCCTGTGTGCAAACGCAAGCCTTTTGTGGGGCAGGCGCAGTCTTTGTAGAGTAGCCTTTGCGTGGGTGAAATGTTAATTTCCCATCTGCCAGGTGCTGGAAATATCCCAGGAGGGGAGAGGGGGGCGGGGCAGTGACGCCAGCAGCTTTGCACATGAGACCCCCGTGAGGCTTGGCCTGCAGGGTGGTGGCAGACCGATCAAGAGCAGAAGTCAGGACAAGAGTTTACTTTGAATTATAAAAACAACATTTTAATCAAAACAAAACAAAACATAAAACAAGCCTGTATGCTGGCATGCTGACCATCCGCTGGTGCTGAGAACGGCTGTATTCTCGCGGAGCTGAGCTAACGCCTCGGCGAGGCCCAGGTCCTGCAAGTTCAGAGTGTGGGCCGCTGCCCTGGGCGTCCGCAGCCCTGGCTGGCGAGGCCCTGACCCTCAGGAGGGGCCCCCTCCTGGACGTGCAGACCCTCCTCACTGCCAGCCGCTGGCTGGGAGGGGACGGAAGGGAGACAGTCTCTGTGCTCTGTTCAAAGGCTCGCTGCTGTTTTTCCAGGTGTTGGAAGGTACTTTTCAAGGTACTTCTGGGGGAGATGTAGGTCTGGGTTATTTCATGTTGAAGGCCAGTGTCTCTGCTTTTTTCTCATCTAATTATCATCCCACGTTTCACATGGGATGGGCGACCTTCGTTACCTGGTGTCACCTGGCTCGTTCTGCACTGAGGTCAGTTTCCATGTGGCTTCAGCTCCGCACCCGCCATTAGCCAACCCCCCCGACCGCCCCAGCCCTTTGAAAGACCCAGGGCTGTGGCCACAGCTGTCTGGAAGCAGCTTGTAAAAGGCCCCGGTCCCCAGCTTACGCGGAGGCTCCGTCTCCAGCGTCAAGAGCCTCTGTGATGCTTTGGAGGCCCATCCCCAGAAGGGCCGCTGTTGCCCACGCGCCCGGTGCCCCGTTTCCCATCATGAGACGGATGCGAAACGTACCGGCTTCAGATACAAGCAAAGGGGCCCGAGTCATGCACGGCTGATCAAGGACACACGGAGCTCATCACTTCGGACTGCACAGAGAGGTGATACAGGCCGTCTGCTCGATCCACGGTGCTGGGGAAACTGGACAGGTGGGTGCACAAAACAATAAAACGGGACCACCTTCTGACAACATAGACGAGAATACACTCAAACGGATGAAAGGCTCACATGTAAGACTGGAAACCGCAAAAAAAAATATTAAAAAAAACACACAAAGGCAGTAAAATCTCGGACATTTCTCGGAGCAAAGTTGTTTCTGATATATTGCCTTGGGCAAGGGAAACAAAAGACAAAATAAACACATGGAAGCTAAAATGTGTTTGCACAGCCAAGGAAACCGTCAGCAAAATGAAAGGGCAACCCCTGAGTGGGATGCTCTCCCTGCCAAGGATACATCGGAGAAGGGGTTAATATCCAAAATGCATAAAGGACTCATACAACTCCACACCCAACGTAACAAACAGTCCCATTATCCATGGGCCAGCGACCTGACATATACTTCTATATGCTTACTTCCCAGAACCGTAAGGATTTTTTAGAAAAAAAAAAAAAATCCTCTGTATGAGAATGTGGGGGTGGGGGGGGTTCCTGGAGGCAAAGCCCATGGAGGTGTGCCCCCTAAAACTGTAGCCCCAGCAGTGTCTCACTCATGCGAGTGAGCCTCCAGCAGTTCATCAAAATCACCAGCAAATCTTCCTTCCAGTGGCGGCCCCATTGGCCTCCGTCCCGGGATGTGGACCCTGGCTTGGTTCTCTGGACGCACCGCCCCTCCAGGTGTCAAGGTTTGCCTGCCACCTCACTTCCTGCTGGGTCCACGCCAGGCCACGCCTCTCCCGTTGGTGCAGCTTTTCCCTGTTGTCAGGGCAGCGTGACGGCATGCCGAGTCCTGACACGTCAGAGCTGAAACCGCAGGGCCTGTCGGATGCTTTGAACCAGGTTCGCAGAACAGCACGTTGCTGGGGCCGCGGGGCGGCGGCTCCCTGCCAGTCGGCCGGCATCTGCCGCGAGAAGCCTCTGCCAGATCCGGCACGCGGCGCAGACGTGACCCAGGCTGACGGCCCCGTCCTGCTGGGTGGCGTGATCAGAACCAAATGCCGACAATGCCTCCAGGAGGTGCTTCACAGAGTTCTGTTTGATAAACTGAGCGAAGTGTTATTTAGCAACTGGAAGATAATTAGGAAGCGATTACTGAAACAGAAAGGAAGGCTGAGTCCCTGGAAAACAGTCAGAATCCAGCGGAGTTTACGGTCGCCCTGAGCCCCTGCTTTCATGCCAACCGAAAGCTCATTTGCATGAGGGACGTGCCTGTCACAGGAACACGGATTTCTAATTGCCCATGTGGCCGAGGAGGGCGCAGACCCCGCCCCCTCACTGTGTCCCGGGCAGTGCAGTGGGTTTCCATCGAGTTTCTGCCAGCGCCCAGGCACGGGGCCTCCTGCTCAAGACTGGGGATGCCTTTCAGACTGAGCTGGTGAAAAGGTGGCATTTGATCCCTGGGTGTGTGTGTGTGTGTGTGTGTGTGTGTGTGTGTACGTGTGTGTGTACATGTGTGTGTGTGTGCTGTGTGGGGATATCTGTGTGTGTGTAGGTATATCAGTGTGTGTGTGCTGTGTGGGGATATCTGTGTGTGTGTAGGTATATCAGTGTGTGTGTGCTGTGTGGGGATATCTGTGTGTGTGTAGGTATATCAGTGTGTGTGTGCTGTGTGGGGATATCTGTGTGTGTGTGTGTGTGTGCTGTGTGGGGATATCTGTGTGTGTGTAGGTATATCAGTGTGTGTGTGCTGTGTGGGGATATCTGTGTGTGTGTAGGTATATCAGTGTGTGTGTGCTGTGTGGGGATATCTGTGTGTGTGTGTGTGTGTGCTGTGTGGGGATATCTGTGTGTGTGTAGGTATATCAGTGTGTGTGTGCTGTGTGGGGATATCTGTGTGTGTGTGTGTGTGCTGTGTGGGGATATCTGTGTGTGTGTAGGTATATCAGTGTGTGTGTGCTGTGTGGGGATATCTGTGTGTGTGTAGGTATATCAGTGTGTGTGTGCTGTGTGGGGATATCTGTGTGTGTGTGTGTGTGCTGTGTGGGGATATCTGTGTGTGTGTAGGTATATCAGTGTGTGTGTGCTGTGTGGGGATATCTGTGTGTGTGTAGGTATATCAGTGTGTGTGTGCTGTGTGGGGATATCTGTGTGTGTACATGTGTGTGCACAAGCCTATGTGTGTACGTTAAAGACAGTTGTGGGGGCCGGCCCTGCCCGTGTCTTGCGGTAGCATGCGCACACACTCTCTGTGTGCTGACTACCTAAGACAGTGGTCGGCAAACTCATTAGTCAACAGAGCCAAATATCAACAGGACAATGATTGAAATTTCTTTTGAGAGCCACATTTTTTAAACTTAAACTATATAGATAGGTACATGGTTATTAACTTAATTAGGGTACCCCTTCAATCGCACTGTACGTGCGCGCCCACACGTGGTATTTTGTGCAAGAGCCACACTCAAGGGGCCAAAGAGCCGCATGTGGCTCGCGAGCCGCGGTGTGCCGACCACGGACCTAAGAGAATGCAGGGCGGCAGGGCGTGCACCTGACCAGCTTTCATGGACGATCGCAAACTGTTCTGCAAAGCGTTGTACAGATTCACCCTCCACTCCCCGGAGCCCAGGTGTTCCCCGCCATTCACTGCTGTGTGACCCCTCATCCGGCCTTTTCTGCTCGGGTCCCCTGTGTTTCTAACTTGCATCGCCTCATGACCACGGACTTTGGGCACTTTTTCATGTCCATGTCCATTTGCATAATCATTTTTGAACAGTACGTCCTGGTCAAGGGCTTGGTTAGCATCTGTGCGTCTTGGCACCTGCTCTCAGCTCCTGTTCAGCTCGGGGAGGGCTCTGGCCCTCCTGGCAATGCCAGCAAGTCCCCCCCATTGGTGGAGGTGTGTTGTCTTGGGTGCCAACACCACAGATGGGTCTGAGCATTTAGGAGAACAGTCTGGCTCCCTAACCCACCATTTTCGGTGGGAGCAGAAGCTGGGGGTGTGGTTTTGCTCCGTGGCGTGGCTGTGGCTCTCTGGACGCGGGGCTGACTCGAAGCAGCCAGCTCTGTCCCCGGTCACCTGGCACATCCTCTCTGGGCCGCAGCGGGAGCCTCGCGTTCTCGTCGGCAGACGCTGGCTTCTGGGTCGCCGCGCCCGCTGCCTGCTCCTCTAAATGAAGCCCATCCGTCTCTCCCGCACGCCGCCCTGGAACTCACGCATTAGTTGTTCGGAAATGTCGATGCCCGGCGTGGTGCAGGCTGGTGGCAGAGGGAATTCTAGTTCCACTGTCATAATGTTTCATTAAGAGAAAAACAATCAGAGCGGCGTCTCGATGAAGAAGGATGCTCCTGTCACACATTATCCCACGGGGAGCCCAGCTGCACGGAGACGCACCTGGTGAGAGATTCGGTGAGCTTTGGGGCTGCAGGCACACCCTGCGGGGGGGTCAGGGGCTGGAAGGGTGGCAGGTGAGGGGACACGGGACCAGAGGAAGCCGGCAAGGGTGCTGCTGTTTCCAGTGCCACGGGCATCTGAAACCTGGGGCCACACCCTCTCCCCCTGAGCCCCGAGCCCCAGCGCAGGGCTGCCCCACCCAGCATCTCCCCTGCAAAGCAGGTGCCATGAAGAGGCTGCTCCTGGGAGTGGCAGGCTTGGGCCGAAGCCTTGCTCACGAGGCGGCCTGTGCCCTTGCAGCTCTCCCTCTGTCCTTCAAGGGGGTGCTAGGCCCCCGAGCTGTTCCGAGGGCCCCTGGGACCGTGCCTATGAAGGCCAGCCCGGCATGGGTGCTCGGAAGGGCAGGCCCTCTATTGGGATGGCGACACTGGGACGCACTGGCAGAGTTTTAACTGGAGCCTATTTGACTGGCATGACCAGAAAGCTGAGAGGGCACCGTGCTGGGATCCGGCCCCCTTCGAGCCAGGGGCTGCTGGCCGCGTGGCCTCCACCATGAAGTCCCTGCCCTGACACCGGCCCCAGAACGGAGTCTGGGGACCCAGCAGTTGCACACGGAGGCAAGGTGAACTGTCACCGTGAGCATGGAGTCACCCGTGGGACTGAGGAGCCATACTCCCAGCGTGGGGGCAGCACTGGCCCGGGCACAAGGGCGGTCAGCCGGAAGCGGCTGCAGGAGGCCGACCTCGTCTTCAGCCACCTGCAGCGGCCCGAAGCTCGCGTGACACCCGAGAACGTAAAGGATAAAATATTTCCGAAAACGAGACCAGCAGCGTGGTCCTGGCTGGCTTTGATTTAAACTCCCCTTTGGTTTTTATAAGATTTCCTTTCCCTAGGCAATAAGCGAGAAACTGATATGATCATTTACATGCGAATTCACATGAACACAATATCTATGACTTTTCATTTCTTGCCGTTTAAACTTTTTAAAAGTAAATTGAGATGGATGACTCAAGTTATTTCATTTGATTTCTTGAAAAATACAGGCTTGAGAAGAAAAGTACAGGGAAGTGATTTTTCACCTTGTTAAAAAAAATTGAGAAGAAACTTTTAAAATTTAAAGATAAATATTAAAATGTAACTCATTAATGTAGAAGCAGAAGTAATTAAAACAAATGAGGTCACTGAAGACTTAAGCAGTAAAATAAATTGAGTTCATGCAAAAGTTGGGCAATGTTGAATAACAGGGTACATTTCATCACGGCCCACTTGAAATTGATTAACTATGCCCTTAAAATTAACTATTGAAAATTTTTAATTGGCTAGATGTAGCCCATTTATTTTCCTAAGGACTTGGGCTAAATTTCATAACTTAAGCAATTTCTAAAAAACACATTTTTTATTGATAGTGCGGCGTTCCGATGGCGGCGTGAAGAAGGTTGGCGGAGGTGGCAGAGTGAGAGGCGGTTTTTGCGTAGCGAGCGGTGCACCTGGGGCCCGAGGAAGGAGGGAGGGGGACTCCGCTTCTGCTGAACCTGCGGGTCGGCTGGGTTTCCGGGTCGCGTGTTTCCCGCATTTCATTCTCAGACGGTATATGTAGCGTGGAGCTCAGACTCAGGAAGCGGACGTTAGTGAGTACTCCCCCCATTTTCCTTTGACGTGTAGATTTCTCTCCCCTTTCTTGTTTGTCTTCATGGTCAGCTCTCCCATCAGCTGCCACCCCAGAACCTGCCCCTCCCCCCCGAGTGGACAGGAGGAGGAACTCCAGACCTGTTTCAACAGGAGGATGTCTGGCTGCCGACGCCGTGGCCAGGGTCTGGGTTGTGGGGCCCGATCCGAAAGGCGCCACGAGGGGAGCTTGTCCAGCCGCGAAGAAGGAGCAGCTCGGTGGCGTGGGTGCCAGGGGAGAGGCATTTGAGAAGAAGACTTTGTGTTATCCGTTACTGACTCGGGGAAGGGTACCACTGGGTGCCTTCTGAGCATGCCCGAAGCACAGAGAGAACTTGTAAAGGGCTTTTCAGTAAAAATTTTGTGACCACACAGCCTTTCTCTACATACAATATTTAACCTCTCAATTTCCTGAGTACGGAGCTCTGTTGCGAGCGTCCACTGAAGAAAAACGCGTGCAGGCCTGTGTCATTCGGACTCCATCGGAGGGAAGCCGCTGGGTTCAGATGAGCTGAGGATGGAGGGCTCTGGCTGTTCAATCAGGGCCGTTTCTCACTTTGTGCGCACCTGCGTGAAGATGGTCTCCGGGATGCTGGATGGTGGACGTGTCCATGAAGCTGGGCGGGGGGTAGAAGGGGGGCTGGCTGTGTGAGAGCGCGGCCTGGGGTTCCAGGTAGGTACACGCCACCCGTGGTCAGGTGGTCACCAGGAAGGGCCATTCGGTCACACAGGACAAGTGCTCACACTACGGTCCGTGCTCTTACTTGTTGCACTAATACAGGGCTTACCCGTGGAACATGGCAACAAGAGCAGTGGTTTCCAAACTTCTACACAGGAGAACCATAAACTGTCTCCCGGAACCCTGAGACCGGATGAAAGAGGCGGATCGCAGTGGTCCGCGCACCGGGTGATGGGGGAGGGGGCAGGGAGGGCGTGGCCTCTGAAGCATCTCCGTGATTGGGGGCGGCCACCAACACCCACTAACTGGCCAGTCTCTGATACTCTGACCCCTACCGACCTCTGCGCTCCGAGCAGCAGTGGTTCCGACACGCAGCGTTCTGTGGCCTCTATCACGGTTCCAGGGAGTGGAACGTTGTCTCGGAAGAGCGCCCCTCAGCCACAGCGATTACTGAGAAGGTGGAAAACATGCCCCTGGCTACACCGGGCGGGGGAGGTGCCGATTGTCATTTCCAAACCTTAAGGCGCTCCGGCTATTGCGGTGCAGGCCCTGTGATTACTTGTGGCTGCACGAACCGTCCGAAAACAGTGATTTCAAACAACCGTTGCACTTCCTACCGGCTGTGCGAGTCAGGAATGTGGAATAGGCTTGGCTGGGTGTTCTCCCTGCTTCCAGGGGCGTATCTGGGGCAGTGAGCGGCCCTTGGTGTGTGTCTCTCTCTCTGATCCTCATTCTCTGTCTCTCTGTGTCTGTCTCCATCTGCCTCTCTGTCTCTGTCTCTCCCTGTTTGTCTCTGTCTCTGCCTGTCTCTTTGTCTCTGTACCTGTCTCCATGTCTCTGTCTCTCTTTTTCTCTCTGTCTCTCTGTTTCTGTCTGTCCCTCTCTGTCTCTCTCAGTCTCTCTGTATCTCTGTGTCTCTCTCTATCTCCCTGTTTGTCTCTGTCTCTGTCTCTGTCTCTGTACCTGTCTTTGTGTCTCTCTCTGTCTCTCTCTGTCTCTGTGTGTCTCTGTGTCTCTGTGTCTCTTTGCCTGTCTCTCTGTGTCTCTCTGTCTCTCTGTTTCTGTCTCTTTGTCTCTGTCTCTCTCTGTCTCTGTGTCTCTCTGCCTGTCTCTATCTCTGTCTCTCCCTGTTTGTCTCTGTCTCTGTACCTGTCTCTGTGTCTCTCTCTGTGTCTCTCTGCCTGTCTCTATCTCTGTCTCTCCCTGTTTGTCTCTGTCTCTGTACCTGTCTCTGTGTCTCTCTCTGTGTCTCTCTGCCTGTCTCTATCTCTGTCTCTCCCTGTTTGTCTCTGTCTCTGTCTCTGTATCTCTCTCTGTGTCTCTGCCTGTCTCTGTGTGTCCCCACCCCCGTCCCATGTGAGGGCCCATTGCTAGACCAGAGCCTCTGTTGGCGCCTGGACTTCCCGCAGGGTTGCCTGAGGTGCCAGATTCCTCCCGTGGTGACTGGCTCCATGTTCTCTGGTGCAAAGCGAGTCACCATCCCCCCAGGTTCAAGGGGGGACTAGAGGGACCAGCCTCCCGTTCAGAGGGGGGACAGCAAAGCCACATGCAGAAGAGAGTATTCGATGGGACACATTGTGCAGTCAAACATGGAAAGTAAAGCCGGCCACGTTAGGATCCGAAACATACACGCTTCCAGGAGATGCACGGACTCGGCGCTCGGGCCACTGAGAGGCCGACGCAGACCCTGACTGGAGACTGACGCGCTGGCCAGGGAGCCGGAGAGGAGCGCTGCTCAGTGTCAGGGAGAGGGCCACCGGCCCTGGTCCCTCAGGGAGCCGGGAGACAGTGGCACCTCTGCCACTAGGAGAACGTCTGTACGCCTCCGGGGTGGCCGCGGGCCATGGGACTTGAACCTGCTCCCGCCAGTCCTCCCACCACAGCGGGGCACACATGGGCCAAGCTGCACGCGTGAGGGTGCCGGACCTGCATCAGGACCCTGACCTCTCCGAGTGCCATCTCTGCCCAACTGAATCCAAACGCCGGGCACCAGGCGAGAGGAGAACCGAGGAGACTCACCACAGACGGAGTTCACGGGCAGCACATGGACAGGATCTTCCCTCGGAGGCCTGACGTGGCCGGGGTGGTCTCCGGGGCCGTGCGCCTTCACCAACGGGGCTCCGGGAGGGAGGGGCGGATCGCGAGGGTCATGGGGACAGCGGAAACCAGGACACCCGAGGGCGCCCCGCCACGTGAGGGCCACAGGGCGGTGGCACCTGCGGCCAGAGGTGGATTATCACGTGCAAACCAAGTTGCTCTTGACTTCCCGTCTCCGCTCCCAAAAGAGGGGCCCCGTCATCCAGAACGACAGCCAGGGCAGGCTCGGGAGAATCGTGCCGGAACGTCTTAGGTTTAGGAACTGGAACTTAGTACATTAATTAGTCCAAATAGCAGCGAAATCACAGCCTGAGCGCCAGGGGAAACCCGTGTGAGTTGTTGTTAATGTTTAGCATAAATGGTTTTGAAATCTCCCGGATGCCAAGACGGAGGAGAGGATGCTCTCCGCGCTGCATCTGTGACCGGATGACAGGCACGTGGCGCAGGAAGTGGGGTGGGGTGGGCAGGGTCCCAGGCCCGCGCCCGCCCCCTGGCCTGGTCGTGTTGGGAGGCTGGTCCTGGCTTCTCCGAGTTGCTATGACAGTTCTTCCGCTCAGTGATCAAGGAGGTAGTCACAGTCTGTTGGGGGCATGTTTGATTTCGCTTACACATGAGGAGCTGGAGCAGACGGCTGGGTGGGGGGTGAGGGGGGCAATCCACCCCCCAGGGGACAATGTCAGCGAAGTCAGGGCACAAGGACCCTCCGTTCCCACCTGCGCATCAGCCCTCTTTCCTGACGATGTTTTTTTTCTGAGACGCCCTTGTTCTCATACTTGAATCTCTTTACAAACGTGTGTTTCCCCTGATGACTAAGACGCTCCTGTTTTCAAAACGTGGGTGTGAACTGCCCTGCAGCTGAACGCCGTGGGTGCTTCCTCCTGAATGCAAGGGCCTCGCTTCCCTCTGGAGCCCAAAGCATCTCAGGGAGGTGGGTGGGGAGTGGGCGGGGCTGGGGCCCGGATTGTCCCCCCGGAAACCGACCGGCTAAGTCCAGGGTGTTCCTGCTTGCCTGTGGCTGCTCCCCTCCTGGCTTCCTGAACCAGCGCTTCAGTAAACAGCCGTGTGTCCCGGTGGCCAGAGCCCACTGCCGGCAGGGCTGGTTCCGCGGAGGCTCCGAGGAGGAATCCGCCTCCTTCTCCGGATTGGTGGGGCTGCCGGCCACCCCTGGGCTCCTTGGCTTGTGGCCGCATCCTTCCAATCTCTGCCTCCATCTCCACGTGGCCTCCTTCCCTGTGACCCCGTGTCTCTGCTCCTCTTCTCACAGGGGCAGCAGCCGGACTGGGGAGAGCCCACCCTTCTCCATTGTGACCTCACCTTAACTACCCACGTCAGCAAAGACCCTATTCCCAAGTAAGGCCCCATCTGATGTTCTGGGGCAGTGGTCGGCAAACTCATTAGTCAACAGGGCCAAATATCAACAGTACGACGATTGAAATTTCTTTTTTGAGAGCCACATTTTTTAAACTTAAACTTCTTCCAACGCCACTTCTTCAAAATAGACTCGCCCAGGCCATGGTATTTTGTGGAAGAGCCACACTCAAGGGGCCAAAGAGCTGCATGTGGCTCGCGAGCCGCAGTTTGCCGACCACAGTTCTGGGGGCATATGAATTTGGGGGGACACGAATTTGGGGGGACACTAGTCATCACGGCATAACAAGAAAGAGTCATATTTCATAAGTTCTAAGCTGTGGCCTATTTTCACAGCAAGGAACAGCAGAGGGTGGAGGGGTGGGTACCCCCTGCTCACCGCTTGCCTGTGGACAGCGTCCCCTAGGTCCCGTCCCCACGCAGCTCAGCAGGCCTCTCGTCCACTGGCCGGGTGGGGCCTGGAAATCTCTATCATGAACAAATCACTCAGAATATTCGCATCCGTGTGGGATGTAGAGAAGCACCTTGGAGACCCACCATTGAGCCTAAATGGCAGCGAAAGCGAAGTCAGAGGCTAGTTGGTCAGACGAAATCCTATTGACCCCTGAGAGAAGGAAGATTCCCAGGGAGAAGAGACGGGGCCTTTGTCTGAGACGTGGCTGCCCAGTCGGAGCCCAGTGAGTCCCTGCGCTATCAAGTGCCATCGGATGTTCGGCGGTGAACGGGGGCCAAGGAGAGGAGAATGCAGCCGCTAAGGTTGGGACCCCCACGAAGCACCAGGCCCTCGTCCTGCCCAGCTTGAGGGCTGCAGGGAGGACTGGAGGTGGAGCACTGGCTGGGCCTGCGGCTGGCGGAGGACCACTGATACCCAAGTGGAAAGGCTCCTTGCTCAGAGGGGACAGGCCTCCCGCCTTCACGTGCTCTACAGACACGTTTCTCTCCGACCTGTCCCCCAACATGGCACATCAGGATGGGAAAATGTGGCCCAGAGCCACTGCCCACACCAGCAATGGCACCCCCAGCCCCCCCAGACCTCAGGCCTTCAGAGGCCTCCTCACCACACGACGCGAGGCGTCACCATCACTGACGCCGACGTAGGAGTTAAAACCAACTGCGTGCGGGCTGTGACGTCTTTTTCTTCTTCTGTTTCCCCATTTTTTACATCTGAACCATGACTAGATGAAAGAAATCCTGGGGAGGGTATTGAAACACCAAGGTCCCGGGCGTATATGTTCCTGACTCTGGATTCACGGACTCCTGCGGGGACGGCACCCCGTCACCGAGTCAACACCCATGGGGGCAACATACCCAAGGGGAGGGGACGCCCACTGTGTCCACAGCAGAACTTGACATTGATGAAGCAATGATTCGGTTCTTAGGACATTTCCTGCTAAAATAACCCCAAGCAAAAAGATCTTTCTTGGTGAAAAGTAACTGCATTTGGTGATGTGTGTGCATGTGTGCACATGTGTATGTGCATGTATGTGCACATGAGTGCCTTTGTGTACAGGTGTTCACACATTTGTGTATGCATGTGTGTGAGCATGCATGCAAGCATGTATGAGTGTGCATGTAGGCGTACATGTGTGTGTGCATGTGTGAGTGCATGTGTACTGCGGGGTCCCTAACATGCCGACACCCAGCACTGGCTAGGAGGGCACCAGGCTGTGCTTCCTGAGGAAAATATATGCTTTCCCTTCCTGAGACAGATTTTTCCTTTGTGGCATTTTCTCATGATTTCTGACTCTGTCTTGTGAGCAAATACAGGATGTACTTAGGGGTTATTTATTATAAATGAAGTAAGCGGAAATGCTCTGGAGAAGAGAGAAATATGACCACCAGGAAGAACCAGAAAATTGAGCTTTCAACAAATGCACCTGTGGCTGGTGCTCCATCTGCCGCTGCCTCTCTTTCCTCTTCCTCAACTGCACCAGCACTGACAAGGAGCTAATTAGGTTCTGCTTTTTCCAGAGCAAAAGAGTCGTTCATTTCAGTGCTTAAGATCCCACACTTCTCCTGCCCTTCCCGAGGCCTGCTGGCACCTGCAGGTGGGGGGGGGGGGGCACTGGCCCAGCAGCCTTCCGACTGGGGACCCTCCCAGTCACCCATCACCCGGGAAGCTGCGGGTGAGAGCCAGCCGGGCTGGGAAACCCCACGGAGAATCCGTGCCTGGGAAGGAGCCCCGGGTTGTGGGCGGGGCCCCAGGCTGTGTGGTGACTCTGGGCCCAGACACGCGTCTGCAGCCCCAGCCCACACCCCGCACACCTGGCCACGCCTGGCCCAGCACCACGTCTGCAGGAAGTCCAGAGGCCCAGCTCCGCCAGAAACACGCGGTGAGGGTCACCCTTCATCCCTTCATCCATTCGCTGATCACTTATTCACGCCACATGTGGACAGAGGAGCTCCACAGCAGAGGAAAACGCCACATTCTCTGTTTTAGTTCGTGTTTACCTCTTAATCCTCTTTTTTAAAAACTGGTGCATAAAATGCCATTTCTCCTCTCTTCCAAGTTATCCAGTGGAGCTACGTGCAGCTCCCGGATCAGGTACCGCCTGGCCCCATGGAAGTGGGCTTGTAGGTGGGATCTCTCTGCTCTAAGCAGCGAGCAGTCCCGTCAGCTGGAAAAGTAGCAGGACTCTGTCTGTCCGTCCTTCCTCAACTGGGTAGCCAGATCTCCCCAGTTAACAGGGTGTGCCTGCCTCCCTCATCCCCAAGCCCCAAGCAGACATCCACAGACAGCCCGTGGCAGTCGGGGCCCGTGCAGACACCCACATCATCCGTGGCAACGTTCAGTGCTCATTTAAAACGGTCTGCGAAGGCGGGCCTCATCTATGCGCAGTCACACCCACAGCCACTCTCCAAGCCGACCCGGAGCCATCAGCGAGTGCCCGGACCCGGGGCGCCCCTCTCCAGCCCTGCAGGACTGTCCCCAAGGCCAAGTCCAGCTGTCCTGTCCCCAAGCCAGCCGCTGTGTCGCACTCTGCGGGGGCAGCTGTCTGAAGGGAAACGAGGGGAACGCTCTGTTCAGGACACAGCAGTGGGGGGTTTGGTTTATCTGTTCCGTTAAGAACACCGCCAGTTCCATGAAGGTGGGAGGAAGAGAACTCTGCTCTGGTCACTACAGTCTCTGCAGGAAGAGTGCCCATCTCCCACCTCTGGGTAGCGAGTGGCCTCGTTTCAAAGCCCAGAAACTTCAGAGGAGGAGACCAGAGCCAGGGCTACTGTCTCCTAGTGACACCGAAGCCGTCATCCCACCCGAAGCCGGCCCTTTGCAGAGCTGGGTCCTGCCCTAGCTCACGGCGACGCTGCCCTCCGGCCACCGGAAGCGGATATGTTGGCAGATGGAGCACAAAGCTCAAGATCCTGCAAATACAACGGAAGGGAAACAAAGGCCCGAAGGAGGTATGCTCTGGGGGGTTCTGACAACTGCCCAGCATTTTATTTTATTTTTTATATATTTTATTGGTATTTTACAGAGAGGAAAGGAGAGGGATAGAAAGCTAGAAACATCGATGAGAGAGAAACATCGATCAGCTTCCTCCTGCACACCTCCCACTGGGGATGTGCCCACAACCAAGGTACATGCCCTTGACCGGAATCGAACCCGGGACCCTTCAGTACGCAGGCCGATGCTCTATCCACTGAGTCAAACCGGTTTCGGCAACTGCCCAGCATTTTAAAGGGTACAGTGGGGGAGCCAAGAATTAGGGTTTTCTCACCTCCAATAGTCGCCCCCAATCCTGTTTCTTATGAGATCCTCATCACCCTGCTTCATTGCCTGCAACCCATCACCATCTCAGGTTGAGGAATGAGTAATGACCTCACCTGATTATCGTTACCTGCCCACCCAGGCGCGGGAGCTCCGTGCAGGCCAGTCCTGGCACCACCTCCCCCCGTGCCCAGCACGGAGCGTGCGGGAGGCCCTCTCTGTACAGCCGTACACGCTCACTCACTCATCCGAGGGTACACACATTCATCAGAGAACAGAAATACAGCTCGTACGTCTAGGAATGTGTGGGTTGGATGGGTCCTCGTGGCCATCTTCCACTCTGGCCCGGTGGTAGCGGCACTCTATGCGAGTATTGGCATCCGGGCTTGGTGAGGAAAGCACTTAGTGGAGAGAGGAGAGGGTGATGGAGTGGACTGCGCGAGCGAGGCCCCGGGAGCGGCTTGGCGCGGGCCGCCGGGCCTGGCTCTGCCGTGGCTGATGCTCGGGAACCGCGGTCTGGCGCTCCCTTCTGGGAAGCCATCGGCCGAGCCCTGGCGGAGCCTCTGCAAATCCCCGAGGCAGGCACTCTTTCGATTAAATATTAAAGACGACGGGGAAGGAGGACAGGAGAGAATGCCCGAGGCAGGAAGCCTCCCTGCAGGCAACGTTCCTTTCAAACAGCAGCGGGCAGCCAAGCTTTGGTGACCTCCTACCCTACATCCGGTGCACCAACAGCCTGGTGTCCATAAAAGTGGGCTCATACAAGTGGGACGGCGTCTCTGACCCGTCCAGCCTCTTCTGGGTGTGAGGCCCTGTGGGGTGAACGGCCCGGGCTCTGCCCCAGCTTCCCTGGGGGGGTGGGGGGCGGGGCGCTAAGGCCCCCCACTCCAGTCAGCAGGGCCACACCCTCGCAGAGGGACTTGTCTCCAAGTCTCCAACGTGTGGCCTCAAAGATGCAGGGCACCAGGGTAGGAAATGGTGCATTTAAGGGACTTCGCCTGGAGTGCTCTCCAGCCTGCTTCTGCCTGGGGACCTTGACGATTCCGGAGTGGGTCTCTGAGGGGACAGTGAGACCCGGAGAAGGAAAAGGGTCAGAGGAGGAGCAGAGAGACAGGAGGGCCGGGTGCAGCTCCTGGAAGCAGGGCCATTTCCAGCAGCTTCAGCTCCTGCCTCCTGCACACACGCCAGGGAAACAGCCTGGAGCCCTTCCGGAAGGAGCGCAGCGGGGCTTTGCACACCTCTATTCCCCACGAGGCCCGGGAGTGAGGCCGGAAGGGAACCCGGGGAGGAGAGCAGACCTGCTGATCTGGACACCCCAGCAGAGCCCTGTTCCCCGCAGTCTCGGAGCAGCATGAGGCAGATGCTTGAGCAATAAAAGGTGAATGTAGCAATCAACTCGGTGGTTATATTTCTGTGCGTCATTGTGCTCAGAGGGGAGTGCAACGTGAGCGGGTAAGTGGTGGGCTGAGGTCTTGGGAAAGTCGCCATGCTATCTGTCAGAGTCAGACCAGTAAGACCGGGTCCCGAGAGCAAGAGCCGATCAGAAACCGCTCGCCTTGCGGCCAGAGTGAATGGGGAGGCTGCCGGCACGGCCCCAGCTCCTCACCGAGATCATTTCGTTATTTCTCATTCTGCAGACTGGGCGAAGGCTGGGCCGAGAGGAGCCTCTGTTTCCAATTCAGCTTTTTGCTTTCTAAGGAACCCCAGGCGTTTGCTTTACTTCCCTTTCCTTCGGTCCCCTAGTCGTGAATAAGAAAAGATTCCCTCTTCAGCCGCACACAGAAGGCGGCTTTGAAGATGGGTGAGAACTCCTTGTCACATTTGCCAGTTGGGTTTTAGGGATGGAGACGGACCCCAAGTTTCCTGGGGACGGAGCAAAGCCGAGGGACCAGGAGCCCTTTGAAGCAGGGCCCAGGGGACACGCGCTTGTCCCGAGGGAGCCACAGCCGGTCACCCTCCTTCTCCGCTTCCTGCGTGCGGTCACTCTGACAGTGGCCCCCGGGGCTGTCCAGGGGTCCCTGCTGAGTGGCATGTGTCCCCTTCTCTACCCACTTCCTCCCAGAGGCAAGCTTTGGGGCAGCCAGGGGCCTTCTTGGGTCAGGGACTGCCGCTGGGGTGACACTGGCCGTCCTGCTAAAACCCACGAGCATTTGAGGGTGGGAGATCCTGGTCGGGCGGGGCACACAGGGTCTCTGCAGATGTCATAAAGCCAGATGAGGTCACAATGGCAGGCCCCATAGGCTGACGGGTGCCCCAGACCCACAGGGAAGAGGCCACGTGATGGCAGAGATGGAACTGGAGGGAGGCGTCCCAGGGGACACCGAGGATTGTGGGAAACCGCCAGAGGCTGGGAGGGAGGCAGGGAACATTGTCCCTCGGAGCCTCAGAAGGAACGAATCCGACAACACCCAGATCTTAGACTTCCGGCCTCCACGGCCATGAGAGAATACGTTTCTGTTGCTTTAACTCACCCCGTTTGCAGTACAGCAGCCTGGAGAACTGGCTCACCACCCTCACTGCAAATGTGGGCAGAGGTGAGCGCTGGGGAAGGGCCGCAGGGACCCCCAAAGAGGAGGATCGCATCCCACAGACACCCACGTTCTTCTCCTGAGCAATGAGAAGACACCAGACCCGGCGGGGGGCTGGAGACACCTTCTTTCTGTAAAGATGACCCCAGTTGTGTGGAGACCCTGCTGTGGGCTTACAAGTGACACCCCTCCCTGGGTGCCGGGGTTCACAGGGATCTCAGAAGCCCGGGTCTGGGCTGCATCCCTGATAGACAGTTTGGGGGTTTGCAGCGGATATGAGAAGACTGGGACCCCCACCCCCAGCACGCTCCTGCACAGACACCCCTGTGCCCCCACGCCCCCGCTGGCCGGCCGGCCCCATCCGTGCTGTGGGGCTTCTCATGCTACAGGAGGCGGGAGTCTGAACGTCCCAATTCCAAGCAAATCGAAGCTTGAGTCCCCTGTGGAGCATAAACGCATCGGGCTATTTATGTCTCTCCTTCCTGCTGGGAAAATCCACTTTGAA
Organism: Plecotus auritus; assembly: GCF_963455305.1. Classification (NCBI taxonomy): domain Eukaryota; kingdom Metazoa; phylum Chordata; class Mammalia; order Chiroptera; family Vespertilionidae; genus Plecotus; species Plecotus auritus. The sequence goes on along the minus strand of NC_137783.1, from coordinate 5,205,117 downwards.
CACTTGAGACCCAGAGCCGCTGGCCGAGGAGAGTTTTAATTTGTGTGAGGACCTGGCGCTGCGTGCGACGGAGAGGAGAGAAAGCTGAGGGGCCGGTCTTGTGCCCTGACAGCAGGAGCTTGGCATGCCTGGCAGGCCCTCTGCCCTCGGCGGACGACTGCCCAGGGCTGTGACAGACAGTGGGGCCGAGGACGAGGCCAGCGCCGTCCGCTCGCTCAGAGTGAGCCGGCCGCACTGCGAGACGCCTCATCAGAGGAGTTTACTGGGGAACATGGTTTGGAGAACCAGCCCTGTGGGGAACGCACAGCAGCAGGCATCCTGAGGTCCCGCTGCCCCGCTGTGGGCTGTGGCTTTGCTTGTCTCTGGGGGTGAGGGCGTGGGGGCGGGGGCCTGAATTCCGAAAGGAACGGGCGTGGCCAGGGGCAGGAGTAGAGGGAATTTTTGAGGCTTTTCCAGGAAGATCATGGGGTCATTCCGCAGGCGCTGAAAGGAGGATGGGAGGGTGCCGGTGGTCCTGGAGCAGAGCCGGGCCATATGGCGGGAAAGGGCTATAAGGCAGACTCTGGTCCTCACGCCCCGGGAGCACGGGGCATTTCTCTCCCGCACGTCCCCTACCCTGATTCTTTTTTTTTTTTTTTAAATATTTTATTGATTTTTTACACAGAGGAAAGGAGAGGGATAGAGAGTTAAAAACATCGATGAGAGAGAAACATCGATCAGCTGCCTCCTGCACACCCCCTACTGGGGATGTGCCCGCAACCAAGGTACATGCCCTTGACCGGAATCGAACCTGGGACCCTTGAGTCCGCAGGCCGACGCTCTATCCACTGAGCCAAACCGGTTAGGGCCCCTCCCCTGATTCTGCCCGACGTCCTAACTGGGGCCGCTGGGAGCATCCCCACTGGGCACCAAGGAGACAGGCGCGTGAACCATCTGCTCGCTACATCAACTCGTCCCACCCACCCAGGCCAGCGGCACCAGCCAGAGAGGGGCGGGCCTGGCTGAGCCCGGCTGGGCTTGGCGCTGCCCAGGGGGCTCCGCTGGCCCTGCTGTGCGGGAGAAGATTCTGAGAACAGACGAGTAGACCCTGCTCCACTCAGCAGGGACCTTTCCCCAAGAGCCCCCCTAGTCTATGCCAACAGGGTGACCTCTCCTAACCCCTGCGCCTTCCAGGGATGCTGTGCTTTCTCCACGACCTGGAAGGTTCCGCAGTCCTGGCCCTACAGGCATTTCTGTGACCGAGTTTCTCCCAAGTGCTCCCGGCAGAGCCACCCGGCAGGGCCAGAGGAGACCCCGCCCCGGGAGAATGAGGGAAAGGACCCCTCTCCCTGCTGGGGACCCTGTGCTTCCGCCCACCCCAGGGGCCTTCCGCACAAATCCCTCTGGCCTCGGCTGGAGCGCAGCCCCCTCCACACCCACCTGAGCACCTGGGGACCCCCTGGCATGGCACCTGGGCACTGCTGTCAGAGAAGCAGAGCACTCCCCAGGACCCTGCCTGCGGGGCAGACACTCAGCATCGGTGCCCCCACGTGCCAGGCCTGTTCTCCTGCTCCAGCCCCCGCTGGGTCCTAGAGCTCCTTCCCAGCTGTCCCCCCAGGGCCCTGCACACCCTTTCCGGACAGTGTCCTTTCCCGTCCGCCCAGCACCCTGGCTTATCTTCAGCCAGCAAAGCAGGCCCCTCCATTCTCACCCCTTGGACATTCAGGTGAAGACATGAGATCCCCTTGCCCTCAGCAACCAGCGGGAGAGATTCCCACAGCTTGTGGCTCCCAAATCTGAAACCTTAGGCAACTCCCAAGCAACCTACAGCGAAGGCAATCCCATCTGAAACTGTCCCTGTCTCCCTGCCTCCCCGCCCCCCACCTCCCCACCACCCCACCTCCCCACCGCCCCACCTCCCCACCTCCCTACCCCCCACCTCCCCACCACCTCACCTCCCCACTTCCCAGCCTCCCCACCTCCCCGCCTCCTCACCTCCCCACCTCCCCGCCTCCCACCTCCCCACCTCCCCGCCTCCCCACCTCCCCGCCTCCCCACCTCCCCGCCCCCCCACCTCCCCACCTCCCACCTCCCCGCCCCCCACCTCCCCACCTCCCTACCTCCCCGCCTCCGGCCTCCTGGTTCTCACCACTTTGGAAACAACAGAACATCTGCCGGTGCACCTCGGCGTGATTTGTTTGGCAAACACAACGCGCCAGAACATTTGCTGTGTGTCAGCACATGGAAGAGCACACACCATCATCCCCTCGCACGTGCCTCGGGCTTCTGTGTGACCAGGGTTTGGAAGGCAGTGAGGAGGGCCCATCAGCCTTGACAAATGGAATCCCACCTGCAGCTGCCAGTCGTCTAGGCGCAGTGACGCCGAGCCCAGAGGAAGCTGGCTGCCGAGAACTGGGGACACAGAGGAAGAGAACTCAGGAGCGGCCGGAGGGACTTAGTCTGCAGGGAATGTCCCCATCGCCCCGTGTGGTGGGCAAATGCCTGGTTCTGAAGGGCCTGCACCCATGGGGAGGACACGGGGAAGGTCTGCAGAGCGGGGAGTGCAGGCGACCATGCTGAAGACCAGGACTGTCCCTGACCAGGGCTTCCCGTGTTGGTTACCGAGCGACACCTGGGAAGGTTAGGAAGGAGGGGGCCTGAGGAGGAAGAATGCCAGCCCACCAGCACACACTCATCCAATGAGGGGCTCACGGCCCTGCAGGGAGGTCCTGAGAGGCCCACACTGGGCAGGACTAGAGGACACAGCTCACATGGGGACACAGCAGAGGTGGGACACATCACAGGTGGGGCCACAGCAGGGGTGGGACCGGAGCAGGACAGCCTGCTGAACCAGATGAGGGCAGTTTGTTTTGAGGCCACAGTTTGTCTACTCAGGGGCTTGGCCACCCCGCAACACGGCTGCGCCCCATCACGAGGCCACCGCGCACTTCAGACCTGCCTCCAGCCAGCCCTGCCCCTGGCTCGGCCTCCCCTGCCCGGCCCGGCCCTGGCCCACAGCGCAGGGCTCCCAGCAGCGGAGGGCCTGCTGCCAGGTGAGAGGCTGGGTCAGGCAGCCCTGCCAGGCCTGGCTACGAAGGGCACAAGGTACCCAGACATCCACCTCCCTGCCTTCCTCCATAGGGGAGGGTTTGTCCAACGTTTTCATGGTTTGGAGCAGGCGTCCTCAAACTACGGCCCGCGGGCCACATGCGGCCCGCCGAGGACATTTATCCGGCCCACCAGGTGCCGCTGCCTGTCCTGCTTAGCAGCCGACTCGTCCCGGGCCCACAGTGCACATAGGAATTTGTTCATAGTTTTTTTTTAAACTATAGTCCGGCCCTCCAACGGTCTGAGGGACAGTGAACTGGCCCCTGTTTAAAAAGTTTGAGGACCCCTGGTTTGGAGGGAGAACCATGTGTTTGAGAAACAAACACCTGACCCCCACAGGCAGCAGGCAGCCTCGTCACAGCCCACCTGGGCGGAGAGCGACGCTCCCTCTGACTGTGAGTCAGTAGCCTGTTGGGGCTGTTCAGCGAGCGGCTCGGCTAGGAGGGGTCTTGACGGTGACCCTGCCTTGGAGCCGGCCAGTGAGAAATCCCTCTCAGACAGCCCGTCGGGCTATCGGCTTCATTAGCAAATATGCAAATCAGCTCCAAAGAGTCATATCTAGGCCACGACACAGGAAATGATTAAGGGACTGATCTGCTCGCGTGGAGGGACTGTGCGTCCGTGTCCGCCTGTGATGTATATACAAACACTGTTTGTCAACTGAGAGCTTGACATGGCCCATATGTTCAAACGTTTTTATTTTGAAACTCCCAATACATCAGATGTTATTTATTTCCTATTTAACGTTTAAATGAGGAGGAAATATTTATCCCCCAAGCAAATCAAGGCCGGAACAACAATCTCACAAAGGTCAGATTCTATCACTTTGGTTAATTGGATCTGTCTTCAAAGCCACACTGCCTATACTTCAGGGGCCGCGGAGGGCACACAAGGCTGCCGAGGACTGATGGGCGTGAGGTCAGGCCTGGGGTGCCAGGCGGTCCTCCTGCCATGTTTCCTGAAGGCAGCGGTAGGGCCGGCAGTACCCTCGGGTCGTCCTGGGTCGGTGAATGAAGGTTTGTGCTGGGAGATTTACAGCCTGCCTCGTGCGCCTGTCTACAGCTTCTGTTTCCTCCAACCCCACGGAAAATCGAACGCTCCGCTGGAGCTCTGTGGTGTGTGGGTGGCCGGGGAGACCCGAGCAGGGGTCTGTGCTGCCGGCCACACCCGGGAGGCCGCGGGGTGCCCGGCTGCGGCCCCGAGGCCAGAAAAAGGGCCCATCCTCATGGCCGCCGCCATCCGTCGTTTTCCTAATTCTGTGCGAGGCTGGGATCACAGGGCCTCTTCAACCTGAAGATGTAAATCGGGAAGATGCGTTCACAACCCCCGCCACCCCTCCCCACCCCGCTCTCTCTCTCTCTGTGTTCAAACCCAGAGAGGGTTCCCGAGCACAAAGTGAGAAGAAACAGAAAATCCGAACTGCCCTTCCCTGGAGGGAGCCAGAGCGTGCCGGGCGGGCGTTGGTGGCGATCAGAGCGGCTGAGAGGGGCCTTGCCCGCGTGTCGGGCGCAGAGGTGCACACGCAGGCCCTGTCCTGTTGGTTCCCGGCGCTCAGCAGGCAGCCCGCCTCCTGCCTTCCCGCGGTTGGCGGCGGCTGATGCTGTCGCATTAATGAAGCATGAACATGGACCTCTTGTAGATTTGAGTCAGAACGGGCCCGATTTCTGCAGCGTGATATGGCAGGACGTAATTGAACATTATGCTCACCTTGTTTTACTAAATCCGGGGTTGTTTTGAGGCTTCCTTGTTCTTTTAAGCACAATTCAATTCACCTGCCGCAGCGAGCTGCTTGCAGTGACCATAGTAACGTCCAGACGAGTTGCAGGAGGCGGGGTTTCCGCAGGGCCACGCCAGTCCCCATGTGGCCGTCAGGCCAGCCTGTGCCCTGTGCCTCTCGTTGCTGCCGATGCGCAACAAGTCCAGCCCCAGGGAAGGAGGGACTTTGTTCCAAAGCATCGTTACCACAGGTGGGGAGACCCCCACACCGGGAGATCTGCAGAAGCCTCGAAGTTCAGGGAGACAGGCATATTCTTTACAGGGAGGAGTGAGCAAGGCTCGAAAGAACTGGGTGTAGGGGAGAAGCGGGTGCTGTGATGGGACAGCTGATCAGGGATGTTCTCGGGAACAGCTGTTAGGAAGAGGTTAGTCCACATTCCCATGTTTAAGTGTTGGGCCAAGCTCAGGCCCTGGGGCAGAGAGAGAAGCCTGTGATGGAGAGGAAAAAAGTTTTCTACCCTCTAATGTTCTGTACCCAAGGCCTGTGAATTAAACTCATTTTTTTAAAAAAAAAAAACACACACACACAGTAAATTAACAGGAGAGAAAGTGTGTGCATGCTATGTGGGAGAACTCCGTGACGAGGAACTCCAAGAGACGGTTACAATTTTTTAAAATATATTTTTATTGATTTCAGAGAGGAAGGGAGAGGGAGAGATAGAAACATCAATGATGAGAGAGAATCATTGATTGGCTGCCTCCTGCACGCTCCCCACTGGGGATTGAGCCCACAACCTGAGCAGGTGCCCTTGACCGGAATCGAACCTGGGACCCTTCAGTCTGCAGATTGACGCTCTATCCACTGAGCTAAACCGGCAAGGGTGAGACAGTTACAATTTGAAGCTCATATGCCTAACACAGTAGGGTAAAGGGATGGGAAGAAAAAGCATAATTTTGTGGGAAGAATAAATAGATTTCTTTAGGAAACAGGAATGGATTTTTAGGAGAACAAATGAGGAGTGAGAGAGTTTGCAATGTTTCTTTTGCACGTTCAAGCAGTCTATCCTCCTCCTCATGGCCATGACACGCCCCCAGAGAGAGGGCTTCTGGGCAGTTCCCCACCTGTCCTTCCCCTGCAGACACAGCTCCTGTCCCTCCCCCTGCAGACACAGCTCCTGTCCCTTCCCCCTGCAGACACAGCTCCTGTCCCTCCCCCTGCAGACACAGCTCCTGTCCCTCCCCCTGCAGACACAGCTCCTGTCCCTCCCCCTGCAGACACAGCTCCTGTCCCTCCCCCTGCAGACACAGCTCCTGTCCCCCCCTGCAGCCACTGCTCCTATCCCCCTCTGCAGACACAGCTCCTGTCCCTCCCCCTGCAGACACAGCTCCTGTCCTCCCCCTGCAGACACAGCTCCTGTCCCTCCCCCTGCAGACACAGCTCCTGTCCTCCCCCTGCAGACACTGCTCCTGTCCCTCCCCCTGCAGACACAGCTCCTGTCCCCCCCTGCAGCCACTGCTCCTATCCCCCCCTGCAGACACAGCTCCTGTCCCTCCCCCTGAAGACACAGCTCCTGTCCCTCCCCCTGCAGACACAGCTCCTGTCCCCCCCTGCAGCCACTGCTCCTATCCCCCTCTGCAGACACAGCTCCTGCCACCCCTCCCCGCCCCCGCAGACACAGCTCCTGTCCCTCCCCCTGCAGACACAGCTCCTGCCACCCCCCCCCCCCGCCCCCGCAGACACAGTGGGACCAGGGACACCTCAATGAGCACCATGGGGGAGCTCCCCCCCTCCCCGGCCTCAACAGCACAGTTGTGACACTAATTAGATCCACCGCCCAGATTGCTCAGCAAATCGCCGCCACAGAAAGGAATCTCATGCCATTTAGTCGGAGCAATGTTTTTTGTGAATAAAATAATTAGAAACAGATATGTAAGTGGACGATAATAACCCATTAGCAAAAATTATACCCTCGTATTTTTCACTCTAAGTGTGAAACGCTGAGAGTCCTGCTGCTGCTCGCAGACACCCGAGTCATCGGCCAAGTCTCAGGAAAACAGCCAGGCGTCAGGCTCACACGTATCATCACGCTTAAGAAACTGGGTGTTGGCTTTTCCGCCTGTCAAGGATGATACGGGATTTAGGGTTCAAGTTTTGGAGCATCCATTTCTAGTCCAAAACCAACTCACCATGTGCTCCCGGTTAAGTCACCGGAGACCTTGCTGAGCTGCAGGCTCCTCCCCTCTGAAATGGGGTGCTAGGGAGGGAAAGGGGCGATGGGATTATGGGCGGTGGTCTGTGTTCCACGGGTAATTGGCATCTGCTGCCCAGGGTTAGTGGACAGTACCCTGTGACATGCTGTCATTAGGAGCTAAGCTCAGCTCTCAGGTGCTGGGCTGTGTCATGGGGACGAAGGGCCCCTGGAGGGCTATCGGCCCAGCAGAAGCAAGCGGCTGGGAGGGTCAGCCACAGGCGAGCAGGAGCTGATTCCAGGGCAGGTAGCAGAGGGCACCCCTCAAATCTGACATCCTAAACTCCCCAGGAGCTCAGGGCATGAAAGAGACTTCACTCACAACAAGACTGGGCTGGGTGCACACAGAGCAGGCGTCCTCAAACTACAGCCCGCGGGCCACATGCGGCCCGCCGAGGACATGGATCCGGCCCGTCGGGTGCCACTGCCTGTCCTGCTTAGCAGCTGACTCGTCCCGGGCCCGCAGTGCGCATAGGAATTTGCTCATAGTTTTTCTTTTAAACTATAGTCCGGCCCTCCAACGGTCTGAGGGACAGTGAACTGGCCCCCTGTTTAAAAAGTTTGAGGATCCCTGACACAGAGGCGTGGAGGCAAGTTCGAAAGAGACGTGCAGGCATGTGCTATTCAAACAGCAACCCCGAGCTGTGTTGGGTCTCCCCCTTCAGGGAACCCGAACCCTGGCTGTTTTAAATGAACATCACTTGAGAATAAAAATGGCAGCGTCCGGTTGTCGGGCACAACTTTGAGTTCCTTTTTGTCCCTGGAGCATGAAAAATAGAGGCCAGTGCGATGGTCTGAACCCCAACCACGGATGGAACCAAACATACGACGGGCAAATGATTTCAATTTCTCTCCAGATGCCTTCAAGCCTGGCCACCACCAGCTGGGGCCTATGCTATTCCGGTCAAACAAAAACAAGTATTTTTTAATCCAAAATGTACTTTCTCCTTAAAGATTCACGTTGAAGAACACTGTTAAACTTCTTTGAAATGCTGCTTGGCATTGGGAAGGCGGCGAGCAGTAAATCGGTGTCACGCTCTGCATCATGACCCAGAAAAACAGCCACGTGAAGCGCTGACCCCATCCGGGGGTGCCGTGTAATTATTTTCCCGGGAAAATGCGCGCGGGCAGCTGGGAACGTGGCCCTGGATTTTACGCAGATAGCATTAGGGCTCGACGTTTGAATCCAGCTTGCAAAGCGGAGTGTACTTTGTTTCCTTAAAGCCCGTCCGTCCCAGAGGGCGCCGAGGCCCCGGACCGCGCGTGGGAGGCAAGCAGCCTGCCTTTCCTGCTCTGTCGTTGGCAGACGTGACACCCCTTGGACATGGATGCAAACACGGCTCTCACCCAGGGAGCACAGGTGACGGCGGACTGAAGGCGCTCCCTCACACGAATTTTCTGTGTCTCGATTGCGCGTTCAGGGCTGCCTTATGCGTGTTGACTGTGCAAGACTCCCCGGGACCTGAAAATGGAACCCCCTCCTAACAGCCCCGACGGGCTGTGGCAAAGCGGGGAGAACTGGAGACGGGCTCACTTCGCTGATGTCTCCCAGGAACCCATTGGACGCATCTGTCCAGAGGTCCTCCAACTTTTTAAACAGGGGCCAGTTCCCTGTCCCTCAGACCGTTGGAGGGCCGGACTATAGTTTAAAAAAAAACTATGAACCAATTCCTATGCGCACTGCGGGCCCGGGACGCGTCGGCTGCTAAGCAGGACAGGCAGCGGCACCCGGCGGGCCGGATCCATGTCCTCGGCGGGCCGCCTGTGGCCCGCGGGCCATAGTTTGAGGACGCCTGGTTAGACCCTCGCTCTGAGGCGGTGTCTGTGCACCCTGCCCAGACAAACGGCCCCTTCCAGGCCGTAAGTGGAGAGATGGGTGCGCGAATGGAGCGCGGGCAGACTCCTCCATCCTCAATGGATGGGCGCCCTCTCTGGAGTCACTCCCTCGCCGGTCCCCTCCTCTTGGAGTCTCTTCCCACCCCCAAAGGGACCCCGTGGTTAAGTGCAGTAAAGATGACAGTCGGTCGTTTCAACAAGACAGATCAACACAAATTCCCCGGCACCCCATTTTTCTCTTCCCTCTCAGAGGAAGTCAGATAAGCCCGTCGCTCAGAAAGAGCCCGGCAGTCAGGGTACAAGTGATTGCCCAAGTCTGGAGGAATTTGCTGGTTATAACTGGGAAGTAAATGGCCTCGTCTCTCCATTCTTCCTCGACGCATTTCTGTAAGAACGCAGCTTTCTCTTCAGGCACAGGCACCGTGATGGCGAGGAGCTTGCGATTTCTGTTTCTAATTACCAAATTAATTACCTCTGAATATAGCACTTGTCTCCGCCACAGATAAGTGCTCTTGCTGTAAACAAGGCTGCGGCGGCGTGCACACAATCTGGAAAGTGCAGGACTGTCCCTCCCGTCAGACCCTCAGGACTCACCAAAATGGGTGCGTTATTTATTAAAGGTGCCCCGTTATTTTCTTAAAATATTTTTATTGATTTCAGAGAGGAAGGGAGAGGGAGAGAGAGAGGGAAACATCAATGATGAGAGAGAACCATGGATCCGCTGCCTCCCGCACACCCCCCACTGGGAATCGAGCCCACAACCTGGGCTTGTGTCCTGATGGGAATCGAACCGTGACCTACCGGTTCATAGGTCGATGTTCAACCAACTGAGCCGCACCAGCCGGGCAAAGGTGCCTATTTATTTCATTATTTCAATGATACGATTTTCCTACAGTAAGGATTCGATATTTTTCACTCTGTTTCCCTAACATGAGTGGGTGTGCCCCACCTCGCGGCAGTATTTAAAGAGCGGAGTGACTTATCATCCTTTTTCTCAGCTCTGCCATCGCGCGCTGTGGAACAGCTGCCAACCCGCTCAGTCGTGGTTTCTTTGAACGCCCGGAGCCACTGCCCCTGCCCGAGTAGAGTGGTCATTGAGCACCGAGGCTTGGGGACGGGCAGGGAGGACACCGTGAAGGAGAAGGGGCCACTGAGGCCCTTTGTGAGCGACTCCATCCATTGCCATTATCCTGCAGAATCCCCGAAGGGAGGGGGCATTCTTTCCACGTTACAATGGAGGAAATGGGGTCTCAGAGCAGAAAGTCTCCCTTCACAGTGACCCCGACACCGGGGGGCTGAGCTGGGACCCGAACCCCAGCCTGTGTGACATGACCCTCACCTTGAACATGTTGGAAAAGATGGAATAATGTTGACCAGATGTCACTCCCCCTACGGAGGGTACAGCATCTCCCTGCCCTGCCTCGTGTCCGGGGGACATGTCCACGCAGGGAGCAGCCCACCTGCTCTCTCAGAAGGACACGCTCACGGCTGCACCTGGCATGACAAGACCACGATCTCCCGCACGAGCACCTTCCCAGCAGCCTCAAGAGGTCGCCACCTCCCGAGTTAGACAGTCCCCGGAAACAGAGGGGCCTGGAGACATTCGCATCGGTTACATCCCCGAAGGGTTTGCCTGTGCGTCTTTCGGAAAACAGCCCGATGGACTGGGAACTGGAGCCTAACTCCCCGCCCCCGTCAGGGGCTGGTGTGAAAATGAGCAACACTGAGAACCCTGCTGAGCAAGACTCCATGTTTATTGAAAACTAGAGGCCTGGTGCATGAATTCGTGCATGGGTGGGGGCCCTCAGGGTGGCCTCCAGGGATCAGGCCCCCACTTGTGCCCCTAGGCCAGGGGTGGGCAAACTTTTTGACTTGAGGGCCACAATGGGTTCTTAAACTGGACCGGAGGGCCGGAACAAAAGCATGGATGGAGTGTTTGTGTGAACTAATATAAATTCAAAGTAAAGGAGCGGAGGGGAGAGCAAGAGAACCGGATAGAACAGCTGGATCCGGCCCGAGGGCCATAGTTTGCCCACGGCTGCCCTAGGCTCACAGCCCCAGCTTGCGCCCCCAGCCTCGCAGCCCCGCAGCCCCACCTGGAACCCTGCTGTAGCCTGGCGCTGCCCCCTCACCTGCTCTACCATCCCACCTGCAGGGTGATTGATTGATCGGGGCCCGGCCCCCTGCCCGGTTCCCTCAGCACCTGGGAGCCAGGCAGCGGCCCTGCCCCACTCTCATCGGGGCCCATGGGGCCGGCAGCGCCTCCACTGCCACCCGCTGCTAGCGCTGCGTCGCCAATGCCCACCACGTTCTGCACCACTTCCTGGTGGTCAGCGCACCATAGCGAGCGGTTGAACTCCCAGTCTCCTGGTCGAACGGCCGCCCGAGGGGACAATTTGCATATTAGGCTTTTATTATAAAGGACTGCTAGAGGCCCATTGCACAAAATTCATGCACGGTGGCAAGGAGGGTTCCCTCAGCACGGCCTGCATTCTCTCACGATCTGGGACCCCTCAGGGGATGCTGAGCCTAGACCAGCAGTCGGACATCCCTCTCCCAATCCAGGATGCTGCATGCACCAGTGACCATACTACCCATACAGGAGAAAGGCATCTTGGTGTCGTATGGGCAGCTACATGTTTTTGCCCTGATTATAAAAAGTAGTGCATAACATGATCCTTCTGAGGCAGTAGTACCATTTTCCCCATCTCATGGGTGGAAACACTGAAGCAGAGAGAAGTTAAGCAATTGGCTTTGTCCCACAGTTCTAAGTGTCTGAATCAGGGCTGACCACTGTGCAAGCCAGAGTCCATGCATCTCATCGCTGCATCATCCTGTTTTTTCAGTGTTAGAATAAGTAGCCTTGCCAGGTTTTAATTTTTAACTCTAAGAGACTGTTCCCAATATGTAGGGTAGGGTCCCTAGGCCTGGCCGGCGATCAGGGCCGACTGGTTGGCAGGGCAATTGGGGGGCCCCCACTGGGACCCGCCTTGGCTGGCGGCCTGGCGCCGCCTGCTTGCCGGCCCCGCCCCCCAATCACCGCTGCCGGTCGCCTCCTTCTTGGGGCAGCTCCTGCATTGAGTGTCTGCCCCCTGGTGGTCAGTGCGCGTCATAGTGACCGGTCGTTCCGCTGGTTGTTCTGCTGTTCGGTCGATTTGCATATTAGGGTTTTCTTATACAGGATGTCTGTGGTCCCCACCTGCCTGGCCTCTGTCTCCTCCGTCCTCTCACAGGCCTGGATGTACGCACCTGCTCATATGAAAAGCGCTGTTGTTTCCCATAAACGTGCACAAGCTTCTGTTCGTTTGCACAATAAATATTGCGAAGATCATAATGAAATTAGGATGGAGCGTGAAGACGGCTGCCCTCTGTTGATGTGCTACACGTGAGTCACGTCCCAGGAACCACTGTCCCCAAACACCAGGGTTCCTGTATGAATATTTTCCTCCTCGGTTCTAAGTGGCAGAGGAGAGAGGCCTCGCTAATGGATTTATAGCTTATCAGTGGGTCTCGGGGAGGCTGGAGATGGATGGGTTCTCACCAGTATATTCATTTAGAAGCAATCGACCAAGTCCAACCCGGCAGTCTATTTGTTTTGGTGAACTGGGCCGCTCGCTATAATTCACCTTAGCGTTAAGGAGGGCGTTTAACCTGCGCAGACTCGGGAACGACGTTCCTGTGGATCGAGTCATCGGGAAATATTTGCAGAGGCGTTTTTAAGGTAAGAACGTCCATCTTATTTCTGAAGCTGCCTTGGGGATGGGGACAGTGCTCTGAGTATGTAAATTTGAAGAAAATCAAGTTTAGAGCATAAATTAAATGGCTTTCAGGCAGAAGCGTGACTTGGGGATTTCTTTCAAATTGGGCGACAGCGTGGCCGACGCTCTGGCAGCCCCTGCCCTCAGCAGCTCTGACAGCGACACGGCGGCCAAGTTAGAGGGGACAGCTGTGGGAAGGTGACCATACAGGTGAAATGGGTGGCAGGTGAGGGTGGGCGGACGCTCAGCCTCTGGCCTCCCCTCCTAGAATGGAGGCTCCTTCGTAAGGGCATTTGTGTTCTGTTTCGGGTAACGACGGGGGCAGAGAGCTTGCCCTGTGTCTGCTGATTTTTGATTGCCTTCAGCTCAAAATATGCCCACAATGCATCTGGGGTGGCATGTCCTGAACCCCTCCCCCTTCTAAGAGAATGACTCGGGTCCCTGCACGCACGGGTCTGGCGTCCCAGGTGCTCACACTCTCGACCTCCTCTAGGTAGCAGCAAGCCAGGCTGAGGAGAGAGGACCTCAGAGCACGCCGTGGGCACTTACAATTCTAAATCAAGATATCGATTACCTCTTTAAAAATCCCTGCCTTCCATCCGCTGCCTGCAAGCAGAGTGTGTGGGTGTCCACGCGTGGGCGTCTGGCTTTCCCAGCAGCTGGGACCAGCATGCAGCTGGATTATGTGGCTCAAACCTTTGTGTTTCAAGAGGTATCGCTGAAAAGCAAGTATCGTTTGGTTGGTGTGTTTTTTAAGAAGATGCTCAGTGGAAGGAGACAACAGCATTGTGAAGCTAGTTGCCCCCGAGAATCAAGTTTCCGAGTCTCTGCATAAAGCCTCACATTTAGCGTCAGAGGTTACTTCGTTGGAAGAGAATGCGCAGGCCTTTCAGGGGCTGCTCCTGAGCCAGCAGGCTGCTTGCTGGGCTTCAGAGGCAGCGCAGCGGGTGCGGCAGAGTCAGCGCCGGATGGCATCCGGCCCGCGGAGCCGCAGGTAGTAATGCCCTCCGTTTGTACCCCTGCTTAAGTAATTGTCTGCACTGCCAGGGAGGATTTTCTCTCCACACTTTGGGGAGATGCCAGTTGGCCCTGTGCCCTGCCTGGGGTTCAGTTCCTCAGGGCCAGGGAGCACAGGGGCCAAGGTCGAGCCTCCTGGAGAAGAGGCTCAGAAGAGCTGACTAAGGATTGGACAAGGGGAGAGTCTTTGTCAAAAGAGGAAAAAGGAAGGAAGGAAAGAAGGAAGGAAGGAAGGAAGAAGGAAGGAAGGAAGGAAGGAAGGAAGGAAGGAAGGAAGAAGGAAGGAAAGAAGGAAGGAAGGAAGGAAGGAAGGAAGGAAGGAAGGAAGGAAGGAAGGAAGGAAGGGAGGGGGGAGGAGAGGGAGAGGAGAAAAACGTGTTGATAAGATTAGTTAATTGATGGGTTGGTTAATTGATAGATTAATTAATAAGGGTTTTGTTAATTGAGCTAAAGCAGTTCATGTCACTTGTAGGAACACATGCTGAGTGAACGAATAAATGGATGAGCATATGAATGAGTCCATAAGTGAATTGAATAATAAATTAACGAGACCACATCACATCTAACTTATAAATGGCAGATCCAGAAGTAAAACAGTAAAAAGGTAATAGAAAAATAAAACAGCTTGCCTATTAATGTATAAATTATTCACACAAATTTAACTTTGTAGAAATGTCATCACTTTGATCCTCATTATATCTATACAGGATCAGAAAAGTTTAAAGATGGCCCTTGAGTGACTTTCCCCTTCAGAGTCTTTCTCTCATCTGTCAATATTGAGGACAAGGACCGTGCACAGCATGAACCATGCACAGCATGAACCGTACACAGCATAAACCATGCACAACAGGAACCATGCACAACAGGAACCATGCACAACAGAAACCATGCACAGCATGAACCGTGCACAACAGGAACCGTGCACAGCATGAACCGTGCACAACAGGAACCATGCACAACAGGAACCATGCACAACAGGAACCATGCACAGCATGAACCGTGCACAGCATAAACCATGCACAACAGGAACCATGCACAGCATGAACCGTGCACAACAGGAACCGTGCACAGCATGAACCATGCACAACAGGAACCATGCACAACAGGAACCATGCACAGCATGAACCGTGCACAACAGGAACCGTGCACAGCATGAACCATGCACAACAGGAACCATGCACAACAGGAACCATGCACAGCATGAACCGTGCACAACAGGAACCGTGCACAGCAGCATCATGTGCAAACTGCCCTGCAAACTGCCCTGGACCCCACTGTCACCATCCAGGCCCCTACTCTCCTTCAGTTTGCACATGCAAGTCAACTTCAGTCTTTTAAAAACCCAAACGTCTATCTGAGGGGGACAGAGAGGGACGTGATGTCCAGGTCTCTTCTCGGTGCCCCTAGGGCACTTGGAGGGCAGCAGAACACACAGGAAGCCCTTCCCATCTTCGCAGGAGAGGGCTCGAATGGCCGCACACACACCACTTCCGACACCACGACACTTCAGAGAGGAAGAGATTCATGGATGGGGACTACCCTCTAGCATCACCTAGGCCTACCCTGATCCATTTGTTTGCCATGAAAACAAAGCCCCAGACATAATGACCTCAAAGGCCACCTACTCACAGTGTTGAAGGTACCCTGGAATTTAGAGCACCGTGCTAAGTGAAATAAGTCAGACGGAGAAGGACAAGAACCATTAGATTTCACTCCTAGGTGGGATATAAGATAGGAAGCGACAAACAAACAAACCGCAGACACAGACACAGTGTGGTGGTTACCAGAGGGGAAGAGAGTGGGAGGAGGGCCGGGAAAGTAAAGGGGGTTAAATACAGGTGATGGAAGGAGACTAGTATCTGGGTGGTGAGCACACACACAATAGAGTGTTATATAGAATTGTACACTCAAAACAAATAACGTTATGAACCAGTATCACCCCAATAAATGTAATGATAAATAAATAAATAAATGTACAGTCCACACTCTGAGCTGTGCGTCTCCCATGGTGATCAAGACGCAGCCATCAGAGGCACCCGAGCCTCTCCACAATGCGGGTCATGTGTCTGATGGAGGGTGGAGTGGAAGGAATCACAGCATGAGCACAAAAGGGCACCTCAGGATTCACCGGGGCTAGGTGACAGCAGGCCACAGCACTCCTGATGACCCACTGACACACATGTCCGAGCCCCGCTCCTCCTCCCCGTGCCGGGCGATCAGAGTGGCATCGGCCACAATATCCTGACAATATCCCGTTCACATTCAAGGGCCTGGCGATCCCAGGAGCAGAAAGATCCGATCGTTGATCAATAACCGTGATTGCCTCTCTCTGTTGATGTCTCCAGGGAACTCTATCTAACAGGATGGTTTTTAAATAAGAAACTGAGTAAAGAATCCGTGGCCACCGGGAAGGGAAGGTTTGACTTACAGGCCAGATCAAAAGACACCTCTAATGGACCAGAGTCATCTCTGTAAAGAAAATGAGGGACCGTTCTATCAGCAGTCACCGTCCCTGGAAGCTAAGTATCGTTGAAATTTAGTGTCCCCTCTGGCAGCAAGAGTCATCAGGCTGACGAATGTCAAGTGCTGATCTCGAACTGATGGGATTTAATGTTATGAATGGTTTTCGTCAATGTGAGAAAGCATCCTGAGACAGGCCCTCAGTTCCACATCTGTGTACAGGACGGATGCAGGCAAATGACCGGCTGCTCCTGAATAATTCACAACATCCCTTTACTTACATGGGACAATGATACTGGGCAGGCTGGGCGGGCTGGGCTGGGCTGAGGCCACGGTTTTGGTGGGTCAGCTGAGCCCCGGTGTGCAGGCGACAGCCCAGGGCAGCAGAGGCGCTCCGTAGAGTGGACGGCCCCTTAACTCACCAGAGTCCCAGATTCTCTAGCAAACAAGTGGGTGCTGACTGCTCTAGTTTCCCTCTCTGCAGAGGCACGTGCAGGTCTGCTTTCAACAGGAACCCCCTTTCCGTGCCTCCCTCGAGTCGCTGATGAGGCCCCCTGCTTGC
This sequence comes from Plecotus auritus, assembly GCF_963455305.1. Classification (NCBI taxonomy): domain Eukaryota; kingdom Metazoa; phylum Chordata; class Mammalia; order Chiroptera; family Vespertilionidae; genus Plecotus; species Plecotus auritus. The sequence continues at coordinate 5,188,432 of NC_137783.1, read as the reverse complement.
TTTTGAAAAGGCCTATCATTTTTGATGTTGCTGTGAAAAACCAAATAAGAGAATGGGGGGGGGGGGGGTTTGAAGGAATGAGGCGAGAGTCCAAGGAGGACATGGGACAGGCTCCCCGAGACCTGGGCTCCCCCTCTCCCTTGGCCATTTGAAGAGCATGTGGGGGTGAGACTACGTGAGGAGGAGGACGGGGAGGGGGCGGTCCAGCTGCTTTGACACAGGGTGATGTGCCCTCCGGGGATGGCGGTCCCTGAGTGTTCCCAACAGGAAAGCACGTTCCGTGTGAACTCTGTAGACCGAGGGCAGCTCCCTCCAAGCTGAGGCCCTGTCGCTTTCCTTCCGTATCATCAAACCCGCCCAGGGGCTGGCGCCTCCCCCAGCATGCGTCCCAGACCAATGGGAGCGCCACCTGGTAAGAACCTAAAAGCAGCTGGTGGTTTGCTTTGCCATGGGGGGGTGGGCGCCGGGAAGAGGGGGCACCCCTCACCTGATGCCTACAAGTGTCTAGGCTGTGTCATTCATCACCCCATTCCCAGCGAGGCTGAGACTTGGAAATGCCCATGCAAGTGGCGTTCCCAACCATAGCTGAGGGCTGTGCACTGACAAAGAGGGAGGGGCCGCCGTCTGAAATGTGTGCCTGGCATCCCCTGTCAGAGCTCGGCGCTCACAGCAGGAACGCCGTGGCAGCAGCCAGGAGAAAAATTGGTTTCTTGATAAAACAATCAGGAGAAACCGCGAGATAGCTGATCAGTTCATCTATTAACTCACCGGCAGACAGACCAGGCGCCGGGTGACACTGAGCACAGTATGCTGGTCAATCGGGGGTTGATCCATGGCTCTGTGGGAATGAAGCCTGGGGCTTGCGACTCATTAAATCTACCTCGTCGTGAATGTTCTCCTTCAGGTTGATCTGAGAAGCGTTTTTTTTTTTTTTTTTTTTTTTTTCTGCATTTGGCTCCCACTGTCGGGATTTTATATACTTTTTTACATTTAAAAAATATGAAATATGAACAAGGCCGTCAATGTCACCTCTTAGGTCTTTACCTTCCCTTTGCCAAGACAGCTGTGTGGGGTGACTCTCCAGTCCTTCAGTGATGCGAAGGAAACACTCCGATTTCACACGCCAGAGGCAAGTCTCTACCGGGAGTCTTCGTTTCGAAGAGCTCCTGAAAAAGAAGGCTCTCTCTCAAACGTGAGGCATCAACAAAGCGTCATTTTACCTGCAGCACGCTGACCTGGCATCTTTCTGCGGTCACGGCCATCCAGCTGAGGTGCGAGGGTGTGCGAGGCTCTTTCACTCTCTCCTTCCTCAGCGACCTCACACCCATCGGGCAGTGTCCCGGGAGGGCACACCTCGTCTTCCCAGAAAAAGAATGGCAGAAGCAAACTGCCTGAGAGAGGAGCCGTCCTTCACCGCTGGAGGCCCAAGAACTGCCTCATCCTTCTCTTAACGTGACCTGAATAGACCCTGAATCAACGCTTCTTTGAGCCGTGAAAGAATTTCTTGGTCCTCATGTGGGCAGCAGTTAATATCTTCATTTAGACTCAGTCAAGCCTACTCTTGTTTGGAGAAAGGCCTGTCCGTGAGTCATTACCAGTTACTACAAGAGCATGAAAAAAAGGGATCTTGCATTTCCCAGCTCCATTAAGGCCCAGGTCATAAACCCATACGCGCCCACCAGGGACTCCTGTCCGGTGCCCTCAGCGCTGCCCCCACAGATGCACCTTGCCGTCTCCTCTCTCTCCCAAGCCAGCTCCGTGCCAGCTGAGAGGCCGTTCTGCAGGGTAAGGCCTGGCGCTGGCTGCAGCTCTGTCCCTGTGGGTCCGCACATGCACAGTCAGGTAGGGCGCCCTCCTTCCTACCTGCAGAGCAGTGATTCCCTAAAGTAGCCCCGACAGAACAGCCCGCTGCCACCTCCAGGGAACGGCTGCGCGTCTTCGGTCACTTAGCAAATGAGTAAGAAGCACACCAACGGAGCGCCGCGAACTGCCTCCCGGGGAAAGGAGAGATGTGTTTGTGGCTTTGTCACTTTGTGGCGTGTGAATACCCCCCAGCATGTTCTATTTCAACCTGGCAACACGTCAATAACACGTGTCGGGGAAAGATCACGGAATCGACGGCACGAGCCTGCCTGCTTCAGCACGGCACTGAAACACCTGTTCTGCGGACGTGATGCTGCCCTGAGGGATGCACGGAGGAGCTGGTGGTACAGCCGGGAACACAGCACACGCGTGAAACACCTCCTTCAACTGCGTGACACTCCATAGGGGCATTAGGGAGAGGGGCCCTCCCTCCCTCCTGCTGGGGTTAGGGAAGCACATCTATAATAATAAAAGCATAATATGTTAATTAGACCGGACGTCCTTCCAGACGACCTTCCAGACGAAGCCAGGGCTGTGAGGGAAGCCTGGGTCCCAGGTGCCAGAGGGAAGCTGGTGCCGGCAGCCGGGGGAAGGAAGGCCTACTCTTACACGAATTTCGTGCATCGGGCCTCTAGTCTAGTTACAAGTCATGGCTGTGACTCTGACCTTACTGCTTGACACAAACAAATAAAAAATAAATCACATGAAAAATCGCCACAGAAAAGACAGTGCTGATCTGTATTCCAGGCGATTACTTCAGGGATTTTTTGTCATTATTTCTATAAAACTTTAACAAACATAACCTATGTGAAAATAAATGTTCAAACGCAGCTGAGGGGACTCTGAGCAAGGAAAGTAAAGACGGGCGACTCGTTATACCAAATGCCGAGACAGAAATCGGTGCCCAGCCGGTGGCAAAGGCCGTTTATGCCAGCGCACCCACAGGAACTGTAAACATGGGCCTAGGAAGCAGCAGGTGCCAGAGGGGGCCCCGGGGAAGGCCTGGCCCCTCGGGAACGGGTTTGGGATGCTCTCCTTTTCCTGGGGAGATGCAGAGAGGATTTCCTGCTAAGAGGCAGCGGGCCTGTTGGGTTCACACCCTCGGAGTGATGGAATGCGACCGCCCACGGGGAAAGCCAGCCAGCACATTTGCAGCGGCGTGATAACGGCACATACGTTTTCCTGACAAAGCGTGGGACAGAGGAAATAACACAGAAAGGAAAACGGATCGAAGAGGGAAAACATCTGGAAGGGATTTGAAACACCGCTTGACTGTCAGTGAAAAGTGCCTGCAGGCTCAGGGGAGGGTGCATCCTCCACGTGCCTCTTTGGAGACACAGGCTTCGGCTTCCCAGGGGCTGCGCTTACAAGGACTCAGGACTGTGCCCTCTGCAGCCGGGCCGCGGCTCCCGTCTGTCTGGCAGCATCTCTGATCGGCCAAACAGATGAGGCCCAGCCTGGCCTGGTGTCAGGGGGAGCGGTGGCTGCCCGCTAACAGGGGGTGCTCTGTGTCATCGCGGGTTGTCATGAGGACTGGGAAATCACGGCCTCTCGTGACCTTCCAGAAAAGGCATTTGTTCCACAATATGTCACACCCATAGCTATGGCACAAGAAGGCAGTGGGTTTACTCCCTTACATTACACTTCATCGGTTCAGGGAACTCCCATGAGCTCAGCTAACAGGCTTTGGCACCACCTCTCCATGCCAGCCCATGGCTCCACCCGGGCAGCGTGGTGGCCGGGGACACGCTCCTGTCCATCCCACCTGGAAAAGGCGCAGGCAGCAAGGTGAAGGCACTGCCCTTGCTCAGGGCCACACCAGGACGGGCTGGTGACACGACCTCACTGCAAGGCGCTGGTTATGACATTGCAGTTATGGGACAGTCACTAACAGTTACTTACTCACCCGTATCTATGCTCTGTCTTCAAGAGGCCACATGACTGGGGAAGAAAATGGCGGCAGGACCATTTCCTTGTTAAGTGATCTGTACAATGAACCTCCTCGCTGTCCCTCCGCCTGCACAGCCCTCCCCTGACCCGACACGGACTGGGTCCCGCTGACCGGGGAGGGCGGGGATCTGCGGACATGGTCCAGGCTGGGATCCAGTGGGAAACTCTAAGCCTTCTACACCGAGTGCTGGAATATTTCCTTCTACACGGAGTGATCACAACACAGAAAGGCCTGCAGGGGACGCTCACATCCCGGGGTCAGACTGGCCGTGGCAGAGCCGGGAACCCAGGGCCTCTGGGCGGGAAAAAGGCACAGTGGCGGCAGTGGGGGCAGCTCAGACCGGGCAAGAGGGCTGTCTGGGCGGAGCTGGAGCAGAAGGGGATGCAATCGTCTCCAGAAATGTCCCAGGTTCTCCCCTTTGCCACCCGCCAACTTCCTACCAGCGCTTCCATGAAGCTAAGCCAGCCCAGAGTGAGCTGACGAGGGATCCAGCTGGTGTGACCCCCAACGCTGCAGGGCGGAGGGGGAGCAGCGTGGAGGCCTGGGCTCTTGGCCTGTCCCCGCATCCTCCCTCTGCTGTGGAAATGACTTCCTTCAGCGAGGCAGCCTCCCTTTCCCCACCTAGAGCACCTGGCCGAACCTGTGACCTCCTTGTCTGAAGAGGAGGCAGAGGGGACTCCGCCAGGATTTCCTCCGCACGTGGCCTTTGGGACCCGCTGCTGAGGGTGGGGACAGAGCTCAGGGCACCGGCAAATCCACAGCTGATGGACTGGGGTGGCCAAGGCCAGGCCCACGCCCGGGCCTGGGAAGCGGCACCCGCTCCGGGGTAAAGCCACGGGCCCGGTTAGTTCTGTTCTAACACAGGACCCTCTGTGGAGAGGGGTTTTACATGCGTGTGCTTTCCGTTATGTCCTATGTGAAGTAAGAGGCTCCAAAGGCTTGGAGCAAGGACTGGGGAACAGAGAGGGTGAGCGGAGGTGGCGTGAAGGCTGCCCTCCGGCTCCCTGCACCCACCCCGCTGGCCTCGCCCTTCCCGCCTCCTGTGCCCTGCAGCCTGCACCCCGCGGCTGGCCCGGCTCTAACTCCCCAGCCCGCCGCCGCCTACCATGGGAAGGCGCTGAAAGCGGCTCATTTGTCCTCCAAGATGTGACACGTCTGACGGTCACTTTGCCGGCACCCGGGTTTGCAACGCGTTCCTTCTTTCCGGAGACGCCTTCTCTGCCCTTCTTAAACACGGGACTGTCACGGTGCCGTGATGAGGAGTGACTAGGGACAGGTGTGGGGAAATGCGCTGGAGAAACCTGGAAACGGTCTCTGCTTAATCACTGATGTGGGTGGACTGTGACGGGGGCGCCCTCATTGCGCCGTGCGGCTTCCTCTGTGACAGCCACGTAACTCTCTCCGCACATTACTGCAGAGGGTGTCGGCTTCTAAACGGGTTTGCGGGAGCTGCCCCCGGTGGCCCGCGTTGAAAGTGGCGCCATTTTACACCTGCATGCGGTATTTCCTAATCGGCTCCCCGATGCATTCCACCTGCCTCCCCGAGGAGGGCGGAGAGAGGGGGTCTGCACGGGCCCACGGGTGCACGGGAGCCGGCTCTGGGCCCACGCGATGTCTCAGCCTCGCGTTTCAGTCCCAAGGCGTCCCCAGGGACAGTCTGACCTCAAGACGCAGCTCCGCACACAACACCTGGAAGCTGTCACTGGCTGTCACCTGAGGTCCCTTCCCCACGAAGCCTGTGCGAGCAGGGCTACCTCGTCGTAGCCCGGGGCTCCCTTCCTCTGTTTCCACTTCGGTTCAGCTGGAGGATGTGCCTCGGCTCGCGTCTGAAATGGTGCTTTGCCATGGAAACGTGTCCGTGAGAAGCACAGAGAACCGTTTGGCTACAAATTCGTGGCTCAGCCTACGTGTCACCTCAAGTCTGCAGCTGCTTTCCTGGAACGGCTGACTCAGACAACACGTCGCTGCCGTGTTCTGGAAGGCGGCGTGGGGTCGAGGGGTGAGATGGGCACGAGGGACCCAGGCCGGTGCATTCACGGAGCCTGGGCCGGGAGGAGACGGGGCAGCGTGGGGAGGGACAGGAACTCGGTCACCTGAGAGGGGTGGCATCCACACCCCAGCAGCCCCCCATGCTGTGAGCCATGGACACAGGGTGTGATCAGCCACGGACCCCAGCATCGAGCTTCTTCTATTCACGTTCATGGATGGCTGATGTGGCCCCCTGCAGCCAAGGCTCCCTCTGGGGGCAGAGGGCTTGGGAGCCGGGGGGCAGGGAGGGTGGGGAGATGGGCAGCAGACGGAGCCAGGTGGGCAGGAGGAGGACCTGGGCAGGTTCCTGGCTCTGGACCAGGAGCCACGGGTAGAGCGAAGCCAGCGTCGGGGGGCGGGAGGTGGGGGGGGGAGATCGGCGTCGGACTGCACGCTCACCTGTGTCTCCCGTGCTTTCTGGAGAAGGAACCGCGAGACCAGTACCCAGCGGCAGCGGCACACGCTGTGCTCCATCTCGCCGCTGGATGCCGCCGGCGCTGCCCGCGATCCTGTCACTCGGACCGCGTCCGAAGGACCCGGCACTTCCCGGGAGTGGGAAATAGGACACTCTGCCTCGCGTCGGAACACTTCATTTGCTCTGCAGAGTGCAGGCGGCTGCCTGTGCCGCCTCTGTGGGGGCCCCGGCTGTGTGAGCGCCACCCTGAGCCAGTTAAGGGCGTTGACCACTGAGGACAAGAAAACAGCCCATGGTCCGGAAGCGGCCCCTGGAGAGGCTCGTCGGCTCCCCTCCAGGAAAGGAGGGCGTGAAGCGTCACCGCGGGGACAGGAGACTCTTCAAACACCATCCTGCTGGGGTATTTTGACAGGTGTTTTTTCCGTGACAAGTAATGAGTTTCAGAAGGGACACAGACTGGAACGTGATGAAATAAATGGACACAGTGCTTTAGAGGGTGGCTCCTGGGACCACGTGCCCGGCAGAGCGCCGTTCTCTGCTGGGATGTACGGTCCAGGCAGACCCCGCCAGACCCTCCAACCACGGCGGGGACGTCTCCCCTGCCCATGGCCCCTGGGGCCGGGAACTGGGGGCTTATGCACCCTCTGGAAGGGAACGCAGACCAGGGTGTGCTGGGACGTCTCAAGGCAGGGAAGTTTCCAGGTTCCTCTTCATTGGATTGCAATTACCATATCGATCGCTGATGGCATCCCTTTACCAGCAATCCATTGCCCTCTGTCTAGCCCTTTTCACGGTTGCAGACTTCTCATCAACTGTGCTTCTGCAAGTGATAAAAGCAGAGACCGGATTCTGCGTGGACTGGAGTTTCTCTCTGTTCGAAGGGCACCTCTCTGTGCACTGTGCTCCCCCGGGTCGCCATCTTTCAGGCGCTTCGTCCCATTTCAGTTCACAGAGAGTCCATCTAAAGCAGGGGTCCTCAAACTTTTTAAACAGGGGGCCAGTTCCCTGTCCCTCAGACCGTTGGAGGGCCGGACTATAGTTTAAAAAAAAAAAAAAACAACTATGAACAAATTCCTATGCGCACTGCGGGCCCGGGATGAGTCGGCTGCTAAGCAGGACAGACAGCGGCACCCGGCGGGCCGGATCCATGTCCTCGGCGGGCCGCCTGTGGCCCGCGGGCCGTAGTTTGAGGACCCCTGATCTAAAGGCTAAATTGCGTTCATTGAAAAGTGGGAACCTCAACAGACCACTGCACCTTGGTTCCTGGTTTTACGCTTCCCACGTCTTGGCCTGGCACGTGGATGATTTAACCACCCTGCGTCACATGCTTCCAAGATGCGAGGATGAAAGCAGGCTCCGGCCTTCCTTAATGACTGTGCTCGGCAGCCAGCCCGAGGGCTCTGTGGACCCGAGCAGGGCCCCCACCACGGTGGGTTCTGTTAGAGTTTCTTTAATCACTTGACCAAAATGACCTCGACTGGTTGCTCCCACAATGCTCTATGAGCAGGACGAGGCCACGTGGTATAAGACACAACATCTCAAGGACACAGGGAGAAGGGCTGGCACACGGGATTATGGGCAGGGGCACAGCCACGCCCGCCGGACACAGAGATGCGGGCAGAGCCAGAGCGGGGAGGGGGAAGGTATGTGAAAGTGTGGGTTTGGGGTACTGGGTGCCTGGCTGTGCTGGGAGAATCTGCCATAGACGAGGCCTTCGCCTTAAAACGACCTCTAATGTCTTTCTTTCTTGGTTTAAATTCAGAATCTGCAACGTGACAGATCAACCTTTCCACATTTGGAGAATGTCACGAAAATCCTGCTGAGGTGTAGGAACTGACCTTCACCGTCATTAGAACTTCGTCGGGGGAAGAACGTCCCACCTGTTCATCAGGACTCACCCACCTGCGGTTTGCAGGCAGACCCCTCCCACCTGACCCATCAGACGTCCCGAAAATTCAGACATCCCTTCAGCACCTACTCCCAGGCGGCTCCCAGGCCCTGCGCAGCGCCCCATGGTCAGGCGCTGGGGTGCTGCTGGGCCCAGGAATGAGGGCACCTGTGGCTGTGGCGCAGCGGGAGGTATTGAAGCCCTCAATATTAAACAGGAAACGGGAGCTATTATTATTTACTGTTAGAATGAAGTTTCATGGCAAAGAAGCACCGGAGACGCGTGCTGTAGCCAGATGTGGGATGTCCCTGCCGCTGGCTTCGGTTGCACACCACGCCTCACCCTCTCCCACGGTCCGCGTCCCTGGATTAGTCCTGTGTCTCTCTGTCCTGACTATGAAGTACACGTGAGTCCCGGGGACATCCCTGACCCTCTTCTGCACCCACAGCTCATGCGGGTCTCTCCTCCGGCTCATCTGTAACTCCTCTCCTCGTGGTGACAAACGGGGCTTCCACCGCCTGGAATTTATTTACTTGTTTACCCAACCCCAGCATCCGTGCGAACTAGCTCAGACTTGCTAAACGGTACCCCGGTGAGGAACAAATCTACCCGCCGGCGTGCAGTGCTCACATAAGTCCTGCTCCTGCGTAGACTTACAGGGTCCAATTAACACACCAGCGTTACCCAGGCGAGCTCCTTTCCCCGCCCTCCGTGGGGAAATGTCACCGAGCGCAGCTCACTTAGATGCATTTGTCACCGTCGGCGTTCCGTCCTGCATCCCCAGAGTTCGGGGTAATTTTTCTAAATTTGCACACAGTGAGACTCCCTCTCTGTGGCACGTGGGTCCTTGGGTTTCAGAATGCACCCCCGCGGGGTGTTTGCTATTCCTGCTGTTCGTCACTGGTTTGGGGAAATCCAATGTTCTACCTCGTGCATTTCCCTTCAGACTAACTCGGGTCAGCATTTCTTGTACCAAAGGCCTCCTCCTCGTTGTCCTTCATCTGAAAATGTCTTTATTTTACCTTAATTTTGAGGAGTGTTATCACTGAATGTAGAATTCTTTTTTTTTTTTTAATCCTCACTCAAGGACATGTTTAGAGAGAGGAAGAGAGAGGGGAAGAAAGAGAGAGGGGAAGAAAGAGAGAGAGAGAGAGGGAGAGATGTGAGAGAGAAACATCCATCTGTTGCCTTCCACACACGCCAAAGCTGGGGCTCGAACCCACAACCCAAGTATGTGCCCTGACAGGGGCCTGCGTGACGTGACCTATTGGAGGAGGCGGCTTTGCCCAGGATGTCACATGATGAGGATCTGCGGAGCAGAACTGAAATGTGCGAATCGAGGAAGATTGATCCATCCCCAGCCCTTCACCGTGATTTTTGAAAATGTTGATGTTAAGGTGTGGAGCGGGTTTCTGTGACAAATTAATTTGAAAATTTTCAAATGCCATGTTCTTTGCAATACATCTTCCTATTCAATTTCTAGTCTCGCCTTTTGAAATGCTGGTAAGACTGCTTGAGGTTTTATTTTCTTTTTTAAAGAAAGAAGGGAGAGGAAGAGAGAGAGAGAAATATCGATGAGAGGGAAACATCGAGGACTGAGCCTGCAACCTGGTCCTGTGCCCTGACCAAGTCTCGAACGGTGACCATGGTGCCTGGGTCGATGCTCCACCGCTGGCCACACTGGCCGGGTTTTGGGTTGGTTTTGGTCTTGGTTCCCGCCCTCTGTAGGTGTTGTTCTATCCTGCATTGTTGTGGTGGGAAGCCAGCCGTTAATGGCATCACAGTTTCCCGGTAAGTAATATGCAATCTCTCTCTCTCTCTCTCTCTCTCTCTCTCTCTCTCTCTCTCTCTCGCTTTCGAGATTTGCTCTGTCTTCCTTTTGATGTTTGCTGAGAGGCTCACAGGGCTTCTGTGCATCTGTTCCTTGGTGCTCACTCAGCGCCTCGTGTTTTACATCGGATGTAGACTATTGAGGACATTATGTCTTCCACTCTTTTCCTGTCTCATTCTCTCTCTCTCTCCTGACAGTCCAATTACATGCATGCCGAATCTTCCGATACAATGAGACCAACCCCTCAGGCTTTCTTCTCTAAAAGACACAACACTGTTTCTCTGTTCTTCTGCATAATTCGCATAGCATCCCCTTCGCTGACGCCCTCCGTTGTCGGACCCACCTGGCAGGAACACGTATCACAGGAACGGTTCTTTTAACCGGAGACTTTCTAGTTCTCTGCAGAGGTTTTCTTTAATTAAACGTGATTAGAGAGGGCCCAGGGTTTGGGGGAGCATCGTTCTGTGAGTTTTCCTTACCCGGTTCTCGCTGAAGATCAGGGAAAAATCCCCACTGCCTCCCACAGGCGGAGGGAGGATATTCGTTTGGAAATATGGCCAGAGCGTTCTGTTCTCCTTAACAAGGCTGCTCACACAGAAATTACTTCCCCGGGGCCTGACCACCTGCGGAAGGAGGAAACCCAATCAGGCTCCGTACAGTTATTGCACAATGGGCTGCTGTGCAATAACTGGGGGTCACAGCCGAAGAGCCGTGAGCTGCAGACCCCACTACAGAGTCGTTCGGGAAACCCGCAAACAGCAGGGGAGACAAGGACAAGGTCCGCAGAGGACACCTGGGCTCTGACGCCCCAGCTGCAGCCACAGGGAGCACAGCAACCCCACAGATAAACCTAACCCCTCACACACCCACGTCAGCTCCTTCGCCCAGCCGGTCCTGCCCGGCTTTGCCAACACAACGGCTAAAGGCCGCTGCCATACTTGCGTGTGGCAGAGATTCTGGAATGATCAGACCAGGAATATTTTCAAACGATGGCTAATATGCTCTGAGCACTAATAGCATACACAGCAGACGCCATCAACAGCAGATGGTGGTGTGAGCAGAGTGGCATACGCTCTAAGGAAGACGCAAAGGGAAATGCTAGAAACCGAAAACCATGTCACGCAAAGGAAGAGAGCCTTCGACGGCTCCTCCGTGGACTGGCCATGGTTGAGGAAAGAGGCTGAACTTGAAGACATGTCCATGGAAATTTCCAAAACTAAAATGCAGAGAGAGAGAGGAAAAAAAAAAAAAGAACAAAAAGATGAAACAGAATGTCCCGGCGGTAGGTAATGAGAAAAGAACAGAACGTATTTGAAGTGGTAATGGTTGAGAATTTTCCAAAATTAATAACAGAAGCTAAACCACAGATCAAGGAATCTCAGAGAACACCAACCATGATAAATACCTAAATATCGACACCTTGGTTACAGTGGTCAGCAAACTCATTAGTCAACAGAGCCAAATATCAACAGTACAACGATTGAAATTTCTTTTGAGAGCCACATTTTTTAAACTTAAACTTCTTCTAACGCCACTTCTTCAAAATAGACTCGCCCAGGCCGTGGTATTTTGTGGAAGAGCCACACTCAAGGGGCCAAAGAGCCGCATGTGGCTTGCGAGCCGCAGTTTGCCGACCACAGTTTTATCATATTCAAATTTTTAAAAAAATCAAATACTAAGAGAAAATCTAAAGAAGCTGGAGGGTGAAATGGAAAGCATTCCATCTGTAGAAAAATTAAAAGAAGCAGCCTTTGTAAAATTGATATTATTTAAGCCCAGCCAGGTGGCTCCGTGGTTGAAGATCAGCCCGTGAACCAAGAGGTTGCAGGTTCTATTCCCAGTCAGGGCATGTGACCGGATTGTGGGCTCGATGCCCAGTGGGGGACCTGAAGGAGGCAGCTGATCAAAGATTCTCTCTCATTGATGTTTCTATCTCTCTATCCATCTCCCTTCCCCCTTTCTAAAATCAATAAAAACGCATATTCTTTAAAAAACGGAAATTATTTAAGAATTAAAAGTTAAAAACATTTAGATCGTTATGATGAAGTTCTAGTAACTAAGCAGCATTCTCAACGTCAAGGCGCTGTTACATGGTATGGCAACTTCACGGAAAACTCCCCTTCTCTCCCCTTCACCATGGACACGCCCACACCAGCTCTCCCTGAAGGGCAGTCCCACCCTCACAGTGCCAGGGGCAGGGCCTGCGTGACGTGACCTATTGGAGGAGGAGGCTTTGCCCAGGATGACACCTGATGAGGATCTGCAGAGCAGAACTGAAATGTGCAAATCAAGGAAGATTGATCCATCCCCAGCCCTTCACCGTGATTTTTGAAAATGTTGATGTTAAGATGTGGAGCGTGTTTCTGTGACAAATTAATTTGAAAATTTTCAAATGCCATGTTCCTTGTAATACATCTTCCTATTCAATTTCTAGTCTCGCCTTTTGAAATGCTGGTAAGACTGCTTGAGGTTTTATCATCAAACCTATGTTTTATTCACAACACGTCCACCGCATTTGCCCTCGTGCTAAATCATATTTAAATACGGGACTATCATTATCAATTGCCGAAGGACTTCTTGTAAATACAGCTCTGTGAAATGCCCAGACTCCGGCTGAACGTGGTGACCGTGACAAAAGCAGAGCCGGCGGAAATGGGGGTATCTGCTTTGATTGAGGGCGCTCCGGGAAGCCCTCTGAGCATTGCATTGATAGAAGGACCAGGCAGGTGGGCATTCCAGACCCCCCACCTGCAGGCCAGAGGCATGCACACGGGTTCCGTCCATCTGTGGCCAGGACGACGTGACCTGGCCGGAGCAGAGCAGCAGGTGGCAGATCAGGGAACAGTGGCCTCACCTTGGGAGACCGGGCATCTTCATGGCTGTCCGGAGGAGACCTGGCCCTTCTAGAAAGCCCGTGGACTGTGCGGGCGAGACCAGACCGAGTCCAGCCACGTGATGACACCTTGTGGAAGCTCCGAGAACCTGCTGGCAACTGAGTTGTGGGGAAGCCGCCACGTGGAAGAGGCCTGAGGTCAGACTGGACCTCACGGGGCTTGGGGGGGCGGGCTCTTTGGGACGGACTTTCCTGTCCCGTGGATGGTCCTGCTGCCCTGGACAACAGGTAACGTGCTAGCCTCTGGGCTCGGTCCCCAGCCCTATGACAACCAAACACAGCCAGCACCCCAATGTGAGCCATTTGGGAAGAGCAGTGAGAGGACTGGTCACCACCAGAAGCCGACTGGCCCCTCCACTGGATGCTGACTGGACATTGGTCACTCGAGCGTCTCATCCAACGAGCTGCTTGCTTGTCTGGCAGGAGAGGAGGCGAGCTCGCCTCCGGACTCGTGCCTCGTCTTCAGCATCTTCCCAGAGGTGCCCACCACTATATGGACAGAGACTATACCTGGGTCAACAGTGAGGGTGACCCATCTGGTCCTTTGCCATGACCCAGAGGCGCCCCCCACACACACACTTCTCAGATCAAAAACAACCAATCCTGTGACCTTGGCCCCATCCGCTCTGAGAACCAAGCGTCCCGAATCCCCCGAATGGCCACAGGGAATTCGGGCCCAGCAGGCTTGCGTCAGCTGAGTGATGGAGGATCCTTTGAGCTGCCTCACAGGGACACACATGGGCCGAGAAGGCCATGGGCCTCTGTCTCCTGCCTCAGGGACGTTTATGGGAGGCGATGCAGAGTTAAAGAGGCCGCTGAGTTTCCCCAAGGAAGACGGGCCATGGGGAGACTCGGGCCATGCTGAGGACAGAAGGAACGCTTCCGAACAGGAGTGGGGTCAGCTCCCACCTCTAATCTCAGCCCCAGAGAAGGAGCAGGAAGCTCCATGGAGTGAGAAAGTGGCATCCAGGGAAGTGACAGTCCATTCAACCCTGGCTGTGCTGGGCTGAGCTCCGAGGTGCCCGCAGGCCACTGACCGCCCCTTGGGGAGGCCAGAGCAGCAGCCGACATCCAGGGATTTTCTGTGGGTGCCCACACGCATCGTCGCTCATGCCACATGACGGACCCACTGCTTTGTCGTTAACCAGCATGACCCGAAATTGGAGACTTAGCCACCGCCAGCAGCAAGGACACAGTCTTGCTTTAGGAAAAGGAAGCCTTGGGAGACATCCCGAAAATCTTGAGTGGGAACTAATGGCCACCAAAACGTCAGGGCGGACGTCCCATCAGACTCAGAGCGCCGTGGGCCAGAAGCCGGTGTGCTGAGCCAGGAGTGCAGCGTGTGCGCCCCGCAGCCCTCGCAAGAATCGGGGAACACTCCACAGCAGACATCCTGTTAGCACCGCTGTCGGGGGGTCTCTCTGTCCGACCACCTGTCCTGAGTCAAAGGTGTGTGTGAGTGTGGGGGCGGGTCTACACACACCTCTATCTATCTATCTATCTATCTATCTATCTATCTATCTATCAATCTATCTATCTATCTATCTACACACATTTGCAGGTGTATAAATGTACTGTATACCTATACGTATGTGTATATATTACACACATATAAGTTTGAGTGTATATATAATACACGTATGTAAATATGCATACAGTATACACCTACATAAATATACATAAAAGTATATGTGTGGCCACCTGGCGTGGTTCAGTGGTTGAATGTCAACCCATGAACCAGGTGGTCACGGTTTGATTCCCGGTCAGGGCACATGCCCAGGTTGTGGGCTTGATCACCAGTGTGGGGCGTGCAGGAGGCGGCCGATCAGTGGTTCTCTCTCATCATTGATGTTTCTGTTTTCTCCTTCTCCCTTCCTCTCTGAAACCAATAAAAACATGTATTTTAAAAGTGTGTGTGTCTGGATAGGTGTACATACATATGGTGGCCGTATGCACATGATAGATTAATGGCACTGGCTCTCCTCTCCATGTTCATCACACTCAGAGACATCCCTCTGCCCATTCAGAGACCTGCCGGACGACCCCTGGGCCCGGCCTGCAGGAAGGGGCAGAGGTGGCTCCGAGCAGCAATCCTGCCGTGCGCGGATGACAGCTTTCTTCTCAGCCAGATTCAAGGGGCTTGAATGAGTGAACCAGAAGCAGAGAACCGCACTTCCGTCTCCTCTCGCAGCCAAGGCCGAGCAGCCACAGCATCCGGTCACACAAACAAACGGAAGCAAGCAGCACTGCTGGTCAAAGCGTGGCTCTGTCCCTTCTTCTGCTGCAGTCACAACTGACTCAGGAGAAGCCACATTTGGGTTTGTTTTTCCATCAATAATAAATGAATGTGTCCTCTCCCCGACCCCCCCCCCCCCAACAGCAAGAGAGAGAGAGAGAGAGAGAGGTTTGCAGGATGTGATTCAGCGTCAACCCGTGGCGTGGACCTCGCCTCCTGCCACAGTAACTCAGGCTCATACATATTTAATACTTTAGCTGTGTTTTCTTAAACCAAGAGTTGACCCTTATTCAAAGTAATCATTTAAGTGATCAGCATTTGCACTGCCTGAGGAAATAAGGAATTTGCATCTGGCTTCTCTGAGCCCAAATTAAACATTTAAACATTGCGTTCGCATGGCTGTCATTAGGCCCACTCCCTGCTACAAAAACGTTTCCTCCTTGAAACAAAATCACCCACGAAAATTATCCTGGCTCTAGGAATGGCATCGTGCCCCTCCCAGGTCTTCTAAATTGTCTTCTGGAGGAGGAAGATGTAGGGCAGATGCACTTGACCTCACGCGGAGAACTCCACATCCCGGAGGGTGGCAGCCCTCTTATCACACTCAGCGTCTGCTCGCTTGTTCTCCAAGGCATAATTCAATCCTTAATAACAACCTGGTGTCCAGACCACTATTTCCCCTTTCTCACCTATAACCAGGGAGGAGGGGGTGCTAGACAGGAAGGGATGGTAGGTAACAGAGAGGCTTGAAGAAAGAAACGAGGACGAGGGAAGCTGTAGGGTTTCCAAGGCCCAGGGCTGGACGTGAGGGGTCTTTCACAAGCTGGAAGTGGGAATACTAGCACGTCGGTCTTGTTCAGCGCAGGACTTACCTAAACTCTAACACGGGGATGTGACAGGTGGGGCTGCTCTTTCGAATTTCCATTGCA
The DNA here is from genome assembly GCF_963455305.1 of Plecotus auritus. Lineage (NCBI taxonomy): Eukaryota > Metazoa > Chordata > Mammalia > Chiroptera > Vespertilionidae > Plecotus > Plecotus auritus. The sequence continues at coordinate 5,172,398 of NC_137783.1, read as the reverse complement.
CACTCCAAGTTTCCAGGCAACGGGTGTGAGCTGGCCCATTCCCTGCGGCCCCAGCCTCCTCTCAGTAGCTCCTGTGGGTCCTGAATGGCAAGTCTGCAGGAAGTAAGGGTGCCATTGCCTGACTGGCCATTCACTCTGCCTATGTTTTATCTGTAACCATTTTATTGTTTTAAAAAAATTACTTCAACAGGCAACAGATATCAATGCCTACTTAGTGAATTATTATAGAGCGGGCCATGTGTAAGCACCACCTCAGGGCCATTGTCGGACCCCAGGAACTTCCTAAGTGCCCTTTCTCACAATCTTGTTTTCCTGGGAATCAATCAGTGCCTTTTCTGTGCTGGCACCACACGGCTAGTCATCGCTAATCACCACAGAATGGTTTGGCTTTGTTTTTTGTGTGGGTTTTTGTTGTTGTTGTTGTTGTTGTTGTGTGTTTGTTTAGTTTTTTGAGTTTTTTTCTGTTCGTGTAAATGGAACCGTCCACAAGGCAATCATTAGTGTCTGGCTTCTCTCACATGACACGTTACATTTCTGGGAGTTGTCTGTGTTGATGTGTAGACTGTGGTTTCTTAATTATCAAGTCTACGTTTGAGTTGTTTGGAGTCTTAGCTCAATGCACATGCGTGAAGCATTGGCATTCTTAAATACATCTTCAAGTGCACGTGGGCATGAATCGCATGGGGCATTGGCCTGGGTCTTGGGGCAGAGACATGCTGAACGATTTTCCAAAGTGTTGTGAAGCCACATCCAGGAGTGTGTTCAGTCCATTGCTTCACACCCTTGCCAACACTAGTGCTTTTAAGATCTAGCCATTGGGCACCGATACCCATTGTGGTTTAATTAGTATGGGCACAGTAGCAGCATTTTTTGACAACACCGTTCCTGCCTTATTTTGCAGCAGTGCCCACTGCACAGCTGACTTTACTGTAAGTCACGTGACGACCTGCCAACCTTTCCCTCTGCACTCTCCCTTCTGCAACATTAGTTTAAAGTCCACCTTGTGCCGGTACAATCTGGATTCAGTTCTGCAGCCGTGATCTCCGGAAGAGCAAGGGTTCTCGTTGCTGTTTTGTCTCCAGGAATGCTTGGCTTCCTTGAGTTAGAGACAGAGCAGAGGAGGTGGCGGGGGAACGATCTGAGAGCAGACAGTTCCAGACGAGCCCACTCTCCCCCCAATCCCCCGAGTCTGACCCGTAAGCTATTCTCTTGGGCTAACCAGCTCCACATACATCCCAGGTTCCTCTGCAGACAGTCTTCACTCCATCCTCCCACATCCTTACCACTTCCTGTTCTCCCATCTTTCCTGAGGATCTTACATGGGCCCACTTTCTCCTTCTGCCTGGAAAACACCTCCAGTATTTCTTCCCGCGGGCAGATGCCTGGGATGTGCTGTCTGTTCGTGTTTGCCTGAATCCATTTAATCTTCATCCCTGAAGGACGGCTTTGCTAGGTTAGCAATTATTTTCACTCTATTGCCTCCCACTCTTCTCTGTTGGTTTGTCAGCTGCAGGAGAAGCCGGCTGTCACTCATGGGCGCTCCTCCTGCTGCCCGAGGAGTCTCTGTCTCCAGTTCCCAGTACCGTGGTGCGGCCACCTTTCGCTTGGCTGGCTGAGGTGTGTAGATGGATGTCATTCACTGGTCTTCTCAGCCACGGTCTTTCTCAAATTCTTCGGCCTTGTAGTGGGCCCCTCTCCTTCCGGTCTGTAACGGACTATGTATTCGGTCAACTTGCTCTGTCCTCTATGTCTCTCACCTTCTCTCCTGTGTGTTGGATTCCTGGGGTTCACCGTGACTCGCCGTCGAGAGTTCTTAGTGACATAGTCAGGTTACAGATCCTGTCTTTAGTCCTTTGCCAAGCGAGGCCATTGCATTTGTAAGTGAGCTGTTAAATGGTTTCATTTCTAGAATTTCTCATCATTTCTTTTTCAAATTGACTTATGATTTTTATTGATTTCAGAGAGGAAGGGAGAAGGAGTGATTGGCCGCCTCCTGCCCACACACACATCCCCGCCCCCCACTGGGGATCAAGCCCCAAACCCAGTTATGTGCTCTTGACCAGAATCTAACCCGGGACCCTTTAGTTCACCGGCCGATGCTCTATCCTCTGAGCCAAACCAGCAAGGGCAAATGGACTTACTTTTTATTGTTTCCAGCTCTCTGCTCCATTTTTTGCCTTTTGTCTCCCTGAACAAATATAATTTTTTTACTTTGTGTCTGATAATTCTAGTTCATTGTGAAGAGTCCTTAGGATTTCCTGTGTAGACAATCATGTCTCCTGCAGAGAGAGCGAGTTCACCTTCACCTCTGTAACCGTATTCCTTTTTACCTGCTTTTCCTGCCACGTGGCCCGGGCAGGCCTGGCACGCGGGACACAGATGCCTGCCCTGGCCCCTGACCGCAGGGGAAGCGCGTACTTAGCCGTCGTCAGTTAAGTGTGATGCTGGCTACAGTGCCTTCTGTAGATGCCTGTCCTCAGGCTGAGGATGTTTCTTCCTATCCTGAGTTTTCTGGGAACTTGGACCATCAACAGGTGTTGAATTTTGTCAAATGCCTTGTCTGAGCTTCCTGGAGGGAAGGAGAGAATTTCTGCTCACCACGCTCACCGAGCAAGCGGACAGAAGCCAAAGCAACGATGAAGGGACCAGGTTAACCACCCAAGGCTCTCATCGAAGAATCTAGGGAAAGAACAGTAAAACTAAGTTAAAGAGAAAGAGAAAGCAACACAGTTAAAAAGGAGAGATGAGAAATAAATCCCTTTAAAGCAGAACTCATACATTTTCTTGGAAGGTTTTTCATTATGGCAAAAAGTGGGGATAAAAATAAATAAATGAATTAGAAAAACATGCATTCTAATCAAGGTGGGAAAAGGGAAATAAAAATACAGAACAGTAGCAACGGAAACAGAGATAACCACGGACAGGGAGTAAATTTCACCAAGGTGGGTAATCATAAGAAAACGCCCTATAAAATGCAGACGGATTCTCTTAACGTTCGTAATTTTAGTAAATCCAAACCTATTACTTTAAAATATATCGTAATGTCAGCAGATGGAGGACAGGGATTTTGGTCTATGTTTTTCGAGACGCATGTTAAGTTCTAGATAACAGTGCCTGGTATGCAGCGAGTGTTCAAAAAATACTTGTTGAATGAATGAGTGCGTTGAGTGAATGAAGAGAAGAAGGAACAAAATCCAGATGAAACTGAAGATATTTTAGGAATACAAATGTTTCCAAATGTGTTTAAGGAAGTGCTACAAAATATAAACAAACCAATAACCATAAAAGAAATACTACCAATGGCTAATTAAGCTAATTAATAAAGTTACTTCCACCATATAACACCTTATTCAATGGTAAAATGCAGAACTAAGATAGAGCCACATATATTCGCATGGCAAGATTTCTAAGATTTATTATTAAAAGAAAAAAGGTGAGTTTCACCTTGTGTCTGAATGTGCGATCAGAGTTCTTGAATTCCCGTAAAAACCAAGCGGAGAGGAAAACTTTATATTTCTATACGTACTTATCAGTCTTTGAGATACATAGAAGGAAATCTGGAAGAGTGTGTATCCAGACAATGTGTTTGCTTCTGCTGAGGGGACGGGAGAGAGAGCCGGGAGATCAGCAAGCAAGACTTCTGCTTATCTCCTTTTTTATATTATCTGCATTTACATAGCACAAGTTTATTCATATTTGGCTGATAGTTAAAAATTAATTTAAAAAATTGAAATGTTTAAAGTTGCCCAAGAAATAACCCCATAAAATATGCCAGGTTCAAGCATTTTTATGAGCAAGTTATTTCAAAACTCAAAAAGAGATCATTTCTTATGCTATTTAAATTATTTCAGCACAGAGAACTTTGGAAAACTTCCCAGTTCGTTGTATATAACCCTGACACTAAAATAATTTTTAAAGTATAAAAATAAAACTATATAATAATCTTAGTTATGAATAAATACTTGAAAATTCCAAATGAGTGTTTGCAAATATGATCTATTATCTAAAATGATCAAAAATGTTTAATTCTAGGACAAAAACAGTAATTTATTAACATAATTTACCATAGTAGTTCTAAGTAAAAATAAAACCCTATATGGTTCTTTTTATAAATGTCAAAAAGCATTTGGCCAAATTCAACATTCATTCCTAATTTTTATAAATTATTTGTAAAATAAAGATAGAAAAATATTACTCAGAATATGTTTAAATGATATTTAAAAAAAGATTTATGTCAAACTGTTAGCCTTTCCTATTAAAGCAAAAATCCTCATTAGTACTACTATTTCTGAAGTCAATGCAAATTTTAAAAACACGATAGAGCATAATATAAAGAAATTATATTATAATTTTTATGTGCTATGACTTTTTATCTAGGAGAATCAGATTGAAATGTATTAGAATTGTTTTAATGCTCATAACTTTAGTAGTGACTGCATTGTAGCCAATACCAATCAGGTATTATGTAACAATACAAAGGTCTATTGGCAATGACCTGAGCAAATATGTCTGTGCCCTGTTGGCAGAGCAGACATTTCAATCCTTGAAGGATGTCACGTTTCCCCAGCTCACTCTACAGATTTAATGCAATTTTAATGAAATCGCAGCTATAAATGGAATTCCAAGAATGGCAGAAAGATGACTTATTCAATAAATGATGTTAAGACCATGGGAAACCAGATGGAAATAAAAATCAATGCTTATACTGCATTTGATACCAGCAGACCCGTTTCTGACTTACAAAAAGAAAACCTTTTGAAAAGTGGGCATACTCAGATACTTCTACCACAGGGTGGAATCATAATTTGATGAAAGACTATAAAAATTCTAGAAAAATAAAAACCACCAGCACATCACTCCCACCATAATCACTCACAGTCTGACAGTAGTGTGGCCAACGTGCTAACTCTTGGGGTGCAGGGGGCGTACATTAACTTTAAAGGGAGGTGCCCTAAAATCACAGAGGGAGGCAAATGCTGCAGCAAATTGCAGTGCAAACTCCCCCACAGAGAGAATTATAACGCCTAGGCGAAATATTAAAAACAGCTTCTTAGAGCCTGGCTGGCGTGGCTCCGTGGTTGAGCATTGACCCACGAACCAGGCGGTTACGGTTCCATTCCCAGTCGGGGCACATGCTCCGGCTTTTGACTCAATCCCCAGTAGGGGCCGTGCAGGAGGCAACTGATCAATGATTCTCATCGTTGATGTTTCTATCTCTCTCTCCCTCTCCCTTCCTCTTTCTGAAATCAATAAAAAAATAAAATAAAATAAAAACAGCTACGTCGGGACACTTAGAAAACAGGAAACAGTGAACAAAAGCCAGAGGAAGCGTTCATGTCTTTTAGAAACAAAAACTGAGAGGAGTAAGAATCTGAATGTGTGGCATTTGGGGCCCGAGGGAGCTTTCCTCCAGCCCAGCAACGGCAGCAGAGATGCAGCAGCCGGACCACCTCGAGGGGCAGGAGTTGCCGGCCTGGAATAGAAGCTGGAAATATCGGGGGGCGGTGCAGCTGGGAGTAAGAGTGCCACACGCGTGAGATTTTTAAGAATTAAACGTAAACCTATCCAGATCACTGGCCGACGCAAACCATGCACAGGTGGCGGCACCAGAGTAGACTAATGATAAAGCCACAGAGCCGGGGGTGGGGGGCGGGGGCACGCGTCCTGAAATGAGAGCTGCATAGGGAGACCTGTCCCTTTGCTGCTTTGCTCACTGAGCGCAGTCCCCAGACACGAGGCTCAGGAGGCAGAAAGCACACACCCCCTGGGCTCAGCATTTCAGGGGGCAGAGCCGCAGACCAGCAGAGCTGCTGGGAACCGAAGTGGGGGGTGGAGGGGTGTCTCAGAACAAGGATGCCACAGGGAGGCTGGGCCCCCACACGTAAGATGATCAGCCGAAATCTCTGATGGACTGCTAAATCGTGCGTGCACAGGTTAATTGTCCAAACACGTAAAGAGCTGTGAAAACTGATTTTAAAAAGATTACAGTGAAATACAATTTAGAAAAGCAAGCCGCCTCGCAGCAGCTAGAACGCACAGATACAGAGCAGAGATTCCTGCAGCTGCACAAAACAAACAAGCAGTTTGTAACTGGACGCCTGGCAAGGCCACTGTGGTTTGGACAGAAAAAAATACTCAGAACACCACGGACTCCAGAACCACACGCCACACCATCTTCTAGATTGAAACCCCAGTCACCAGACGTGCAGATCGACAGAGTAGTGTAACCGGTCCCCAGGGAGAAGGCAGTCGGTAGAAAGGGGTGACCTGGACGCGGGATTCAGCAAGCAGAGCTTTCCCAGCAGCTCTTACAAATGGAATTCAGAGACAAAAGGAAAGATGGTCCTAATAACTGGAGAGACGGGAACTCTCCACTGAGAAATGGAAACGATACAACACGGAAATTCTACGGCTGAAAAGCGCAGGAACCGAAACGTTTTAAATTCCCTCCAAGGGCAGACGGGTCCAAGGACACAGAAAAAAACAACAGCAGTTACGTTGTATATAGATAAATAGGAATGAACAAGCCTAAAGAACGGCGAGAACCAACACTGAGGGCCTCAAGACAGTCTCAAGCCATCCTCAATACACACCATTCGAGTCCCAGGTGGTAAGGAGAGAGAAAACGGGACGGGAAAAGCACACCTCTTGAGGAAATTCACAAATGCGTTCCAAAAGTGGTGGAAAACATTAACTTGCAGACCCAAGAATGGCCACGAACTCAGCAAGCTGAACACGACAAGGACGTGGATGCCAAACCCACAGCCGGCGTCACACTTGGAAGGCCCAATGCTATGAAGTAAGGCAAGAAGGCCGCTCTCACCCCTTCTCCTCGACGTGACTGAAGGTCAGAGCTGATGCAGTGAGCCCGGGAAACAAAGTAAAAGGCGTACAGATTGGAAACGAAGAATGAAAGCTGCCTTTTTTTGCAGATGTTTGGCTGTATAAGTGGGAAATACTAAGGAATGTCCTTAAAAGCTACTGGAACTAATAATTGAATTAAGCAATGTCCCTAAAAGCAAGGTCAATATAGAAAAGCAATTGCATGTCTACACCCTGGCAACAATTGGGAACGAAGCAAAAAATTTAATTTATAATAGCATGCACAATTATGTAATACTTAGGGATGAATTAAACAAAATATAATACAAGACCTACGCGCTGAAAACTGCGAAACATCACATAAAGAAATGAAGACCCGCCCTAATTGGTTTGGCTCAATGGAAAGAGCATCGGCCTGTGGACTCAAGGGTCCCAGGTTCGATTCCGGTCAAGGGCATGTATCTTGGTTGCGGGCACATCCCCAGTGGGGAGTGTGCAGGAGGCAGCTGATCAATGTTTCTCTCTCATCGATGTTTCTAACTCTCTGTCCCTCTCCCTTCCTCTCTGTAAAAAAAATCAATAAAATACATTTAAAAAAAGAAATGAAGACCCGAAGAAGCCAAGGGACAGCACATATTAGGTGACTGGAACGCTACATATAGGCAACATGCCAATTCTCCTCCATTGGTTGGTGTTGTTTTTTTTTCATTCAACACAAGCCCAATCAAAATTCCAGCAAGTTTTTACTATAAAAAAAACTCTAAGATGAATTTTAAAAATGTGCATAAAAAGGCAAAGAGCCAAATACCTTTTATAAAAAGGAAAAATAATTGGACAGTTCACTGTGTTTGTCCAAGCCCCCTGACAAGCAAATGCAAGAATGTGAAGAGGGAAATGCCTGAGCGACAGGAGATAGGGAGGGAGCGGGAAAGCTGGAGAGGCCTGCGGCAGGTGGATGGGGAAGCGGGAGTGAGCCGGCGGGAGGAGAAATACCCTGGCTGCCAGGAAGTCTAAGGAAACTGTACCAGACCAGAGGCATCCTTGAGCCAAATCTGCCATCAGATGAGTCCTGGCCTCCTGAGTCAGGGCCTGCGGCAGTCAGCGCTGGTGGGGAGTGGCCTCCCGTACACACAGCTGGGCTTGGGTCCATCCCCCTCCCTGCGGCTGGAGGCCTCTGAGCCATCCCTGTGACCTGTGACCACACACTTACTCGATTCCTGTAAGGCTAAGTGATCAGGACAGCAGTGTTGGCGGAAGGCCAGGTACATGGAACCAGGAACAGCACAGGGATCCCAGTGATGACCCGTGCTGCAGCTTCGAGTGACTTCCGACCAAGAGCCAAGGTGACCCATTGGAGAAGGGACCGCATTTGTAACAAACAGCACCGGAAGAATGACATCAATGTGGAGGAACCCACACCAGACACCTGAGCTAGCGATACAGTTCTCAGACCGAAAGCGAACGTTATACAATTTCAGAAGGAAACACAGGAGAAGTCTTTGCAGCAGCCGGGGTCCAAGATTTCTCAGCAAGGTCACCATACATCATGTCATGACACACCTGTGACGTAGGTACTTTATATCCCTGTGTAAACGTGAAGAACTGGAGATGCAAAGAGGCTGAGCTCCTGCACAAGATCACATCCAGGTGACACACGTGGGACTCCACGCTGGCTGTGTGGATGCAAACACTACCGTGGATGCCCAGTGGGGCCCAGGCTGAGGGAGCTGGGGAGGGGGTCAGGAAGAGGGCTGCAGACCCTGGGGACCCGCTGGACAAAGGGTGGTTCTCACATAGGTCCCCATTTGCCGATGGATGCAGAGACGTCACCTCTGTCGCTCCAGCAAGTGTGCCGAGTCTCAGTCAGAGGGAGTAAGAGCAAAACTTGTAGTTGAAGGAGCTGGTTCATCTTCATGCTGCTTGGAGTTTGCCAGTGGATCCTGATGGTCTGTCTACACTCTACTCAACACTGTATGAGTGTGTGAGTGTGTGTGTGTGTGTGTGTGTGTGTGTGTGTGTACGCGCACGCGTGCAAGAGCACGAGCATGATTTCACCAGGAAAGAGGTTAGGAAGAACATACCCACTAAATCAGCGGTCGCCAACTGGCGGTCTGTGAGGTCTGAAAGGTTGGCAACAGCTGCCCTAAACAATGATTTTCCCCTGAAATAACACACACATCCATGACGACATGGGCCAAAAGGCAGGGTTGACGTGGGTTCAGAGCCACAGGTCAGCCCCCCAAATCCATTGTGAATAAATGTGTAAGCTGAAACCTGGAAGAGAGAGATCTTAGTCAGGCATCTCCAGCTTCCGCACTGCCATCAGAAAGCAGAGCCCAGACGGAAAATGGAAGTTACCCATGAGGCCCGCGCGCGCCTGCGTGACAGCCATCACAGCAAACGAGCCAGGTCGGAGCGCACCCCGAGCCGCAGCCCACGGTCGGCTGACACCTGGGTGACGGGTGGAAATTGGTGCCTGGTGACAGCGCGCAGGACTGCATCACAACGGGAGGACACAGGGGATGAGAGGACAAGGCAACTGCCTGTAGCTCAGCTTGGATCTCCGAGCTTGGATCTCTGAGCGTGGTGAGCAGGAATGAAATAGAGAGGCAACATTTTAAGGAGCCGCAGCTCAGCGTGGCCCCCATTCGCCGCTGTGACCAAGGACTTCCTCTAGAGATCCGCGGTGGCTCCTGGCAGTGGGGCTGAAGGGTCGCTCCTCTTTGGAACTGCAGCGCTGGCACTTGGCCGGTGCTGAATGAATGAATGAATGAATGAACCCACAATGAATGCCTAGGCCCGTGGTCGGCAAACTGCGGCTCGCGAGCCACATGCAGCTCTTTGGCCCCTTGAGTGTGGCTCTTCCACAAAATACCACGGCCTGGGCGAGTCTATTTTGAAGAAGTGGCATTAGAAGTTTAAGTTTAAAAAATGTGGCTCTCAAAAGAAATTTCAGTCGTTGTACTGTTGATATTTGGCTCTGTTGACGAATGAGTTTGCCGACCACTGGCCTAGGCACATGAGCCCATTCTCTGTTCCCAGAGCCAGGCACAGGCCCCCAGTGGACAGAGCAGCTTCTGAGGAACCATCACTCCCCGAAAGAGCCTGTCCCCAGCCAACTCCCCACCCCCCACCCCCACTGTAGAGCATGGCTTTGTGCTGGGGCTCCCTGACCCTCAGAGGGTCCCTCAGAGAACAGCCATGACACAATTTCATTCCAGCCTCAAGGCAAGAGCTACACAGCCCTTATGACCTCATGGTGGGGAGAGGGGTTTGTGGTGGGGTCCCTCATTCTTACCAGGCCACACTGTCACCCCTACTGCTAAGGCCCTGGCAAAGCTGTGCCCCCCCAAAACAATAACAACAACAACAACTGGCTGCCTCTCTGGAGAGCATGAGAGGCTTGGAGACAAGCAGCTGGCTGAGTACCTCCAGGAGCGAAATGAGATGTGATCGGGTCTGTCTGTGGGGCAGAGCCCGGGAAACGCCACCCGATCTGCATCTCAGGTCAGTATCACTGGCAATAAAGTGCTCTTTTCTTATCCTGTGCTGGGTGACAGTCCCAGGGCAGGTCCGATGTGACCACTTCTCCACATTTCCCTGCTTGGAGATAATCAGCTCCGGCTGAGCTGTCTCCAAGCTCCTGTTAACCACAGGACGCCGGCTGCGGAAGGAAGGTCCCAGCTACCTCCCAGGGACGCGTGTGGAGAGCTATTAGGAAATGTGACCAAGTTGCGGGAGGGGGCATTGGTAACTCCCCACCGGAATGGCTGCCCCGCCCCACCCTGCCATCGTCTGGCACACGGGGAACCTGCTCCCTAAGGCAAAGCACAGCTCCCTTGGGGACCAGCCCCCTAGAGGCTGCAGGCGGGGCTATCTGGGGGAGGGGGCGGGGCGGCTCGCCCACCGTGGCAGGGTCCTGAGGCACGCCAGAGCAGGAGGGCACCGGCACTGGTCCAGCAGCCGTGTGGGTCTGCCCAGATCACCATCCCAGAATCCTTTTGGCGGCACGTCTGGGGAAGATGTCTCCACGGCAGGTTGCAGGGCCGCCTGCTGCCCATGAGCATGGGAACTGATGAAGACCTGCTGGCCCCCGGGCCTCGGGCAACGCATCACCGCACCCTGTGCCACTGTCCACCTCTCTCCTTCTCTACTGAGGACACCACCATGGTTCCGACGGATTATAAATGTTTTGACAGTAAAAAAAAAAAAAAAAATAGACGGAGAACTTCCTGTGTGACCCCACGTTGTTGATACATCTGTTTAGATCTCGAAATTAAAATTACAGCTTCCAAAGTCCTCCAGAATATAGCGAAGGACGCCACAGTGCCGCATTCCGTGACAGAAAAACACTCAATCATGCATACATTATGCCACATAAAAGTGAGCTGCTTTGTTAATTTGAGTCATCAAAATTTATTTATCACTCATTGTGCGCGAGGCATTGTTCTGGGGACCAGAACTGCAGCTGGAATACAAAGGGAGGAAGGCACGCTCCGTCTCCCGTGGCAACCACAGGCCTGCAGAGAAGCTGAACCATTCCGCGCCACTGAAACCCGGTGCGAGTAACTAACTTAAGGAGTAAGTCAACGTTACGGACGCCAAGGAGATGCAGCCATTAACTATGAACCAGAAAGGAAGACCTGGGCAGAGAGAGCATCTTTGAAAGCTCTTCTTCTAATACTGCCCGAACACAGGTGTGGTGTCCACCACGGCCCGGCCGGAGCCCAGTCAGCTTCCTGGACACCCTCTCCAAGCCCCCTGTGCAGGTCACTGGGTACCGCCTGCCTGTCCAATCGCTACTAATGAATTCTGGCTTCCACGTCTCCCCACTGGACTGGTCCCGCCTCCAGCCTTCCTCGCCTGACCACACCGACCTTGCAGGAAATGTCAGTATCTGGACTAAAGCCTTTCAGGGGCTCCACGCTACCCTCAAGATGAAGTCCAAAGCCATGCTTAAGAGGCTCTTAAGGTCTCTTCTCTCCCTGCTCACGTCCAAATCTTTACTATCCGTCAGCTCTCTGCACGTGTCCTGCTAGACTCTATGCTAGGAGCCTCTGCCTTGCCCGACCCAATTCCATTCCATCCCACGGCATGCATTTCATGTGTCACCATGGAGATCACTTCCTCTGTGACCTCAGATCTGGTTGTGTGGCTTCCTATCACATCATCAGCCACCTGGCATAGTGCCTGACCCCTAGTAGGTGCTTAGTAGATGGTAGAGATAGATAGATAGATAGATAGATAGATAGATAGATAGATAGATAGATAGATAGATGATAGGTAGATTTGATAGATGATGGAAGCGGGGGAGAGAGAGGAGGTAAAGGAGGAAGGGAAAGTCTTCACATTCACCCAAGTTGTGAAGCATTGATAACTGACAACCGGAAGACACTGGGAACGGGCGTTCATCAGCAAGTGCCTCAGTCCATTCAAGCTGCCATAGCCAAAGACCATTCACAGCAGAAATATATCGCGCCCAGCACTGGAGGCTGGCAAATCCAGGATCGAGGGGCCAACACAGTCACCTCTGGTGGCAGCATTCTGCCTCCTGGGTTGCAGCCACCGCTTCACGCTGTGTCCTCACATGCTGGAAGGGGCGGGGAGCTCTTGGGAGCCTCCTGATAAGGGACTAACCCATTCTTGAGGGCCTCACACTCATGACTTAAGCATCTCCTAAAAGCCCCGCCTAAAACCATCACATGAAACCTAGATTTCAACATATGAATTTGGGAGGGGATGCCAACATTCAGACCACAGCAAGGCGCAGAGGCTCGGAAGCAGAAAGCACAGGTCCTCCCTAGGGACTTTGAAAAGAGAGGCGGAGAATGAGAAATTCCCTCGGGAAGGCAGGTTGAGGCCTTGAAGGTCAGGCTAAAGCGGGAGATAAAACTTCTACCACCACCACCCTGGGTGGGAGTTGCTGGCTCACCTCAAACCATGAACAAAGGAAAACATACCCCGGCCAGTGTGGCTCAGTGTTTGAGCATTGACCTATGAACCAAGAGGTCACTGGTTCGCTTCCCGGTGAGGGCACATGCCCAGGTTGAGGCTCAATCCCCAGTAGGGGGCGTGAAGGAGGCAGTTGATCAATGATTCCCTCTCATCATTGATGTTTCTATTTCTCTCTTCCTCTCCCTTCCTCTCTGATATCAATAAAAATGTTGTTTTTTAATTGAAGAGAAAGGAATGCTTCCTGATTCAGACTCCACAATCAGAACAAGATGTTGTCAGAAAGGAAGACTAGAGACCACTATCCCTCATAAACTCAGATGTTTTAAAAATCTAAATAGAATGTTATTTCAGCAAATTATCCACCAATATATTATATGAATAATAATATATCACGACAAAGGAAGCTTTATTCCAGAAATGCAAAGGTTGTCTAACATTTGAAAATTAATCATTGTAATTCACCATATTACCAAACTAAAAAAATAAAAGCTACGTGATCATCTCAAATGAATGGAAAAGGCATTTTGCAAAATCCAACTTATGATCCCCCTTATAAACTCTTAGGAAATGAGAAATGAAAGTGAACTTCCTCAAGCTGATAAGGACCACCTATGCGAAAACTACAGCTGCCGTGGTACCTTGTGGTGAATGTCTTCCTGTAAGATCAGGAACAAGACAGGGGTGTCTCCCCTCATCACTCCATCAATATTGTATTGAAGGTTCTGTCCAGTGCGCTCAGGCCAGAAAGAGAAATGAAAAGCATGCCAATCCACGAGGGAGAAGTGACGCAGCGTCTATTCTGAGATGAGTCATCGATGACAATAATTCAATGAAATCTATCAATGCTACTCGGACAAATAAGTGAGCTTAACAAGACTGCAGTGTAGAAATAACACCAGTGCCCCCAAATCAATTTTACTGCTAAACCAGAACTCAATCAGAAATTTAAACGTTTAAACTATATCATTTACATTTAAAATATGGAAAATAAATAAGTCCAACAAAATACGTGTGTGAAATAAAATGTACACAATATTGCTAGGGGAAATTAAACACAAATAAATGGAGATACACACTTTGTTCAGAGGTCAGAAGACACAACAGTGTGACGATATCAATCTTCCCAAAATGTATTTAGAAATGCACAGCTATCCCAAACAGAATGCCATCAAAGTTTTGTTAAACTTTACAAACCGACTCTAAAATTCACATGGAATTGCACAAGGACCTACAATGGTGAAAAGCGGGGGGAGAACATTGGGAGGATAACACCACCTCCCTTGAAGACTTGTTAGTAAGTTAACAATCAAAATAGTGCTTTACCGTTTTCAAAACAACTAGGTTGAAAGAACAACATAGAGATTCCAGCAATAGACGCACAAACACAAACACTGAGGTAAAAAGGCAGGTTAGTGGGAAGGGATAGGGTTTATAGCAAATGATGCTGGGAAAACCAACTTTCTACATGGAGGGGCAGGGGGGAAAAAACAACTTTGCAAGCTGCCTCATACAAATACAGGTAGCCCCCCCAAAAAAATGTATACACACTGTAATAGCTGATAGCTCGATTTTGAAAATGAAATGTATTTTAATAAACACTGTCTTTATAATTATTCAAAGTGTGTGTACACATTTTTGGGACACCCTACATACCACATACATGGTATATATCCATTCCACATACAGAATTTAACACAAAAGTGTTTCATAGACCTTAAAGGGAAACCTAAGCTATAAAACTTCTAGAAGAAAATAGAGACAGAGGAACATATTTGTGACTTTAATTTAGGTAAAAAGTTCTTGGATCCACAAAAGAAAAAATTTATAAATTGGTGCTCATAAAAAACTATAGATTTCTCCTCTTTGAAAGGCTCTTTAAGGGAATGAAAAAATATTAGAGAAAACATTTGCAAATCATACACCTAATAAAGGACTTGAGTCCAGAGTATACAAACGCACTCTTACAACTCAGTAATAAAAAACAAGTAACCCAATCAAAACATTATCACAAAATTTAAGTAAACATTTCCTCATAGACGATATGCAACTAGCTAATAAACATATGAAAAGATGCTTAATACATTAGGAAGCTAGCAATTAAAGTAGCAATGCGGTACCACTTCACATTTATTAGATTGGCTTTAATAATTTTTAAAAGACCATGATAAATGCCGGGGAGAATGTAGAAAAATTGGCACCCTCATGAATCGCTGGTCGGAATGTACAATGGTGCATCTGCTTGAGAAAAATGTGTGTCTCAGAAAGTTAAACATAAAGTTGCCATATGATCTAGCGATTCCACTCTTAGGTATACACCCAACAGGGTGAAAATATGCATTCACACAAAAGCATTTGCATATTTCTTTGGTGTATATTATGAACATTTACTGATAATATCCCCAAATTGGCAACAGCTTAAATGCCCATCAATTGGTAGATAGACGATGGAAAACCATTCTGTGGTAAAAGGGAAAAAGTGGAGGTACGCTCTACAACATGGATGAACCTCACAAACAGTATGTGAGCGGAAGAAGCCGGACCCAAGAGCCCACATAGTGTATGGTTTGATTTATGAGAAATGCCCAGAAAAGGCAAAGCTACACAGAAAAGCAGATACGTGGTTGCCCAGCCATCATCCCGAGGTGAAGAAGAGCTTCTAAAGCTGATTAATGGTGATGGTTGCACAACTTGGTCAATTCGCTTTAAATTTAAAAAATACATTTAAGAAGCATACTTAAAAGGGTGACATATCAGCTATGCAAAATATGACAATCAAGATAGGTTAAAACAAGCCAAAGAAGTGGTTCAAAAATGTACTGTGTCCCCAAAGTTTTTCGAGGATTTCTGATCAAAACTGTATTTTAGGGAGGTAACTCCTATAGTTGTTTGAAGGACGGATCAGATATGTGAGCACGACAGGTCTGAAGTAACAGAACTACTAAATATGATACCTTTCGGTGGAACACGTACCTGGTGTAAAAATCTGAGGTTAATCGAGGCCCATTTCAAAAGCTCATGCCCCAGAGTAGACAAAAGACTCCCCTCGCTTCATCAACATCTCGCCCCAAATAACAAACCACCGGGGCAGGCAGAATCAGAGCCCAGTGAGGGCAGTGCCTCCGACTCGCAGCCGCCTTCTCGGCTCTGACACTTGACAATGTTGACACAGCATCTGAATCACACTTCCCTGATGCAGCAAAAGTCTGTCTCCTGTCCCAGCACATCCTGTCGCTGTGACAAGTCGGAAATATGACAGGGCTGATGTTCTGTGCCAAACTCCATTCAGCAGGTGACTGAAGTCCCTTCGCTGTCTGAAAACTAGAGCCATCTGCCAGCGGGAAGCGAGTGACACCGGAGACCTCCAACACGGAGTTTAAGAGCAGGTGACGTCCATGCCATTCTGGTTGGGGCAAAGTGCATGGGTCAAAGACAGGATGTTTTGCAACATCAAGGGTTGCACGAGCTTGAACGAGGGGGACTGGCCTCCCCAACAATTCCTTGCTTAGATTTCTAGGAGAATCGCTGCTTCTTCTTAAAATCTTCCCCCAAACAAGCCCTAATGTGATCCTTCCTCCAAAATCTTCCTGAAATCATCACTATTTGGACTTTGGTCTTGGCTGCCTTTGAACCACGGCCAGTTCTACACGATGTGCTGGACCAGCAGCAGACACGTCCGCTCGGTTGTCACTCACGCTGACCTCGCCTCTCATTCCGTCACCCGGGAGGGACCATCCCTTTCATGTGTCGGAAATCCAACCACCGTCCATGGTACCCTCTCAGGTTACAGTGAAGGTTAAATAGGAGGTCGTGGAGCTGGGATGCAGACTGCACACCGCAGGGCGGCTCGCACAGTGGGAAGCCGGCCTGGACGATGGAGCTGTGCGGGGCGGGCAGGCTGGGAGGGACCCTGATGGGAAGGACCAGTGTGTGCTGGAACTCACCTGGGGCCCAGGGCTCCATCCTCTGAAAGAAAAGCTCCATTCCACAGTGTAAGTGCTCAGGCTGACCGAGGAAGTCACAGGGAGACGCTTTCTAACGTCCAGACAGCTAAGGAGGCGCTTTCTAACGTCCGAACAACGCGAGCTCCACAGACAAACGCCCAGTCAGACATGAAGTCACCAAAGGAACCGGAGATCAGGCAGCTGGAAAGAGTGGTGTCAGGTGACCAGCCTAAGACTGACTGTGATCAAGCGAGACCGCTGTTTCTTCTCCCACGTACATCCTGTAATTTCATGCTTATCAAAATCCCAGAACATTAAGTAAACATTATGCCGAGTATAGGTCAACAGAGGAATAAAAATATCGAATCTACATTAGGAAGATGTATAAAATCATTCATGTGAGAGTTTCCATTTTCAAAGAGGCAAACCTGTTATTAGAAAAACTCAATATATATATATATATATATATATATATATATATATATATATATATATATATATATAACTAGAGGCCCGGTGCATGAAAATTCATGCATTCAGGAGGTCCCTCAGCCTGGCCTGTGCCCTCTCGCAGTCCAGGAACCCTCGGGATGTCCACCTGCTGGCTTAGGCCCACTCACCAGGGGATCGGGCCTAAGCTGGCAGTCAGACATCCCTCTGGCAGCCTGGGACCCCTTGGGGGATTTCCACCTGCTGGCTTAGGCCTGCTCCCCAGGGGATTGGGCCGAGGTTGGCAGTCAGACATCCCTCTGGCAGCCCAGGAGCCCCCGGGAAAGCAGGACTAAGCCGTTAGTCGAACATCCTTAGCGCTGCCATGGAGGTGGGAGAGGCTCTTGCCACCACCGCCGCGCTGGCCAGCCATGAGCTGGCTTCTGGCTGAGCGGTGCTCCCCCTGTGGGAGCGCACTGACCACCGGGGGGCAGCTCCTGCGTTGAGCATCTGCCCTCTGGTGGTCAGTGCACATCATAGCGACCAGTCATTCCCTGGTAGTTCCGCAATTAGGGTCAATTTGCATATTACCCTTTTATTATATAGGAGGTTTCATGCCAAACAATTAACCTGTTTCCTATGATTTTATACGACAATAGTCAAAAAAGTATTTGCCTCTATTAACAGATCAGAGATTCTTTACCTAAGAGAGGAAAGAAAAAATGTTTTTATGTATTTTTGCTTCTTTTTCTAAGGCGGAGACCCCTGCGTTTCACCCAATTTGCAAAGAAGCCCGTGACTCCCCAGGTGTGCAGCTGTGCCCACCCCTGCAGCGGGACTGCCGGTGGGGCGACAGCACAGCGGAGAGCTCGGAAGCCTGCTCACCTGTGAGCTCTGGGGACCACGGGAGCCCTCCAGGAGCCGGTCCCACGGTGTGTGCCTCACGCGGCCACAATGCCTGCCCCATGACAGCACCGAGGCTCGCAGGGAAATCGGAACCCACACACAGCCTCTGCCCAAGTAGGACACGAGGAGCAGATGGCAAAGTGCCGGGAAGGCCCGTCTCTGCCGGGCGGGGCGGGGGTCGGGGGGAGTGGGCGCTGCAGGGCCTGCAGTGAGCAGTGAGTCCGGACACGGAGTTAGGGGCGGGGGCCGAGCACGCTCACAGCCCCCAGAACCCCACATCTGTCACTGCCCCTGACCACAGCGGCCTCCAAGGAGCAGGGCTGACTCTCTGCCTCCACCTTCTGACGTCCTTCAGCCGATTCTACTCAGGAACCATACAAAGAAGGGGATTCTGGGAATCCCCCCGACTCAGCGTGGCCGATTTAACACACAGCAAACCTGCCATGCCATAGTCCCCCTGCCCCGAGCCTAAACATGCTGGGAAAACACCAAGGACAAGACACTGTTTCAAGGACATGAATGAACCTGAAAGAAATTACAGAAGTACTCGGAGGCTGCAAACAACGCCCGTGTAGGACGTCAGGGGGCGCACATCTGGTGGCCGCCCGGGGCACAGAGGGACCCCCGTGACCCAGGGCTCCTACAGTCCGTCCCTGCAGAGCGACAGCATAGACAGACAGGAGCCCGCAGGGACCTGCACGGAAAGTGGACGTAAGTTCTCACCTGCAAACGAAGAACTTGGCTTCCTGGCCCCAACTCTGGTGCCCACAGGGGGGCCCCGCCTCACCCAGGCTGGGGAACCACAGCTCCCTGCCTGCAGGACCCCAACCACACAAGCTGAGCGGGACGATTAAAGGGGCCTCGGGAGGAAGTCCCTTGGTTTCCAGCCAGAGGCAAATCCAAATACTCCCCAAAAGAGTCCCCAACATAAGAAAACGAACCAACCAAAACATTAACAAGGCGCACGAGCAACAACTGGGAATGACAAACAGCATCGGACTCAGTAAAAATAGTGGATCCAAAATGTAAAATAATCGTATTTCATTGTGTTATGTGCAAACAAAAGAGAGACACAAAATATTGACAAAGCACGAGAGATGATTACGCAGATTTTAAAAATAAACAGAAAAACCCTTAACAAAATAAAAAAGATAGCCGAAACCGGTGTGGCTCAGTGGAAAGAGCATCAGCCTACGGACTGAAAGGTCCCAGGTTCGATTCCGGTCAAGGGCACGTACCTTGGTTGCGGGCACATCCCCAGTGGGGGGTGTGCAGGAGGCGGCTGATGGATGTTTCTCTCTCATCGATGTTTCTAACTCTCTATCCCTCTCCCTTCCTCTCTGTAAAATATCAATAAAATATATTTTAGAAAAATAATGATAAAAAATAAAAATAAAAATAAAATAAAAAAGATACAGTGACATTAAAACGCATGGGGCTACAGCAGATGCGGAGAGAACTGGTGGACGGGGCACAGGCCTGGAGGAAGACCGAGAGGACAGCGTGGAGAGAGAGAGGAATGGAAAATAACGAGAGAAATGACGAGTGAGGTGAGGAAGGGTGGCAGACGTCTAACGGAAGTTTCAGGAGGGAATGAAGAGATGGGGAGAGGCACTATTTGAAGACATACTGTCCACGATGCTTCCATGCACAGGAAGGATGTGTCATCCAAGTCACGAAAACAATGAATCCCAGAGAATAAACAACAACGAGTATCATTAAAGCCTATCAGAGGAGAAGCCGTGGGACGCTGAAGTCAGGGATCGTAAAAGCAGCCGGAGGGGAAAGGCGGAGGGATGAGGAGTCAGGCAGCTCGTGGGCAGCAAAGGTGCCCGGAGGACAAGGTCCCAGTCCAGACGGTGCACCCAACAGTGCCCAGGAAGGAGGGCGGGCCAGCGGGCGGGAAGAAGGACCGCGGCGGGAAACGAACGCAGCACCCTCTGTCCCCTGAGCACGCCGGCCACGGGACCACGCGCTGGCGTTTTCTCAGCCTCCTATGCAGCGTCGCACCAACACAGCCTCAGCCCCGACGGCTTGCTACCTGGACCCCTGCCACCCAGATGGCGCGATGGAGAAATCCCGGGGTCCCCCGGCCCCAAAGTCAGCTGGCAGGCGGGAGCTCCCCCTGTGTGGAAAGGGGTGAGGGAGGGGCGGGGGGCTTGGCCACCTTCCTCCCCAGTCAGGGCAGAATCCTTTGCCCTCTCCCCCACGTCCGTCTCTGCAGAAGCAATGAGAGTGTGCCGTGCCCTCATCTTGCCGGGGCACCCTCACACGCTCCACGGTCCCGCACTGACGGAGCTCAGCAGGGCCCAGAGCCCCCTGGAGTGACGCGGGCGGCCAGGAAACCCGCCCATGACGACGCCTGCACCCGAGCCAGGCAGCCCTGGCGCCCATTTGTCAGCGAGAACCTGCGGCCGAGAGGAAGACAGAACGTTTTGCTCAATTGAGAGTCTACTTGAAATTAATGGGGAATAAATGTCCCACATTCAAACCTTTCAAGGGACAATTTTCATTAAGCCCAGGCTCAGCTTCATTTCTGATGCACTGCCGCGAGGAGGAACAGCTGCTGGGCAGTCACCGTGAGGCGAGTGCGGAGGCCGCACACGTTCCCGGTGAAAAGAAAACGCCCTCTCACGCTCACCGGGAGGAGAGGGGAGCCTGCGAATGTGACGAAGTGTGATCGCAGGGCGCGGGCTCCCCGCCCCCCCAAACCCTGGAAGCTGCATGGAGGTCGTGGGGACATCCAAGGCACCACACACCTCGCCGTGACTCTCCCATGGCCACGGGTATCCTGGCCAGCAGGGGAGCGGTGAGGGGTGGACAGCCCCCCAGGAAACAGGACACGGTCCTGGTCCCCGCACAGCTAGTATGCGACGATGTGCGGCAGGGTGCTGTGGGGGGTGGGGAGAGAGGGTGCGGGGGGCTGATGTCCTTCGGCTTGTCCCACCTCCAGTTGTCTGGCTCCACATCCACCACAGCCCGGGACTTGGGGTCGGACACATGAAACACGAGCTCCCTCGACGTCATTCAAGTTTACAGCCAGCGGGTGAGGCAGGGCGGGGACACACACACACCAGACCGCTTCCCTCTAATGGTGCTAGAAAGCCGCTTCACCACGCAAGCCAATTCTGTGTAAGCTACGCCAGAGACACCGAACACAGCCTTAGACAGTGTTAGACACTTCAGCTGCACCCCCCACCCCCCCAAGGCCAAGGGGCGTGGTAAACCCAGAGCCTGCCGCGCACAGGGAAGGAAGGGGTGTGGCGTAGAAACACTTGATGGAAGTTGGATGGATAAATAGATGAGTAGATTGTTAAACTCTGTTGGCTGGACGGACGGATGCGTCACCTCCGTGCCCGCCATCCCATAGCTCGCAGGCTCTTATGAGAAGGCCCAGCCACCGGGTGTTCCAGTGCCTGACTCCTGGTGAGTCCGGCTGCTGGAGCCCACTGGCCAGCGACTGCAGAGCCCTCTGATGGCCGAGGACCGCTTCCGACCCTCTGGCCCTTGGCGGGACTTCCTCTCCTCACAGGTCCCACTTGGGTCCCGGTCAACACGCTCACAAGACACCCCTGAACTGGAAAGGCCCGCACACATGCCCAGGTTTCCCATCCACCTCATTTGCTAGCACGTGTTGAACGAAAAAAAAAAAAAAAAGACGACTCAGATGCGAACATGTGATTTGCAAGAGCCTTAGTGCCCGTGGATCCCACGGATGAGCCACGCCAGAGACCTGGGCCCGGCACCCACGGGGCAGCGCGGGAAGGAGCCACTTGGCAGAGCCTGGCTCTAAATGGGTGTCCACAGGCGGCCCCTGTCTGCTCGCTGTGGACGGTCTTAGAGAAGGGGGGACCCCCACCGGGATTCTGAGGTCAGCGTCACTGGTGGAGTCAGAGGATGGGGGCTCAGGAGAGTCGCTCTTTCCAGAGCTTTTTTCACATAAAGAGTTTCGAGAGAAGGTCCCGTTGCATCCACGTGGCGACCCAGCCCATCCAAACCCACTCCAACAGGCCCAGCGGCAGAAGTGGGGACTCGGGACAAGGACTCCTCCTGCCCCGGATGCGCCCCTCACGGCCCACAGAAGCAGGGAGCAGCCTGGGGTCCTTACCATGGGCCCGAGGCACCGCACCGGGGGACACTGACAAACAGAAATCCTGCTGTCCGCCCACACAGCTCAGTGGAGAGCCCTCTCTCTGGGTCAGCCGACAAGGTGGCCACCAAGGGCCACGGGCCTGCGTCCCGGTGCAGAGTCGGGGTAGCAGGTGAGTGCCACACGGAGCGGGCGGGGGGGGGAGGGCAGAGGGGGAGAGGAGGGGGGAGAGGGGTGCAGGGCTTCCTTCTAGACCCACCAGGTCCATACAGGAAACGCTCTGCTTGGCCCTGCAGGAATTTCAGATTAAACTCAACCTAAAAATAACAGCAAAGCATTTTAGAAGGACGCGCAAGGACACTGGAGCACAGAGGGAGGAGAGGAAAGCCGGCGGGGCCTGAATTGCCGCCTCGGCCACTCACAGCTTTTCCTCCCCGTCGCTCAGCCGAGGCGTGTGAAAGGGGAGGTGTCCAGGACCCTCCAGCTTTTAAAGATTCCCAGTGAACCATGTTACTCTCGAAAATGAAAACACAATTCATTTGTGGCTGGAAGTGCGGTTTGAAAGGCACCACGTTTCTATCCAGAAAAAGTAACTCTTGGTGTCTTGGGGGGAGGGGTGTGGAACTCAAGGGCCACCCACCCTCCCTTCACACAACGCTTTGCTCCTCCATCAGGCGAGGGGCGAGCGGCCTCTGCCCCGAGCGCCCGACTGATGTTCACCTCCCGTGGGGACAAACCAGCAGGTCCCAGGCACCGGCGCTCTGTCTGTCTGTCTGTCTGACAAATTCAGGGTCTCCGTTTTTATAAGGATTCGCAGGATCGGGACCTTCCTGGCTTCCTTTCTGACAGGAATCAGTATGGAAATAAATGCTCTCTCTGCTGGAATGTTATCAACCTTGATTTGGAAGCAGGTGGCAATCAGTTTGTATTTATTCTGGGAGCTCAGCTTGGACCTGATGTTATTTCTGAGGAACTCCGTACCCTCTGAGGAGACACACTCCACTCCAACGAGGTGATGATGTGAGGTAACTAAGAGGCCCCTCTCCTAATCAGTCTGATTGGAAATTCAACGGAACTCAAGGTGCCACTCAAGAGGGAGTCCCCTAGCGCCATGTCTGCAAGCGAGCAAACCACAGAGTTGCAGGTGCCAACATCCGGGGAGCCGCCGCCCTGCCCCAAGGCAGCCCCTCACAGCCCCACGTCTTCGCTGCGGTGCACAGTGACCAGGTAGAAGCAGCACCCAGCACCCAGCACCCTGGGCGGGCCTGCTGTCAGGGGGCCGGTGCCTGGGCCAGCGCCTCCTGCTGGACATGGAAACCAAGTACAGGCTCTCCGTTTGCAGGTAAGTCAGTGACGCCCGGTTCCCATCACACCTCTGTGGTATTTCCTCCATCACACTTCTCCCAACTGTAACTAAACTGTGACACGTGATTACCTGAGGAATAGCCATTTCCTTTTGTTTGTTTCTATTAAGTGCCCATCTTCCCCACCAGGTGAAGGTTGTTATGGCAGGAACCTGTCTCCTTAACCCCATTGTCCCAGCAGGAATGCCGTGCCAGACATGGAGGACATGCAGTGAGCAATGGTGAAGGAATCGATCAATCAGCTGATGAATGAATGAATCAATCAATCAATCAATGTTCTGTTTTCTCTTTGGGGCAGTCGGTGGCATCATCAGAGAGAATGGAGGCGGGGCACTTTCTCTCTGATGTAGTAATCCGTGTTGGAATAGGGTTACATGGATTCCTCTTACAACCTCGATGTGTTTGGATCCCAGAGCTAACTGACCCCAATAGGACCCGTGACGGTGAGTGCCAGACTCATCTCAGAGCAGAGTCCACAGCCTGGACAGACCCCATCCTCATTCATCCTCGCGGGGCGGAGCGGGGGGACATGATGACCCATCGGGCCCGCACCCAACGGCAGTCTCCTAACTGCACTGGCCGCCCCTCCCCACAGGGCATGTGGCATGCAAACCCCTCCACGGGGCGTCCAGAAAGAAATTCGCAGAAGAAGGGCCTCGTTCCAAACTCAAAATGCTCTCAGCCGCAAGGGCTCGGTGCATTTGAGGGAACAGTCCTGTTGTGTACAGGGTCCAGAGGAAATGGTCAGGTGTGTGCTTTCTTTGCACATGCACACCACACACAACTTACATACACGCACCACCCACCACACACACAACATGCACAACACACAAATACACAACCCAACACACATGCAACACAACATACACAAGATATACCCACAACACACACATATACACGCAACACAAAAAACACACAACACAGCATATGCAACACAATCTACACACAACACAGCATGCACGCAACACACAACACCCAAACACAACACAGCATGCACAACACACACGACATAACATACACCTATACACGTACAACACAATATACACAATACAATATAGACACACAACACACCCATATAAACACATATATACACATGACTTGCGTACAGTACACATGACACATGCATACAGCATATAAAGACTCACAACTCCTACACACACACACTGGCCCCTGTTTGGGGAGCCTGAGCAAACTCAAATCTAAAAGCACAATGTTGAAGTTGCATCAAGCCCCCATCCCAGGAGTGTACGCGTGGGCTGTGCATGGTGACTTCCTCCCCGGGGAGGACAAGGTGGACGGGGGAGTAAGCGTAACTTGACAGTGGAGACACCTGACAAACATGACCTTGGCCAGGTGGTCAAGGTCAGCATCCACAGCAGGTAGTCATGTTGACGGCCCATATCCTTGATATGATGTGATAAAAATGGCACTTCCTCTGTGGTTTTCCTTCTAAAACCACATAACCCTGATCGAGTCCTGAGAAAACATCAGACAATTCCCAACGGGGTGCATCTACAAATAGCTGCTCCATACGCTTCCAACTGTCAAGGTCACCAAAAAGGAAGACGGCTGAGAGACTGCCACAGCCACAGAGAGCCTACGGAGACAGGAGACGAAATGAAATGTGATACCCGAGGTCGCGTCCAGGGACAGCAAAAGGGCGCCAGGTAAAAACTAAGAAGGCACCGTAGAAGAGGGAGACGTTGTAACGGGAAACGGGGTGTGGAATATGCCGGGGCAATCTGTCTACTGCTGCAACTTTCCAGTAAATCTAAAACTGCTTTAAAATTAAAAGTTAATAAAAACTGAAAATATTCGTTTGCTGTGGGGTTTTTGGACCCACATCCGGAGCACGGGGGCCCATTCTCCGTTTGTTTCCTTGGAATTTGCAAGCTGACCCCTAAAGGGGTCATTACAGGTCCCAACAGCGGAAGAGGAAGGGCATGCATGCCTGTTATAAATAAGATCCTTTAAAGTGGAATTGTCGCATCGTGACCCAATGCAGCAGGTATAATCTAAAGAGCAAGCTATTCTGGACCCACCATCACCCATTTAAAAATTCAAGGACAGGCCAGCTGGAAATCTTACTTATTTCTGTTTATTTCCATTCTCCTCCCATCCCAATGGAATCAATGTTTATGCAGAAAATGGTGCCATTCATCATCCTATCATCCTTCTCTGCTCAGAAATATTGGATATATATGTGTGTGTGTGTGCGCGTGTGTGTGTGTGTGTGTGTGCGCGCGTGTGTGTGTGTGTGTGTGTACTTTTATTCTAGTGACCATAAGATGCTAAGTGATAAAAATAATTTTTGTCTGGATTGAATTTTTCCACATTATTACAAGTGCGCAATCAAAACAGCATAAATGTAATCTATGTTTTGATAGATACATATCAAACAAAAATGATATTTTATTAAAGTGCACTATTGACTGCAATGGGTTGATTTTTCCAAATAGTCCATGAGTTTTCAGATGACTCTAGTACTGATTGCTAGATTGGGTTTGGGGTCAAAAACTGATTCTATTTCCATTTACTTTTATAGATATATGAACTGAGAAAACTCGCTCACCTAAAATGTGTAGATGAGAATGGCGTTTTGGTATAGCTTTATTACTCAAAGCTTTGAACGTCTTCCAAGATACAGGATAAAAATTACATAGCAAGTGGTCTCTCTCGCTCTCTCTCTCTTTCTCTCTCTCTCTCTCTCTGTCTCACCCCCATGCCTTTCCCCATCCCCTTCTCCCAAGTGTGTTTGTCTTCCCCCTCTCTCTCTCCTAAGCTCTAAGGGCCCTTCCTTTGCATCTGTAACTTGTTTTCTTCTATGGCTCACTTCTTCTCCCTCTGTGAAAGCTAAATAAACTTTTGCTTGTTAAAAAGGAGAAAAAGCACATAGCAAGCTCTCATTTAAATGAGCAGAAATCTCAGGTGAACAACTAGACTAGGTCTTCATTCCGTTTTGCCTGGAAACCCAGTCATTGGAACCATTTCACTTGCAAAACAATGCAGCTCACCCCTTAGCACATTTGTTTTCCCAACACGTCCGCAACCTCTCTGGTTCCCCACTGGCTGCTGGTCCTCATCCCCAGGTGTGCGGCCGGGTACGACCCAGGAGGGCAGGCGTCCTGCCAAGGCCCGCCTTTGCCACGCGGGGAGGGAGAAGGGCACAGCATCTCCCTCGCACAGGCGAGGGAACATGGAGGGGCCTCGTGGACGGGGCGAGGCTGGCTCCCGGGGTCCTGGGCAGAGCAGCAGAGTTGTGACCAACCTGGGCTCTGGGGCCGATGGCACTCGCTGGAGGCAAATAAGTTAACCTCTCCAAGCTCAGTGTCACGGTCCGAGAGCGAGGATCACGGTAGGGCCCTGGGACTCTCCTTACGTATGGAATCCCGTGGACGTGGACACAGCCCCACCACAGATCCCTGTTTCAATGAGAGGGGCAGCGGTCGTCTGGGTGACCTGGCCAAGGGCGCCGCAGAACGTCAAATGTATCTGACCGACAGTCTGACGCCTGCTCTGGGCCGGGTCATATCAAGGACTCGGGCACAGCCCTGTCCCCAGGGAAGACGCCAGCACCTTCTACAGACCCTGGAGGCACGGTAGCAGGTGGCCCCAAGGCTCCCGAGGTGCCACCGCCCGTTCCTGCTCCCCCAGGGCACAGCAAAGGAGACTTGCTGGCAGAGCCGAGGCTGCCTGCGTAGATGCCCAGAAATCCAGCTGGCCCGGGACGGAGGGCTGCGGGGAGATACTCCACCCCGAGCCCTCAGCTCCCTTGTACTTAGGAGGACAGCGGGGTAATTACCACGTAATTATCGTTTACCAGGAGTAGCTTTGTTTCTGAAATAAAATGTAGCCGTGGGCTGGTTCCTATGCAGGAGGAAGGACACAATCTCACTTCCAGGAGCGGGTCCCCTGAGGGCGGAGCACCCAGCCCACATCCAGCCAGAGGCCGCCCCTCACAGGCCCGGGGCACCCACACAGCTGGCCCTGCTCGAGGGAGCAGGAACCTCAGGGCCACGGATTGCAGGCGGCAGACCCCAGCACTCGTCAGGACAGACCCAGCCTCCGGGCCTCGCGCTCCTACATTCCCAGGACCCCGGAGGTCTCTCCAGGCTGACAAGTGGCACGCGCCCATTTTCATTCCATCCGAGGAGACTGTTTCTGCAGTTTGAGGAAAGCGAACACAGAATTGCATTTCCCGTTTTAGTTGAGCTACAAAGGCCATAACGGCTACTTTTAAAGCTACTGCGGCTTTGTAATACTGCCTTAAAGAGCCAAAGAACCATTATTGACCAAAAACAAAAAGCAATGCATGCATATGGTCCCTTGCTATGGGGGTCTCTTAACAACATCAGGCTGGAGGGACAACAAAGGGGGATTGTTGGGCAATACTTCCGATGTCCTGCGCCCGCGTCTCCTACACTTTGCAGCCTCTGTCTGTGCCCTAAACGTGGGTCTGACTGCTAACGACGCTGGCAGCTTCCCGAGGTTCCCCCAGAGTTGAGCACCGTAATTAAAATTCACAGCAGATGCTGCTAAAAACATGTAATCTATGCACTGAGGGAAAACAGCAAAACAAAGAATTATACCAGGCCTGGAAAATGGTTTAAGAGAATTTCAAACAATGAAGCAAACAAACACGGAAAAGGGACCGTGGTACTGGCTCGCTCCATCAATAGAATAAAAAGACTATCTTCAGGGAGGATGCTGGCCCCCGCCCCTCCGCCCCGGCTGGCGGGAAAGGGACGAGCAGAGGAGAGTCCCGCCCTTTGCCAACCATCAGCCTGGACCCTGGAAGAAAAGAGGGAGACCTGGTGCTTCCCGTTCTCCCCGCCTCTGGCAGCAGGTGGTCACCGCCTGACTCTCCAGGTCACCGGCCTGCCGTGGTCCCAGCCCTGCACCCACTGGGAGGCAGCCCGGAGACAGACGGTCCTGGGCTCGCAGGCTCCTCCCGTAAGGCACCTTGTTCTCGGATTCGTCAGCCTGGCTGCGACACCTACTGGACCTGCTCGGGCAGCACCGGTGTCTGTGGCATGGAGGTGGGAGGGCACAGGTGGCTGCACAGCTTTGAGTCCGCAGCGGGTGGGACCCGGCCTGGGGCTCCCCTTTTCCACACAAAACCACCCTCAGGGGCAGTACCCCTCCCGGCAGGCCCTGAGCTGCACCCACATGGAGCCCGCACCAGCCTCTCCCCAGCGAGGGGGGTCTGACCCTGTGCCCCTCCCCGGACGGAGCTGGAGGAAGGAGAGCCATGGCTGCAAGGAGGTGCTCAGTCCTCCTGGAAACAAGAGCTGGTTGTGCCCGCAGCCTGAGCCATGGGGGTTGGACAGTGCATTTATGTGGCCGACACGCGGCCATTAAAATTTGTCAACATCCGTTCAAATGTGTGCTCCAGGGTCACGGGCCAGGAGGCCTCCCGTGCTGGAGGCCATGTCTAGCGGGTCATAACAGATGTGAGAAGTCCTCAAAAGGTTGAATGGACTCTTTCAGCAGGGCTGAAAGTCTCTGCATGTTATTACCTGCTGCTGGAACAGCCCAATTCCCCCAACCTGATGGTCCTTTGCTGCTTACCAAACCTTACCTTTGATATGTATATCTGCTTTGCTAGAGGGCAAAATGTGCGAATAAAAAGCCCTGGGTGCAGAGATTTGGAGATTCGAGGAGCTTAGTCACTAGAATTAAGTTTCCATCTGGCACCCCAATATGCCTTCCAAATTCATATTTCTTCTCCAGTCTCTCATTCATTTATGCACAGCCCCCTTCCCCAGATTCCTTGAACCCTTGTAGATGGGAAAAGACCCCGGCACCTCCATGTCAGCCCTTCCACCTCGGACCTTCAGCACCCTCTGCAAGGACATGCTGACGGCCGGGGCGTGTGTCCACGTCCGCCAGGCTCAGTGGGCTCCTCATGGACCCCCAGGCAGTGCTCAGTAAACGTTGGCTGAGTGAAGGGAACAGAGCAGTTGAGCCCCCACTGTCCACTGCCCACCGCCCACCGCCCACAGAACAGGCAGGTGTGATGTCTGTTCCACTGGCCGTAACCAAGGGGGCTCACACTGTCCTCATAGCAGCGTCCACTTCCTTGGCCACTTCCTAGCATTTCAAGACACCTATGTGCACCTGGACCACAGCAAACTGCACGGTTCTGAGGGTCCAGGGAGACAGGGATTGGCCCCGGCTGAGGCACCGTGCCAACACACGGCAAGGCTCACCAGTGGCCCGCCTACAGGGCCTGGCCACAGGCCCCACCACCACCCCAGGCTCCCAGCGCGCCTCTGCGTGCACTGGCCCTGCTCCGGCAGCTCCGGAGAACTGTTTTTCTGCAGCAAAGCCCGTCCCCAGCCCTCGCTGGCGGTGCAAACAGCTCCTCCCTGCGAAGGCTCCCACTCACGGCCAGCGCCCACGGCAGGCAAATGTGTCTGCGAACGCAGATACAATCACGGCGCATAATTGAAATTTCAAAATATGAAGAACTTAGAGTTTTAGGGATTTGGTTTTATAATAGAAATAAATAAAGGCTTGCCATGTTGGCAAATAAAAGCTGACAGTTAAGAAATTGGATTTGCATACCAAATATATCCCATTATGAATTAATCGGCAGCACACTCTGCTCTGAGTCAGTCCATAATTGGGGGTGAGAGAGGGGGCAGGCATTGGCCCATCAAGACTTTCTACCCAGAATGGCCCCTAATTGTGAGTGCCCCCCCCCCCGCCACCGCTGCCAGAGAGCCCCAGGCAGGCGGAAGGTGGGGGGAGCGGCCAGGCAGTCCACTGTGTCTCTATGACAACAGGAGGAGGACCATGTGCCCGGGGAGTCCATGGTCACCCTGGACACACCTGGAAGAGCTTCGAGCACTCAGAGAGGGACAGGCTCAGGCGCCCTTCAGAGAGGGACAGGCTCAGGCGCCCTTCAGAGAGGGACAGGCTCAGGCGCCCTTCAGAGAGGGACAGGCTCAGGCGCCTTTCAGAGGGACAGGCTCAGGCGCCCCTCAGAGAGGGACAGGCTCAGGCGCCCTTCAGAGAGGGACAGGCTCAGGCGCCCTTCAGAGAGGGACAGGCTCAGCGCCTTTCAGAGGGACAGGCTCAGGCGCCCCTCAGAGAGGGACAGGCTCAGGCGCCCTTCAGAGAGGGACAGGCTCAGGCGCCCTTCAGAGAGAGACAGGCTCAGGCGCCCTTCAGAGAGAGACAGGCTCAGGCGCCCTTCAGAGAGGGACAGGCTCAGGCGCCCTTCAGAGAGGGACAGGCTCAGGCGCCCTTCCGAGAGGGACAGGCTCAGGCACCCTTCAGAGAGGGACAGGCTCAGGCGCCCTTCAGAGAGAGACAGGCTCAGGCGCCCTTCAGAGAGAGACAGGCTCAGGCGCCTTTCAGAGAGAGACAGGCTCAGGCGCCTTTCAGAGAGGGACAGGCTCAGGCGCCCTTCAGAGAGAGACAGGCTCAGGCGCCTTTCAGAGAGGGACAGGCTCAGGCGCCTTTCAGAGAGGGACAGGCTCAGGCGCCTTTCAGAGAGGGACAGGCTCAGGCGCCCTTCAGAGAGGGACAGGCTCAGGCGCCCTTCAGAGAGGGACAGGCTCAGGCGCCCTTCAGAGAGAGACAGGCTCAGGCGCCCTTCAGAGAGAGACAGGCTCAGGCGCCTTTCAGAGAGGGACAGGCTCAGGCGCCTTTCAGAGGGACAGGCTCAGGCGCCCTTCAGAGAGGGACAGGCTCAGGCGCCCTTCAGAGAGGGACAGGCTCAGGCGCCCTTCAGAGAGGGACAGGCTCAGGCGCCCTTCAGAGAGAGACAGGCTCAGGCGCCCTTCAGAGAGGGACAGGCTCAGGCGCCTTTCAGAGAGGGACAGGCTCAGGCGCCTTTCAGAGAGGGACAGGCTCAGGCGCCTTTCAGAGAGGGACAGGCTCAGGCGCCCTTCAGAGAGGGACAGGCTCAGGCGCCCCTCAGAGAGAGACAGGCTCAGGCGCCCCTCAGAGAGGGACAGGCTCAGGCGCCTTTCAGAGAGGGACAGGCTCAGGCACCCTTCAGAGAGGGACAGGCTCAGGCGCCCTTCAGAGAGGGACAGGCTCAGGCGCCTTTCAGAGAGGGACAGGCTCAGGCGCCTTTCAGAGGGACAGGCTCAGGCGCCCTTCAGAGAGAGACAGGCTCAGGCGCCCTTCAGAGAGAGACAGGCTCAGGCGCCCTACAGAGAGAGACAGGCTCAGGCGCCTTTCAGAGAGGGACAGGCTCAGGCGCCTTTCAGAGGGACAGGCTCAGGCGCCCTTCAGAGAGGGACAGGCTCAGGCGCCCTTCAGAGAGGGACAGGCTCAGGCGCCCCTCAGAGAGGGACAGGCTCAGGCGCCCTTCAGAGAGGGACAGGCTCAGGCGCCCTTCAGAGAGGGACAGGCTCAGGCGCCCCTCAGAGAGGGACAGGCTCAGGCGCCCCTCAGAGAGGGACAGGCTCAGGCGCCCTTCAGAGAGGGACA
Source organism: Plecotus auritus (assembly GCF_963455305.1). Classification (NCBI taxonomy): domain Eukaryota; kingdom Metazoa; phylum Chordata; class Mammalia; order Chiroptera; family Vespertilionidae; genus Plecotus; species Plecotus auritus. The sequence continues at coordinate 5,140,440 of NC_137783.1, read as the reverse complement.
GGCTCAGGCGCCTTTCAGAGAGGGACAGGCTCAGGCGCCCTTCAGAGAGGGACAGGCTCAGGCGCCTTTCAGAGAGGGACAGGCTCAGGTGCCCTTCAGAGAGGGACAGGCTCAGGCGCCCTTCAGAGAGGGACAGGCTCAGGCGCCCTTCAGAGAGGGACAGGCTCAGGCGCCCTTCAGAGAGGGACAGGCTCAGGCGCCTTTCAGAGGGACAGGCTCAGGCGCCCTTCAGAGAGGGACAGGCTCAGGCGCCTTTCAGAGGGACAGGCTCAGGCACCCCTCAGAGAGGGACAGGCTCAGGCGCCCTTCAGAGAGGGACAGGCTCAGGTGCCCTTCAGAGAGGGACAGGCTCAGGCGCCCTTCAGAGAGGGACAGGCTCAGGCGCCTTTCAGAGAGGGACAGGCTCAGGCGCCCTTCAGAGAGGGACAGGCTCAGGTGCCCTTCAGAGGCACAGGCTCAGGCACCCTTCAGAGAGGGACAGGCTCAGGCGCCCTTCAGAGAAGGACAGGCTCAGGTGCCCTTCAGAGAGGGACAGGCTCAGGTGCCCTTCAGAGGCACAGGCTCAGGCGCCCTTCAGAGAGGGACAGGCTCAGGCGCCCTTCAGAGAGGGACAGGCTCAGGCGCCTTTCAGAGGGACAGGCTCAGGCGCCCTTCAGAGAGGGACAGGCTCAGGCGCCCTTCAGAGGGACAGGCTCAGGCACCCTTCAGAGAGGGACAGGCTCAGGCGCCCTTCAGAGAGGGACAGGCTCAGGCGCCCTTCAGAGAGGGACAGGCTCAGGTGCCCTTCAGAGGCACAGGCTCAGGCACCCTTCAGAGAGGGACAGGCTCAGGTGCCCTTCAGAGGCACAGGCTCAGGCACCCTTCAGAGAGGGACAGGCTCAGGTGCCCTTCAGAGGCACAGGCTCAGGCGCCCTTCAGAGAGGGACAGGCTCAGGTGCCCTTCAGAGAGGGACAGGCTCAGGCGCCCTTCAGAGAGGGACAGGCTCAGGCGCCCCTCAGAGAGGGACAGGCTCAGGCGCCCCTCAGAGAGGGACAGGCTCAGGCGCCTTTCAGAGAGGGACAGGCTCAGGCGCCCTTCAGAGAGGGACAGGCTCAGGCGCCCTTCAGAGAGGGACAGGCTCAGGCGCCCTTCAGAGAGAGACAGGCTCAGGCGCCCTTCAGAGAGGGACAGGCTCATGGGAGCCCAGCCCAAGAGACTGAAGGGACTTAAAGTAGGGGAGCGCCTGCGTGTGTGTCTCGAGGATCCTGAAGGACATGCTTCCTCTAACCCACTCCCGGGGGCCCCCCACGCGGGGCAGCTGCTCCTGGTCACCTGGAGATGCTCGCCCTGTCCCTGCAGCTGCAAGACACAGCAGTGGCCTCCAGCAGGGGGTCCGTCCGGGTCAAGCGGCCAGTGACACATGAACCTCGTGCCCACCCTCCTTTCCTCTCAAGCGCAGACTGGAGCCAACACCACTTCCTCGCACAACCCCAGGGGGCGCCATTCACAAAGGGTCCGTGTGAAGGGTCCCACCCGGAAGGGAGGGGGCGGAGAAAGCAGGCAGGTCAGGCAGGCGCTGGGGAGAGAAAGGCTGGGATGTTACAAACGTGTCCTCGTTTTCATGCAAGTGGGGGCACAGGAGCCTGGTCACCGGATGCAGGAGGATTTTTATCTCATACACTGAGTGGGGGGCAGGGGACTTCAGCGGGCTCCTGTGCAGACGGCAGGGGATCCTGGAGGCCCCAGTGTCCTTGTTCCAGCTTTCGCCATCCTCTGCACGGACCTCGTGGCATGTGGCCGGGAATGAGTTCCTGAGCCGCGGCCTCTGGATGTGTGGGGCCCCGGGGAGAGGAGGGCGAGGACAGCCCGGCGGGAACGCGCTCACGGGCACCCAGCAGTTCAGGGGGCACGTCCCTGGGCCATCTGAGGCGGAGGAGGCCGGGGATCCACACGAAGTTAGCCCTAGCGGGGCAGTCCACAGGGAGAAAGGGCTCCCAGCAGCCATCCCCCACCCCCTGGCCAGTGCAAAACCGCCCTCCCAGCCGCCTGAGCTGGTTGTGCTCGCGTGAGGCTGGCCAGAGTCTGCGGACCACCGGTGGCAGAAATGAAACCACGGGCTCCATCTTATAAAATAATATCTTATCATTTCCATCGGCTCTTCTCTGTGGGTCAGGAAAGGGCCTGGAGCCCCCGGCGCTGGGAGTGAGCCGAGCAGACCAAACCCTGGGCCACAAGGTCACGTGTAGCGAGGGAGGCCAACACACACCATGAGCGTGCCGATGGCCAGGTGTGACGCTGAGGTTCTGGGCACGACGGGGATGGGCCAGGAGGGTTTGCACAGGAGAAAGTCCAGCCTGGCGGGGTCGGTCTAGCTGCAGCCACGGACTCCACACACCCGCGAGCACCATAGACAGGGAGGACGGACATCCGGGGTCCCTCCTGTGACTTCCTGTTGAAGGAGCTCCATCCTCCGCAGGACCCGGGAGGCCCCGGATGGGGGCCTACGGGAAAGAGGGCCGCTTGGGGCAGAGCTGTGCCCTAAGCCTTCTCCATCAGGAGTAGCAGGTTCCAGAAGCCCGTGTGGTGGCGTGGTTCCGTGAGCGTGCGTGTCCACGGGCACCTCCCTAACGGCACTGGGTCCTCACCCTGCACGGGCTCGGGCAGCCCAGGGTGCCCTGCCGATGGTGAAATGGACAGGTTCTCCGGGCAGGTGGCCCAGGGGATCCGCCCGACTGTGCAGAGAATCAGCTGCATTTTCCTAGGAGCCCCCAAAGGCATGGCTTTTGGGGGATTCCAGGAACATGGCTGCAGAGGGGGAAGGGAGAGGCGAGGTACCAGCTTCGGCTGGGGTGGGGGTGAGGGAAGGGCAGGACTCCCAGGAGACGCAGCTCAGGGCAGAGAACCGCGTGGTAACAGTGACCAACACGGGCCTGCAACCCCGCAGTGACTCCTCCCAGCCACAATCCTCCACGCAGCAACATGTATGTGAATCGCCCGCTAACTTACTGTGGAGGCCGATGATAAAGTCGATTATCACGTTAACACATTCAAAATATCTGGCCAGCACCACACTACCTGGGTATTTCTCTCTCAATTACCTCCCGCACAGCCTGGGACTCCATTCCCGTTCACAGGAGCTCTGGGCCCCGGAGTGAAGCGGACGCATAATTGAAGCATTTGTGCAAATAGTGCGTGAAAGCAGAATTGGTTAGCTCAGCCAAGTGCGCTCGGAATGGAAACGAATTCTCATTTTCTGAAAACTTGTCAAGTGTCTAATTAAACGTATCCCCTGGAATTGTTTGCAAAAATAACTGATATTTAAAAAAAACAAAAACAAAAACGGGTCAGAATCTAAATCTGATATCTCAGAGAGATGCAAAAAGCATGACCCCCGACCCCCCTAGAGAAGGCTGTACACGCTGTTCAGACCAATGTCAGAGGGTCCTGCTTCCAGGAAGCCTTCCAGTGCCTCCCCAGTCACAGCCACTCTCCCGAGAGATCCGTGCTGTGACACACGACCCTCAGTTTTCTCAGCCTGTTACCACCTGGACATGTGGCTGAGTAATAAGAGGTATTGGTCAAGATACAGGGGTCCTCAAACTACGGCCCGCGGACCACATGCGGCCCGCCGAGGACATTTATCCAGCCCGCCAGGTGCTGCTGCCTGTCCTGCTTAGCAGCCGACTCATCCCGGGCCCACAGTGCGCATAGGAATTTGTTCATAGTTTCTTTTTGTTTTTAACTATAGTCCGGCCCTCCAATGGTCTGAGGGATAGTGAACTGGCCCCCTGTTTAAAAAGTCTGAGGACCCCTGGTCAAGAAGAAGAAACCTCCCAAGTACAACCGTAGTACTCAGTAACGGCTGGCTGGCACGGTGAGAAGAGGGCTGGTCCCTCTTCTGCAGGGACTGTCCCACCATCGGGCAAGACTGACGAGGCAGGAGGCGGCAGCTGATGGGGAGAGGGTGCCACAGTGAGTTCAGGCGGGGCCCTGTCTTTAGGGTCCTGCCCGAGGCCAGAAAGCGAGCCACATGCCCTTCCTTAAGCCATCTCTTCTGGAACCACAGACTCACCTCTTAGGTTTAAAGACAGGGAAGGGGGCCTGGGGTGGCGCTCGGCTGCCTTCAGAGGAGCCTCGTGGGTCAGGATGGAGGAGAGAGGTCAGCGTGGCATTGGGGAGGCCTAGACACTGGTCCCCACCTGCACCAGCAAGTCACCCTGGGCAAGTCACTGTCCCCATCCCGTGTGGGTGTGTCGGGGGGAGACCACCCCTGGGGTCCTTCCTGCTCTGGGCAGCAATGGCTGGGAGCAGTGTCCACGGGAGGCATCTGTCACCATCACATGGGCTCCATTTACAGTGAAGAATAAGACAGACGCCCGTGGTGCTGCACGCCGGGGCACAGTGCCAGGTGCAAGGGGGTGCTTATGAATATTTACTGCTCTTCATGCTATTTTTAAAATTAAATTTTATGCTCTTTCCCGCAGTAAGCATACATTACTTTTATAATCATGAAACAACATAATTTTTAAAATTCATTCATTAGGCACAAGACTAGTGACTTCTCTTAAATTTAATTAGTAGCTCTATTAGCCACAATTTACCAACAAAACTACATGAATATTCGGTAGGGGCTCTGTGTGCACACGGAAGGCACGCAGCCTCTGCCGTGAAGAAGCTTTTCAGACTCCCACGGCGGCCCCCCATCTCCCGGCCTCCCCCACCCCTTGGGTGCCACGCTCTACCCGTGGCTGGAGTCCGCAGTGAATCCGGAGGGCACTGGTGCCCAAGGAGGGGCAGTGGGCAGCTGGGATTCGCCCGCTTCTATTTCCGCATCAGCCTGTGACCCAGCAGCATCCTCCTGTCCCCACAGGCTACCTCCGCTTCCTGTTGGAGGAAGGTTCCAGCGAGTGGGCGAGGCGAGTGACGACAGCAAAGGCCTGTGCGTAGGCCATCCCCACTCTCACACCCTCCCCTCCAAATAAGGCCCCAGCTCGGGGCTCACTACCTTCAGGGACAGAAGGCTCCCGAGATCCCCAGACCACCCTCCCCCCCTCCAGTGGCCTAGGTGCCAGATCCAGGCCAGGAACCCACTCGTGACCTCACTGAGGACCCCCAGAGAGTGGGACTAGAAACAAATGGCTTCAAGTCCACCCACCCCCGTGTAACGGTTCCTTCCCACGGCGCGTGTCGCTGTGGAGGAAGTCCCAGGGTTGGTCTGCACGCCGACCACACCATGCTTACGGTTTTGAGCGGAAATGCTGGCGACACCAACTCCCGGCCTCTGTGCCCATTTCGCGGGACCTAGACGCCCCCTCCTACTTTAATGCTGTGGAGACAAGCTGCTTTCGTGCATTTATTTCACATTGCAGATCAGCTCTGCGGTTATTGGGAGTTTCTGGGAAAAAAATGTGATTAGAAATGAGAGAGCATTGCATTCTGCGGGAAGTACAGTGTGTTCTCCACTGCCTGCTGAGGTGACTAATGGGCCACGTGTCACTTAGCTGTCATGTTACCTAATGACATGCTGACTTCAGTAAACTGTTTTTGCAAATATGATCCTGTAATTGGAGCATCTGTCTTGCTCATTATTTGGCAAATGTGCCGATTTAGCACCAGTCACATGAAATTGGGGGAATTTGGCTAATTACAAGTTAACAGATGCTTGTCCGGTCCCAGGCAGCCTTAATTTTAATAGACACATGCCCCTCTGCTCCCCGAAGCGCTAACTGGCATCTCTCCACACCCATTCAGAGCCTTAAAGGTGAGAGAGTAACAAGGTTATCACCGCCAGCCTCCATCCTGCAGCTGTAATTAATTTCAGCAAAAGCCCATTGACTTTGACAGCAGCTGCCCCCCCCCCGCCCCGCCTGACACAAACACATTCAAGAGGGTCTCCATCCTCGAGATGCTTAGAAGACACTCTTGAACAGCATTAAGTTCATTCTGATGTTTTAAAAACCCATGTGAAGCCCGGATGGCGTGGCTCAGTGGCTGAGTGTCGACCTATGAACCAGGAGGTCATGGTTTGACTCCTGGTCAGGGCACATACCTGGGTTACGGGCTCCATCCCCAGTGTGGGGCGTGCAGGAGGCAGCCGATCCACGATTCTCTCATCATTGATGTTTCTATCTCTCTCTCCTTCTCCCTTCCTCCCTGAAGTCAATAAAAATATATTTAAAAAATAAAATAAAAATCCATGTGAAGACTATCTGAGCCAATATTAAAACAAAATTTCTTAATTCCCTGTAAGTAACCATGGGAACCCAAAAATGGGAAAAAAAGAACACCCCACACCTACTTCTACCATAGAACCAAGGAGGCGTTTAGTGAAAAGACCTCAGGCTTCGGAGGCCCCGGAGCATCCGGCAGGAGCCCGGGGTCCCACCCCAGAGGGCGGCGGAGAGAAACATTGAGAGACGCCACTGCCAAGCCCAGTTCCTGGGAGGCTGCCAACACGTGGGCATCATTTTTATCGTTAATGTTACTTAGGACGCAAGCATTTCCCAAAAAGAGAACGTCAATGGCACATTAAGAAGTGACATGAGTGTCGACCAGACATGCCACCTTCTGCGTTCAAGCATCGGAAAGAGAAACGACCTTAGCGGCCACCTCTCCCCCCGAGACAGGTGCGGACGGTGTGCCTGTCTGAGAAGTGGGTGGCTCACACCTGAAAGGGTGTCCCTCTGTCCCCAAGACCACCCGTCAGGTCTCCAGCAGCAGAAGAAAGCCCCGTGTTAGGAGCCGTGCCCTCGGCGTGCCCACCAGGCAGGGGAATGGGATGGGAGTGAACCCCAAAACACAGCAGCCGCACAGAGCGCCCCTGGCCTGCCCTGCAGGATGTTGGATCCGTCCCGGCTGCGTGAAGGACACGTCTGCGGCTCGGCTGTCCCCAGGCCTGTGGTCTCAGTCGCCTTCTCACTGAGCATTTTGAGAGATCGATGCCCAAAAACACCATCACGGTGAGGCACGATTTCAGACTTTGGCACACATCTCGGCTGAGTTTTCCTAGAGTCCTGGGAAGGCCCCGTTAGGTTCCCACAGGTACCCGTTTATAAAGGAAACCAAAACCTTTCCACCGTCCCAAAGCTGGCTCCACCCAGTAACTCACACTCTCCCCACTCAGGGAGGTCACTGATTTTCAAAAAAAAAAAAAAAAGGTTAACACAATCATACATATATATATACTAGAGGCCCAGCGCGCAAAATTGTGTTCAATTAGCTGGCTTCTGCTTGCCTCAGCTGGCCGCCCTACCCCTCACGCTAGTGGCTGCCCCGCCCTCCACCGCTCTTAACTGTCTGCCGCTAGTAGCTCGCACTCCTCCCCACCCGCCACGAGAGCCACTGGTCGTTTGGTCATGACAGCATTACGGTGTCACAGCCACGGGCCTTTTATATAAGAGATATATTTAAATTGACTTCAGAGAGGAAGGGAGAGGGAAGGAGAGATAGAAACGTCAATGATGAGAGCCAATCATTAATTGGCTACCTCCTGCATTCCCCCTACCAGGGATCAAGCCCACAACCCGCGCACACACCCTGACCAGGGATCGAACCGGGACCTCCTGGCTCACAGGTCAACACTCAATCACTGAGCCATGCAGGCCGGACTTAACTCAATCTTCATAAGAGCTCATTGATAAGAACATCCACTGGGCCAGATGCCATATGAAAAGCCCGTGTACATTAACTCATTTGCCCTCACCCCTAGCCAGGTGGCATCCAGAGCACAGACAGGGAAACTGGGGATGGGAATGCTAACGCTCTCAGTGGCAGCTCTGAGTGTGGGGGGGAGGGACAGGGGGTGGATTTAAACTGTGGGAGCCTAGTTCCTGCATCTGTGTCCTTACAAATACTGTGAACTGTCACCAACGTGACCCAGACCACGGATGGTGGGGGCAGGGCCTTTGGCCTGTTTGAGTACCATAAGGTTAGGAGCCACCTCCCACTGTCACCCAGCAAAGAAGGTGTCTGGTCCGTCAGCCGAGAATACATCTCAAAGGGTGACTGAGAGCTTCGTGCTGGACACTACCGGCCTGCGCTCACGGAGATGCACCCCCGGGGCCTGCCTGCGCCCCTCCCCGCCCTACTCACAGCTCTCCTCTCCGGCTGCAGGATCCATGTATGTTTACTGATTTGCATGACCCAGGAATTAACAAAAAATACTTTGAGAATCGCTGACCCACGTGGCTGTGCGAATGAGCCCCCAGCGAGTTCACGGTGCGCGCTCAGAGCGCTCTGTGGTCAGCCTGAGGACCCAGAGCCCAAGGGGGCCAGTCACCTGGCTGCCCACCCCCACGGCGCATGCCTCCCCACCTCACACCGCTCCCCGCGGCACGGCGGTCACGCTCTGTGGTCTGGAAAACAAGTTGCTGTTTATCTTCTTCTTGGGTTCCATTCCAGATAGGCCAGCCTTGAAAGGGGAACAGGGTTCCAGAAGTCAGAGCTGCACTACGAGGTTGCCACCCCTCCCCCAGGCACGCACCCCGTGTGGGCACCGAGTGGGCACCCAGTTCCTTGGTCTCTGGTTTTACTTCTCTGCAGATGTGTGGCTTGTTTCACCATGAACACATGCACGTGTGTTTGCTTATTTCCCCGTTTATGTACACACACAAGTGCAGGCTACACTCTTGGCACTGGGCTTCTTTTCCTATTTAATAATTCACCCTGGGGATCGCTCCCCAACAGGATGTAGGAACCGCTCTGTTGCTTTTAAAGCTGTGATGTAAACACGTCATGGTTTGGATCAGGCGTCCTCAAACTACGGCCCGCGGGCCACAGGCGGCCTGCCGAGGACATTTATCCGGCCCGCCAGGTTGCCGCTGCCTGTCCTGCTTAGCAGCCGACTCGTCCCGGGCCCGCAGTGCGCATAGGAATTTGTTCATAGTTTTGTTTTTTTAACTATAGTCCGGCCCTCCAACGGTCTGAGGGACAGTGAACTGGCCCCCTGTTTAAAAAGTTTGAGGACCCCTGGTTTGGATGGTCAGGGATTCCTCAGCTACAATCCCATACGTGGGCATTTAGGTTGCTTCCCATGTCATAATTATAAACAATGTTGCCGTGGTAACTCGGTGAACGTGTCGTTTTATGTTTTGGGAAGCGCATCAGCAGGGTCATCCTGGACCTGGAATGCTAGGCTGGACGGAGAGCAGGTGAGTTTTCTCAGCTACGGCTCCGTTCCCTTCCCGAAGGCTGTGACAGTCTGTCTTCCCACCACCAGTGGACGGGCAGAGTGCGGGATTCGTTTTCGTCACCCTGTTTGTCGATCAGTTACGTGTAGCTTAATGTTTCAGTCTCGGTGTCGTTTTATTTGAATTTTATCTCATCGCAAGGGTGAAATCCTTTCCTGTTCTGAGGTGACCGTGAGTCCTCCGCCTGTGGCTTAGCGTTGACCAGTTGTGGCCATTGGGTCTTTGACGGCAAACTCTCTCCCCACTCAGGCAGGGCACAGCTGGTACCGCTAAAACATATGTCCTTTGTCATGCTAACAGAGTGTCTGCCAAGAGCCGTTTCCTTCAGCGTTTGGATCAGGACGGAAGGTTACGTTTTGTAAGAGACTTCTTCGTTACCTCCGGAGAACACCAGGTACTCCCCTCGGACCTGGTAACATACGTTGTACTGTATTCATGGCCTCTCTGACAGGAAAGCAGAAAAGCATTTACCAGTACAGAGAAAACTCTCACTTCGTGTGGAGTATTATTTCCTGAAGATGGCCGAGACTCTGCTTATTTCTGCCTTTGTTATCTCCTCACTTGTGGCTTCTTTGGGGTTGGTTTGTGGTCCCGCTCTTTTTGAGAAAGAAAATTAATTCATTTCTTTTCATTATTTTACTACAGGCCCGATGCACGAAATTCATGCAAGAGCAGGCCTTCCTTCCCCCGGCTGCCGGCACCAGCTTCCCGCTGGCGCCAGGGACCCGGGCTTCCCTCGCAGCCCCGGCTTCACCCGGAAGGTCATCTGGAAGGACGTCCAGAAAGACGTCCCGTCTAATTAGCATAGTATGCTTTTGTTATTACAGATTTTTACTTATAGAGATATTTAAGGTTTAGGTGTTCCTGTGATTGTGGTTTTAAGCACACACCACAGAATCTGACATGCTGTGTTTTCATTGTCAGTATTTTTTATGAATTCTGTAATTCTGGCTTGTAGTCTCCCGTCCTTCAAGAGTTAAGAGGGTTTTAAAGTTTTAATGGGAGGGCCTTTATTTATTTACTTTTAGAGCCTTTTATAAAAAATCCTCCACCGAGATGATGCTTTTTATTGATTTTAGAGAAAGAAGAAAGGAGAGAGGGTTAAATATCAATGTGCGAGAGAAACATCAATCATTTGCCTCCTGTACTCACCCCCACTGGGGATCAAACCCGTAACGTGGGCATGTGCCCTAACCAGGAATTGAACCTGTGACCTTTTGGTGTACAGGATGATGATGCTCTAGCCACCTGGCCACCCGGCCAGGACAGGCCTTTTTTATTTTATTAATACTTTCAACTTTTATGACATTGTGATCAAAGAGTGTTCTTTATAACATTCATACTCTGTGGAACTTAATATTGTTATCTTCGTGACCTCATAAGTGGTCCATTTTTGTTACTATTTCAAATGCATTGCATGAGAATGTGTGTCGACAATTATCAGGGTGTAAATGACAGCATATCCAGACACCCACCTTATGAATGATGTCTTTTAGGTCCTCTCCGTTCTAACCCGTGTTGAGCCTTTTATCTCGGACTGAGTGATGTCTCAAAGCCCTTCTTCTCTATGTACGTCTCCTTGAAACTCTTAATAGTTTTTGCCTTTTAGAGCGGGTTCCTTGGCTATCTGGTATATGAATGCTGTAATTATTATAACTGTGTTGTGAACTGTGGCTTTTAGCAATCAGATGTGTCCTTCCTTGTTAGGTTCAATGGTTGTGTCTGGAACCCGCCGAGGGCTGCCGGGAGCATCGCTACCCCGACGTCCTTTGGATCCGTTCGCGCTCACCTGTGCGCGTCTCCGTCTTCCCCCGGAACCCGGGCTTGGGGTGTGGCTCCTGCATGCCGCACACAGTCCAGGTTTCTTCCTGCAGCGAACTGAGAAGCATATTCCCTTTTACTGGGACTTAGAGCCGCTCACCTGCACCAGGAAGACTGATATGTTGGATTCAAAGCCTGTCATATTATTCCTTAGCAGCTTCATTGAGGCCTGATTGACACGTCATAAAATTCACCCGCTTCAAGTGTAAAATTCAATCATTTTAAAGCAAATTTACACAGCTGTGGAGTCAACACCGCACTCCAATTCTAGAACATTTTCATCAACCCCTGCCCCCAAAATAACCTCATGTCCCTCAGAAGGCGCTCCCTAGTCCCATCCTCAGGACAGGCAGCTACTAATCTGTTTTCTGTGTCCGTGGATTCATATTGCAAATAAGCGGGGGTTGCAAATAAGCGAGGCTCTGCCATCCGTGAGGTTCTTCCGGCTTCGTTCACCTGGAATACTGATTTTGAGGTCCTTCCATGTTGTAGCAACACCAGTGCTCCTTCCTCTTCATCTACGAATAATGTGCCATTGAGTGGCTGGAACACATTTCTCTGATCTGTTCGCCGGGTGATGGAAATGTGCGTCGTTTCCTCTTTCAGGCTCTTACCTGTAAAGCTGCCATGTACATCCATGTGCAGGACTTTGCGTGGACATGCCTTCGCTTATCTTTTATTTTTTATTTATTTTATTTTTTAATATATTTTATTGATTTTTTACAGAGAGGAAGGGAGCGGGATAGAGAGTTAGAAACATCGATGAAAGAGAAACATCCATCAGCTGCCTCCTGCACACCTCCCTACGGGGATGTGCCCGCAACCAAGGTACATGCCCTTGATCGGAATGGAACCTGGGACCCTTCAGTCCTCAGGCCGACGCTCTATCCACCGAGCCACACTGGTTAGGGCTTTGCTTGTCTTTTAAACAACCGCCAAACCATTTCCCAAAGCTCTGCCACCCCCCGCGTGGGGTTCCCCGGGCCCCCGCACCCTCGGCGGTGTGTGTGTGGTTTGCGTTTGCCTTTCACTGATGGCCAGTGGCATTCATCACCTTGGTATGTGCTTGTTGGCCATTCATATATCTGCTTTGGAGAAATTATTCAAGCCTTTTGCCCATTTTTAATTGATGAGATTTTTATTATTTTTGAGTTGTAAGAATTCTTTATCTCCTCCAGAGACAAAACTTGTCTCAAACGTATGACTTGCCAGTCGTTTCTTCCACTTTGTGGATTATCTTTTAATTTTCTTAATGGTATGTTCTGAAGTCCTAAAGGTTTTAATTTTAACAAAGCCCACCGTATCTTTTTGTTTCTCCATGGACCACGTGTGTGGTGTTTTATCTGAGACATCTTTGCTTACTCCAAGTTTGTAAAGACCTTTTCCTTAAAATTTTCTTTTAAAAGTCTATAGTTTCAGATCTGACATTTAGATCTGTGATCCATTCTGAGCTGATTTTGGTGAAGGGTGTGACGAAGGGATCCAATGTGTCTGTGAAGATCCAATTAATTGTCCAGCACCCTGTGTTGAAGTAGCTCATTATTTCAAATCATAATTATTGTGTATATTGTATGTGTTGTTTTGTTGTTTAACTGATGTGTTTTCATTGCTTTTTATTTTTGTTTTATTTATTTTGGTATTTATGACCGTTTATATTTTTGTGCCAAAGATTATGTTTCTACTCATACCTGTTTATGTGGTCTTATTCTAATATTTGTATATACACATTTTCACAATTTGTTTGTTTTTAAGGTATCTTACTTTCCACTTATTGCCCATACAACAATCAATGAGCTTATTTTACTATTTTTTTCTCCTTTATCCTTCCAACTTATTTACACACACACACACACACACACACACACACACACGTGCACAGAGGGAGAGAGGGGGTCTTTGTTTCACTCTTAGATCCACAACTATTAAATACAGATATTAACCATATTAAATATTTACCAACAGTCTGTTCTGAACCCTCCCAGTCATCTCTCTCAGGGGGATAAAGTCTATGTTCTTGTAGATTCCTCAACAAAGGCTCCTGCATATTTAAAGCTGTTTGTAAAAGAACTGTGACGCCTGAAAAACAGCCTGACCAGGTGTGAAACCTCTGGCTCACATTTTCTTCCTGAGCCCTTTGAAAACTCTGCTCCATTGTTCCTCTGCTTTGCATGATTTCGAGAAGTTGAATAATTCTTTGTCCTTGTAAACAGTTTATCTAGCAGTTCTACGAGGGCCCTGGTCAGCAAACTGCGGCTCACAAGCCACATGCGGCTCTTTGGCCCCTTGAGTGTGGATCTTCCACAAAATACCACGGCCTGGGCGAGTCTATTTTGAAGAAGGGGCGTTAGGAGAAGTTTAAGTTTAAAAAATTCGGCTCTCAAAAGAGATTTCAATCATACTGTTGATATTTGGCTCTGTGGACTAATGAGTTTGCCGACCACTGTACTAGGGCATGGATTGGAGTTAATTCTTACAAGTCAGATTCCTCTCGTACCCAGGGGCCTTTTCAATATGTACAGTCAAGTATTCTTTAATTACTGGAAGTGTTTTCTTAGATTAAGGTTTTAAATATTGGCTCTGTCTCATTATTTTGTTTATATGTAAATTATATGTAAATTGAATTGTCTTTGCCTGTGTTCCATTTCAACTGCTTTCTCTTTGATGTCTTTTACTCCTTTTTCTTTGTCAGTGCTTTGTTTTCCTATGTTCTCAATGCATCTTCTTATATGTTCATTCCGATCTATTCCTCTTGGATGTCTTGTCATTTGATCTTCATTGCTGATAGGATTTTGTCTCTTTCCTTCCCTGAGTTCAACTCTAATTTATTTTCTTTTTTTGGGGGGGGGAAGGGGTGTCCATTTATGCTCTTGATTGTTTTTAACTTTTCTTTCATTGCTGACACTATTACAGATGTCCCCCATTTCCTCCCACCCTTTGCCCTGCTCCACCCAGGCCTTACCCCCCTCCCTTTGGCCATCACCTCACTGCTGTCTGTGTCCATGGGTTATGCACATGTGGCCTTTGGCTAATCCCTTCACCTTCTTTCAGCCAGTGCCCCCTCCCCTCCCCTCCGACAGATGAAAGATACTCAGTAGAGAAGCCAGCTCTGCATTATTGCGTCACAAAAATCTTCTCCCAGCTGGCTTGCCTTTTACTCTCTTGACCATCTTCTCTGATGACCAGAGGTTCTTCATTTTAACAACCTAATTTCTAAAACTTGTCTAGTCATATGGGAACATTTAAATATTTCACCTTTGATATAATGGTGTATGTGAGGATTTTTTTAACCCCTTTATAGATTATATTGTGTACCGTTACTTCCTTTTTTCTAAGACTTTTAATCAAATGGTTTTTACCCATCTATTAAAATATCACAAGTTTTCTCTTTTACTCTGATAATATGCTGAATTACATTGCTTACCTTTCAAATGTTAACTCAATCTTGTATTTCAAAATATACACCATCTTTTTATGCATTCCTGGACTCTGTTTGCTAGTATTTTACTCAGGACTAGAGGCCTGGTGCACAAATTCGTGCAAGGGTGGGGTCCGGCCATCTGGCCCTGCCCCTGATCAGGGTGGGGGAGGCCGATTGGGGGCGGGACCAGCCAGAGGGAGGGGCCCCAGGCAGTTCATGCCCCATGGTCGAACTCCCGGTTGAGGGGGCAATTTGCATATTACTCTTTTATTATACTAGAGGCCCGGTGCATGAAATTCCTGCATGGAAGGGGGGTTTCTCAGCCCGGCCTGCACCCTCTCCAACCTGGGACCCCTGGGGGGATGTCCGACTGCCGGTTTAGGCCCAATCCCACAGAGACCCCACAGGGACCCCACAGAGACCCCACAGGGATGCTGTATTGGTTGACTGGGAACGTACACGGTTTTGGAAAACATGGACCCTAGAGCAATAAGGTTGATGGTAGCATGTGGTTAATGAACTTGAATTATGAACTTGACAGAGAAAAAGAACCAGAACCGGGGAGAGAAAGTGTTTGCTGAGCAGCCTCTAACCAGAACAGTAAAAACTCACATTAAGAAGAAAGATCCTTTGCTAAATATACTGAAACTCCGAATTATAGAAAGGCCACTGAAGAGTTCAATAGCTATCCTGCTAGGAGTAATAAAACCGCATTTATCTGGTTTAAATCCAATATTCTCCCAGGGGGAGACGCAAGCCCTGCTGGTTGCAAAGCCGCGTACCCTTGGGGGCCAGGGTGAGCAGACTGCTCCTTTCATCCATTATCCAAGGAGAGAGGAGAACCAGCAGGAGGAGGGGGCGGCACAGCCCGCAGGACAGCTGGTGAGGCTGCCCCTCCTCGGCCAGCGAGGGGTCACCTCTGCCACCTGACAGATGTCTGCCACCTCCTTCCTCCAACTCCCCTGCAGCCGCTGGCCTCCTGGTGGCAGGTCTGGACCGTCCCCTCCTCCCACCCGGAACACGAACCTCCGCGCCGAGGAGTGGGAGCCGCGCCAGCAGGAACCGTGACAGCGCACTCGACACCTGCTCCCCAGCCTCCCGTCCAGGACACGGCGGAAACCATGCAGGTGCCGAGAAGAAGGAAGAGCAGAGGCTGGATGGAGAGCAGGACATCAGCTGGGACACCATCCCGTCACCGTGAAAATGCCCTTTCACATCCCCCCAAAATGGCCTCCACTGAGATGTAGCCAAGTCCAACGAGTTTGCCAGAATGAACAATTGGGCGATGAGTTGTATAAAGTTTTCACGCACACAAAGCGCAGGCAGCTGATTGCCTGGACCGCTCTGGGCTGCCCCAGCTCCCGGGACAGTGGTGTGCGTGGAGTCTCGGGTCTGGAGAACTCGGAAAGGATCCCCGCCAAGTCCTGGCCTCCCCTGCCCCTCTCATGGCCATCTGCTGACCATACAAACGAGCCACCTTCAGGAAAGACCCAGAACCCAGGAGGAAGAGAGGGAAGCAGCCGGGCAGGAGTTCCCGGGGACCCTGGTGGGTCTAGTCTGCACCGCTCTAGCCTGCACCAGGTAGGACAGTCCCATGAATGTGGGAGCGCGTCCTCACAGCAGCGCTGACCCCACCGGTCATACCCCCTCCCCTGCCCATGGGGAGCCCTTGTGAACGTCACCCCAGGTTCTGATCAGAAATGGGCTCACTGCTTTCTGAGCTTCCCCGAGGATGAGGCCCCTGCTGGGCTGGGCAGGTAACAGGCACGGACAAGGGGCAGGCACTCCCTGTCCTCGCATCCCTCTGTCTCCGAGGATTGCTGCCGCGGGGGGATGGCACCTCCAGGATGTGTGGCGGCCTATCCCGGGCGCTTCCCGCACTGCCGCTGAAGAGCGAGGCGCTCTGGGCATTCTCCTTCCTGCACTCACAGAGCTTTGGGTGGCTACAAGCTTCTTACCTTCACACAGAGCAGCCGTGGGCAAACTACGGCCCGCAGGCCGGATCCGGCTGTTCTATCCGGTTCTCTTGCTCTCCCCTCCGCTCCTTTACTTTGAATTTATATTAGTTCACACAAACACTCCATCCATGCTTTTGTTCCGGCCCTCCGGTCCAAAAGAACCCATTGTGGCCCTCGAGTCAAAAAGATTGCCCACCCCTGACACAGAGCGTTCAGAGAAAATCGAATTGCCCCTTACCAGGTGAATTGTGGCTTTCGAAAAAGAGCCACACAGTAATTCACCTCTGCCTAGCAGATCAGAGCTGGGAAAAGTACATATGAAATATGTATCGAATATCTGGGAAGGCCGCTCCCTCTGCCTAGATTTTTAAAATGATTTCTCCCCGAAGCATGAACAGAAATTTCACAAAATGCAAATGTCAGGACACCTGAACTCAATAAATTCCTTTCTATTATCCTAACCGTCTCCACTTCCTTCCCTGAGCTTAGGCCGCAGTCTCGTCGAGAATTAAATAAAGTCAGAACCATCACTCGCTTAATGGGAGCTCTCGTCCCGGCAGGGAGCTTACGGGAAGTCTAATGTGTTATAGATGGAAAGAAACTCTGACAAAAAGCAGCGTAACTGTCACCACTGCTAGATCTTCCCTGGGGAAAAACACGCATTTGATAGGAAGAGGTGTGTTTCCCGCCTTCCCCCGAACGCGAGCTTTCCCTGGGTGGAAGTCCAGAGGAGAGAGCTGCAGCGGGAAACCACGTGAGGGTCAATCCGTTCCTTAGAGGCATTCCTCTCCATGAGGAAAGACCCCGTTTGCGCTACCCTTTCTGGACATTTTGCCCGACATGAGGCTCATTTCCTAGGGACAAACGGAAGAACCAGGCCCTGGCCCACACACACTTCCCAGCGCCGGCCTTGGCGAGGCAACAGGAGACGACGTGTCGGCAGCAAAAGGCTTTTCATCTGTCACCGGCGGTGTGTTAGAAACAAAACGGGGGGAGAGGCTCCGGAGAGCAAGCACAGCTGACGGGCTCCATGAAGGTAAAGGGGAGCCCCCAGATGCAGAGCCGCGGTGAGTGTCGGGGCTGCTTCACACGAGCAGGTGCGTCTGTCAGGACGGGCCAGGGTCTGACCCAGACGCAGACGAACTCAGCGCCTCGGCAGCCGCAGGCCAGATGCCTCTCTTGCTGACGCTGCTGGCCAGTGGGGTTGCCGAGCAGCAGGGTCGCCTTCACCTCCCTGACCCCACTGGGAGGTGGTGGCACTTCTGCCATCCCATTGGTCAGACCTGGTCCCATGGCCCAGCCTCCTTGGAGGGACCAGAAACACGGTCCTCGTCCCCCCCCACCCCACCCCCCGCCCCACGCCCGGCAGCAGTGTGCCTTGTGATGTTGTGAGCACTGCAATGCCTCGTCTTTGCCCAGGGATGAGCCCTTCTCATCACCAGCCACAGGGGAAGCTTTACAGAGCACCGGGCTGCAACCCCCAGATCCATAAACCCCTAATCTCTGGGGTGCGGCCCAGGCACCGACAGCTTCAAAGCTCCCCGGTGAACTGAGGGACCCTCCCAGCCCTGGCTCCCCGAGCTGCACCTGCCTGGGACCCAGCATGCTCACGTACCCCACTGTGGGGAGGACGAGGGACCGGGCCAGCGGCATTTCTAAGCCATGGGAATCGCAAGCTCCAGCTCGGGGGACAGTCACCTGAGGTGCTGAGAGAGCCCGTCCCCCACCTTCTCGTTCCCTGGCGTCCAGTGGGCTGCGATCTGCACCTGACCGGTGGCCGCCTGCAGACCCCACTGCCCAGGGGCTCCCACCCGTGTTGGGTGATGTCATGTCAACGCGGCTGGACTCGGGACGCAGGCGCCTGGGAGGGTTTCCGGGAGGGCTGAGCACGTGGCTCAGCGGACTGCGACACAGCCCCTCCTGTGCCGGGGGGCGCCACCCAGTCCACAGAGGCCCGTGCCGCACAGAGAGGCGAGGAAGGCCACTGCGCCGGGAAGTCCGTCCTCCCGTCCCGGACGCCAGTGCTCCTCTCTGTCTGGCCTTTGGACTTGGACTGAACTTGCACCCCTGGCTCCCCGGGTCTCAGGCCTCCAGACGCGACTGAATCAGCCCCTTCCCGGGGCTGTCCTGGGTCTCCAGCCTGCAAACAGCAAGCCAGGGGGCCCGTTTTTCCGGGAACTCCTCTTGTACACCTGCGTCCACGTCTACAGCGTCCACTTGCCGACCGCCGCCCAGGCTTTCCCACTCAGGCAGCTGCCCGAGCTGCAGCCAACAGATCACTCCCTTCTTCGCTTTGCGTCTCCTCTCTAAAAACCCCTCCTGCCGGGGAGGTCCTACCCTCTGGTTTGGCACTGCCTGATTCAGATCGAGGTTTGCTCAAATAAACTCGGGGTGGGGGGTGAGTGTGCCTCGGTCTACCCTTTAACAGCACATCACGGATGGCAGAGGGAATTAGAAAGAACCAGAGAGTCGGAAACCGCAGACCATGAGCAAACCTGGCCCTGGGCCCAGCAGGTCCACCAGGAATTCCCAAATTCTGACCCTAAATTAGTATTTCCGAGCCCCGAAAGCACAGTCCTAGAAAGTGGAGAACTCCCCGCTTCTGCTCTCCTCCCCGGCGAGGGCGCCGCAGATCCGAGTCCTTTTCCCATCACCTCACAGAGGCCGGGAGCTGGCTGCATCACAGACCTTGGAAAAGATCCATGACTGTGAAATGTCACCCCACATCCCGAGTGGGAATGACTCGCAGCCCCCACTGTCTCACAATCACAGGCAAGTGGAGACAGGCCCGCTGCCTGTGACAGGGGCTGCGCGGCCTAGCTGTCATGCGGGCAGCTGCCCAGGCCGGCACTCGGCACTCGGCACACGGACGGCCAACAGGCAGCAGAGGCCCGTGGGCCCGGGGACAAACACCTGCGGACAATCAGGAGCCGAATCCGCTGGAAGCACAGAAGAGGCTCTGCCCGTCCCAGTGAGGCCACGCGAGCTCTGACAGCCCCTCAATGCCGCCTGTGCACATGGACACCCGTCGCCAGTCGGGCACGTGTGAGGACCTCCTGCCACGCCAATGTCACGGGCAGAGAGGAAACAGAAAGGCCCCCCCCTCCCGAGGGGGTCCCGGCCCTGAGACGCCCTCAGGAGGGTCGGTCGTGGCTCCCAGGAAGGGGCCCGCCTGGCTCCGCTCAACGTTCTCTCCATCCCGTGACCACAGGGAGAGGGGACACCACACTCCCGTCGCACCGGTGGCTCCGCCCGCTCCCAGCCTCCCCGGCCTCTGTTCTCCTGACACCTCCTGGAGGGAGGAGAAGGCAGAGGGGTTCCTGTGCGGAGCTTCCCACGATGGAGACAGGACCGTCCAACGCAACGCTGGCCAGGGACAGCGAAGGCAAGGCAGGGTCCCGCTCCAGCTTCCTGGGGCCTGCGAACGGGCTTCCTAGGAAGGAGACGGAGGAGCACAGACCCGGCTGGGCAGACCCCCCACAAGGGCAGGTGGGCAGGAAGGAGGTGACGTGCAGGCCTTCATCATCCAGCCCCCCTCCCGGAGGCTAAGGACAGGGTCTGCGGGTGTCACTGTGCAGCGGGAAGGGATGTTCCCCGTGGAGACTAAGTCACCTGTCACAGCGCTCCACCAGGAAGGGAATCCCCTGAGATAACTCTCAGTCCGGGTCCTCCAGCCTCACCAGGCCCCCAGCTCTAGAATATTCCACATGTCTGTCTTTTTTATAAATGTCACCCCGTCACTCTGGGGGCCGCCTGGACTCCGCCACCCCGACTCCGCCACCAACCCGCCCACACACTCAGCCACGTGTAAGTTCTGTTGATCCCTCGATTGCTCGATGCCTCCTCCATCCGGGCTTTCCCTCATTCCTGATCTCAGCACCTCCCCCTCCTCCCCTCGCCTCCCATCCTCTACCCAGACCTCACGCCAGGTCCCCCTAATGTCACACATGTCACTTCACTGGGTCCCCCTTTCCTATGAAAACTCTCCAGACCTCCCCGCCTAGCCCCAAGGCCCTCCCACCTACCTGCCCATCACGGACGCCGTTCCAAACCAGCCCCAGGACACCCTCCAGCTGCCGGACGCCCCCATTTCCGAGGGTGCTGGTGCCTGCGCTCGGCGTTCTCCCTTTACCGAGAGGCCGGGCTCTGACGCCCGCCGTCCCGCCTGCACACCGCCGCAGGATGGGAGCTCCAGTGGCTGGAGGGGTGCGGCCACAAGCCAGGGACACCTGGAGCCTCCCGCAGCCTCAGGAGGGGCCCGGCCCTGAGACGCTGGACTCCAGGCCTCTGGCCTCCAGGAGGGGAGAGAACACATCGCTGCTGTGTTAAGGCCCCGGAGGAAACTCACACACGGGGCATGTGTGTTTTCCTACCCGGCTTTGTATGATAATATAGATTAACATAGAAAGAACATGCCTGCCCCACCCTGTCATCCAGGCAGAGGCTCCAATGCTGCCCGCCCCCCTCCCGTGCCCCCCACTCTGCAGTAAGTTTAGCCCATGTGTGAAACGGCCTCATGCTGGCTTCTCCTGTTACATGAAGAAATGCACCTAATCTCCCCTGCTGGCTGTCAGCACCCTGGCAGACACAGGTCAAGGCCGTGTGACCTCTGTGTGACCTCGGGGCCCACACAGGGCAATAGCTGTGCTGTCGCTGTGGCTGAGTGAATGAATGAATGAATGAATGAATGAAAAACCCCACGAGGGCAACACTGGGTCAGGTGAGACTCCTCAAAGGCAGCCGGGCCACTGAGCTGTGCCCTGCCCGCCAGACTGCCTTCAATTGCCAACCTGCACGCTCAGCCTGCAACGTGCTTGCCCGCCTGCTCCAGCGTCTGGCTCCTCTCCTAGGATGCCGGGTTCACCCGCCAGCCGTGGCGGTCCCCATCCTGACACCTGGCCTGGGCTTGGCTGCCATCCCGGTTCGCGTAGCCTCACAGCCTGGCTGCCCTGTCCTAACCAGATGCTGCCTGGGCAACAACGGCCGCTGGGAGCCAGGTCTCCACCTTGTCTGGCAGCTGCTTGCTCACAAATCTTGCCAACTAGTGGCCCTTACAAAGCTTCTGGAACCTTCTAAGAGCAAGCCTGCTATTTTCATAGCCGGTCCCCAGGGTGTATGAGGCCCAGGGTAAATGCACCATGAATCACAGGTGCCCCCCGCGCCCCCTCCCCAGCGGTCCTAACGCCACCCTACAGGCTCCTGTGCCGGCCTCCAGGTCCCCGCTGGGAATGTCCCATCTGCTCACCCCTGTGCCTGCCCCTTGGGCAGCCCATGCACAGGTACTAGGACTAGCGGGGAGACGGACACACTTCAAACCTGCTGCCCAACAGGCTGTGTGACCATGGCCAAAGAATCTGCAGCAAGTTCAGGGCGCGGCGGACAGCACTGCCCCTGGGTCAGCACAGAGGGCTTCTGTGGCCAGGCCCCTCCAGCTTCCCGTGGGCTCCGCCCTCTACCCACTGCCTCACAAGGCTGGTGCAGGGGTCAGTGGGGATCACCTTGGCCCCCACGCAGGTGGCCCAACAGACATTGAAAATGAGGACGTTCGGCTTTGGGGTCCGGGTGTTTGGGGAGGGAATTACAATAAAGGATTCTCTTTCTGCCGTGTGTCATTGACATTGACCACACACACACACACACACACACACACACACACACGCACACACACACACACACACCAGTAGCCTTCTTGTCCACTGTCCTTAGGAAAGACCAGAGGCCAATCCCAGGTCTCACAGACACCCAGCCGGGCGTCCACCTGACCCCACAGAACAGACTTCTCCCTGGAACCGGCATGAACGGATTCCCATTGGAAACACGGCCAGGCCCGGAATCGACACTTTCTGCCGAGGTTGAAGGCACATTTCTTGGCTCCGGGGTCCCTGCTGGTTAACAGAGGGCAGACGGTGCGTTCGATCTCCTGGGGGAAGAGCGCCTGTGGCCGTGACTTCACCCCAGGAGAGGAAACGCTTTCCAGAAAGCAGGGGGAGTCACACCCGCTTCTCCTCTTTCCATGAGTGAACAAGACACGCCGGCCCCTCGGGGCCCTGTCATTGAATCGGCACCGAGCTCGTGTCTGAGTTCTAGGTGTTGCTGGTATTTGACAACAAACTCTCACAAATATCGGGGTTTTAGCAACGATCAGTGCCCGCGGCTGAGCCGGATGAGGGGGTCCCGGAGCCTCATTATCCGGAGCGAGATGAGTGCTGCCCCATTTGGTTAAGTTTGGTGGTTAAACTCACTGCATATTCTGATTCTGACCTACTTACGGGAAAGAATAGCAGGAGAGAGACACGCTGCTTATAAATATGAAGATTACGTCCCCAGAGACTATGTCTGTATCAAAGATGATGATTTTCTCGGTAAAATAGTTTAGAGAGAGCATCAGAGCAATAGCAACCATTCACCCAGTGCTCACCCTGCGGCAGGCGCGCGCTCACTGTGCTTTGCAAAAAAACCAACTCAATCCTCATGAAAAGCCCATAGGCACTGACATTCCTGCTTTACAGTAGGGGAAACTGAGGCAGGGCCAGATGGAGCAGCTGCTCGAGGCAACAGAGCCACGGCTGAGACTGGGGCCACATGCCCTGATCGCTTGCAGGCCCGTGTTGCTGACATCCTAAAATATTTCAGCCTGACCTCCTGCCACGCCTGGGGTCCTTGGCCTCTGAGAGCCCATAGCGACTGGAGGGCAGTTGTACCCAGAGCCAGCTGGGCATCCATGCCCCTGAAACCACAACACCACGGGGGCACGGTGTCTCCCCTCCTGGATCTGTGTCATGACCGGAGACATCGCAGCATCTTCCTGGATCCAGCCCAAGGCTGGCACCTCGTTCTGGGTTCTTCCCTGGAACGCCCCCAGTGGGAAGTACCCCATCATGGCTCACGCACACATTGGTAACTCCTCCAAGACACGGCAATCCCCCGAGAGCCGGACACACAGCCAGTCCCTGGACCATCTCGCCGTGTTCTAACTACCTGTAGCTTCAACTCCTTATGACACTGGTCCTTCTCAAGAGAGCAACTCATCCCTCTCAGTTAGGGGGTCCCCAGAGCTTTGAACAGGCCTCACTGTTCGTGAGACAAATTGGGCCAAAAGACTCCACGGGGCTAGGGCACACGGCCAATGCCGGGACATCAGTGACCCTCCCTGAATCTCTATAGCTCTACCCTGACCAAGGTCCCGATGACAAAGACTCCCACCTCCTCCAGGTATGTCTGTCACATGTCATCCACTGACCAATCAGAGGCCACCCCTCTGCTATACCCCTGGATGTTCTGATGGTTTCTACTCGGAAAACCCAGATACTAAGAAATCAGCCCAGGACTAGATCCACGGAAGTTCTCAGCAGCTGCGGGTCCACGCATGAGCCCAGCTCCCTTCCACACACCCTGAGCCCCTGCCCACACCCATCCCAGCTCAGGACAGCCAGCTCAGGGCCAGGGAAGCCCCAGGCAGGGGCTGGCCGCTCGGCCTCACACAGCCCACCAGCCGCCTGTATGTCCAGCACCTGCTCCTCATCTCCCCGAGCACCCAGGCAGGCTCAGGCCGCCCCGGGCCAGCCACGCGGGGGAGCAGAGCTCTGGCTGCCCACCCACAGCCCCACCCCAGCTGTGGCAGGAGGGGCGGGGGGGCGAGGCACTTGCCTCCCAACAGTCACACACACTCCGAGAGAACATTCCATACTGCTGACCCAGGAAAGCAGGCGCTTTAAATGGGTTTCTCCACTCACTGTGTCGGGAGTCTGTGCAGCTGCTGTGAAATCCTTGGGAGACGTGGAAGCGCTCTGCAAAATGAAAAACAAAATAACTTTATAGTTCGAGTGAGCCGCGATCATAAACAAACTGTAACGATGTAATATGTTTATTGAAAGCTACGTTTTCTGCATTTTCAGCACACTCCTCTGCCCTTTGGGATCCGGCACGTGATTCCAACAGCCAGCAAGCCGTCCCCGCCAGCAATGAGATGTTAATGGACTGACACCCTGGCATGGCGTGGCTGTGAGCCGTGCAATTTACTTTTACAAGACACATCCA
Organism: Plecotus auritus; assembly: GCF_963455305.1. Taxonomy (NCBI): domain Eukaryota; kingdom Metazoa; phylum Chordata; class Mammalia; order Chiroptera; family Vespertilionidae; genus Plecotus; species Plecotus auritus. The sequence goes on along the minus strand of NC_137783.1, from coordinate 5,116,038 downwards.
TAATACATGAAAGGTATTGTGTAACACGGCCGGTCTGCCTTAATCCCGACACCCGCGGCCACGGAAACTCCGATGGAGTCTAGATTCCCGTGGAAAAGGCTCAGGGGCTAAAGCGTTGCCAATCGATTTTGAAAACCCTTCTCTCCTCTGGGTACTAACGAAGCCCTAATTCAAAAAGTCATTTTCTAAATGAATCTGCAGGAGACACTTCCCCCCGTCTTACCCTCCTTCGATCACAGATTGATGGTGGAGGGGGCTGTCCACGGGCTTGCCTGGGACTATTGAGCCACTTGAGAGGGGGCTCCAGGCGTGAGTGTGTGCAGGGGGCGAGCCTGTGCCCTGCCAGCCCAGGGCTGCCGGGTCTCAGCGCCAGCAACAAGGTCGTTAGCAAGGCCCTGAGGCCCATCATGAACCAAAGCCCGAGGCCCCCTCCAAGTGCGGGAGCAGCGACCCACCGCCCCACACCTGGCAGGCTGCACATAGGGGACCAGCTCCCGGCGTGTCTGACCCGCACGGCCACCGCCGAGTGTCTCAGAAATGGCTGATGTTGGAGGAGACAAGCCGTCAGTGACAGTTCCACATTTATCACAAAGCTGTCAGGTTCGGAATGCCGACTGATTGCTTAAGGCCGCAGCAGACCCTCCAGCGGCCGCACACAGCGTGCTAAGGGAAGGGACCAAGGTTTCGTTGACAACGTTCCAGCATTTTCTAGTCAGAGTGCTGGCCACACTCAGAACCCAGTTCTCCCTCCATGGGCCTCTCGTCTGACCTGTGGGGGAGGGGAGGGAAGACTCTGAAAAACAGACCCCTCACCCCCACCCAGGGCTGTGGGTGTCACATAGCTGCACTGGGCCAGGTGGGGTCCGGTACCCCAAGTCTAAGAATATAAATCTCTAATGAGGACCAGCATGAACACGTGTGCCCACCCTGTGCCCGTCCCTCCACTCCCCAGAAAGGACTGGCTCCCCAGGTTTGACTCAAACTGGAAAATGTTTCTTGTTTATCTCTGGGCTGGTTTTTACTCCTTCATCTACACGGTAAAGGACTAGGTCTCAACTTTGCTTCTCACAGAAATGGTCAAACAGGCGTGAAAGGAGAGGAAACCATCTAATGATCCCCCAGGACCCAGCCCTCAGCATCTGGCCACGCCCAGGCCTCCCCACCCACTGCCACGCCCTCTTCTCCCTCCATTTTCAGGCCAGCGGTGGAGGGAGGGACATGCAGAGTTCCTGACTCTGGCACCTCAGAAACGGTTAATAGTCATTATAATTAATAACTGTATTTTATCTGCACATTCCAGGGGAAGGAGCTGGCCCCAGGTGGTGGCCCAGCCTCTGCCCCTCGCCCCGCGGGCCCCAGCCCCGCACACCTGGGCGATGCCGCTGTCACCTGCCCCGGGGACTCACGCCCCTGGGCTTCAGTGGAAGCTAAGAAACACGGTCGTTTGTATTTAAACTCCAAGAGTCACCCTGCGAAGCAGAGACACGTTCTTGAGGCCCCAAGTCTTGAGTTTAGCAAGCACATGTCTGAGAAGCCCTTCCCTTAACTCGGGAAGTCCCGGTCGTCGGACTGTTTTTAATTCTGTTTTTAATTCCCAGGGAAGCACTTCGGGTCTCAGGGCCCCGGAGCACGCCCCTGCGGCCCGGGCGGCCCCTCGTCTGGCTTGTGGGCGGGCGTGCTCGCCTCCCGTGCATTCCTGCACCTGACTCACAGCACAGAGAAAAGGCGGCCGGGCTTCAAACACGGGAGTCACAAAAGGCCACACGCTAGGACGCTCCTAAGTGTCACCTGGAGTCCGCGCTGTCCAGCTCCCGTCCCGTTCTAACAGATCTGAGATGTCCTACCTGCGCTCAGGCCCTCGGAGCTGCCCTCGCAGACCAGCCGAGTCTGCACTGGAGGAGGGAGGTCCTCAGAGACCCTCACGGGCACTGCACAGGGTACCGCACCCTGGGGATCCCCAGTGGGAGCCAGATACACGCCCCCAGTCCCCAGGAGGCTGGTGGTGGAGCGGGCAGGGGCCTCCCCTTTGACCATCGGAACTTGTGCTCTGGAGAGCGTACTGACCACCACCAAGAGCAGACAAGTCAGAACCCTGGTGTCCCACCCCTCCCGTGTCCCATCACTCCCGTGTCCCATCCCTCCCATGTCCCACGCCCTCATGTCCCATGCTTCCCATGTCCCATCCCTCCCGTGTCCCATCCCTCCCATGTCCCACGCCCTCATGTCCCACGCCTCCCGTGTCTCACACCCTCATGTCCCACGCCTCCCGTGTCTCACACCCTCATGTCCCACACCTCCCGTGTCTCACACCCTCATGTCCCACGCCTCCCGTGTCCCACGCCCTCATGTCCCACGCCTCCCGTGTCCCATGCCCTCATGTCCCACACGTCCCGTGTCCCACACCTTCATGTCCCACACCTCCCGTGTCCCATGCCTTCATGTCCCACACCTCCCGTGTCCCATCCCTCCCGTGTCCCACACCTTCATGTCCCACACCTCCCGTGTCCCACGCCCTCACGTCCCACGCCTCCCGTGTCCCACGCCCTCATGTCCCACACGTCCCGTGTCCCACACCTTCATGTCCCACACCTCCCGTGTCCCACGCCTCCCGTGTCCCACGCCCTCACGTCCCACGCCTCCCATGTCCCACGCCCTCACGTCCCACGCCTCCCGTGTCCCACGCCCTCACGTCCCACGCCTCCCATGTCCCACGCCCTCACGTCCCACGCCTCCCGTGTCCCACGCCCTCATGTCCCACGCCCCAGTGGTGCCCAGATAATAGGAGACACGGGCCCTCTCTCACGGGTGACGTCTAAACTCAGCAGGCAGTGGTTCGCTCCACGCCTCTCCTGCCCTCCTCCTCCGAGCTCACACCTGTCACCACGTGGCGTGTTCTCTGGGTGGGAGAACACTGTTGTCCTGGATTTATTACCCTTAGAAAGTGGTTTCCCACGGGGTGCGCCCCGCCCTGCCTCTCCAGCTGTCTGCCCCGACCCTGCCTTCCGGGTGAAACAGCGCCCGGCAGGTGGCAGGATCCCCGGCAACTGAAACTCCCAGCCAACACGGGGGGCTCGGGATCACATGCCGACCTCGTAACGGGGCCCTGCCTGGCCCTCAGCTTGCCCTTCAGCACAAGCTCATCTGGGGAGGCGTGTCCGATGAGATCGGCCTTCTCCCCGGGCCCGAGATCACCCTTCTGTCGGGACCCTGCCCCTCCTCTCAATGACACGCTTTATAAAGCGACGCGCTAGCTAACGCCGAGTGGTCATCTTATTCCCAACCCATCTTTCCAGCTTTCAGAGGCTGTTTAAAATTCCTCCAGCAGAGCCTCGGGCTAAACGTGCAGCTTTTAGGAAAGTAAACAAGAAACACCGTTTCCATGTGGGAATTAGTGAGGAATGAGCAAGTCGCGGCTTCGTCTCACAGCAATGGCTCCGGGTGGCTTTGCCAACGCCAGGAAATGCAACGCGCTCACGTGGGAGAAGGCGCCTCTCTCCAGATGGATCGCCGCTTGGAGGCTCAGGGGACGCGGCGCAGAGCAGGTGCCAGGCCTGGGTGGCAGGGGGTGCCTCAGCGAGATCCAGGGAGGAGGCAGGTCAGGCCCCGGTAACCAGGCTGGGGGTGAGTGGCCAGGCCGTTAAACACAGACCTGGGACTAAACGCATGTGGGACCCAGAGCTCCAGAGAGCACGTGTGTGCCCGCAGCTCGGATGACGGTAGAATCCACTGAGAAGAGCTGCAGGTGTGGGAAGGAGGGAATCCGGCCATGCACGTCTCCTCACCTTTCCTCCTGGGGGAGTGACCCTACCTCCCAGCGCACGAGCCGAGCTTCTTTCCCTGCTGAGGAGCAGGCGGCGGGCGGATGCGCACCATGCTCTCTGCCTTTACAGACCACACACGCGACCAGAGGCAGGGGATGTGCACGCACGCAGAGGAGCAGGACCCAGGCGGGGACGGCCTCCCCTGGCAGGTGCTGGGGCCTCCATGCGGCCCGAGCTCCATTTGTGGCTGGACCCCCCATTTTCTGGTTTCAGGGTGAACTCCCACAGCCACTATGGATGGTTCACCCACAGACAGGACGCCCCAAGCAAAGCAGCCTGTTCAGAGCACACACACGCTCGGGGGCGCGAGCAGCCTCCAGCGGACGGGACCCTGTCTTCCAGCAGAGGGGGGGCCAGCAGACACCTGTCCCGGCCTGGCCAGAAATGGAAAGTGACAACCATTGTGTCCAAGACATTGTGCATCACCTCACAGCCTCTCCCTGCGCCAGCTGGCAGGTTCTCGGAGCTTGGCACAGCCCGAGGGCCTGGGGGGAGGCTGGGAGGTGGTTCGGCCCACTGACTTGGCAGCCGTTGGAAACCCGAGGGGCCCGTGTGTTCGGGGCAGCATTTCAAACAGCCGTGCTCCCTCCAGCAACCCTGACGGGGAGGAACAGACGGAGTCTGGAGGCGGCACATCTGGCCCGGCGGAGAGGCGATTCTCCCGGAACTCGGCACAGGAGGAGCCTTGGCCGCCAGCCTGGCACCCGCCCGGAGTGCGGCCCGTGGTGCCAATAAATCCCCGTTCCCGGGGACACATCTGTCGCCCCCACGGGGCCTGGGCTGGCAGGGTGCTTCCAGGCCTTGGGGCCTATTCTCTCTTCTCCCCAGACAGTGTATGTTTCCTATTTCAGTCCTATTTCTAAAAGACCACGCCGCATTCTGGCGGGCACGTTTAGCTGTTCTTGACGCAGAAATAATGTCCCCGTGATGTGTCTGCCTTCCTCACTGTCGGGGTCACACCCGCAAGGACGCAGTGGGACACTGCAGCAAAGCTCTGCGGTGACCCGGGGCAAAGGAGGGAGTGACACGCGGCCCGAGGCAAAGGCCAGAAAGCACTTTCTGTGCCAGGCTGGGGAGCCAGGCTGGAGGAGGCCAAGGTCACACTGGGCGAGTCACTCGTCCTGCCCGGCCTCCAACAGCACAAAGGCAGCGTGAGGCCCAAGGACTGGGCGATTCTGGGCCCTCAGCCCGAGGGGAATTCAGGCCACGGCGCTAGGAAAACGGACAGGTGTCGGCCTCGCCATTGGCGGAGATGTGCAGCCGGTGGTCCTGGGTGCTGCCTCACAGCTGCCACCCAGAGAGGACTGTCTCCCTAGAACCTGAGCTCTCTCGATGGCCAACCCCGCACGGAGCACCGGCTGGGGCCTGCGGAGGGCCAGCACTGACTACCCACGGGCAGCCCCCAGTCATCCCCTCCTCAAAGCCTTCCCCTGAGGGGGACCGCCTGCTCCCTGCCACTGTGTAGATGAGGATTCCGAGGGTCTGAGTGGCTCAGGGCAGCCAGCCAGGAAGCACCAGCACCGGGACTGAAGTCAAGGCCAAGCCCTCGCACTTCTCATCACGTTACGTGCACGTGGAGTTACTCTTACTTACGATTATCACTTTAATTGACTGCAAGTATGGCTGGGATCCTGCTCAGAGGACGTGCGATGGACAGACAGCGAGCCTGCATAGAGTTACAGGAAATCGGCCAACACGAAGTTTCGCCAAAATTCAGCGTCAGGAAGAGAGAAACACTGTGGACAATGCTACCACCGCCTGCTATTCCTCCTGGACCTCCCCACGGGGCGGGCTTCCATCCCGTAGAGGCTTCCGAATGAGACTTTGGGGGGGGGGGTCAGGGGGAAAGTGTCATAATTAACCGCCCACCAAGCCTGAGAGTGTGGGTGCCCCTCGCCCAGAGCACCCTCACATTTGCTCCCTACGGGATGGAGGACTCAGTTGGTTTGAACCAGACCAGCACGCATTCTCTCCACGTCCAGGCTCTGGGGCTGGAAGTGTCCGCAGGCAACGAGAGCCTGCAGGCAGGTGGGTCCAGGGGCAGAGACCACTCCCTGTCCGACACCAGCCAGCGCTTAAAGGAGCATCACTTGGAAAATAGCACGGAGGTTCCTCCAAAGACTAAAAGCAGAATTCCCAGAGGACCCAGCCACCTGTCTCCCAGGTATTTACCCAAAGGAATGGAATCAGCTCCTCAGAGGGACAGCCGCACGCCCTATTCACGGCAGCATCACTCACAATAGCCAGGGTATGAAACACCGTGCGTCCACGGACAGATGCATGGATACAGTTGTGGTGCACACACGTGTATGCACGTGCACACGCACACGCACACAGTGGGCTATTATTCAGCCTTGCAGGCAGACACCCTGCCATTTACGATAACATGGATGGACCTGGAGCTTATGCCAAGTGAGATAAGCCAGACACAGAAAGAAAAATACTGCATGATCTCACTCACATGTGGATTCCAAACACGTCGATTTCCTTAGACCCAAGAGCAGACGGGTGGTGACCAAGGGAGGTGGGGGCCTGGGGAGATGTTGGCCAAAGGGTACAGCATTGCAGTTATGTAGGCTACATAGTCTAGAGATCTAATGCACAGGATGATGACTGCTGGCAATGCTCTACTCAGTACTGGAAATTTGCTAAGCGGGTAATTGCATCACACAACACAAATGGTAACTGTGAGAAGATCTGTTAATCGGCTTGACTGTGGTAATCACTCCACTATGTATACGTATGTTTGCGTGTATCAACTCATTGTACACCTTAGGTACATACACACAGTGCTTGTAGAAATAAATTTTTAAAAAATTAATATCACCAAAAGAAGAGAGCGCATCAGCCTCATTGAACGAACGGACAGACAGAACACTGAGTCCTTCGGGACAGTTCTAACCCTGGGAGATGCTGCCTGAGCCAGGTCAGGGTCCCAACAACTCTCTCCCGTGAGACTCAATGTCCCCGTCTCCACGCCTGTGCCTAGGAGTGGAGGTGCGCTTCCCCTGATCCACTTAAAACTGTTTGCACAGATCAACCATCAAAAATATTTTGCCTCAGTCCTCTTATCCTATATAATAAAGAGGTAATATGCAAATTGACCCTCATGCCCTCGCACAAGATGGCTGTCCCCATGTGGTCAAAGATGGCCGGCAGGGGAGGGTAGTTGCGGGTAATCAGGCCAGCAGGGGAGGGCAGTTAGGGGTGACTAGGCCAGCAGGGGAGGGTAGTTAGGGATGACCAGGCTGGCAAGGGAGGGAAGTTAGGGGTGACCGGGCCAGCAGAAGAGGGCAGTTGGGGGCGATCAGGCCAGCAGGGGAGGGCAGTTGGGGGCAATTGGGCCAACAGGGGAGGGCAGCTGGGGGCAATTGAGCCGGCAGGGGAGGGGGCAATCGGGCTGGCAGGGGAGGGCAGTTGGGGGCAATCGGGCTGGCAGGAGAGCAGTTAGGCGTCAATCAGGCTGGCAGGGGAGTGGTTAGGGGGTGATCAGGCTGGCAGGCAGAAACGGTTAGGGGCAATCAGGCAGGCAGGCAGGCAGGCAGGCGAGCGGTTGGGAGCCAGCAGTCCTGGATTGTAAGAGGGATGTCCCAGATTGGAGAGGGTGCAGGCTGGGCTGAGGAACAACCCCCCCCCCCCCAGTGCACAAATTTCATGCACCAGACCTCCAGTAATGCTAATAACAATGCAAAGGATTGCCGCAATTAAAGTTTTTAAGTTAAGCCAAAATAAGTTAAATAGTTCCCATTAGTCATATCATGGTTCAGGCTGATAGAAAAGATAATATTTACTAACTAGCAGTCATAAGGAAAATTAATCTGTTAAGTACTTAATGGATTTTCTGATACAACTTGGCCCCCAGAGACTGTCAGCAGCTAGGATCGCAAATGCTGCCTCCAGCGCCACGCGGGGCAGTGCAGCCACGGACCAACCGTCTGTGCCTTCAAGGGCTGCTCATCCCCAGAGACAGACATCAGGGCACCGATGGCGGAAGCCGAGGAGTGGCAGAACAGGGGCACCAGAGCACGTTGGGAATCATGCTGGCTTCGGCCCGAGGGTCAGCACCGCAGCAGCACGGAGCGGCCCAGTGAAACATCCCTGGCTGCTGATGCCACACGACAGGCGGGGGGGGGGCTATTTTCTTGCCCTCAAGTCAGCTGCTAGGCAAATGCAAGACACTTGGCTCCGTGGAGGGGTCAGCCCCCTGGAAAGTGAGCATTAAACAGGCAAGACAACCCTGGTCTTCCGTGCCAGGTGCTGTGGGGAACACAGAAGATACGAAAGTCTGGCCCCCGGGCTGGAGGACCCGCCACCGAATTGGAGATGAGACTCACTCGCATAAAGCATACTCATAACCGGAGCATGGCGCATATTCAGGGGCACGCTCAGAATCAGTTATTCCGAGAGAAAAGCACGCAGCAGGGCAGAACCAAGGGAACTTGAGCGGGAAGGGAGGGAGAGCTGTTAAGAAAATAGGACACTGAGTAATTGGAGGAGAAAAAAGAAACAAGTAACAATATGGTTTTAAATGGAACATTACGGATAATTACATTCAATGCCAGTGGTCTTTGGAAAACACACACACACACAATGAAAAGACAGTGATGACCAGATTGAATAAGGAAGCGTAACCAAAATATTTGTTGCCCACAAGAAACACATTGTAAGTATAAAGACATATCTATCCTTGTACATGTTTAATGTGGGTTAGATTTGAAAGAAAAGCGGAGGGATGGAAAAGATGCAATGTATAAACACTAATGGGAAGAAAGCCAGCTGGCTGGCTGCATTCATATCGGACAAAGTAGACGGCAGAACAGGGAGTGCTCTCAGGGACAAAGGGAGCGATGCATAATTCACCGGGAATGCGAAACCAGTCACAACCCAAACATCCCAGCTTCAGAATACACGACACAAAACCCCCACCACCAGCAGACAGAGAGCTGAACGCAAGAGAAGAATGAAAATTACAGGCGCTGCAAACAGGAAGCGCTGGAAAGAGATGGCCGCTCCATCCCTCCACGCCCCCTGCACCTCTAGACCCAAGACGTCGAGACCCAAAGCCATGCCTGCAGCCCCGCCGGCTCCCTGCACTGAGCCCAGAGCCCACCCAGGCCCCAAACCCGAGCTGCGGCACCCCCTCCTCACCGGCTCTCCTATGTGCCCCCCCCCCCCACCATCCATCCATCCATCCATCCATCCACGCACCCAAACGCAAATCCCCGGTGGCCCTTTCCATCTCCTTGACCCCCCACATTCAGCTAAAGATGCCCCCAAACTGCCCGAATCTGTCCCCCGCTCCCTATCCTCGAGTCCTGCTCTGGGCCAAGCCCTCGTGGTCTATCTCCCGACACTGTCACAGCCTCCTACGTGAAGCCACCGGTGACTCTCTCTCTCCCCACCCTCACTCTCCCTCCCTTCTGCTCTCTCTAAAATAATCAATGGGAAAAATACCCTCAGGTGAGGATCAACAGCAAAACAAAACCGAGACGCGTGGGTCTGAGGCGCCAAAGGGTCCTCATGACCTGGACACATACTGGATAGTACTTGTTAGCAGCACGTGTCCTGGACATGTCCCCCGAACGGTCTTGTCCTGGTGATGATGTACGTCCGCGATGAGCGGTTCCCTGCACGGGAGTGTGTCGGTATCCTTCGTACGTCAGTACCTAAAAGTAACTCCAGATTTTCCTGAGAGTTCAATGCTACCCTCCACCTGCTTTCTTCTGAGAGCTCCACATCCAGAAAGAAGGTCGTTAATGGCTGGGCAGGGGGCCCTGTGAACTCGGGGTGTCGGTGCCCAGGCCCACGTGGTGAGGGTGACCCGCACAGATGGACGGCAGATGGAACGTTCCCCTCCCAGGAATGCAAATCCTCCAGCCTTTTCTCTCTCGCTGCCCTTCCATCCTGCAGAGGCAAGGTGAGCCAGTGGCATCGCTTTCCGGGGCACCCGGGCTTAGGGGACAGCCCAGGCTCCGGGAGCAGACAGGCAGCAAGGAGGCCTTAACCGCTCCCGAGGCTCAGCTGCTTTGCAGAGCCCACGGCGGGGCCGAGGAGCCGAGCAGAGAGGTTCCCTGAGCCACGTCCATCTGTCCCGAAAGCTCCGGACGCCGCTGGGACCATCCTGATGAAGCCGAGCCGACACGGCTCTCGTGCTTCCTGCAGCGCTCACTGCACTTGGCACTTTACACCTGTCATCTCGTGGACACCTCGCCACGCTGGGAGGAGGGCACCTTTGTCATCTTCATAGATAAGGACGCTGAGACGGGACTCCATCGAGCTAGAGCTCTGAGAAGGTGACTGCCAAGGTCCCTCCAAAATCTAGAGCTGCTAGGACGGAGCCATCCTCAGGGCAGTTGGGGGCCCTGGAACTACTCCCAGCTCCACCCGCCCCCCCACAGAGGGGAGGACCTGCGTGTGTGGCTCAGCCTCTGAGGTTCCTCTCCTCGCTGCTGGCATTGCAGGAGCCCTGACCTGTGCCCTCTACCAGCTGTGCCCAAATGACCTCATCTCCCCACCCCTCGGCCGATGCTGAGAGTCACGTTTATTCCTGGGCTTTCCACAGTTCAGATTATACTCCCAACCTCGGACTGGACGCCCCGCAGGTGCCGCAAACCCAGCTTATCCACAGATCACCCACTTCTTCCCCGTTCCTGCACATCATCTTCATCCTCCACCTGTCATTCCTACAGGACCAGGACTCCCACACTCATACATGTGCTCACACACCCACACATGTGTTCACACAATTGTACATATGCTCACATGCATGCTCACACACTTGTGCATGTGCTCACATACCCATACACGTGATCACACATGAACATGTGCTCATGCCCGCATGTGTACACATGCTCCCACATTCATACATGTGCTCATATATATGGTCACACACATGCATGCTCACATGTATGCACACAGACCCACAAGCACACTCACTCATACACATGCTCACATGCATGCACGCACACACTCCCACATTCATACATATGCTCACACACTCATACACATGCTCATATACTCATACACGTGCTCACACACTCACACACTCTCACACACACACACACCAAGTTTGATCAAGTTCCCGACCGAGAATAGGGCCGCACAGAGCATGAGGGTGCGTTCCCTTCCCAGAGCGCCGACGTCCCTGATCAGGGCTGAGGGAGAGGCGGGTGGGGTGACACTAGCTCCACCCACTAGCAACCAGGGTCTCAACAGAGCAGAGGAGAGCACGCTTCCTTCTCTGAGGCGCTCTCATGCGGGAGGCTCGCATCAGGAACCGTGCAGCGCTTATGCAAAGCAGCTTCCCCTTCACGGGAAATTCTTCGCATGTCAAATACCGTCATGCTTCTCAAGGCTCAGCAAGGCTGCCTCCCTTCTTTAGAGCTGTGGCTGGGTCTTCTTCTCTCATCTTACTTTTTTTTTTTTTTTTTTTTTTTTTAATTTGCAGCTCTGAACAGTATAGAACACCCTGACTTTGCATAGAAAATCCCGGAAAGCAATTTGACGGGAAAGCACATACTATCCCGTAGTGCGCCCATATATTTCATGGTGCTGCCATGGTGGACACATCACTCTTTCTCCCATTGTTTCACACAGAGCCCTGCGAGCAGCCTTGACTTTGTGTCCCTGTAGGCTGGCGCGTGGCCCGGAGTCACTGCCCTGCTTTTCCAGAACTATCCGGGGATCTCACCCCGCAGGCTTCTTTCTCGCGGGCCGGGAATTTGCTTTTCAACGGGGATAACACGGTGGGTTTCGGTTGGCACCCGACCCCCTGCCATCATTCTCAACAGGCTTTGTATAGAATAGGTGTATTTCCTGGGGCGAGGGTCTCGAACATCATCGATGCTCACATGAGCTCATCTGCTCCCCGTAGGCATTACTCCCGGCCAATTCAGCGTTGGGCACCAGGAGCGGGCCCAGAGGCGAGAGCGAGAAAGTTGGTCTTCAGTCGAGTGTGCGAAGCCATCACACACGCTCTCCGGAAAAGCAACGGGGCCATCCAGCCCAGGGGGTCGGGACAGAGCAGCGACCACGACAGAGAGGCGTCGTTTGCTTTGCTTTGCTTTAATTCGATACAAGATACGAACTGTTTTTGTCTTTCCCACCATGTGAGCTCACGGTACTGTGCGTAGGCACACTCAACGTAACAAATCCGACGGCATTTTTGCACATGTTTTGGCATTTAACACGGCTTTGTCTCCTGCCACTGCACGAAAACGCCGTGTGGCCCACGCGCGGCCCGTGCAGCTGGGAGGATGGAGCCGGCAGGGCTGCGTGATTCAGCCGCTCGGTGGGGGGGAAACCAGGGCTTCGCGCGGCAGCGAAAACAGAAAGCTGCACGGAGCCAGGGCCCTTGGAGAATCGCAACTGTAGTCACGCCTCATGGCCTGGCTGGGAACCCGGCCGTAATGAGGTGCCCAGGATGGGCCCCGGGAAGAGGTGTGCAAAGATGACTTCTTAAGAGTCGCCGTCTTTCCCCTGACCGGTTTGGCTCAGTGGATAGAGCATCGACCTGCGGACTGAGGGGACCCAGGTTCGATTCCGGTCAGGGGCATGTGCCTTGGTTGTGGGCACATCCCCAGTGGGAGGTGTGCAGGAGGCAGCTGATCGATGTTTCTCTCTCATCGATGTTTCTGACTCTCTATCCCTCTCCCTTCCTCTCTGTAAAAAATCAATAAAATATATATTTAAAAAAAAAAAAGAGAGTCGCCGTCTTTGATGGAGTTTTCATTACTTAGACCCTGGAAACAGACATCTGTTTCCACCCACGGTCAGGGCAGGGGGAGCCAGCACCTGTGCTTGGCCTGCAGGCCACTGCATGGAGGAGGCCGCAGTGGAGAGGCTCAGGAAACCACAGGCACTGGGACCGCCCTCCCTTTGGGGTCTCCCCCCAGGCCCCTGCCAGGACCTCTCTCCGGAAAGAGGCAGAAGCCATGCGTCTCGGCTCAGGGTGGGGCAGCAGGGAGGTGGGTGCTGCTGCTGCAAGGACAGAACCTTGACGCCAACCATGTCAGCTGGGGCCCCGCCCCTCCAGTGCAGACACCCCACCACTCCTGAACCTGGAGCTCCCCCCTGTGGCCTTCAGAAAGCTCCCTCCAGCGCCCGAGTTTCCAAGGCCGCCCAGGAGCCCCCACTTGGGTGTTTACCTGACCCAGTGTCTCAGGTTGGGCTCCCCGAAGATGGAAACGCAGACGGGGACTTGGAAATGGATTCTCCGCTGGGGAGGAGGACAGGGAAGGGGACCAGCAGGGAGAGTCCCCACACCTTCCCGAAGCTGTGCACCTGGAGGGCAGGTGTGCAGCAGGTGACAGCAGATGCCCTCCGCGCTGGGAGTCGCCTGCCCCACAGTCTAGGCTGCAGCGCCTGCACCACGGCCAGCACCAGCGGCCGGAGCTGTCCCAGGACCACCCGCAGCAGCTGGGGCTGAAATCAGAGGGGAGTTGGGGGTGTAGGCACCAGGGGTGTCCCGACGACAGCAATTGTCCATTGACCTATTGACTGTGGCTTTATTGACCTGAGTTCCTATCCTCAGCAAACAAGTCACAGAGACCATATTACAGAGCAGCACAGCCCGGTGCTGGGAGGACCACACCCGTCAATTTGAACGCAGAGCCTGAGCAGCAGTGGACAGCACAGCCTGGCTCTGCGTCCCCCGGAGCACTTGGTCCTGATCAAGAGGGAGGGGGTCCCGAGGTGTGGGGCAGGCTGCGTCAGCTCCGGAGCCCCGCCCTGCAGCTGAGGACCCTCCACGCCCCCTGCACAGAGCCCAGAGCCCCCACCCGGCCCTGCAGCTCTGGCAAACCCACTAGGGAGGCGATTTCAAAGACGGTGCCTGACGGACCCTCAGAGGGAAGCAGCCTTGGCGGCTGCGGGTCAGGTCAGGACCGGGCGCCAGCCGAGCACAGGCGCTAATGGACATGAGCAGCGGTAATGGTAATGGCGTCAGGGCACTCTCAGGAGATCCGCGAGCCGCTCTCACGGCTGCCCCAGGGGCAGGGATGCCCTGCTTCTCCCCGGAAAGGGGGCGTTGCTCTCAGAGAACAAGGCCCTGACTTGGAGCACATTTCATGTGGGTTCCCACAAACCCAACTGCCTTTTGAAGTGGAGGCATCACACAGGCCCGTGACAGCCCCTGGTGGTGAGAGACCACGCAGCCTGGCTCCCGATGACTCAGAACAAAGGCCTGGCAGCCTGCCGGGTCCCAGCCCCGCTTGCCGGCACACCCCGAGGCCCCAAGTGGCACACACAGCTTCCAGCTGGGGGTGAACCCAATGCAGCTGCTTCAAAGCAAGAGAAAAATTAAATTAAATTTAAAAGTCCAAGTAGGTTTGGCTGCCGCCTCGTCACAGAGCTGGAGCCAACCCTGGCCGCCTGGGGACCTGGGCTCTGGGAACTCTTCCACAGCCTCGGGCTGATGCAAACTGCTTGCCAAGAGGGGGCGCGCCCCTCCCCGTTCTGGGACCAGCCCTGAGGCCTAGCAGCTCCCTCTGATGATGGAGGCCCTGGATGCAGAGCTCCAGGAAGTGGGGGGAAAGTCTGTGAGTGGCCAGTAGAATATGAGAGGAAGGGGAGGGGCTCCCCTACAAAATGACAGGACACCCCTCTCCCCCAAGCCTGGCCCTGAGGCAGCCCGCACTGCAGATTCTAGAGTCAGCCTTGCAAACATAATTCATTCGAATGAGTCCCCTTTGCAGTACACAGACACCTAATAAAATCCAAGCAGATGGAGCCCCGAGCCTGGAGAGGCTATGGTTGTGCTGGCCGGCCTATGATGGGCAGACGGGCTCTGACACCCCATCACAGTGGCCCTCTGAGGAGCAGACCGCTCTGGTACACACAGCCAGGGACCTGCTCTCTACAGGGGGTGTGGCAGGTCCACAGCACAGGACACATGGCCTCCACCACCCTGACAACCTGCCGTCTATCAGGGAAGGTGTGCACAGATGAAAGCGCATGCGGCTGCAGTACATCCGGGAAGGGGTGCAGGGATCAACGTGCCGTGGATCTGGGGGCCGCCAACAGTGTACATGGGGAGTGCCAAGGGCTCTTATCCAGCCGAGGAGGGCACTCAGGCTGCCAGAGGGAGGGACCAAAGAGGATGTTCTGGGAAGGCTCAGGGCTGAGCAGTGTCAAGACTGAGGCCAATGACAGCAAGGCCACAGCACGGACTTGAACATTTAACGCCAACCTCAGAAAGGCCAACCGGAGGCCGTCAGCCTGGCTTTGCAGGATCGAGAGAAGTCATACACTTTTAAGAATTACCAGCCAAGAGGGAACATGAGTGTGTGTCATTCGCACCATGGAAAAGGTCTTGGAAGCCCTCGCAGGGCTGACAGAAGGCATTTCTCTCCCTCAGCCAGTCACTGAAGAATAGAGGAGGTGACTGCCTTTTCAAATTAAAAGATGGGCGCACAAGACGTGAAGGAAATGAAGATCCAGGAAACACAACACCACCCAAGGAACACAACTTCCCAGTCACCAACCACAAGAAATGGAGACCCGTGATTTGTCCAATAAATAATTCAAAATGGTTGTTTTAAGGAAGCTGGGAGGCTACAAGAAAACACAGAAAGACAATTCAACAAAATCAGAAAAACAAATGATCAAAATGAGAAATTTAACAGAGATAAAAATCATTAAAAAATAACCAAGCAAATTCCAGAGTGAAGAAATATAATGACTGAAGTGAAAAGTTCAGGAGAGAGCATCGGCTTCAGAATGGATCAAACAGAAGAAAGAATCTGTGACCTCTAAGACAGATCATTTTAAACTATCCAGTCAGAGAAGAATAAAAGAGTAAAGAAAGCCCATGTGAACTTCGGGATACCCTTAAGAAGAAAAATATGTGCATTTGGAGTCCCAGGAGGAGAAAGAGGGAGAAAAGGACAGAACGCTTATTTAAAAAATAATAATGGCTGAAACCTTCCTAAATCTGGAGAGAGATTTAAACATCCAAGTTCATAAATCTCATAGGCTCCCCAAAAATTTCAACTCAAAAAATACCTTCTCCAACCACATTCTAAGAAAACTGCAATTAAAACAGAAAGAGAATTTTAAAGCTATAAGAGAAAAAAAATCACACACAAGGACCTCCCATCCCCATGCCAATAAGGCTTTTAGCAGATTTCCCAGAAGAAATCTTACAGGCCAAGACAGAGTGGGATGGTATATTCAAATTGCTGGGGAGGTAATGCCAGCCAAGAATACTTTGCATAGTGAAGTTATCATTCAGGAATACAGTGGCTGCTCGGTTCTCAAACCTAAATTGTTCCAGGAGGCTGTTCAAGAAGCGATTTGTTTGAAAAGCGAATGATTTTATCCCCATCCTATCTAATAAAAGAGTAATATGCAAATTGACCGTACCTCTGCTACACCCACAAGCCATGCCCACCAGCCAATCAGGAGCTAGTATGCAAATTAACCCAACCAAGATGGCTGCAGCCACGGAGCGAGCAGGAGGCTTGGGTTTCCCCGGCAATGAAGGAAGCCAAGCTTCCTGCACACCCTGGCCGGCCCTGGACTCCACTCAAGGCTACAAAGTTTCAATTATAGAAGATAAATAAATCCCAACAAAAATGGCTGCGGCCACGGAGCAAGCAGGAGGCTTGGGTTTTCCCGGAAATGGAGGAAGCCAAGCTTTCTGCCCGCCCTGGCCTGCCCTGGCTTCTGCTCAAGGCTACAAAGTTTCAATTATAGAAGATAAATAAATCCCAGATACCAGGGCCTCCGCTTAGGTCACCAGATGGCATGGCAAGCCTGCAAACCACCACAGGCCCCTCACTCAGGCCACCCACGCCCCAAGGGAACTCCCATCCTGATCTGGGACACCCTTCAGGGCAAACCAGCCAGCCCCCACCCATGCCCCAGGCCTCTATCCTATCTAATAAAAGAGTAATAGGCAAATTGACCATCACTCCAACACACAAGATGGCTGCCCCCATGTGGACACAAGATGGCTGCCACAAGATGGCCAGCAGGGGAGGGCAGTTGGGAGGGACCAGGTCTGCAAGGGAGGGCAGTTGTGGGCGATCAGGCCAGCAGGGGAGGGCATTTGGGAGGGACCAGGCCAGCAAGGGAGGGCAGTTGGGGGTGATCAAGCCTGCAGGGGAGGGCAGTTAGGGGTGACCAGGCCGGCAGTGGAGGGAAGCTGGGGGCAACCGGGCCTGCAGGGAAGGGCAGTTGTGGGGGACCCAGGCCTGCAGGGTAAAGCAGTTGGGGGGGACCAGGCCTGCAGGGGAGGGCAGTTAGGGGCAATCAGGCTGGCAGGGGAGTGATTAGGGGGTGATCAGGCTGGCAGGCAGAAGAGGTTAGGGGCAATCAGGAAGGCAGGCAGGCAAGCAGCAGGCGATCCTACTTGGATCGGGCCTAAACAGTCAGTCGGACATCCCTCGAGGGGTCCCAAATTGGAGAGGATGCAGGCTGGGCTGAGGGACACACACACCCCCGTGCACGAATTTCGTGTACCGGGCCTCTAGTTAGAAATAATGTGAATTGAATTAACCCGTTCCAGACCCACGAATGATTCTGTTTTAACCTTTCTTATATGCAGTGCTTGTTTAACATACTGTTTAATCTGTAAACAAACACTTCTTTTCTCCAATTTATGGAACCACCCTCTACTGGCCTTAAATGAATCACTTTCAGCACACATTCTGGGGGGCAGTATCTTCGCTTTTTTACAGATGATCGCCTCCAAAATGCTATCACCAGCTAACTTCTTTTGGCTTATCCAATCTCCAACAGTGTTTCTACCTATTCAATGTCCTGTGATTCTTGTTTTGTGAGCACTTTCACATCCTCAGCAACGTTAGCACCCTTGATGGCCTCATTAAGTTTTAAAATTGTGCTAATCTCACAATTTCTCCAGCAACAAAAGCATTCGCTCTTGTTTGCTGACGATTTTATCATGCTGAGGTATCAGCACCAGAGGGTTGTCAGGTCAAAAACCGAAGTTTGGTTCAACAACCAAGATGTTCTTTCTGTGAACAACATGCTCAAGAATCAAATTGTTTGGGACAGAGACATTGGAGAACCAAGGTTTGACTATGAAGGAAAGATAAACTTTCCCAGACTAACAAAAGCTGAGGGAACTTATCACCTGCATTATAAGAAGTGCTGAAAGGCGGTCTTCCAACTGAAATGAAAGAACACTAATTAAACAAGCAAAACTCAGTAAGATGATTTATGAATTGTGTCTAATGGCATATACAGACCACTGCACACACCGTGACAGAATACACAGTCTCTACAGGTGTACATGGAACATTTCCCAAAATAAATCAATCTTCGGGGCCATAAAACAAGTCTCAGCAAATTTCAATAATAAAAAGCATACAGAGCTTCTTTTCTAATGATGAAACAAAAGTAAAAATAAATAATGGAAAATTAATAGGAAAGCACATAAATGTTTAGAAATTAAGCAACAATAACCCATGGGTAAAGATTAATTTACAAAGGGAAATATTTTGAACTGGACAATGATGAAAATGTGAATATTAAGAATTACGGAATGACATTAAAATAGTGTTTCGAGGGGAATGTACAGCCCTAAATGTATGATATATTGAAAGAAGACAGAAAGAAATGATTGACATCGTTACCCAAACTCTCAGCTCAAGAACCTAGAAGACTAGCCAATTGAAGATGAAGAAAATTAATAACAAAGACAAGAGCAGAAAGCAGAGAAATACAAAGCAGATTTACCATATAGGGTATCAAAGTCAAATCAGGATATTTTAAAATGTTAATAAGATTTAAAATCCCATACAAGTCATGTAAGGCAAAAGGGGAAGAAAAATTACCAATACCGTGAATGAAAAGGGAAGTGTTACTAAGTCCCTATAGACTTGAAGAAGAGAATAAAGGCTCTCATGGAATATTTGACATCACAGAATTTGTAACTTTAGATAAAAAGAACAAACTTTTTAAAGAACACAACCTAAAAAACTAGCATGGAAAAGTTAAATAGTGGTGTATCTGTTTAAAAAAAATGAATCAACAGTGAGAAACCTTCTCATAAAGAAAACTAGGTCCCAGGTAGAGTCACTGCTTAGTTTTTCCAGATCTTCAAAAATTGCCCGGCCGATGTGTCTCAGTGGCTGAGTGTCGGCCTACGCACCAGGAGGCTGCTGGTTCAATTCCCAATCAGGGCACATTCCTGGGCTTCGGGCTCGATCCCCAGCTGGGGGTGTGCAGGAGGCAGTGAATCGATGATGTTTCCCTCTCATTGATGTTTCTATCTCTCTATCCCTCTCCTTGCCCCTCTCTCTAAAAATCAATAAAAACATATTTAAAATAGTAATAATAATAACATCCATCTGAAACAAAAAATACTCAGAGCTGAGGACAAAGGAGAACACTTGATGACTAACACCAAAAAATGACAAAGAATAAAAAGATACATTATAGTCCAACATCTCTCCCGAACATCGACATGAAAAATCCTAATCAAAACATGAGTGATTCAAATCCAGGGAGAGTAAAAGGATATCATGACCAGAGAGGGTTTACTCCAGGAATTCAAGGGGTGAGTTAATATTTCAGTACCAATATATTATTCATTACATTAACAGGGGCAAGGACAAAGCCATAGGACTAGCTCAATACATAAAGGAAAACATTTGATAACATCCAATACCCATTCCTGATTAAAATGCTGAAAAAAATTGGGAATAAAAAGGATTTCCTACATTGATAAAGAGTACTGATTGGGAAAAAGAACACCCTACAGCCCTGGACAGTGTTGCCCAGTGGTTAGAGTGCCGGCCCGTGCACAAAAGGGTCATGGGTTCGATTCTCAGTTAAGGACACGTACCTGGGTTGCAGGTTCAATCCCTGGTCCCCGTCGGGGTGCATGTGGGAGGCAACCAATCAATGTGCCTCTCTTACCTTGGTGTTTCTCTCTCTGTCTCTCTCCCTCTCCCTTCCTCCTTTCCACTCTCTCTAAAAATCAATGGAAAAAGATATCCTCAGTGAGGATTAACAAAAAAAAGGGGGGGGGAGAAAAAGAAAGAAAAGAAAACCCTACTGTTAATAGCGTTGTTGATATTGAAATAGTGAACATTTTCCCTCTGGGTTCTGGCTGCCCATTATCATCACTTCAATATCATCATTAGATATTGTGCTGAAGGTCTTCTGTCAAAGCATTGAGGTAAGAGACCAGATGGATGGGTGGATGGGTGAGTGGATGGGTGAGTGGATGGATTAAGGGATAGGAGAGTAGGTAGACAGATGCAAAATAAATAAAAATGTCATGACTTACCATGACATAAATGCTGAAAGGCGGTCTTCCAACTGAAAATCTAAAGTAAACTATAGAAATTAGGATTAATAGGAGAATCTAGAAGGTCACTGGAAACATTATCAATATAAAGAGTCCAGTTTGTTTCTACATACTAGCAACAAAAATTAGAAAAAAAATGTCAAATGCTATTTAACATAGCATCAAAAATATCAAATATCTTTAAATAAATTTGCATTTTTTTAAGTGTAAGACTTCTACATGAAAAACTATAAAACATGACTGAAATAAAGAAGAGGGAGAAATATCCCTTAGTTAATGAATTAGAAAAATCATTATCTAGAAAATGTCAGTTCTTCTCAAATTGATCTCCTGATTGAATGCAAACCCAATCAAAAGCCCAGCAGGTATTTTTTGTGGCAATTGAAGAGTCAAGTCTAAAATTTTTACATGGAAATGCAAAGAACCTAAAGTAGGCAAGGCAGTCTTTAGGAAGAACAGTAGCGTTGGGCGACTTAAAGGATCAGATACAAAGGCTTACTCTAAAGCCATAATAATCAGGGCCATTTGATATTTCTGAAATGATGGGTAAACAGGCCAATGATATAGAACAGAAAATACAGAAACAGATGTGCATATACATAGTCACTTGCTTTATGTAAAAAGTCCACTAGATTCAGCAGGGATGGGGCAAGCTCTTCAGTACATGAAAATGAAGCAGCTAAATATCCAAATGGAGAAAAAAAAACAAATTAAACTTTTATCCTACCTCAAACTATATCCAAAAATTAGTTCAAGATTTATCATCAATCTAAATGCCAAAGGTAAACCATAAGATTTTAAAAAGGAAACATAGGGACATGTTTTCATCATCTTGAGTTGGAAAATATTGTGTAACGTGACAAAATGTGTTAACGGACAAGAAAAAGTTTGATAAATTGGACACAGTAACATTATGAACTCCTGTTCATAAAAATATCACCACTGAGTGAAAATTCACAAACCAACCATCCAAAAATGAACCCACATCCGGAATATATGAAAAAAGTCTCACAAATCAGTAATAAAAAAATCTACCTGATTTTTTAAAAATGGTCAAAGACTTGAACAGGCAGATCACAAAAGAGGATATTTAAGTAGCTAATAAGCATATGAAAAGGTGCCCAACAGAGATCTTTACCAGCAAAAATGCACATTCTATCCGTAATGTAAAACCTTTACACACCCACTGGGGTGACTAAAATTTAAAAGACAGGGATTCGTGAGGATATGGAAGAGTGAAGACACTCCAAAAATGTAGTGGCATCTGTTAAAGCTAACGATGCGTGCACTTGAAGACCAAGCCATGTTTTTCCTGAAGTATCAGGGTGAGGCCAATAGAAATATGAGTGTACACATTTCCCAAAATACATGTGCAGCCCTGGCCGCGTAGCTCAGTTGGTCAGGGCGTCTGCCTGGTACGCCAAGGTTGTGTGTCCAAAATACATGTGCAAGGAAGGACATAGCACCTCTGCTCATGGTGACCAAGAGCTGCAAGCACCCACCATCCAAAAGCAGAAGGACCTGTCACAAGGTGTGGCTCATGCATACAATGGATACGTGAAAAAGAAGGAGCGATGTTTACACACAAAAACATATCTCACGGAAGGGCGTATAATGTGTGGGCCCAGAGGTGTGGTCTCCGGCCTAGGAAAGCTGATGAATGAGGCGGCACCAAGGTCTGGCTACTCCCCAGGAAGGGCTTTAGGGGTGCCTCCCTGGGTAACGTGAGCCTTGAGGGGGGCAGGGAGGAGGTACATGAGTACATTCCTGTGCAAAAATATATCAAGCTGTGTGCCTCAGATTAGTACACTTTATGTATATGATAGTTCTATTTAAAAGAAAAAAATGATATAAAGTGCAATCTGTTATCTTGAAAGTATAGTATACACATCTATTTAAAGTCTGGAAGAATATACATTCAAAGATTAATGTTGGCCCTAGGTGCTAGGTATAAGGGTGATCTTTATTCATTTTTCAACTATCTGCATATTCTTATCTTGAATTCCACAGAGAACTTGAACTACTTCTATGATTTTCGTGAAGAAAGAAAAACGTTTGAAAAGAAGGCTTATTTAAAAAGATCGCCAGTGCCATTGTCTGTCCAGTCCTCACCCTGCATCTGGCCACCCTGTGAGGCGATCGGGGTTCCAGGCCCAGGGGCCACCCCGGTCCTCAGTGGGTGTGACACCGTGGGCACTACACCCGCATCTCCAAGGCAGCTGGAGGCTGCTGCGGGCCCCGGGGCACCGTGTACGGGACCCTACGTCCAGTCCCCGGTGGTGCCAGCAGCAGAGATGTTCTGTGTCCCCTGTTTCCAGCCCCACCCCCACACCCTCCCCCTTTCCTAAACACACGTACATCTGAGCGAGGCAAAAGCAGCCAGGGGTGACTGGCTGGCATCGAGGTCATGCCGTTAGGTACTATGTCACTTTTATGGCAAAAAAAAAAAAATGCCCTCTTTTTATTGCCACCCACGTTGGCTCACTTTATTCTGCACTCGGGGCTGGATGCGATCACAGTGGTGAATTACGGCCCCTTCATGTTTACTGGCGCAGATAATTCTTATATCTCATAACCTGCTCGTTTCACGGGGACCAGCACCGTTTCATGGACTCTTCTCGAAGCCACGCAATTATGTCTGCATCTTTCCCTTTACAGCTTTCTGTTAAGGGACTGAAAACAGCTCTTGGACCTGTGGCGTTGGAAACAATATTCGCGGGCTGGGAATTCAAACAGGGGTTACATACTGTTCACATCCGAGAGGGGGAGGTGGTCCAAGGATGCTCAGCCCAGGTGATTGAGGGATGCATTTCTGAATCATTTCAACAGGAACTCTTACCCTGAAATAAACACCGCAGCTTGAAGGGATGACCCAAACACCAAGTCTCGCAAGTGGGACTCGGGGGACGGTATTTATAGACTTTCTATAAAGCCCCAAAAAGCCAATGAGTCTGTGCCTCTCAGCGCATTAAAACATAACATTTGGAGTCTGCTTTGTTTATACAGAATCTAGGTGTGGAACCTCATAAATCTTTAAAGAAACCGCATGTTAAGGTTTTTTAAATATGTATTTATAGGGTTGTAGATTTCATGTGGAAGCCAGCTCAGCCAAGGGCAACCTGCCGTGAGCTTTACGTAAGGCAAGATGTGAGCCTTCTCACCGTTCGTTCGCTAATTTGGGATGAAATGAGGAGGCAGCAACTGTCGGTCCTGTGGCAGCACCAGCATCCTATCCAACTCGCTCCAGAGAGAGAGTCGAGACAGATTTACAGCCAAAAGCGCAGGCAGACACCTCAAGACGGATGCATCCCGGCCCGGCAGGCCTGCCGTTAATCACCGCTGCCCCCAACGCTACTTCATTAAGGTACCGAGAGAAAGAGAGCCCAGTTACGCCGTTTAAAGGGTTTCAATCAGAATGATGAATGGCCGTCTTTGGGAGCTTATTAACACGTTAGAAACGGATGTGTTTGGTTTGGTTTGTTGGAGGTGTTTTATGTGTTTTTTTTTTCTCTTCTCGAGAGAAAAAAATCTGGAAGGTCAGCAAAGCTCTTAAAGGCTTTGGGGTTGGAAATCTCGACCTGACAGACCTGATGCATCAGGACTCAGAGGGGAGTGTGTCCGGCCATGATCTCATTGGAGCCCTCCCTTCACAGAAGAGGAGGCGGGACACAGACAGGGAAGTGACGGACACGGCTCACGGCAGCGCGGTGGCCAGGCCGGACGCCACTCAGCCCCCTGACTCGCCGGCCCGAGCACTCTCTCTGAAAACGTCCTGAAAAACGTGTTCGCATCTAATTAATCGAAACAAAGGCAACACGCCACCCACAGATAAGGGACGTGCAGTGAAAAGAACGCAGGAACACAGACCGCAAAGCACCCTTTTAAGCCGGAGGGCTGTGTTCTGTCTTCGGGGATGGCGGTACCCTTGGGCCACCCAGGTAATCCTGCATGCTCGCCCACCTCAAGATGCTGCCTGCACCACGTGCACTAAAGATGGAACCCGAGCCGTCATCTGCTTGTACCTGCGAGGCAGCTGGGAGGGAACCATGACGGGATCCCGCAGGCCCGACGTGAGGGTCCTGCGTTTCCATTTCCAAAACGGCCTCACGCGGTGCCGAACAGGTGGAAATCCAATCAGAGACCTTCCCGCACTGGGCCTCCTGCCCACGAGGACGGGACTGATACAACCAGAACTAATAGCTAATCACCCAGGCGGCAGCCACTACACCAGGCGTCCTCAAACTACGGCCCGCAGGCCACATGCGGCCCGCCGAGGACATTGATCCAGCCCGCCGGGTGCCTGTCCTGCTTAGCAGCCGACTCGTCCCGGGCCCGCAGTGCGCATAGGAATTTGTTCATAGTTTTTTTTTAAACTATAGTCCGGCCCTCCAATGGTCTGAGGGACAGTGAACTGGCCCTCTGTTTAATAAGTTTGAGGACCCCTGCTACACCGTGTCTGTGAAACATCAGGACGGAGACTTGAGAAAATGAAGTCGATACTGAAGAGAGACGCTGGCCGGGAGACCAAATGCAACCTCTGAACCATCAAGTTACAAGGCAAAGCCTTCGTCCTCGGGAGGGACTGGATTCAGGGAGGCCCCTGAGCAGATGAACAGCAGGACATCCAGGATTTGGCACCCCTTCCCACCCAGAGGTTAGACCAGCCGTGGGCAAACTACGGCCCGCGGGCCGGATCCGGCCCGTTCGGCTATTCTATCCGGCCTGCGGAGCCGAAAGAGCGGAGGGTTCTCTTGCTCTCCCCTCCGCTCCTTTACTTTGAATTTATATTAGTTCACACAAACACTCCATCCATGCTTTTGTTCCGGCCCTCCGGTCCAGTTCAAGAACCCATGCTGGACTATAGTTTTAAAAAAAAGTTTGCCCACCCCTGGGTTAGACCCTGATCCCTGCTAAACTGACATGGTGTCCCTCAGTTACATGCCCCCGGCCTGCTCAGCATCACAGTCACCAGACAGAGACAGCACAAGCCCAGCCGTCCTCTATCTAGATGAGTCACCCAGAAGCCAGATGACTCCCTGGACTCTGGGCTTCATGCCCCACACAGCTGGTGGGCCCTGCGGGAAATTCTAATTCAGGTCAGAAGGACCAGGAGCACCCGCTGGCGTGGGTCTCGAGGGACTGACAGGCATCTGACCTGGGGCCCTGAGCCGCTCGGTGTGAAGTTGGGACTCCTGGCTCTGGAATTCCAACACCAGCCTGTCGACTCCTCTCCAGACACGGTCATCAACCGCCTGACGTGGTTAGAAAGCTCTGGGCTTAGCGATGTGTGCGGGCTGGCCCGTGTCTGCGGAAAGCGGGCAGCCAAGCAGCGAGGCCACGCTTTTTGGTTCTTTTCATTAAGCAAAGTAAATTGCACTCCGGCATTTGTTTCTGCAAGTGATTTTGTAAAGCCGTGATTCTTGTCTCAAAACTCACAAGTTGGGAAGATGCTTGGAATGTCTCTTCATGAAAGACTGTCACCAAGAGAGGCATGAACAAGATAAATTAACCACTGCCCAGAACTGAGCTGGTGAGGCATGAATGGGAGCATCGGGGGAGGGCTTTTGGGGGGGGGGTGCGCGGCAAGAGAATCTCCCTGCAGGCCCATCCACGTGGCCCTGGGGAGGCCACCTTGGGGACCCTTGACCCCCGTTCTCAGGGAAAGTAAACTCCCAAGAGGGCTTATGAATAGGCCAGAGCCAGACTGCTCAAGGCAGAAGCCATCACTGTCAATGCCACCAAGACACTAGTTTGAAAGAGGAAGGAGACAAAAAAAAGGGGGTGAAGAGCACCCAGCCAGTGGCAAATCAGACTGCACACGCTCAGGTGTGCAAGGCGTAGCAATGAAAACCCTGGGCCCCTCCCGGCACCACCTGTCACACCAGGCTGGTTGGAAATCGCACAGCAGTCAGTGACCACCGCCTCTTTATCCTACCAAACACCGGTTGTTAGGGCTCCAGAGATTTCACCCGCAGCTGTTCCATGGGGTTAGGCCTCGGAAGGTACAACAGGGCTCTGCACCACCCACACCTGCCTCCCTGTGACAGGGAGACCAGGAGCGGGTGTTTGGCGGTCTAAAATGAGCCCAGACCTTCTGCTGATGATAGCGTTCAGCCGTGGCTCTCCACCCTGCTTTCCAGGCCGATGGCTGCTGCACCCCGGCAGCACCCCCGATGCTACTCAGACCCCGAAGTCCATCCACCCCTGACCAGAACCACACCTCCAGGCTCCCACGAAAGTATCTGTGGTTTCTGCAAGGCAGCATTTGTGCATCACGTTGGCAAACATCGTCTCAGTCCCTCCCGTGAAGCAGGCGCTTCTGGGCAGGGAACAGCTGATACTGTCATCTGGGCTGAATTTCTATGTGACGAAGCACTGTGAGTCAGGAGGGACCAGCCTCCTGTTAGCGATGTAAGGTAGGCTCAATTTGCTTTAATAATGTGGATAATTACTAACATTTCAAATTTAATGAAGAAAGACGCTTCTGGCTTTATTAGTGTGGGGCTCATATCTCTACTCATCTAACATCTAGGGATTGACAAGAAAGGGAACTATTTTCACACAATCCCTGGGACGGCCGAAGAGCACTAGGCCGCTTCTCTGTAGACTTTGTGTAGACACCAGCCCCTCACCTACAAACACTCGGCTGCCGGCAGACTGTGCTGGGAGGTAGGGGCCCAGGAGCTGTGGGCCCGAAGGTGAACATGGCACTTCCTGCCTGGGAAGGTGGGGGTACCAGGCTCCGAGGGTAATGGCCCCCACCCCAGAAGGGGGACCTAGGGCGGGCTTCTGAGGGGGCAGCTTGAGTCAGGCTTCAAAGGAGGGCAGGAGCGTATCAGTGGGAGGGAGGGGTTAGAGAAAGTGGATTCCTGGTGAGGAGCAATTCTCTGTAGAAACCTAGAAATCATTGCAAGCTTCCGATCTGACCTCTCAGGTTCCCAAATAATAAGATGAAGGTTGTTTAAAAAAAAAAAAAAAAGTAAAACATTTCATCAGCCTCAGGATACCTGAGACACACCATGTGAACAACTGTGGCTGGCATGGATTCTGAGCGTTTCTCTCTCATAAATATTTTGTAAGCCCTCCATAGTGTGCTTTCTTGTACAGTCGCCTACCAATTCTGACTCCCTGGGTTCCATCAGAACCCAGCTAACAAGAGGGTGGGAGGGGAGATCCCTGGGGTTTACCTCGAAGGGACCTTGTCCAAGGTGGGCATCCAAGACTTTCCTGGGATTTCTAGTTAACGATTCAGAGATAGCGCGTCCCTGAAATCCTGTGTGTCAGAGGGGCAGAGGTGGGGTTGGCTGAGGATGCAGAATGGAGCAGGAGAAGTAAATAGCAATTAGCCAGACGGCTGATGGAATCAAAGCCAAGCCATTCTGTAAACAGGTGTCCAAGTGCATTCTGGGTAGCATCAATATCAAATTTGGAGTTTGAATTTAAAGAAAGAAAACAGGGAGGTGGGGGGAACAAACAGAGCCTCAGCTAGAGACGTGGGATTAAAAAAAAATGAAAAGCTGGGACAGGGAGAGACGGGGGAATCCGGAGGAATCAGATCATGGTGAGCGGGGGTGGGCAGAGAGGGGCAAGGAGGGGCCTGGTGAACTAGGGGGCAGGAGGCTGCCGAGGGCATTCGGTGAGCTTGGTTTTAGGTTTGTTGGCTGTGAACTGAGATCAGGACACACAGGTGTGGATATCAGGTGCAAACACACATGAAGTGGACATCTGGCTACAGGGAGTGGGCCCAGGCTCCAGGTCCGTCCTGCTGCCCTCTGACCTCCGTTTCCAGTCTGACAAAGGAGATTTAGTGCCTGTGCCTTAAGACCACGCTGAGGATTAGAGGCTGAGTCCTTATAGCTGGAGATGCTATCAGTGCAGGCCTGGGGTTTACTGAGAGCACAGGGTCCGGAGTCATCGCGTGGAGGGGGGCCGAGCAGCCCATGCGAGGAGCATGCGGGTCAGCACCTTGGAGAGCGCCGCCAGTCTGCAGTGGGCTGGGCAGGGCGGGGAGCCTGGGGCTCCACAGAAGGGGGAGAAGTACCCAGGTCAGGGCTCTCTCACCCCTCCCCATCCCCCCCCCCCCCGTCGCCCCTGTGTCTACCAGTGGCCCCTCCTGGATGCCTGGTGCCCGGTCTCATTGAGACCACAGCCGTGGCTGCCTTTTCTAGAGCCATCCAATGCCCATATGATCAGGCCGGTGGAGCCTAGATGCCATGAGCTGAGCCGACCAAAGGTCTCAGGACCTATTTCCAAACTTGGCACCTTTTGCTGCAAGGGGGGCTGGCAGAGACGGGTTGGCAGGCCCTGCTGGCAGCTTAGGTCAGTGGTTGTAAAACTGAACTGAAAGCCCTTGTTTGCAGAAAGAGCCCCTCCTTCTGGAAAGGCAGCCGGGACCGCTGGCTGCGTCGTGAGCGGGGTCATGTCCTCACAACGCACTACAGCGCGTATGAAAGCTCCCTGCGCTTTAGTAACCGCGACAGCTCCCACTTCGTGAGCGCCTACAGCCCAGCAGGCACGATGCTATCCTTCCACCCAGAGACCATCTCACCGAATCCAACCACGCCTGAAACACACACCTGCTCATGGGGAGGATACCAGCCTCACCCCACAGGTGACAAAGCAGAGACACAGAGGGGAGCAGGCGTCGGTACCCCTTCATCGGGCCCGAGATGAGGACAGGCCGTGATCCTGGAGCTCGTGGGGTGTGGACGTCAGGCCTCCCCAGGTTGCCAACCTCTGGCTCCTGCTCCCTCCGGCACTCATGATGGGGACACTCTGCCAGACCTCTCCATCCACCCATGTGGAGGTTCACGTGGTGTCATTCTCAAAAAGGGATTGCCATGTTCAGTGGGGTCTGTGTGTGAGTTACAATTTACAAAAAGACTAAGGCCCATTCGTTTCAATTAAAATATCTACCGCAGTTTTACAAATAAAATTCAGACAACAAATACTGGGCATCGCCTCTAATTAATGACTCCGGTACCGTCAGGATTTATGATCATGAATGTGTCTGTGAACATGCAAATGTACCTGAGACAGGTACTTTCATTTGTCCCAGAAGCGGCATCTGTTAAAGGGCTGGAATAAGCCTGATATTGTTTATGCACCAAATTGACAGAAGAAAATGGAAGACTGCTGTGTTTTCAGATAGTCTATGGGTCCATCGGCACGTACACAATTACCTGAGAACCAGTAAGTGGAGAGTTGTCGGCAAAGTAATAAACTGCAGAAGGTTGTGGCACTCCAGCTGGGGAGACTGAATGTTCTGGAAGCACATGGACGGGGAGGGGATGGGCCTCTGGGGCAGTCCCTTGGGTGTATGCTTCTCAGACTCTAGGTCAGAACTGAACTTTCAAATCAAAAGTGAAACGTTGTTTACATTACTGCAGTAGTTTATTCTCTCAACACCTGCAGCCCACAGTATCCTGCCTCTTTGCTGATGAATCTTTGAGCCTTGATCGGATACCATGTCCCCCTACCTGACTAGCGACACGACTCTTCTAAGTCCCTGGCATTCAGGGCATGGCCACTGAGTCACCTGCGGGCCCTTGGCCTCCTGGACAGAGTCAGGCGCAATGCAGGAAGGGACACAGAGTTCTGGTGGGCAGAACGCACCGCGACTGTGGGCGTCACAGCTCCTGGACTTTCTAGAAAGCTGATGGGAACGGGCTAGCAAATGTGCAGGTCTGCAGTTTTCAAGCTACTTCTGCCAAGGAATGAGTCACCTGACATTTCCAAAATTTGTATCTAAATGATTATATGTGGTAATTGAAAGCATTAGGAAGCATGCCAAATAGTTAATTGAAAATTGTAAAAGCATGCAAACTGGAAGACTTTGCCAGTTAAACAACTTCAAACTGTAGGTTGTAATCAATTCCCCAGGCTGACACCAGACACGTCGCAAAGGTTCATCCGGTCCCATCGCCTCGGGTCAGCGGGCATTTGAGAGGGGAAAACATGGTGGGGCATGCAGAGACGGGGGCCAGGAGGAAACTGCTCACCCTCATGTGGCCCAAGGACAGCCCAACGGTGGACGAGTTGCCTGTGGCTGCCTTAACAAATTGCCATGAACTTGGTGGTTAAAACAAGAGAAATGCATTCTCCTACAGTTCCGGAGGCCGGAAGTCCATAATCAAGGGGCTGCTGGCAGGCCTGTCACTTGGCCTGTGGCAGCATCACTCCACTGTCTGCCTCTGTCATCACACAAGGCTCTCCTGTGTCCTCTCATCTCATAGACGCCCATCACACCCTCACCCAGCACAACTTCCTCTTCGTTGAAGTAACTACTTCTGCAACGACTCCATTTCCAAGGAAGGGCACATTCTGAGGTTCCGGGTGGACATGAATTTTGAGAGGGATGCTGTTCAGCCCAGAACAGGAAGCTCAGGCCTGAAGGTCCAGGCACAGCGGTCACAGCCACCTGCTCTCCACTCTGAGGGGCGGCGATGGGACTAGAGCACCCTGTGACAGCTATGCATCCCACCAGGCATCTTCACGGTCTCCCACAGGTTCTGGGTCAGCTCAGAGCGAACATCACGGATTCTCCTACCCCAGGTCCTTAGAACATCATCTCACATACACACACACACACACAAACACACACACACACATTCACTTTTCCTATGGACAGTTCTCTTCATTTACACACACACACACACACACTTTTCCTATGGACAGTTCTCTTCATTTACACACACACACACACACACACACACACACACACACACTTTTCCTCTGGACAGTTCTCTTCATTTACACACACACACACACACACACACACACACTTTTCCTATGGACAGTTCTCTTCATTTACTCACACACTTTTCCTATGGACAGTTCTCTTCATTTACTCACACACACACACACACACACACACACACATACACACACATACACTTTTCCTATGGACAGTTCTCTTCATTTACACACATACACACACATTTTTCCTATGGACAGTTCTCTTCATTTACACACACACACACACACACACACACTTTTCCTATGGACAGTTCTCTTCATTTACACACACACACACACACACACACACACACACACACTTTTCCTATGGACAGTTCTCTTCATTTACACACACACACATTTTTCCTACGGCAACCCAAGGTGCCAGGCGTCTGGGTCAGAAGCCACAGGATGCATCTGGACATAAGGACATAGCTCCCTTCTAAGACGTTGGGGAGGGGTCACGTTCTTGATGCCCAAATGGTGAGGTTATTTGCCAACGCTCATCATTGTGACTGTACCATTAGTCACTGGAGATGGGGCAGGGGGACGGGAGCTGAGAGGTCCACTGCTCCCGTGCTCACTTGGGGCACAGAGACAGCCCCTCCCCTACACAGACACAGACACACCAAGGACTTCCGCAAGAACCCCTCATGGCACCCCCTTCCTACCTCAGGGAAACTGAACGTGACTGCTGAGTCCCTATGGCCCCCAAAGCACAATGATAACAATAACACAGCCTGATGTCTGTCTACTTCCTGGAAACCAGGCGGCCAGCCTTGGTAGGGAATCCAAGGAGTTGACCACAAGCTTGGTAACTGGCCTCGGGGACTCGGGTCTTCCCTGACACATGGAAGGCTCCGTCCCAATCGGTGCTAATTGCAGGTGGCTGGTCTACCCTCCTGGCTCAGCTGTTTAGCAAAAATTACATTTCATTACATTTTATACTAATCAGCTTCAAGAGTGGATGGCAAAATTAATTTGACATAATTTCATGCTCTTGAGTAGTCTTTATTTTCTAAATTACAGTTCTTTTCAGCAACTGTTTTATCCTACTACATAAGAGCAGTATTTGCATTGGGGCAGACTCTTACCTGCTAGCTGTTAGCTTAGCCAAGTGTCAATAGCCCATCTTCATTTCATCGTGAAGTCAGTGGCACGTGGCATGTTACTTCAACTTCAATACCATAAGTGTTATTGGCGAAATGTGTTCTCTACTGTGTGGTTTAATGAATCAGAACCAATTTAAACTGCAGTCTGGTTTGAAATACCTACGTCTGCCAAATTTAAGACTTCTATGAAACATCCAAGTCCTCAGATAATCAAATGTTCAGCTGTGTTTTGAACGTGTACCCTCTTGGATGGGTGGGTGGGTTGGTGGGTGGATGGATAAATGGTGGATGGGTGAGTGGGTGGATGGATGGTAGATGGGTGGGTAGGTGAATAGATTGTGGATGGGTGGGTGGGTGGATGGATGGATAAATGTGGATGTGTGGGTGGGTAGATAGATGGGTGGGTTGATGATGGATGGACGGTAGATAGGTGGGTGGATGAATAGATGATGAATGGGTGGGCAGGTAGGTAAATGAGTGGATAAATGGTGGGTGGGGAGGTGGATGGATAGAAGGATGGGTTGGTGGACGGATAAAAATGGCTGCTGCCGCCAAAGCTGTGACTTCTATATTACCCATCCGACCTTCCCCAGCACTCATTCCTTTTCTTCCAGGAACAGCACCTTGATTTTGCTCTGGAAAACCACACTCTGGCCACTGCCAGAAGCTGGCCTTGAACATGCAGGGATGCAAATGTCCACTACATGAAACTCTCTGTTGGAAGAAAACGCAATCCTGTCCACGTCACTGCCGGGGATTCCTGACAAGTTAGCAAAGACCGGATGGCAGTTTCTGCCCCCAGCTCCTCTTCACGCGGATGGAAGTGAGTGAAGCTGAGAATGAGCCTTCCGCATGGTGGGTCAGCCGAGAACACATTCCTCCGTGTGCCACCAAACCACCCAAATCGAAAGTCTGCCCCGTGAGGCCTGTACAGAAGCCTGTCGCGGCACCCACTGTTACCCCATTCGCGCGCACCACGTGGCTGTGCAGGAGGAGCAGAGCGCTTCAGCTCGCAAGCACCGGCCCAGCACGATGGTCCTGCAAAGGCAGCCAGGGCACCCTCCGCTCACAGGCCGAGGCTTCCTCACGGCCCGCGTCTGAGATCCGAATGCTCCAGGCTTATGAGTCAGACCTCTTCTTTAACTGCTCTGAGGATCGCTCTGCTTTAAAAAGATCAGTGAGTGGGAATCCAGATTTGCCGGAGGAGACTGCGGAGGGAGGGGCAGTGTTTGCTTGTGACAGAACCCTCTGTTCTAGAGAGGGGGTCCACTGGGGATGCTCTGGTCATTGCACTGAGTCTGGCAGGGTTCAACCCTCACATAACGGACAGCCAGCTTCCAGATATCCACAGAAAGGCGGGGACAGAGCCGCCAGGCGTCCAGGGTTGGCCACAGCCGGGCCCACCTCACCCGCCCCTCCCCCGCGCCGGCTGGCCTGGACTCAGGAGGAAGAGCTGGGCGAGGCAGGTCTCCTCTCTGCCCCTCTCTGAGTGCCCGCCCTGTGACCACCACGGGCAGCACCTGAGCCACTCCGTTCCCACCAAAGGCCGCAGGGCATCCTTCTCACTCTCTGGAGGAGGAGCAAGGGGCTCCGCCTCACTGTGCCCGGATCTTTCATGATGAATGGGGACAGCTCCCTCCGTCCCCAACGCCAGCTAGCTGAGCTCAGACTGGCACAGTAAGGCACACGTGGTCTGAGAAGCTGACTGTTCAGGGCGGATAAAATTCTCCAGACAAGGAAGGAGAGATAGCGTCCCAAGTTCTGATCATCAGTCAGCAGCGCAGCCGGGCTCTTTCCCCCAAGACCTAGGCTCACTGACCATCTCGATGCTGTACGATGGAGGGGACGGAGCCTCCAAACCCACGGAGACAATCTCTTTGGAAACACGGCCCGTCACCCTGGAAGCCTTAAACAGGCCGACGGGATTTCTCAGACGCTCCCCGTTTTCACTGAACACTCTCCTTTTGCCCAGTATTCTGGTAAAACTCCACCCCCAAGGGTGCCCGACAACGATACCATCAGCACATCAGAGACCCCACTCAGGACCGATGCGCGGGTCGCTCCTCCTGGCCAAATGCGGGTCACAGACAGGCACCAGGCCCACCCACGGCTCTCTGGAATGGAACTGTTGGTTCGACTGAGCTGCAGGCCCAGACCCTCCCACTGGGGTTCAGACCTGCCGAGACTCCTGGCCCCTCGCAGCCTGAGTTTCCATCTGCATTCCTGCCCTGTCAGCCACATAGTTCTTCTAATGAACGCTCCTTCTGCTGTGTGAATTGGTTTTTAACACAACAGCAGCCCTTACCTGACAATAGGTGACAGGTACCGGGTCTTCGGGGAAATGAGGGACATTTTCTCCCAGTCATGGAGCTGAGCTGGCGAGAGCAAGGGAGCTCATTCCTCTGCTGGGATGAGACTGTCACAGCCCATAGCACCTGTGATCAGAACCGGCCATCAAGCTGTCCTCTGCGCCATCCCTCGCTCCGGCCAGCACCTGATGGGGACAGACATCCCTGCTGGGGGAAGGGTGCTGGCTGCTTTGGACAGCACCTGCGAGCTCGAACCCTTCCGTTCTCACCCATGGGAGGACTAAGACCCAGAAACACCCCTTGGCCACGCTCAGAGAATCCCTCGCCCACTGTCCGCAGGGCTGAACTCCGCTGGAAACAAGATTCAGGGTCTGTCCGGGCTGCACAATTGCAGTAGCATCTCCACCCGCTCCCTCGCCAGGTTCCGTAGAGTCAACAAGGGCAGGACACCGAGGACCACACGCTGGGGACCTGGGCATGGCCCTCTGGATACATCAGGGTTCTTTGGTTGCTAGCGACACACACCAATCTGGAAAATTCCAGCCACTGGGGAGCCCATGAGAAGGACAGGACAAGAATCTCAGAGAATCAAAGAAGGGCTAAGGACCCAGACTCAGAAAGGAGAGGAAGGAAAATCCAGAGATGCCTGTGCCCGAGAGCGTGTGCAGGGACCCTCAGTGCTGAATGGCAGAGATTGATTTTGCACTCAAAAATAATAATAATAATTACAGCTCTATTCTACATTAACATTTCGGTTTGAAATATTACGGCTCCAATGTCTAATTAACATAGTAATTAGACATATTAATATATTTCCTTCTTCATTTCAAATCCATAATCTACACTAATTGCGTTTAATGCACTCACTTTGGATGGCTGCTGGTATTTTGGAGTGCAAAATTATAACTTACCCCATTCGCGAAGATCCAGCGGCAGCCAAGTCGTCCCTAATGCAGTTAGGCTCTGCGTCTGTGTTGTTACTGCCAGCGGTCCGAAGAGGCGAGGCCGCTTCCGTCTGCAAATTAGACAGGACAGGGCGACTGTGAGAGGGCGTGAGCACCTCTCCCGCACGCGACTGCACACAGACACCCCAGAGCGAGTGGGGGGCGAAGGCCCGTCAGTGCTGAGAAGGGCAGCTCAGGACACCGGGTGTGGGCATCCCTCTTCCCGAGTCACCGGCAAGCGAAGTGGAATGGCCCGGAACTTCCCCTGTCACTGGTTTCAGAAAGGCTCCCGAAGGCCCTGAGGGAGGATGGAGATCTGAGCGCCTGGGATCTGGGATGTTCGGTGAGTGTGCAGTTTCTGGCCCACGTAGCTTTCCTCATCAACACAGACACTCACACTCAGCACGCCAGGCCCACAGCCACCTGGCGCCTGGCCACTGCACATCACACATGCACGCGCCCTGCTCCCGCCCTCCGATGACCCCCGCAGAGGACAGTCCTGGCGTCTCCGTCCCTCACCCCTTCCACATGCGCTCGGCAGCTAAGTGCAAGGAGGGTCCCTGCAGACAAGACGCAGGGCCCTGCGCTGTATCAGGGACGTCATGCACACAGCTCTCCGCCAGAACCAGCCGCATCCTCCCTCCTCCACCGAACCGAGGCTTCATCCTGCCCCCAGGGCCCCACGGCTTCAGAGCCCAGAATCATTTGTGAATTACATCACGTGACCATCCCTGTGAGCAGATCCCGCAGGGAGACTGTCGAGCAGATGGGGAGAACCCATTGCCTGGGGAAGCCCTGAGCCAGCCCTGGCTGCTGACCACGACCCGGGCAAGGCCCTTTGCCTCTCTGAGCCTGTTTGCTCATCTGGGAAGAGGAGAGGCAGAACCAGTGGCCTCCAAAGTCCCTCCCAATGGTAACACAGGTGTGAAGGCCCACTGACCTGTGCGTTCTTCCCTGAGGGCCGGCGGCACACGCCAGGTGAAGGTAACCCCTCTCTTCAGGAAGCCTGAGCTCCTGCTCATACCGAGGGGCACCTGAAGTTACCCCACATGGCATGTTTCCTGCAGGGACTGACCCTATCCCCTTCCCCGCAGGGGAGGAAATACACTGAGTGGCCAGATTATTATGATCTCTGAATGCATAATAATCTGGCCACTCAGTGTGTGTGTGTGTATATATATTAGAGGCCCTGTGCATGAATTTGTGCATGGGTGGGATCCAGCCAGCCTGGCCAGGGGGAGGGGATATGGACGGTTGGCCGGCCTGCCTGCTGGTCGAACTCCTGGTCGAGGGGACAATTTGCATATTAGCCTTTTATTATATAGGATATACACTGAGTGGCCAGATTATTATGTGTTCAGAGATCGTAATAATCTGGCGACTCAGTGTATATTTCCTCTACCCACCATAGGTTCATCGTCTGGGCCCACACATCAGACCCGGAAGAGGCACGTTAAAGAAGACAAACACACAGAAGCTCATTCGCACACGCTGCACACACGCACGGGAGCACGTAGTGCTGAGGCACTTGGAGGGGTGGTGGGAACTCGGCTTATGCAGCATCTTCACAGAAGAACGATAAGTGTGCCCTCTGGCTTGCGTGGTTCCGTTGGTTGGGTATCGCCCTGCACACTGAAAGGTCGCTGGTGCAATTCCTGGTCAGAGCACATGCCTGGATTTCGGGCTGATCCCCGGTAAGGGGCATGCAGGAGGCAGCCGATGGATGTTTCACTGTCACATCAAACTCTCCCCCTCAACCCCCCGCTCTCTCTCAAAAAAGCTTTGGGGAAAAAAATAAATAAATTTGTAGAGAAGTAACAAGACAAAGGAAAAGGGCTTTAGGCTGTGGGGGAGGTGGGCAAACTGTGGGAAGGTAACTATACTTCAGCTCAAAATAACCTTTTTGCCAAAGTGGCCTATGTGGAGGAGGCATGTCCTCTATCTTCGGCCCCTAGCACACACGCAGCCTGGCACCAGGGGCTGCTCAGCACCGGCTTCTAAGGAGGAGTGTGTGCTCACTCGGTTCCACTGTAAAGACAAAGCTCCCCCAGCTCTCTGGTGCGTCCACTCCATCCTATATCCTATTCATCTCAGACGCCACGCACTCTGCTAACGAGACATCAGCATTCCAAATCTACCCTCTGATGTTGGGGCGATGCATTTCATCTCTCAATTAAAAGCTGGTTTTCGATGCTCGGCCCTGATCCGCATCTCCATTACCTCTTTAATTAATTTAGCATCTCTCCACCAGCAGTTGCTAAATGCCCAGCAGAGACGGGAAACCCACCCAAACAAGGAAGCTCCCAGCCCCAGGCCAGGCCTCCAAGCACCGGGAAATGGCTATTTGAGTGAGAAAGCGTTTATCGGCCAACGCTGGGCCTTCACAGCCGTTAGTCGGGAAGGAAAGACAAAGCGTGGGCCAGGGCCAGTGGCAGGCCCTCGGCCAGGCCGGGAGGACCTTCAGACCCGCACCTGGCCCTTAGCAGGGAAGCCTTAATTAGCTCCTGGGGGAGCCGGCTCTGCCGCTTGCATCCAGGGAGGTTTCCTAAGCCCTTCTTTGCGTTCCTACGGGTTTTGTTTTGGCTTCTGTTTTCATTCTTTTGAGCAGCTGGTTCTTCAAGGCCCCACGTCAACGGAGACATCCCTTGGGGGTGGCCCCGGAGGGGTGTTGCCGAGGCCTCTGGGCTTGGCTCCACCACCTGCGCTTGTCTGAGGGCCAGAAACGATCTGGACACGAGTCCTAGGACGACTGCAGACCCAGGGGCCTCCTGGGAGAAGGGGCCCTGGTAGCAGCACCGAGCGCCACACAACCGTCCAGGCAAAGCCCACGCTTCCGGCCACATTCCACTTCCTGAAAAAAAGTCACAGGTCACCATGGGCCACCAGCTGAGTCTGCCTGGAAGCTGTGCTGCTCCTCCTCATGGGACACGGGGCTCTCCCAGACCCAGAGGGACCTGGGGCCTAGTGCCCCAGCGCCCCAGCACCCCAGCGCCCCAGTGCCCCAGCTGGGCATCACACGGCCACACCAGGCCCCACCCAGGCCCCGGATGCTGGGCACAAGCCTTGTGTCCAGTCATGCTCACCAATATGTCCAGCTCTCTTTCCTCCTCGGTTCCATCCCTGGGGGCTCAGACGTGACCACTCACTTGCTTCTCCCAAACAAAGGATGGGGCCGATTCTGTACAGAAAATGCAAGCGCCAGTGTGGGCGTCCACACTCCTCACGAGTTGTGACAAAGCCTGAAGTCTGTGTTGAGACTGCGGTGTCCCAGGCGGGTGGAGCCTGGCCATCAGAATCCCTGCCTGGAGGGAGGGACCAGCCCCTGGGCTGCGTGAGACATACGCCCGGATGACACGACCGGCGCTGAGCAGCCCGCTTGCCTGCTGTGCACATGGGCTGGCACAGGACCCTCCCCGAGTCCCTGCAAAAGGCCTGGGAGGTTCCAAGGAGGCTGCTTGAACAGGGTCACACGTTGTCCTTGTCTTCAAACATATCAACTGCTGGCAAAGATCACTGTCCCGACCTCCGGGGCTGGTGGCTGCAGACCCTCCATGGACCCGTCCTCGTCTCCTGCATCGGCCTGTGGACCTGAAGACCGCCTGCGGTACCGGGAGCCTGCGCCACCCCCAGCCCCACTGCCCCCGCTGGCCGGGGCCACGGATAGTCACACCATCGGCCTAAAATCACATCCCAGCATCGACAGAGGACACGTTTATAATCGTTCAGCTGCCCCAGACGAAAGCATTTCCTGCCCAAGCGAGGCGGCGTGACTAAGCTGCAAACAACAGCGAAGTATTAAACTTTAATTCCTACCATCTTCAGAGAGGTTTGCTAAAAGCTTTCCTTTAAGCTGCTCATTTTTCTGGGGAATTCAACTCTACTAAGTGCTCTCATTACCGGACATTTGGTATATGGTTTTTGTTGTTGTTATTGTTTTTCTTTTTTTTTGGGGGGGGGGGTTGGAGGGGGTGGTTTGGAGTAGATGTGAGAAATGTCAGATCTGAATTCACAATTAACACAAAATATACGCCCCGTGGAGTTTCTGGGTTGTCCTGTCTGTCCATCCATTGTTTATTAAATGCCGCCTATGTATCAGGCACTGAGAAAATGTGATCTGAAACAATAAAAAGCAGGAGCGGGGGAGCAAGGGGTGGGGCGCACTGAGAGGCGGGCCATCTGGTCACCCTGCCGGACCCTGTTCCTGAGCCGTTTGCTCATCTGCACCCAAGAAGCTTGGGGGTCTGCTGCGGCGGCTAAGCCTCGTGTCACCCACGCCGTCCGTCTTCACGGCCATCCCAGGGCAGGTTCCTGAGAGCGAGAACAGAAGCTGCGCGACCCCGCGAGGCCAAGGCACAGAGCCACACGACGTCACTTCTGCATCTGGCTGGCCAAAGCGCGTCTCAGGACCAGCCAGACTCAAGGCTGTGGAGGCAGACTCCACCTCTCCACGGAAGGAGCAGAAAGCCCCATGGCAGAGGGTGTGGGTGCGGGAAGGGGGCATGTTCTCCGTGGCATCTCAGACGTGTCCAACGTGTCCTCCTGTGTCCAAAGTTGAGCTTTGATATTCACCCCAACCTACCCTTCCCCCAGTCACCCTCTTCCCTTTAGAGGCAGCTCCATTCTGCCTGCGGTTCGGGCTGAACCCCAGAGTCACTCTAGGCTCCCTCACTCGCTCACACCTCATGTCGGTCCAGCGGCGACACCAGTGCATCCCGCCCTCAAACTGAACCGGGAGAGATCCACCCTCACTGCCCCCATGGCCACACCCTGGTCCAGCCACCAGCCCCCGACCCGGGTTACCCCCACGTGCCCCTTCCGGAGCAAATGTCCTGTGCTCAGTGGTGACGGCTGCTGACGGGACCTGGGGTTCTCATTCTATTGGCTTTGCATCTCACTGGACGCACCATGCTCCCAGTTCAGCCTCCGTGTCCCGAGCAATCCATGTCTAGGCCAGCAGAGAAGGGTCCTTCCTGCCTCTTGACGGCTGGTGGCTGCGGCACTCCTTGGCTGATGGCTGCATCGCTCCCCCCTCTTCCAGTCGTCACATGACCATCGTCCCTCTGTGTGCCTGCGTCCCCACAGGGCACCCTCCTCTCTGCGAGCCTTGTCTTAGAAAGATACATGTTAGCCTCAAGGCCCACCCTGCTCCCGTGTGACCTCATCTTCACCTGCACCCTAATTCCATCCACAGTGACCCTATTTCCCATAGGGCACAGTTGCCAGGACTGGGGTTTAGGACTCCAGCGCATCTTTTGGGGGCTGTGAGGGGAAGGCACCTCTTCGGAAGCACATGTGAAGGATGCGACTTGGGAGCTGCCGAACGCCTGGGGGTGTCCCTGTGTCCGGACCCCTTCCTGTGGGGACACTCCAGCGGCACTCAAGGGACAGTCTGGGGTGCTCCTTCCCTAAGGAGCCCAATTTGAGGAACACTTTGCTAACGTGTGTTCTGTTCAGGCATGGTATTAGAGAAACAAGGGTCACCCGAAGGCATTAGGAATCCCCATCAAAGCTCAGAACAAAGCATTTCAATACCTCTCACACGCGGCGGCAATTTGCACTGTAAAATGGCCTCTGTGTTAATATAATTTCTCCTCAACGCCCCTGGTAAGAACAGCTTCGGCGCAAGCCTCCCCCTGAGGCAAACCGTCAGGACGTAGCACGCTGTCACACCAGCTGCAAGCCTCCCTCATTAGCTCCTGCACACATGTGGTTAAGGAGCTGTTTCACATGCACAAACGCAGGAAATATCAGTCACTTCTCACCCAGGGCCAGCAAAGGGAGGCACTAAGGATCTTCCAATCCTGGCTGTTCTGAAATCTCTCGAATTTCTACTTTCCAAGGAGAAAGGGGTAAGTTCACCTCTATGTTCCCGTCCCATAAGCCAGAAGAAAATGAATGAGGTTTCTGGAGGGTTCAATTGAGTTTCGTCCAAAGAGCATCCAGGTTCAATGTCTTTATAGAAAAATGTCAACACCAATTTCCAGAAGAGGGAGGAGACATTCAAGTGTCAGAAAAAATTATATCTAGAAAGCCCCAATAAAAGGGGACATGGTCTACAGAAGGGGATGAAATGACGTGAATGCTCCT
Source organism: Plecotus auritus (assembly GCF_963455305.1). NCBI lineage: Eukaryota > Metazoa > Chordata > Mammalia > Chiroptera > Vespertilionidae > Plecotus > Plecotus auritus. The sequence goes on along the minus strand of NC_137783.1, from coordinate 5,074,746 downwards.
TTGAGTTGTCTTTGTTAAATATTGTCAGGAATTGAATCAGAATGGATGCAAGGAACTTATCACTCATTCATCCCACACTCACTCAACACTCAGCTCTTTTGGAGGAATGAATCACTGACATTTGACCAACACCAGGAGGAGGAATTGAATCAGAATGGATGCAAGGATCTTATCACTCATTCATCCCACATTCACCCCAAATACACCCCACTTACACCCCACCGTCACCCTAGAAGCACGCCACCTTCATCCCACACTCACTCAACACTCAGCTCTTTTGGAGGAATGAATCACTGACATTTCACCAACACCAGGAGGAGTCAAAACACAAACTCACAGAGCAGACCTGACAAACCTTGCTAAGGTTCTTTTTAGATAGGAAAATATTTCACAGATTCTTTGTCGGTGTAAATAATTTAATATGTAACTATTATACACAGGTCAAACAATTTGACTTAAAAATGAATCTAAAAATATCTAAGGTAGAGATGCCAAATAAATTTGAAACGGAACACGGCGGTGGCTCAAGACTGGAGAAATGAGAAGAGGGGGCGCCGGCGATAACAGCTGGACGACAAGGGCGGGCAGTGGATAGATTAGGAAGAGTAATGTTGAGCCTGGGACAGCTTAGAAACCAGACAAAGGAAGGTAAAGTAGCAATTAACTAAAGCACCCAGCGAGCGAGGACAGCGCCTGCCAGAGCCCAGTGGGTGCCCGAGATGCAAGCGCACCCGACCGTGGTTCTGTGTGGCACAGATCAGCCCACAAAGGCCCTCGTGCTGTGACTCTTCCGCCCAGTGAAGCACCAGGGACCATCCGAGAGGCGATGAGAGAGCGAAACGGTCCATTGGGTAACGAACGGCTAAGAGGAAACCCATTCATTCCGTTGTTCGTCACAGTTTGACAAGAAAGTGAATGCCATCCAGCGGAAATGGTAACAAAACGAACACATTTCCCTAGGGGGAGAGCTGGAGGCATCCTAGAACAGCTCGGCCGTCCATTTCCAAGGTCTTCTGAGATCTCCGTAGACGCTATCGTGAATGGGGCAGGAAAGAACCTTGAGTTCCGGTGAATTATGAGATTCATCAGGACTTAAAATCCGCCAGGGCGACGTCCTACGAGACAGAAAATTGAGCTTTGGAGGCGGGCGCAGGAGACAACAAACCGGGGCACAGTCCCCGCCGGAAGGAGGGAGCTGGTAATGAGATCCTTCCCCAAACTGTTCAGTCGCCGCCCCTGGGAGTCAGAAACCCTGCGTGCAAATGAAAGGACGTTGACTTAATGGGAACTGGAGGGTCAACCACATTTGCAAAGAGCCTGGTGGAGAAGGCTTTGCACAGCAGCGCAGAGATGGGAACACGGAACGCGGATCAGGGGAACATCGTGTTTAATTGCCAGGAAATTAGAATTGAATTCTCACAAAAATATGTCTCTCAAGACAAAACCCCATTTCAACCTAAATAGACTTTCATGAACGGCGGAAGCGCCGTGGTGTCAGGAGAGAAACCCCACAGCACAGCGGGGCGAGGCCTCCGCTCAGTTCTGACGCCAGGATCTGACATGTGAGTCATCACGGTGTTTCTATACAGTGTCCTCTCGAGAGGCACGGACTGAGTTCCAGGAACGTGCTCCTACATTGTATTTGTCCGGTCAGGAAACACGGCCCCCCAGTCCTTTGGTAAACAACAGATTGCTAACCCCAGGGAGCTGCTGGGTTTGGGGGTTGCTTGGTTTGTTGCAATGGTCTCAGGGCAGCAGACAATCTGGGTGCATCAATGTGTGGGTGTCCCCAGAGCTGCACGAGGCTGGTAAGACGGGCCATCTCCTCCTCCTGTCCCCACAAGGCAGCCATGCGTGGCCTCTGATAATTGAGCTCTGCGCCCCAGCCTCTCATCAAGGTGAGTTGGTGACAGAAAGAGTCTGAACTCCCGGAGGACAAGACTCCCCAGACTCTGCCACCTCTGCAGGGGTGCGGCCTACTCCTCAGGGCCCACAGGTGGGCCTGTTCCCCGGGCGGAGCCTCTGCCTGCCTGGGTGCTGTGGTCCCAGGGCCTGTGGTAAGGAGATCATGGCCCCCAAAAGATACCAGGTCACAGTCCCTGGAGCCCGTGAAGGTGACCTACAATGGCAAAGACTTTGCAGATGTGATTAAGTTAATGGTCCTCAGACAGGACCCCAAGCACCATCATGAGCGTTCTTAGACGAGGGCAGTGAAGGGAGATTCCACAGCGTGCGCAGAAGAGAAGGAGGTGCGACCACAGAGGCAGGTGCCGCCACAGCCAAAGCACACCGGGGCCACCAAAGGCGGGAGAGGCCGAAGCACCCTCCCCTGGAGCCTTCAGAGGGAGCCCGGCCCTGCCAACACCTGGATTTATTCTTCCAGCGAAGAACACATTTCTGGTTGTCTTAAGCCACCCAGTCGTCATAATTTGTCACATCAGTCCCAAGAAACTTCAAGGTCGAAGCTCTGGGCCAGCCAGAGGCCTGCCTGGAAGGAGACACAGAAGCCAGACATGAGAAGGATCTGGCCATGACCCCGAGGTCAGTGCCCCGGGGCCACCTCTCATCAGGCAAGGTGCTCCTCTCCGGCGCCTGAGCCCGTCAGTCATTAGGACTCTGTCACAAAGGAGCCTCAATTCATAGACAGGTCACGCGGAGAAGGTGCGATGCGAGAGACCGGGGCCACCTGGAGACGAGCACATTGCTGCCTGGGAGTCGGCACCGAACCGCCTCCATCTGCCCCAAGAGTGTCGGATGCGGGGGGGGGGGGGGGGGGGGGGCGGGGGGGGGGGTCTCAGGAAAAGAAGGCTGCGTGTTGATACATGTGTGTATTTTTTATTCCTGGTGGGGACGGGGCCTCCGGAGAAGGCCATGTGAAGGGCATCTGGGGAAACCTCCACATCGCTCCTGGGACAAGCCACGATGGCAAGGCACAGCCCAGGCCAACCTGCCCCAGCCACCTCTCCCAGCACCCTGTGAGCTGTTCTGGGACCATGGAGGTGGGGAGGGTGGAGGGCCGTACCCCCTCCCCAGGATGCACAGGGGTCTTTTGGCAGAAGATCGGGGCCAAGGTGAGGCCCCCACCATGGTCAAGGTTATCTGAAGAGACCTGTTAGCAGGTGGCATTTTTAAGCAGATGTACTGGAGCGAAAGGAACCCACCCCCGTGTGGGTGCTAGCCAAACAGCAATCACGGGGATAATGTGCTTCGACGTTTTGAAACATCGTCGGCTGGGAAAAAGCGGAGGTGTGGGAAGACAATTTAAAGTGCAGTCTATCAGAAAGCAACCGCAGAAACAGACTTCAAAAATTCTTCACAAGTATGTTCACAACTCCGAGATAATATACTTGAGAACCTGGATTTAATGGGCAATTCTCTAGCCAAACACCAACTGTTAAACTGACCTAAGAATAAACAGAAAACCAGAGCCGGTGGTTCTCAGACCTGAGTGTGGACCAGAATCTCGAAAGGTTACGGAAGCTCCGATGGCTGAGCCCAGCCCCCGACTTTGGGATTCAACAGGCCTGTGGGTGGGGGCTTCATAAATTGGAATTTCTAACAAGTTTCCAGGCAATGATGGACCGCCGGTCCAGGGACCGCCCTTTGAGAACCAATGGTCTAAACGCTAAGCCCCAGGAGAACAAGAATCATGGGCATGAGGGCACATCCGTTGGGAAACATCTGGAAGTTTTATATAATTCATCTTCATCACACAGGAGGAAACGCATGTGGTCTGGGACCTTTTGTAGCTGGAGGGGACACCCACTTTCCTCAAAATGGAATTCTCATTATATTGAACCTAATACCTTAAAAGCAACACTCAGTAATTGTTCTTAAGCAACGTTTACCAATGTAATTAATTCAATTCCCTTACATCATATCCACAAATATACTATGACAGACTATTTTTAAAATATATGTTATTGATTTCAGAGAGGAAGGGAGAGGGAGAGAGAAAAACATCAATGATAAGAGAATCCCTGACCGGCTGCCTCCTGCACGCCCCGTACTGGGGATGGAGCCTGCAACCCGGGCCTGTGCCCTGACAAGGGCCTTTCGTTCCGGGCCTGAGCTCTGTTCCCTGTGGCAGCCATGGGCTGACCTGCTTCTGGGGAGAGTGTTTGAACGTTTTAATCAGAACCGAGAGATGATTCATGAGCCTGGGAGAAGCGTGTTTTGGCAGAGACATCGCAGCAAACTAGCTGAGTTTAAATTATATTGTGGCTCAAAGTGACCCTGCCAGACCACATGCTTTTCTGCTTCCCAGTCTTCAATCCTGTGGGCTGATGTATTTCTACCCCCTTCTGAGCTTTGCCAGCTAACAGGAAAGCCTTCATTTCATCAAACCCTTGAAATGTCTATTTCCCGTCCCTATGAACACCTTCACGAACAGCACAAGGCCTGAGGCTCGGTGCGAACCCCCGAACCCACGGAGAGGGCGGCCACCGGCAGAGCTGCGGGCCTCATCACTGGGCCTCCAATTACAGCGCATCCCCGGGGCGGGGGCGGGGGGGTCGGCGCCCTGCCTGCGTTCAAATGCGGGCAAGACAGGAGTCCAAGGAGCAAGAAGAAGCCAACGTGTGACAATGACAGGTGGTGAGTCAGGCAGTGTGTTTCTCTCCAGACCTGGCTCCCCACTTCCAGGTATGGGGGCGGGGGGGAGCTACTGAAAGTAAGCATCTGGGGACGAAAGTGGCCCTGGCCACCGAGGCCAGCCCCGGAGTGGCTCGCTAGGTCAGACCCAGCCGAGGCCGGGAGCAGGTCAGACCCAGCCGAGGCCTGACGGTTCTCCAGCCGACCAGCTCCTCAATGTGCACCCCGTGCCCGCAGCCCGCAGCCCGCAGCCCGCAGCCCGCAGCCGGAAGCCAGGGCTGCCACCCGCCCATCACGGGCGTACCCTGAGGATGGATAGCAGCTGCCGCACCATCGCCGAAGGCGCCGTACGAGGACCCAGAACTGTTCCGGTTGAGCACACAGACGCCTCTCGGGAAGCCACTCTGTGTGCTGAGCTGCGATGAATGGAGAACTTGCTCGACTCCGCGTCCCGCACTGAGATCCATGAACTAATTGTAAAGAGACGGGCAGAGCCTTGAAATGAAAGAGGCCGTAACCTGGGGAGCAGGTTTGCCCTGAGCATCTGTAAGCTAGGCAGGGCCAGCCTGGATGCCTGTCAGCCTCCCCCCGCTCTGGTGCAGGGGAGAGAGGGCACGTGGGCCCCTCCCCTCACCACCTCCTCCTCCTGCATCCCTGTCTCCGCCAACAGCACCACCCTCCTGGCAGCCGGCCCCCCTGCTCCCAGAGCCCCCCCACCCTTCCGCTCCCACCTCCTTTCTCTCTGTAGTTGGGCTTTAGCCCCTGATTAGAAACGACTGAAGGGAGAGGAGGCTCCAGGGGCACGGACTCTGGCTACCAGCCTGAGTCAGGAAGGGAACGGGACAGCAGACGGAGAAATGGCCGTTTCTCTGCTATCTGGATTGGCTTCCGGTGGCCTCCACAACAACCCAGCACAGCCTCGGGGCTGGAGACAACAGAAATGTATTCCCTCACGTCTCTGGAGGCCCCAGGGCCAACGCTGAAGTGTCCCTGGGACGACAGCCACTCCAAAGGCTGCAGGAGCGCATCCTGCGGGCCTTCTCCGTGCCACAGGGGACCCCAGCAGCCGGCCAGGCTGCACTCATCCGGAAGGCAGAGGGAGACCGCCACCTCCAGGGCATCCCGGGACCTGCGCCCAGAGCCGCCCCAGGCCGGGCACACCCGGGGCGCCTGCGAAGCTAATGTGTGTGCCTGTGCTGCCTAGGGCCACGCGAATCCTACCCTAACTCCAGGGGCCTCTGAGCTGCTCTGAAGGAGGAAGAGCCACTTTGTCAGGACATTAGCACGGGCCTGAGCTCTGCGAGGAGCAGGCGTGGAATGCTTATGCGTGTGCACGTCCCATGTGCCCGTGGGGCTTCACTCACCGCTGCCGTCCCCTGTGACTCGGAGGCCGCCGCTGCCTGCGTGGCTGCAGCAGCCCCCCCCCCCCATCCTCAGTGAGAGCAGCGCCTGCAGCAGCTCCCCCCCCCCATCCTCCGTGAGAGCAGCGCCTGCAGCAGCTCCCCCCCCCATCCTCCGTGAGAGCAGCGCCTGCAGCAGCTCCCCCCCCATCCTCCGTGAGAGCAGCGCCTGCAGCAGCTCCCCCCCCCCCCCATCCTCCGTGAGAGCAGCGCCTGCAGCAGCTCCCCCCCCCATCCTCCGTGAGAGCAGCGCCAGGGAGGGCCGGTGGAGAGCCTGTTCATGCAAGAAGCCCGAAGGCTGGAGTGGGACAGGGGCTGGGTGGAGGGGAGAAATGGAGGGACATCCACAATGCTGTCAATAATAAAATATATATACACACACATACATATTTAAAAATTTTTAAAAGGACAGCCGTCGCATGGAAACAACCAAGAGGGCCAGCCTGGCCAGACTCTGCGCAGCCGGCCCCGCCTGGGACCAGCTCACAGGGTCACATTTCTGCTCTCGGGAGTCCATGTGAGTCGCACGACGCCATCTCTCTCCAGAGCGTGTGATTCTGCTCTGAATCTTCAAAGAGCAGATTTCTCACAGGCCATGGCACGTTTGAAGTTGTAGGAAGCCTTTGAAGAAACAGAAGACAGAGACAGGAAGGGAGAGAGAGAGAGAGAGAGAGAGAGAGAGAGAGGAGAAAACACCCTCCTCCCCCACAGCAGCCATCCGGAGGACCTGTTGCCCCACACACAGCACTGGGGACCTCTATGAGGCTGAGGGCAGGGAGGACAGGACAAGACCGTCCCTCTGACCCAGGAGCATCGGTCAGGCTGGCCTCTGAGCTCCCAGGAGCATCCCCAGGTCCCTCCTCTTTCCAGGACTGACTGCTGAGCGCCTGCACTGGGGACCATTCCAGACCAGACTCGCCCGCCCTGTGTGCCCTCAGCTTGCTGATCATTGTAAGTTTGCACCCTCCTGACTTCTGTGGTCATTCTAGTGAATTCCTGAACCCAAGGGGGGCTATGGGAACCCCTGATTTGTAGGCAATTGCAACAGAAGTGTGGGTGGCCTAGGGAGCCCCAGGTGACGCTGGTGTTGAGACGAGGGCAATCCTGTGGGGGCTTTGACCCTTTACCTGTGGGCCTACCCTAACCCCGGGGAGTCCGTGTTGCATTGAGTTGTATGACCCTGTCCATGTCACAATCCTGTGCAGGCAGGAATGCAAAGCCAGTCCCAGCAGGTGGGCAGACTCGCCAGCTCTCCCGGTCTACCTGCTGGTTTCTCCATCACCCCCCACTCCCTGAGAGACTGCGGCCGCCTCAGGGCCCAGAGCCCAGCCTCCCAGCATTCTTTTCGGAACCGGCCGCCACAAAATCAGGATTCTCGGAAGGCATTTACCTTCCGGCGTTAAAGACCCAAGGACGCATTTTGGTGAAGAGTGCAGCGCAGGATCAAAGCTTCATTTCACTGAACAGAGAACAATCCAGCAAAGGAGACATGATTCTATTGTCAAAGTGATAAAAGACACTCATAATATATCTGTGAGATATCAGCGGGGGAGGGGGGAGGTCACGTGGGAACCATCCATGCTTTCCTCTGAAGCCCACGAGGTTTTCCAGTAGTTATTTCTGAAATTTGTTAATTAAACCTAATTAGTTGTGTCAACCTAGAGCTCGCCATGCCTCAGAATTCTCTGCGCTGGCCTCGGGGCCGGAAAGCACCCGATGTAATTATGGAGCCGAGAGACACCAGCCTCCTGAAGGCATACTCAATTGCACCTGCAGGACAAGCCACAGAGATGAGCGAGGGCCTCGCGGACCACACCCCTGGCATCACCGCAGCCCGCCACCCACGTGGGCAGGCCACGGAGCCACCAAGAAAAGCATTTGCTCTCAGGAAAGAGCACAAGGTCACCAGAGGGATGGAGACCAGCCCGTTGATCCCGGCTGCCCATCAGCACTCAGGGATGGAGGGAACCGACCACTGGAGGGTGGGACAGGTCCCTAGGGCCTGCCACTGTCTCCCTGGTTTCTTACATTGTCTGTTTCCTCATTGCCAATGGCATCCATGTCATTGATTTCACAGACTGTTAGATAATCAGTCTATATAACACCCATAGCACTGTATTCCAGGCCGAGTATTAATCACAACCGTCACTAATATTAATTACAACAGATATAGGGCCGGGGGCCTTCTGTCAACTGGAACCCACACTCGGCATAAAATAAAATGATTCCCCCAAGTCCTGGGGTGGCCAGAGAAAGGAAGTGGTGGCCACACGCTGTCAATTCCCCCGGAGAACGGAACCTAAGCTCCCAGAGTTTCTGTAAACCTTCTGATTGTAAAACTGTCTGCAGAATCCAAAAGAAGGTAGGAAGCCAATAGATCAGTGTTTAAAGTTCACAGCATTAATCATTTAATCAAAATAATAATGTGGTCACGGGAGCCGCAAATCAATCATTATTTGCACCTCGCTCTTTCTTCACTTGTGAGCAAAATAAAACCAGCAGGCTATATCTTTTCCAAAGGTGTTTTAGTTATAAATTAATCTTCAGTTAAAAAAAAAACAAACAAAAACAAAACACATAAGGTTTTAAAATGCTTGTAGAATAAGTTTTCCTGCTGCCATCATGAAATTTGTTTTGTTCGAAAAGGCTTTTATTTTTCATATAAAAACATTAATCCTAAACATATTTGGTTTTAATTCTGCCATCAGAGTAGAGAGAAGTAAATAAATGAGTTTCCAAGAGCTGGTACCCAACACAGAACTCTGGCTGGGAGGAGGGAGGCAGCCCCCACTGATGGATCCCAACGGAAAACCCCCAGGGACCCAGGCCTGGGTCCGGGGCAGAGAGCTGCTCCGAGCTGGGAAGGGACCCTGACGGCTGTGCTGCTGAGCCCGAATGTGGGCGGGCATGCAGGGCGATGGAGGGTGTGTGGAGGCCCCTGTCTGGGGGTCCCTGCAGGAGGCTTCGCCCAGCCCTCTGCCTGACTCGATCAGCTACAGGACGCTCCGTCACCAGGCGATCTTTCCCGGGGGCCTGTCTTCGGGCACCGGCACTTCTGTGCTGGGCTCCACTCTCCGGCCGCAGCAGGTAATTTTCTGCCTGTGGCGAGTCCCATAACAACATCCTTGAAGGGCCACAGATTATACCCTGACAGCTCCGTGTGTCTTGGTCTGGCCCCTCTTTCTGTGCTCCGTGGCTGCTACCTGACTCTGCTCCTGGCCTGCAGCAGCGATGCTGCGTGCCTCCCCGCCCCCCGCCCCCCCCCCTCCCCCGATGCACAGTGATCCTTCGACAGGGACATGTTTGTTCTGCTGCTGCACACCCCTGTCCCACCCCAGAAGGAAGGCCCCCAGGCAGCAAACAAGCCTCCTTGGACCCTGCTCCCCCCGAGACTTTCTTAGCCTCCTCTCCACCCACACCTACCCCACATGTGTGTCCTGACCTACAGCCTTTGAGCTCCCCTGCCACACCGGGCCTATAATTCAGGGCCCCTGGCGTAGAGGACCGGGTCCCCACGCTCCCCCCATGGCCATTTCCGACTCCCTCTCAGCCCCATAGAACAAAAAATGTCCATGTTTCAACAGAAAACTATTCATCCTAACAAGATATAGGGAAATCTCAAACTTCATTTTCTTTGTCTGGTTTTGGTTTCAGGGGTAATAAAACCAAAACCAGGCAAAGAAAATACAAAAAGGAAACCTACAAAATCAATATCCCTCATGAATATAGATGCAGAAACACTTAACAAAATACTATCAAACAGAATTCGGCGGTGTATCAAAATCATTACTCACCATGACCAAGTGGGATTTATTCCAGGGATACAAGGCTGGTTCCATATTTGAAAATCAACCAGCATAATCCGCCACATTAACAGACTAAAGAAGAAAATTCCCATGGCCATATTAATCAACACAGAAAAATAATCTGACACAATTCAACACCCATTTATGATTTTTTTTAAAAAACTCTCAGATAAATAGGAAAAGAGAGGAATTTCCTCAGCTAGATAAAGAACTTACAGAAAGCCTACAGTTAACATGATATCTAGTGGTGAAAGCCTGAACACATTCCCACCAGGATCAGGAGCAAGGCAGGGAGGTCTGTTCTCACCACTCTTATTCAACATAGTGTCGGAAATTTTAGCCAGCGTAACAAGACAAGAAAAGGAAATAAAAGGCATACAGATTGGAAAGAAAAATTAATACATAAACTATCCCTATTTGCAGATGACATGAGTATCTACTTAGAAATTCCCAAGGAATCTACAAAAACCCTTCTAGAATTAATAAGTAGGTTCAGCAAGGCTATACTATGTAAGATAAACATTCAACATCCAATTTTTTTCTATACTCTAGCAGTAAATATGTAAACACCAAAAGTAAAAAATACAAAATCATTTATAATCACTCAAAAAATGAAATAATGAGGTGTAAATGTAGTAATTCAGGTACATGACTTGTATAATGAAAATGATACAATGTTGATGAAATAAATAAAAAAATACCTAACTAAACATAGAGATATACCATGTTCATGGATTAGAAGATGCAACATAACAATGATGTCAATTTCTCTTAAATTGGTACACAGGTTTAATGCGGTTCCTATCCAAAACCTCTTGGACGATTTCATAAATATAGACAAGATTATTTGGAAATTTATATAGCCATGCAAAGGAACTAGAACAGCTAAAACAGTTTTGAAAAAGAATAAAGATGGATCAGTCTACCTGATTTCAAGACTTACCACCTAGGTACATTCATCAAGGCTATGTGGCATTGGCAGAGGGACAGACATTCAGACCATGGACAGAACAGAGAACCCAGAAACAGACCCACACAGATGTGCCAGCTGATTTTTGACAAATATGTGAAAACAATTCCATGACAGGAAGACAGACTTTTCAACAAATGGTCTGAGGGTTCCAACTGGACATCCAAAGGCAAAACAAAAGTTAGTAAGGAAGGACTTTGACCTATATTTGCACCTTGTACAAAAATTAACTGCAAATATTAACAGTCTTAAATATAAGATATAAAACTATAAAAGCTTTTAGAAAATAAAACATAAAGGAAAAAGCAGGATCTAGGTCTGGGCATATAATTCTTAGACTTGATACCCAAAACATGATCCAAAAAAGAAAAAAATTAATAAATTGAACTTCATCAAAATTAAAACTGCTGCTCTGCAAAAGACCCTGTTAACAGGGTGAAAAGAAAAAGCTATAGGTGGGGAGAAAATATTTTTAAATAATGTATTTGACAAAAGACTAATATACCTAAAGTGTAATAAGAACTGTCAAATTCAACAATAAAAAAATAAACTAATTAGAAAAATGAGCAAAAGATATGAAGAGACATTTTACCAAAGAGGATGTACAGTTGGCAGATAAGCATGTAGAGATGTTCAGCATCATTTGCCACTAGGGGAATGCAAATTAGAACCACAGGCATCACCACCCAACCACTGAAATGCTAAAATGGAAGACAGTGACAACACCAAATGCTAGCTAGAATTCAGAGACACGGGATTACTGTGAAAATGGTACAGCCACTCTGGCCAACATGTTGGCAGTTTCCATGGAAACGAAAGATCCATAAAAACTAAACACATAACCCAGCAATTGAACTCCAGGCCACTGTCTCGGGAAAATGTGGACTGGTGCTCAGACAGAAACCTTTATACAATATTTATAGCATCGTCATTCATAATAGACAAAAACTGGAAACAATTCAGAATGCCCTTGAATGGATGAATGGTTAAAAAACTCGGCGGCGCATCTATACTGTGGAATACTACTTAGAAATACAAAGGGACAGCCTTACTGACACATGCTACATACAGCCTGCGTGAATCTCCAGAAAATGATGCTGGGGGCGGGGGGGGGGGGGGGGGAAGCCAACTCCAAAGGTTTCACACTGCATGATTCCATTTATTAATATTCTTCAAATGGCAAAATTATAGAATTGGAGAACAAATTAGTGGTTGCCAGGGGGCAGGAGGGCAGCGGAGGTGGCTATGAAGGCAACGCAGGGGTCCTTGTAGCAGTGGAAATGTCCTCTAGCGTGACTGTGACAGGGTCAAGATCCTGGCTGAGATATTGCGCTCTAGTTTTGCAAGACGCTACCACGGTGTAAAGAGTACAAGACCTCTCTCCTTGATTTCTTATAACTGCATGTGAATCTCCAATCACCTCGAAATAAAAATATAATTACAGAAAAACACCTCCGCACCTATAATCCTATCAGGCCCTGGGAGCAAATAAGAGCCTTTGCCTAAAAGAAAAGAAAAAGGTACGGGTGGTGGGGGCGGGAACGGTGGTTTTTATTGCGCACAGAGCAGAGTTGGGACCATACCCCAGGTTACACACACACAGTCGCAGAGACACGGTAACGGTATCGGTAGCAGATGGTCACAGGACCATTTTAAATTTGTGTCTCTTTCCCCACCTACACTGCCTGGAGAAAACTACCACTGTATATATATTTGTAATATATATATATATTACAAATCCTGTAATTAGGTGGAAAACAGAACAATCGTATTACTTTTCTCTGTGTTGAAAGCATGACTCTACTTAATGTAAAATATCTGCAATTTCTATGACTCTGCCTTGAAGATGTTCATGTTTTAATAAACCATGAACCTCAAAAAAAATAAAATAAAATAGTCCTGAATATAAAAGCCAGAATTACAAAACTTCTAGAAGAAAACCTAAAAGAAAATCTTTGAGACCTTGAGAGAGGTTTTCTTAGAACCCAAAACGCTGAACCAAAAAGAAAATTAAACTTCCTCAGAAATAAAACTTTAGTTTTTAGGAAAACACACATCTAAAAATCCTTGGCATCCTCGGAGTCATAGGTGTCTTTTTGCATGTTAATGAGATGACTGGTGGCTGGTGGCTCCTGGGGTCACCTCAGGATGGTGGCAGGTAGCCAGAGAACTCACCTTGTCACCAGGGGGTTGGAACTTTCAGTCCCACCTCCCCCCACCTCAGGAATGATTTCATCGGTCATGTCTCCATTCTGAGGTCTCCATACAAACTCCAAAGTAGGGGTTCAGAGAGCTTTGGGGTTGGTGAAAGGCCAAGGTGCTGGGAGAGAGGCCTGGGGAGGACGTGGAAGCTCCGGGTCCTTTCCCACATGTGGGGCCCTGTGCATTCCTCCCTTCTGGCTGTTCCTAAATTGCACTCTTGTACAATAAACCTGTAATAATAAGCGACTGTTCCCCTGAGTTCTGCAAGCTGTGGTAGCCTCCGATTGATCGGTCAGGCAGAAGCCCAGGTGACGACCTGGCCTTGCATCTGACGTGGAAGCATCCGGGGGGACTGAGCCCTTCGCCTGTCGGGGGGTGTATCTCAGATGTGCTTGGTGCGAGGAGACCCACAGACATCTTTCCACAGAGACAACCCAAATTTGCATCAACAGACGAGTGCGTGAGCCACTGTGGTGCAGCCAGCCACCAGAACGCTGCTCGGCAATAAAAACAAATTTATTTACCGACACACACAACATGAATGCATCTTCAAAATCATTATGCTGAGCCAAGGAACCAGACACACTCAGGAAGACAAAGTGTGCAATCCCATGTGTGTGGAATTCCTCTTCAGTAACAGAACTCATCTATATCAGTGGTGTTTGCTTGGGGCTGCCAGTAGGGAGAGGAGAGGCAGGAAGGGGCTCCCGAGGTGAGGAAATCCTCCGTGTCTTCATCAGGGTGGAGATTACAGGGGCAACGGTCAAAGCACATCTACTGATCGCCGACGGGTGCGTCCGAGTCTATGGAAACTAACTCTCAATTCCATTCACTCTGAAAATGAATAGGGGCATACATCCACAGCGCGTACAGCCTTCTCAGTCATCTCAAACCTTTTGTGCCCCTTCCTCTTGTCACGCCCGGTTAGATCCTCTGGCTTTACTGGCTGATGGACTGCTTGACGTGGCTGCTGGAGAGCTGGCCCTGGACACAAGGCTTCGTCTATTATTTGCACCGTTAGCCTTTCTCCTGTGGGGGGTGTATCTCAGAACATGTATCCCACATGTGCTGCTCGGGGCTCTATACAGCCCACTTCTTGAAGGAGATGATTTCCGTAGACCCAGATGGGGAGATCAATAGATCCACTCACCTAGCACGGGTAAAGGCAATACTCCCTCGTCTGCAGGGAGCAAACATGGCTGAGGCCCCTCCGCCTCCCCATCTGCCTTGTGGAGCTCCCGCCCCGGAGAGCAGGTGCGGTGCCCCTGTCCCACAGAGACACCTGTGAGGGGGTCCATCTCCATCCTTGCTAGAAAAGGTTAATTCGCTTGAATATTAATGATTTTAAATAGAAAATAATTATAATAACCCTTTAAGTAATCATCGATATCAGTGGTCAGCAAACTGTGGCTCTGTTGACTGAAGAGTTTGCCGACCACTGATCTATATGAATGAAAGTCTAAATGACCGACCATACGTCCGTCCGACCATTCAACCGACCAACCAGCCGGTACCTATGATGCGCACTGGCAATTTAAAAATAAACGTTGACTCGTGCACGGTGATACATATAAAGCACTCGCTGGCGCCAATCACACGCGTGTTTCGATCTGTCATTGTCAATCGTGAATTTGGTTGACACTTCTCTTACAGAGAAAGGGCAAATAGCGATATTAAAGTATTTCTTCTAATTCATTTCCTTTCAATGTGCACAAATCCGTGCACCGGGCCACCAGTCTAAGATATAATAACCTAGCATTTTCTTCCCATACCCCGCTCTGCAGACCTCAAGGATGGAGAGAGAGAGACTTGGGGAGGTGGAGACATGTAGAGAGCGTGAGAACAAGGCCAAATCCCAGGCAGCAGGAAGCTTGGCTACAGGGCTGTTTCATTGGCATTAAGTAGAAGGTAACTTTGTGTTGAGGCAGCCAGGATGCACACTGAGGTCAGCATACTCTGGGGTGTCACCAGATGTCCTGCCTGCCCTGCATCCCCGCCCCAAAACACGCAATGCTGGGTCAGAGCCTCTACCACCACCCCCTCCTGCAGCCAGGTCAGAATTCCCCTCTGTCTGGAAACAGATCAAGGGAAGAGGTGAGGGGTTGAACGGTGGCCCCCAAAAATTATTCATGTCCTGACCCCATGCCTGTGAACGTGACTGCATTTGGAGATAGGGTCTTTGTAGATGGAATGAAGGAACTCAAGACGAGAAGACCCTGGATTCAGGGTGTCTTTACAAGAGGAAGGAGAAGGACCTTGGACTCAGACACATGGGCAAAAGGCTATGAGAAGGTGGAAGCAGCGACGGACCCGAGGGAGGTGTCTACAGGCCGATGTCCCCATGCAGACCCTCCCCGGGCAGAGCCCCTGCAGACTTGACCCAGTTCAGCTGTCTGTGCTCCAGGTGGGGAGGACAGCACCCCTTCCCGCTTGCCCAGGACCGCGAGGTCCACCCCACTAACCCGCTGTCCCGCCCGGTTCTGTGTTTGTCCCAGCATTTCTCGTGTTGGATGAAGGAGCATAAGGGCTGCGTCCAGGTGAGTCAGGTGGGCTTGAGGTCTCCTCCCAGCTGCTGCGATGGCTGCACCTCGTGGTCTGGGAGACGCAGGTGCTGACCCAGGTGCTGCCCGGAGCTGGCTCTTCAGCATGGCTCCATCTGAGAGAGGCCAGCGACAGCCTCTCCCCCCCCCACCCCCGCCCCCCAGTCCCTGCCATGATGGAATGTGTAAATACCTCTGGATGACAACAACGTGGAAATAAATGACCCCCATAGGGAAGGATTCTCTCTAAATTTGCCAGAGTAATTAAGACAAAATGGTCTGTAGAAAAGAGATAATGCGAGGCACCAACATTTTAAATCTTTTCACAATAAAACACAACTTTGCAAAAGATTTCAGGCAATTTATTGAAAAAACAAAATGGAACACTAAAAATTTCATTTTCAGAAAACTACCGGAGACACGGAGTTAATCCAGAAAGAAGGCCACATTCCTGACGGAATCACCCATCGTTGAAACACAAGCTGAATCTGACGACGTCGGTGCAAAGAGAATGGTGCCCTCGAAGAGGCTGCTGTGCTTGGGCTAAATGCCCCGCAGATGGGATACACACGGGGCGGGATCCATTGCGGGACCCAGGGCCTCACTATGATGCACAGATGGGAGGAGCCCCCAGGCCCCTGCCCTCACCTTCAGGGCACATGCCGTCACCCCACACAGGCAGGACCTGGGGGCAAGGCCTCAGGGTTCTGAAAGGTCCCCACACACCCGTCAAGGGTGCCAGTGTGACCAGGCCCCCGCGTGGAGTTGGCAGACAAGGCCCCCTGGAGGCCTGCCCCCGCCTCCCCCTCTGCAGACGAGCAGGCCCGTCTCCGTTGCAGTGATACTGAGCATGTGAGTTAGGATCCTGCACTGGGAGGACCCGAAGCATCTGTCTGCGTGACCAGCAGCCATCTCCGCCCAGGGAACTCCATTGCTGCGGGGAGAGCTCTGTTTAAATGAAATGCCCTTCAACTTCTCTCCTTCGCGGCCGGCCTCCCCGCTCCTCTCAGGACTGATACATAAATCTTGTCCACCCATGCTTCATCAATGAAGGCCAGCCATTGGGCTCCTGAGACCCTAGGACCAATCTTCCCATTGCATTTAGGTTCCCCAATTCAGAAACAGCCGTTCACGCTGTAATTTACGACCCATAGGAAAGAGCGGGGAGCAAAGAAACATGTGCAGTAAGATAATTCAGTAACGGGGAATTTGAAAATTAAGAACTTCATTATGTTACTTTCTTAAAATATTTACTATTTTAGAGAATAAAAGTGTTCTCCTAACAGGACGGAGACCTGCTTGGTGAGACCACCAGTCCATTGAACAGGAACCCAAAGCTGGCCCGTGGACCCTCGAGGCCAGACGTCCCTCTCCAGGAAGTTTGTCCCAAGCAGATCATTAGGCAACTGTGCAAAACATGTTCAAACCACAGGGCACCAGCCTACACCCCGTGGTCACACGGTCGGTCGCATCGATGATGATCTGTAGGTTCAGTGGACACTACAGAAGCCACCGGTAAGAGGGACAGACATCCACGGAGCCCAGGGAGGACACGGAAGGCCACAGCTACGCACCATCCCCTTGTGAGCATGTGTCATGTGCACACGCATGCACGCCTGTTTGCTCAGAGAGATGTGGACAGTGGCTCCTCTGGGGAGAGAAATATGGGAATGGCTTTTGACTCCTCTTACCTCCCTACACTTCACTCTGTTTCATGGTTAAATACATGAGGGTGTGTGGTTATCTCCAAGACCAGAAAAAAGAAGTTTTCACTTGAAAAAACATGCAAAGGCTACTCCCACTTTTCTGAGCTCAAGCTGTACTGGCAGGTGCCACAATGTAGACTGCAATGGTTCCTTTCATGTCAGCTTGTCTGGGCTGCGGCCCAGTGCCTATCTAGGTCACTGTGAAGGGGAACCTCAGAGGAGATTAGCATTCAGGTCAGTAGCTCTGAGTGAAGTAGGTGACACTGCCTACTCTGCGGGAGCCTCACCCAGTCCACTGAGGCCTTAAGAGAAGAAGCCCGAGGTACCTGGGGAAGGGAAACCCTGCTTGCAGAGGGCCCTCAGATGCCAGCTGCACCCCCAGCCCAGCCAGGTCTCCAGCCTGGGCCTGGCCTGCAGCTTTTGGACTTGCCAGCCTCCACAATCACATGAGCCAACTCCTTGAAATCAATTGGTATCTATCTATCTATCATCTACCTATCTACCTACCTACCGATCTATCATCTATCTTTCTGTTTATCTATCATCTATCTACCTACCTATCATCTATCTTTCTATGTATCTATCATCTATCTATCTGTCACCTATTCATCTACTTCTCTATCTATTTAACTATCTATCCATCCACATACACACACCCTACTGATCTGTCTCTCTGGAGTATCCCAAGTACAGCTGCGTTTAACTTTTTAAAATAACTTTGTTTTTAGAGCAGATCCAGGTTCACAGCGAAGCTGAATGGAAGGCACAGAGCTGTCCCTGCTCCCACACCTGCACACCCTCCACCCCACCAGCACCCCAGCAGAGTGGAGTTGTGCGTTTGCTACCGTTGATGAACCCACACAAACACACCGTGATCACCCACAGTACATCAGTGTTCACCCTGTTGCCATGCTGTGGGTGTGGACAAACGTGTGACGGCATGTGTCCATCATTATAGCATCACACAGACTTCTCACTGCCCGACATTACTCCACGCTCCCCCATCCTCTTCCCTGGCAGAGAGCAGGTGTCACGGACTGGCCAGCAGGAGGGCTCGCAGTGGGGTTACAGAAGAAAGGCAGGTGCCCACTTGAATTTGAGTTTTCCAGTATAAGTACGCCCCTTGCAAACTTGGGCTCCTCTCACTTTATTGGCTGAATCTGCGACTCTGCCATGGAGATCACCCAACCCAAGGCTCCCACCGGGTCCTCAGCTCCCGCACAGGAAACAGGGCCCCCGGCACCCTTCCAGAGCTGCAGAAAGCCTGTTCCTGCGGGCGCAGGGGCTCCAAGCCCCCTCACTAAATCCCAGTGGTGGGTGGGCTAGTTGTGGCCGGTGGTGACAAAGGCTGTGACCAGCAGTCAGAGGGGGCTCTGATTGGTAGGGGGACAGGGACATTATAGCCTGGCAGATGCTGTGTGCCCGAGTGTGTGCACGTGTGTATGTATGTGTGTGTGTGTGTGTGTGTTCAGAGGGGAGAAGACGAGGGAAGCTACTTCAGCGTGTGGACTCGATGAAATGGGTGATAAATGGGATCCTTTCTTAAGAAAAGGTCAGGGACCCACACTTTGCAGCTGATGGACCGCAGTCCACACAGCAATTCTCCTTGAAAAGGTCGGTGACCGCATCTGGGTCTCCTCATCCATTTTATTGGACTCCACATTGGTCTTCCCCAGGGGACGGCGCCCGTTCCCCGGAGCGGCCGCCCGCCCCGGCTGTCAGAGGAGCGTGTTTAATGCTGCAGGTCAGACCTGCACACCGCACACCGTTGCCTCGGCCGTAACCCTTCGCTCCTCCCCTGCATCCGTCAGGCAGGCCAGCCCAGCGTGCCGCCTCCTCGGCAGATAATAAGGTTACGGCAGCAAATTCCGGAACCAAAGGCAAATCACTTCACTGCGAGGTTTTAAAAACCCCAATTTAAAGTTGCATGAACTTCCAGCTCAGCGAAACTGGCCGGCTAACTGCCCATTCGCTCCCCATGCCCGTGACGGGCTGACCCCACTCACCACCAGGGGCTGCAGGGAGGAGCGAGGTGCTGCCGTCGGAAGGGGGAGCTGTGGCCCCGTGTTTTCGAAGGCCCGGGTGGAGGTCAGTAGTCTGGTGACCAGGAGAAGGCAAGGGACCCTCCTTGGACTGAGGGTGGCTGGACGCTGTGTGTGCCTGAAGGGAAGTGCCCAGGGATCCATGAGGGACAGGCACTGCCCCCAGGGCTCAGGCCCCGAGTCCTGCACCCGGAGGGAGAACAGAATTCAGGCGACCAGGCCCAGCGTGACGGAAACACGCGTGAAACACGCCCGCTTGCACAGCTCTGCCAACACCGTGCAGACGGGATGTGCGGGTCAGGAGGCAGGCCGCCTCGGGGGCTGGCGGGCGGAGCTGGCCGGCTCACGCCTGGAGCATGGCTCATCGTAGGGATACCGGGCGGGGCTGCGGAGCCCGGGGTCCTCGCAACGCGCCCCGGTGTCCCGCCAAGGGAGCGGTGCGCTGCGCTGGCGCTCAGGGAGGCCGTCAGCAGGGCCATTTTCTCATAAGCTCTGCTGATGGCCTCCCGTTATTGCTTTCCAGAGGGAAGATTTAGGACCGCAGAAAACGCTATGAAAAAGGATATTAGGCTTAGATTGACCATAACAATATTGTGATAAGAACGGAGCTATCGAGTTTATACCGTATCATTAAGTACACTTTCCTCCCTGTGCTACTCAATAGACCAGCAAAGCAAGCGCGCACTGTAGCCCGTAATCTCGGGGAGCAATAAACCTAGTGTTTTGCATAAATAGATTGCACAGACTCTGTTTATTGCGATTCCGTGGCCACGGGATGGAAGAGTGTCAGCAGAGAATTCCTCCTTCTGGGGCGGTGTCCACGACAGAGAAATAAATCGTGTCCGTTTAAGCCCGCGCAGGTGCGACAGGTACAGAAGGTGGCAGTGAAGTGGAATTTTTTAAAAATATTTTTTATTGATTTCAGAGAGGAAGGGAGAGGGAGAGAGAGGTGGAAACATCAATGATGAGAGAGAATCCTGCAAGCCCCACGCTGGGGGTGGAGCCCACAACCCGGGCGTGTGCCCTGACTGGGAACCGAACCGTGACCTCCTGGTTCATGGGTCGATGCTCGGCCGCTGAGCCACGCCAGCTGGGCAGTCATGTGGACTTTTAATGCCGTAATCGCTGGGATGTACCCTCTGTGCTCAGCTGCATGTCGAGGTTCCTGGTCGTACTTTCCAACCCGCCCCGCAGACTGGATTGGGAGTGTAACAAACCTCGCCGCTCCGTCCGAAGATGCAGACACCGCTGCTGTGGATGCCTCAAACCCCGATGCAGAGCAAGGAGCCAGGCCTGAGCCTTTTGCCCTCCGACCTAAGCAGCCGCTTCTGCAAGCCAGCCCGGCGGCCTCCTGAGGTCAGACCTGCGGCCGGGCCCAGGCCGGCAGCCCAGCCACGTGCCGAGGTGTCTCGTGTCCCCTCCGGTACCCGGGGCTGCATGCCCAGTACCCGCAGGCCCCTCCATGTTTACCAGCATCTGGAAACACAGGAGCGTCCGGGGGCTGCTGTACCAGAACCGCCTGGTGGCTTGAAGCGGCACACACCGTTCTGCTCCGGTTCTGGATGCCGGACGCCCTCAGTGCTGGCTGCTGGCAGGGCTGGTTCTTTCTGGAAGCTTCAGGGGAAAGCCGTTTTCCTTGCTGTTTCCAGCTTCCAGAGGCCGCCTGGGGGCGTGGCTCCTGGGCCCTTCCTCAGGCTGCTCGACTTCTCCTCATCATCAGACTCTTTTCTGTTATCAGACTCTGTCCGTCATCACTCTGTCCATCATCAGACTCTGTCCGTCATCACTCTGTCCGTCATCAGACTCTGTCCCGCATCACTCTGTCTGTCATCAGACTCTGTCTGTCATCACTCTGTCCGTCATCACTCTGTCCGTCATCAGACTCTTTTCTGTTATCAGACTCTGTCCGTCATCACTCTGTCCGTCATCACTCTGTCCATCATCAGACTCTTTTCTGTTATCAGACTCTGTCCGTCATCACTCTGTCCGTCATCAGACTCTGTCCCGCATCACTCTGTCTGTCATCAGACTCTGTCTGTCATCACTCTGTCCGTCATCACTCTGTCCATCATCAGACTCTGTCCGTCATCACTCTGTCCGTCATCACTCTGTCCGTCATCACTCTGTCCATCATCAGACTCTGTCCGTCATCACTCTGTCCGTCATCAGACTCTGTCCGTCATCAGACTCTGTCCGTCATCAGACTCTGTCCGTCATCACTCTGTCCGTCATCAGACTCTGTCCATCATCACTCTGTCTGTCATCACTCTGTCCGTCATCACTGTGTCCATCATCAGACTCTGTCCATCATCAGACTCTGTCCGTCATCAGACTCTGTTCGTCATCAGACTCTGTCCGTCATCACTCTGTCCGTCATCACTCTGTCCATCATCACTCTGTCCGTCATCAGACTCTGTCCGTCATCAGACTCTGTCCGTCATCACTCTGTCCGTCATCACTCTGTCCATCATCAGACTCTGTCCATCATCAGACTCTGTCCGTCATCAGACTCTGTTCGTCATCAGACTCTGTCCGTCATCACTCTGTCCGTCATCACTCTGTCCATCATCACTCTGTCCGTCATCAGACTCTGTCCATCATCAGACTCTGTCCGTCATCACTCTGTCCGTCATCACTCTGTCCATCATCACTCTGTCCGTCATCAGACTCTGTCCGTCATCAGACTCTGTCTGTCATCACTCTGTCGGTCATCAGACTCTGTCCGTCATCACTCTGTCCATCATCAGACTCTGTCCCTCATCAGACTCTGTCCCTCATCAGACTCTGTCATCAGACTCTGCCCCAGCCCCCCATGCCTTCCCCTTATAAGGACCCTTATGATTACACTGCACGCACCCAGATAACCCAGGGCAATCTCCTCATCAAAAAACCCTTAATTTCATCACACCTGCAGTCCCTTTGCTGGTGAAGGTCACATAGTCACAGTTTGGGGACCAAGATGTGGACGTGTTCAGGAGCGTGGTTGTGTCTATCACTAGGAATCCTGGGTTTCTCTGTAATCCTGCAACACAGGATGGCTAGGAACGGTCTTGCATGTTTATGAAATCACATCCTTTATTCTAAATATATTGGCTCTGAGTGCAGAACTAAGCCTGTTGTAGAGAAGGGAAACTGAAGAATGTCCTCACCGAGGCCAGCCTGTCCTGGCGGGACCTGGGGCAGAGCCCGAGGCTGGGAGCCCTTGGAGAGAGCCCCGCACAGGCTGCTGTACTCCTCAGAGTCCCATGAATGTTCCTGGGGACGTGGCCCCAAAGCCCCCTCCGCTCTCCGAAAACTTCATCTCATTCTGTAATCACGGACTGAGCCCTTAGCATCTGAGCACAGCTGCTGCGGAGGGGACCGGCCGGGGTGCGGGGCGACCGAGATGGTGAGGTCCATGACCCCGTCAGGCTGCCAGGCCCTGATCAGCCATGAAGCTGCTGGTTTCCGCTCACCTCTGAGAGCCCCCCTCCCTATTCCGGAGCCTCCCGTGTCAGCTGACAGAAGACCAGCCAATGTTTTCCTCTGTGCCTGCCCACTGCCCTGTTCTCTCGCCGGCTGGGAATTAATTTCATGATAAACCCACAACCCGAACTCGTGGCAAGTCGATGAGATGAGTGGAGGTAGAGATTATAGGATGTAAGCCCAGCCCAGGGAGGGATTTCACTATTGCCAAGGACATGCAGTCTTAGGTCAATCAAGAAAGTCAGGAAACCTAGTTGGTTTCTACGGCTGGAAAAGGCCCTCCCTCCAGGAGTTCTGCCCAGGGACCCCCGTTCCTGCTGCACCCTGGCCATCACATGGGCCTCCGGGCCACCAGAGAGCCGGGGGGGGGGGGGAGGGCGGGGCGACCCTCTCGAGCAGGCTCCTTCCTGCGGGGGAGACGAGACAAACCACGGTCGTATTGTCAGCGCTACCACAGGTCTTGGATGTGCTCATGCCTTTAACTCAGAAATGTTTCGGAAATAACAGAAGAGAGAAAACAGTCCAGGCTGGTTAAAATGCTAGCTTCCATAGATGCATGTACAGCTGCTGCCTCTAAAACCCATCCAAATACTAGCCCAGGGATAAAAATAACAGGTTCATAAGGACAGAAGCAAAGTATTTAAGTCGACAGCAGCAAAATGTGGGCAAGTAGAGAGCAGATGGATTATTCCACTTCTGGCTATGGACAGAGAGCTCCCATGGGGTCAACCCTCCCAGAGATGACAATTAAAAGCTTCAGACATGCCAAAACCGGTTTGGCTCAGTGGATAGAGCGTCAGCCTGCGGACTGAAAGGTCCCAGGTTCGATTCCGGTCGAGGGCACGTAACTTGGTTGCGGGCACATCCCCAGTGGGAGGTGTGCAGGAGGCAGCTGATCGATGTTTCTCTCTCATCGATGTTTCTAACTCTCTATCCCTCTCCCTTCCTCTCTGTAAAAAATCAATAAAATATATTTAAAAAAAAAAAAACTCCAGCCAACTATTATTAGTCTAAAGGCCACGGGGAGCGACTGAGGAGGCGGGCCCTGGCGTGAGGAGACGCGGGACACAGCCATCATCCGTAGGCCTGTGCCCGACAGAGCGCCACCCGCCATGGAGCAAACCCCGCTGGAAGTGAGAGGATAAACAGACAGCTCCACGATACTGTTGAAGAGTTTAACATCCTTCCCTCATCAACTAACAGAACAGAGACACAAAGGAGAAAAGCTACAGAATACTCCTTACTGCACCCAAAACCTGCGTAACGCATATTCCCTCCAAGTCCACACGGCACCTCCACCGAGCTACACCACACGTAGGCCAATAGAATGAGGCTCGTTAAATATAAAAGGATAAAAGGATATAAAGTATGTTCTCTGACATATAAAGTATGTTCTCTAATTAATGAATTATATTAGTACTTATATTAATTATAGTCAATCTTTATGACATCTCAAAAACGGTGACTGAAAATTAAAGCATACTTATGTATTAGTAATTTTACATTATTAATTAATATACTATATTAATCATAATCATTCATTATATGATATCTCAAAAAATGTTAATGTGTGAAAATTAAACAACATACTTCTAAGTAATCCATGACTCATAGACGAGTACACAAGGGAAATTTAGAAAATATTCAAATTGAACGATAATAAAAATACAAAATGTGACTTTGGGGATGTGCTTAGAGAGAAATTTACAAGCTTATGTTGTGCTTAGAGAGAGATTTATAACTTTAAACGTTTACATTAACAAAAAAAGACAGCTGAAACATTATTGAACTAGTGGATAACTCCAAAACATAGTAAAAGAAGAGCAAAGTAAACCTAAATTAAGTGGAAGGAACGAAAGAATAAAGATAACACAGAAATCAATGAAATAAGAAAACAAACAGATCAACACGATCGGCAAACCCTGGCTGTGCTGTTAAAGAAAACCAGGGAAAGAAGACAAACTGTCAATGTTGGGAATAAAGGATGGAGCGTGGCTCCAAAACCCACAGATGTTCAGCAGAAAATAAGGGAGTGCTTGACAAATGGGACAACTTAGGTGAAATGAACAAAGTCCTTGAGCACTACACAAATTTGACACAAGAGAAGAGAGAAATTCTGAATAGCCCTATACCTGTTAAAGAAGAGAATACTAGCCGAAACCGGTTTGGCTCAGTGGATAGAGTGTCGGCCTGCGGACTGAAAGGTCCCGGGTTCGATTCCGGTCAAGGGCATGTACCTTGGTTGCGGGCACATCCTCAGTGGGAGGTGTGCAGGAGGCAGCTGATCGATGTTTCTCTCTCATCGATGTTTCTCTCTCATCGATGTTTCTAGCTCTCTATCCCTCTCCCTTCCTCTCTGTGAAATATCAATAAAATATATTTAAAAAAAAAAAAAAGAAGAGAATACTAAACACCACTCTTTCAGAAACTTACACAAACTCCTTCAGGAAAGAAAGGAGGAGGGAACGTTTGCCAGCTCCTTAGAAGTCCAGCATCATTGTAATACAGTGGCCTAAAAACTTGCTGCAATACGAGAGAACTAGAGAAAAAGGACCTCATGAACAAAAAGGCCAATTTCCTTAACAAAACATTAGCAAATGTAATCCAGCAATATATAAAGAAAGTACCATGAACATGGGAGATTTATCTCAGGAATACAAGGTTGGTTTAACACTTGAAAAGCCTAAATATGTTGCATTATTAACAGAATAAAAGAAAATCATATAATTATTTCAATAGGTACAAAAAGCATTTGACCATTTGACAAAATCCAACAACTATTTGTGATTTTTTTTTTAATCCCAGGAAAACTAGGATGAAAGAGGAACATCTTTAGTCTGCTAAAGGGATCTACGGAAAACCTACAGCTAAAGTCATACTGAATGTCCAAAGACTCAGTGCTCTCGCCCTAATACTGGGCATGACGCAAGGAAGTCTACTCTTGTTGCTTATGCTCCATATTGCACCGGAAGTCCTAGCCACAATAATAAGCAAGAAAAAAAAACAAGCACATGGACAGAGGTCAGAAAAGAAGAAGTGAAACTACCTATTTGTACCTAACCCCACTGTTTACTAGAAGATCCTAGGGAATTTATGAAACAATTACAAATAATCAGTGAATTAGCAAGGTCACAGAACACATGTCTAAAATATAACAATAGGGCCTAGCTGGATTGCTCAGTGGTTAGAGTGTTGACCTGCAGACCAAGGGGTTACAGGTTCGATTCCCAGTCAGGGGCATGTACCTCAGTTGCAGGCTCGATAGCCCGCCCTGGTTGGGCCAAGTGTGTGAGGCAACCAATCGATGTGTCTCTCTCACATCAATGTTTCTCTCTTTCTCTCTCCTCCCTCTCTCTAAAAAAAAAAAAAAAGAAAGAAAGGAAGGAAGGAAGGAAGGAAGGAAGGAAGGAAGGAAGGAAGGAAGGAAGGAGGGAGGGAGGGAGGGAGGGAGGGAGGGAGGGAGGAAGGAAGGAAGGAAGGAAAGAAGGAAGGGAGGGAGGGAGAAGGAAAGAAAGAAAGAAAGAAAGAAAGAAAGAAAGAAAGAAAGAAAGGAAGGAAGGAAGGAAGGAAGGAAGGAAGGAAGGAAGGAAGGAAGGAAGAAAGGAAGGAAGAAAGAAAAGGAAAGAAAAAATACCCTCTGGTGAGGATTTAAACATAAATAAATAAAATATTAAAATAGGTTGTAACTTTATATACTAGCAAAAACCAATTGGAAAATGAAATTTTAAAAATTCCTTTTGCAATAGTATCAAAAAAAAGATACTACTAATACAGTCAATAAGTGCATTCAACACCTGCTCACCAGACACCATAAACTATTACTGAGAGGCATTAAGCGGTAAGCAAATTACATTGAACACTCAATACCATTAAGCTATCAGTTCCCCCCAACTGGAACATAATTCCAATCAAAAGCACAGCTGGCTTTTATGTAAAAATTCACAAGCTGGTTCTAAAATGTGTATGGAAATGACAGGTTCCTAAAAATGCCAAAGCAATTTTGGAAAAGCAGAACGAAGTTGGAGGGCTGAGCGGCCTGACTTCAGGACTCACTACGCGAAGCCACAGGAATCAAGGCCGCGTCGAGTGCCGACAAATAAATCAGCGGCAGCAAGCAGAGGGCAAGAGGAACTCAACACAGGCGCGGAGCGAGCTGATGCGAAAGGAATCGTCTTTACAGCGAACGCTGTTGGAACGACTGGATATTCACAGGAGAATAAAGCCCTCAGCCCTCACCGCAGCTGTACATGAAAATTAATTCAAAATGGATCACAGGCCCAAACATAAAAGCTTAAGGAACATAGCTTCTGGGAGAAAATACAGAAGAATACCTTGGAAACGTGGGATGTGTGTGTCAAGACAACCAGCCAACAGAGGCAGCACCTGCCTCTTCTGAAGATTCCGGCCCTGCAGGGTTGGACCCCAGAACTCCACTAGAAGGACCCAAGGAAACTGAAGTTTTCCCAAATGAGGGTTCTGAGTGCCCCCCCAAATCCTGCCTGGCTTCAGCCCCAAGGCCTAGAATGGACACAGTGATCAATAGTCCTTTCTTTCTGATTCTAGGAAGATGATTCTTAATCATCCTATTGAACCCTCAGCCCCCCAGCCGCCCAGGGCCAGCCTGAGGTGCAGGCAAGCCTCAGATGTCAGCTGCCCAGCTGCCCAGGGCCAGCACGAGGTGCAGGTAACCAGGGCCAGCTAAGGCTTGCGCTGCCGGCAGTGGCAGCAGCAGAGGTGTGATGGGGTGTCGCCCTCCCCTGATTGCTGGGTCGCCTCCCGCCCCTGGGGGCTCCCGGACTCTGAGAGGGGGCAGGCCAGGCTGAGGAACGCTCCCTCCAGTGCATGAATTTTCATGCACTGGGCCTCTAGTATATATTTAATTTTTTCCAGAGAGGAAGGGAGAAGGAGAGAGAGACAGAAACATTAATAATGAGAGAGAATCATTGATTGGCTGCTTTCTGCACACCCCTTGCTGGGCATGGAGCCCACAACCCAGGCCTGTGCCCTGACCAGGAATAGAACTGTGACCTCCTGGTTCATAGATGATGTGCAACCACGGAGCCACGCCAGCCGGGGAATGTGGCTCCAGGTTAGGTGCAGTACTCGCTTACTAGGAGCATGGTCACTGGAGGTGACTATTATGTCCGAAACAGCAAGTATGTTGGTTGGCACTAATGTCTTCTTCAAGATCAATTCATGCTGCAAACGCCCTTCAAGGAGACGCTGCCGCTGTGCGTGCTCCATGAGTAACGGAGCAGGTCCCTGCACAGGAATACCCAGAAATGGCCTCAGCCAGTGTGTGGGGCCCACTGCTGGCTGCTCTCCAACCCCTGGGGACATGCCTCTGACTCCTCCCCTGGGGAGGGGGTCCTCAACGAGGCTCAGAGGGCCCTTCCACGGCCCTTGTCTGGTGACTTCCAGCTGGGACACCTGGGGAGCAAAGGGGCACCGTGGGGTGCGGGAAGCTGCCCATTGTCTTCACTAGCAGAGAGGTGTGGACAAGGAACCCGGAAGGCTGGTGACCCTTGAGCCCTGGCAATGGTCAGAGCTATGCACCCACTGTTTAGTCGAGACAATGGTAGCTGAAGCAACTTCCCTACCAGACAGTCATGTAAGTCCTTCCTGATAAGATAGTCCATCTGTTACTGGAAATCGCCTGCCTAAGGGCTATAGGTGGATCCCAAACTGAATAAAAGGATGGCAAGGCCGGAGCCCAAGCGGAGTCCTTCCTCTTGCATGGGGCTCCCGCCCAGCCCCCCAATTTCCAAATTATTATTTCTTGTCTCATCTCTTTCATTTGTGCGTGGCCCCTCTTCCAGAGCCCGAACCCTGAACCACACAGAACGTGGGCCTTCACAGTGGGGCAGCGGGAGTGAAGACTGTGCAGAGGCGAGTCTTCCACACCCAACAGGGCAGGCACAGGGCCGCCGGTCCCCACAGCAGGACAGCCCTGCACGCATTGCCGACAGAAACCAGCACCCTCCTTCTGCACGTTCAGCTGCTCAAGCCCATTCGGCCCCACTTCCGCCCAGGGCTTTCTGGCAAATCGGTTGTAAGCCTTATGCTGTAAAGGACAATATGCAGAATTTCAGAGAGAGGAAAACGTTCTGACTTTAGGAAAGAGGAGAGGTATCTAGAAGTACATATTTAAAGGGTTGCAAACTGCCGGTGATATGATGGGGCCAGTGGGAGAACTAGGCCCTCCCCATTCCCAGCCCGCACACCTCAGAGGGTCGCCAGGTCCCAGGGATGGAGACATCTCAGCAGCCCGTCCGCCTGGTCACGGGGATCGTTTTAGGGATCAGCAAATCCTGGCCAAGGAGCCTCAAGTCCATGGCCCTTCCAGGTGGGTGAGCACAAGGGAGGGGACGTGGCCAGACCCTGGGCCCTCTCTGCCCTGTGGAGGGGCTGAGAAAGGAGGCTCGCCAAGGAGCAGAGCAAGAGGGGGACCCAGGGCCCTGACCGGGGTGTCACTGCAGCCTGGGTGCCTCAACCAAGCTCGGATGCACGAGCCCGGATGCTTCTTTCATTGCTTGGGCTGCTGTGAACCAGACCACCTGTCACCTAAAACAGGCGGTGTCCCAGCTGAGGTATAGAAGCCGCCTGCACTGTGCGGAGGGGCGGCCCGGCCCAGGCTGGTGTGGTGATGGCTTTCAGCACAGAGATTCCAGGCAGACATTGAGCTCGGTTCCCAGCATCCCTGGGCCCTGTCCTACCCCACGTCTCACTCCACGCCCCCATGACGCACACACCCGCTGGGTCCCAGAATGAGCTCAGGGTGTTGGCTGTCTCACCAAGGCAACTGGACACAGCACATCCCGTTTCCGTCTGTGGCTGGAGGCAACGCCGGGGATGGAGCCTGCGATGCCCCCACAGCTGAGCCACGTCCCATCGGCCTGGCTCAGACGGAGACCTGGCGGCCTGCACTCTCCACCGGTCGGAGGACGGAGGACGGAGGACGTGTGTGACAGAGACGGGCTTCCTGTTCTGGTTGGACATCCCAGGCCGGGCGTCCAGCAGCCTCCGGGCTGTGCAGCAGGTCGGGCTGAGCACCCCGGCTGACCCAGAAGAGGAAGCCGGGCCCTGGCCCGGTGCCCGGAAGCCTTCCCACCTGCAGGGCCCTCGGGCTGACAGCCTGGGATAAACCACACCAGACAGCGAGACGTCCTTCCTTCCGCTCCAAGGCGCCCTCGGACACAACCACGCGCTCACGCCCCTGCGCTCCGAGCCGCCCGAAGCCCTGCTCGCCAGGCGCCCAGCGTCACCTCAGAAGTGAGATGAAGGCCAAGGGAGCCACCCCGCGGGTCACCACTCACGGTGGGCACGTCCTGGGTGCGGCCCTGCCGGAGCCCAGGCTGCCAGATGGCCGGCTCGCTGGGTGGTCCCGGCCTGTCCCTCTCACAGCCAGAGCTGCTGTGGGGTCCGGCAGCCCTGGCCGCAGCCTGCTCCCGGCGGAGCGCCCGGCCTGGGCTTCAGCACAGCCTGCCAGGTTCCCTCTGCTTTGTTCTCCCCTCACCCCCCAGCCAGCCCTCCCAGCGGGCAGCGCCGCCAGGACCACGGGCACGGGCTGGGAAGGTGGCCGCCTTGGTCTCAGCCTCAGCATCTGAGCCCAGCTGGTACCCCCGGGGCAGAGCCTAGAGGGCTGACGGCCTGGCTGGCTGAGCCCGGGCCGGGCAGCCGGTGGAGAAGGAGGCAGGCAGCGCCCCCTGCGGGACATTGGTTGGCTTTTTGTCTTCCCTGCCCTTCACGTGTTAATTTCCCACGCTGTCCTGTGTTGAGCTGCATTCCTTTTTCATGAAGTGAAATTAGGAGAGTCTCTGAATTTATATTAGATTGTTTTCCAAGGCGATCAATTTCTCCCCATGCCCAGAGCTCCCCACCCAGCCCAGCCACCCTCCTCGCTGCCCTGGACGTCCCTGCATCACCGGAGCCCCCGCGAGTCCATCCTCCACCGGGCAGCTGGGGAATGTTTTTAAACCTGACACATAGTCACGTCTCCACTGCGTCAAAGCTCCTGCACACCTGACTGTGTTACACCCGGCTCTCTGCTTCAGAGGGGCTCCCCAGCCTCCTGCGCCCTTCACCCCTCCCGACGCCCTGGCCTGGGAGCTCCAGGCCTCCCTCGCTGCTGCCCCCTCTGCCAGACCCCCCCCCCTTGCCTCCGGGATTCCTGCTTATCCGTCAGCCATCGGCTCCAAGCCACGTCTCCAGGGGCCTCTGATGGACATCGCCAGGCCCCTCCTGCGCCCTGAGGCCACCGTACCGCCCTGCGGCTCTCCGTGCCCTTGTAATTAAGTGATTCATTATGTGCTTGCTGAACAACATCTTCCCTTCCAGGAGGCATCATCCCCGTGACTGTAATGCCTGGCTTGTCCTCCGCTGGCAGGCCACGCTCGGTGCGCCCTTCTTCAATTAATGAGCACGACATACAACGGGAGTTAACGTGGACCAGCAAGGTCCAAGCGCTGAGGCAACAAAGGATTTCACTAAACTCACCGAACTCCCAGGACTTCGGACAAGCGTGTGGCCACACCGGCACAGAGAGGCAACATGCATCTAACATGTAGGAGGTGTAGACAGCACCGGACCCCGGATTAAGATGACTTCCTGATAAAGGACCAACTCCCGCCTCAGAGCAGTGACGGGTGCAGGAAGCTGCAGGGTAGCAGCCACACGCAAAGGAAGGGTTTGCTCTGTGCACTTCGACCTCAAAACACGAAGGAGGTTCAGAAGGTTGAATGGTGGCCCCAAGAAAATGGCCCGTGCCCTGACCGGTTTGGCTCAGTGGATAGAGCGTCAGCCTGCGGACTGAAGGGTCCCAGGTTTGATTCCCATCAGAGGCATGTACCTTGGTTGCGGGCACATCCCCAGTGGGGGGTGTGCAGGAGGCAGCTGATCGATGTTTCTCTCTCTCATCGATGTTTCTAACTCTCTGTCCCTCTCCCTTCCTTTCTGTAAAAAAATCAATAAAATATATTTTTTTAAAAAAATGGCCCGTGTCCAAACCCCAGGGTCTGAGCAGATGGAAATAATGCAGGACCTCAGGATCACATCACCCTGGGGTTCAGGTGGCCCTACATCCCATGACAAGTGTCCTTGTAAGGGACAGAGAAGACACGACACAGGGAGGAAGGCCACGTGAGGATGGGGCAGAGACTGGAGGGATGTGTCTTCGAACCAGGGAGGCACTGAGGGTGCCCTGCAGCCACCAGGAGCTGCCGGAGGGGAAGGCTCCCTCGGAGCCTGTGGAGGGCGCCGGGGCTGCTGACGCCCGGGTAGGACCCTGGCCGCCAGAACTGAAGAGGGCGCACTGCTCGGAGCCACCCGGTGCGGTCACTGGATGCAGCAGCCCCGGAAGCAGGGACAGGAGGTTAGCTCCTAGATTCGGTTTCTGGGGGAATACTCCAACCAAGGCCTCCTCATGACTATTCCAGGAACGGTTCCCTTGGGGCCGATGGATTTTGTTATCGACTAAAAGATGCGGTTCCGAGGCTCCGGACGGACCTCCCTCGTGGGGAGCTGACTAGTTACATGCACTGTGCATGGAAGCGAAAGCCTCAGGACTTAAAGAAAATAGGCACGGGTGGAAGTCCTTTTCCTGGCAACTGAAGCGAACGCCGAGAGGCGCTGGGAGCCTGGAAGGTCAGGAAATGATGATGTAGGTGAAGAGCTGGGCTGGGGGCCTCGTGGCCGAGGACTCTGTCTTTGAGTCCTTCTCGGACACCATCTGAAGAAGAGCGATGCCCCCCAGGAGAGCGAGGAGCCACGGGGAGATTCTTCTCCATGAAAAAGGGGGTGCATTTTTGTTTCAGGAAAAGAGGTCAAGTCAGTGGCTCACAGAACCCACACGTGCACCCACAGAGGTGGCCAGCGAAGGTGGCAGACACACAGGTGAGGCCGTCACCACGAAGCCAGGGTCAGCCTGGCCCACGTGGCGCCAGGGGCACCCAGGGGTGTCCGACATGCCGCTGGGAAAGCCCCCAGGAGCCCACGCCTGCCTCTCAGCGGCCGGTGTATCCACAGAGACCCAGGCGGCTCCCTGGGCCTCCCCGGGCCTGGCAAACGGAAAAAAGCAGCTGGGGCCTGCGCTCACTCGCACTATTCCCCCCATGAAAACATGCATCTTTCAAATCATAGGCCAAAGCATCCATAAAAATGGAGCCAGTGTACTTCAAAGAAATACACTCGGGTCCCAACCGCTCTCAGGCTTAGTCTCCGAGCAAGAATTCAAAGAGAAAACATTTACACTCGATCTGGTTCTGGGGCTTGGTAAGTGGCCACGCTTTCTGTGGTCGGTGGGGAGAGCATGGCGGGGTTTCAGTTCAAGGACCACTCACATCAGGAAAACGGGCAGCCTCCCCCAACAACGCGAACGGATGCCTCCGGCTAGCGCACAGGCAGGGTGCCTTTCATTCGGGCAGTCGGTTTGCCGGAAAAGAATTCTTGCTCCCCGGGGTCGGCGGTGTGACGCTGTCCCGGCACCACTCACCCATCGTTTTATACACTTTCAAAACTACTGATCCCACGGCATTTGCATTTGAAAGTTCAACACCCTGGCAGACCCGTGCGGGTAGAACCGTCCCCGGGAATTCTGCGTTCCTGACCTCAGTGCTCCCTCCAGAGGCTCATGCAACAGTGGGCTTGTCTCTCCTCAACGGGACAGCAGGCTTTCCTGCACAATACGAACGGCGGGCTCTTGAGGAGAAAAGGCGTGCTTCCTTTGAAAACGCAATGTGGTCCCCAAAAACCGACTTTGAAAGAACAAGGTCACATGTGCAGTATAATGAGTCTAGAGTCTAGAGACAATGCCACCGGTGTGTCAACAAATGGGTCAAACTGACACACCCAGACGTACCTGGTTTCGTAAACACTGGTCTATTTTTATTCCATTATTGGGAAAAAAAAAATACTCTTTGCCAGCTGCTTTCAAGAAGGTGCAACAGATTATTTTTGAGCTGGTAGAAAATCTTCAAATTTGGAGGGTGACTGGAAGTTGGGGAGCAGTGAAAAGTCGTGTGTGTGGCCCCGCTGGTGTGGCTCAGTGGTTGAGCGTCAACCTATGAACCAGGAGGTCACGGTTCCATTCCTGGGCAGGGCACAGGCCCGGATTGTGGGCTTGATCCTGCAGGAGGCACCCGATCGATGTTTCTCTCGCATCGATGTTTCTATCTCTCTCTCCATCTCCCTTCCTCTCTCTATAAAGACGTTTCTATCTCTCTCTCCATCTCCCTTCCTCTCTCTATAAAGACGTTTCTATCTCTCTCTCCATCTCCCTTCCTCTCTCTATAAACACGAGGCCCCAGCCCAGCTCTTTACCCAAATCAACATCTCCTGTCCTTCCAGGCTCCAAGGTCCTCCCTGCTTTTGCTTCAGTTGCCAGGAAAAGGACTTCCAAACGGGCCTATTTTCTTTAAATCAATATAGATTCTCTCTAATTCTCTCCAAAATCAATAAAGACGTATTTTTAAAATTAATTTAAAAAGTCGAACTCACAGAAGCAGAGAGTGGCATGCTGGTTGCCTGCGGGGAAGTGGAAGATGTTGGTCAAAGGGTACAAACTTCTAGTTATAAGAAGAAGGTGTTACTGTTCAGCATGGTGGGTGTGGCTAATAATACTCTGTTGTCTAGGTGAACGCTTCTAAGAAAGCGGATAGCAAATGTTCTCCTCTCCATCAGTGGTCATTATGTAAGGTGAGGAGGTGTCAGCTAATGCTATGGTGGTAATCATTTTTGCAAAATATAAGTGTATCCCATCAACTCATTGTGTGCCTCCAATTTCCACACAATATGTCAATTATGTCACAATAAAGCTGGAAAAAGGCTTCTGTCCTCGAAGCTCTACTTAAACAGATCTGCGCGTTCAACATTAAGTGACAGCCACTGAGCCTTCGGATTTAAACCACCAGAATAGCTGTATTAGAAAATAGCCAACACTGTCCTATTTTTTTTTTTTTAAATAAACCATCTTGGCCTCAGGACTCATATTTCTCCAGGGGTAACCCCAGAAGGCACGCGTGCCCCTCCCACCCCCCCCCCCCCCCCCCCCGCAGTGTCTGAGACCTTGAGCACTGTCACTCGGCTGCAAAGACCTGGGAAAACCATGGACTTGGGCAAAGCGTTTTCATTTTCAAGTATTTCTCTAGGAAACCATCAGGAGCCCACAAGTCACCGAGATAAAAGGGACTTAAGGCTGTTAAAAACTACTTTCAGGCTTTCTTAGGAAGCTATTAAGGATCTGGGGAGAGATGTCAAGAGGAAGGAGAAATTTCTCTTCAGCGATACATCAGGGTCTGGAGCAAACTGAATCCACAGGCGATTCCATCGTGCGGGGTGTTCCTGCAACATCAGCCTAACCAGCACCCGCCATCAAACCGGGTTTGGACAGTTTCCAGAAATACCATTTTGAAAACACTTAGCTGTTTAGAATTCAACAGCCAGCCGCTCCATGCATATTCATCCCACTTTTCTCGGAGTCTGGAGACAATAGAATTCCCGCCCCCCCCCCCCCCCCGAGAAAGCCTTTCTTGTGGATAGTTCATCACAGTAATTTAATGCTAAATTAAAGTTCAAAACCCTTCATTATTCGCCGGGTTTTTGTTCGGTTCGTCTAAACTCTGGGCAGCTTCCAACTTGCTGACGTGCCCCTTTCGCACAGCACCTGGTTGTGTGGGAGCAGAACGAGCGCTCACCTTGCCTCCCTCCCTACGCCTGGCTTCGTGGCTCCCACTGTAGATGTCAACACGGAGAGGAATCACTTTAATAAATAACAGTTAGAGCCAATTACAAATTTGCTATTAAAACCTCGCTAATTTGCCCTAACCGGTTTGGCTCTGTGGATAGAGCGTCGGCCTGCGGACTGAAGGGTTCCAGGTTCGATTCCGGTCAAGGGCATGTACCTTGGTTGCGGGCACATCCCCAGTGGGGAGTGTGCAGGAGGCAGCTGATAGATGTTTCTCTCTCATCGATGTTTCTAACTCTCTACCCCTCTCCCTTCCTCTCTGTAAAAAATCAATAAAATATATTTTAAAAATAAATAAATAAATAAAATAAAAATAAAATCTCGCTAATTCCACGCAGAAGCATGCAGAACAAAATCAGATTTCATTTTCATGACAAAGCACACACACACACCTTTGGCAGCTGCGCAAACAGTTTCAGCAGCTCCGCGTGAATCTCCCTCACCTCCACCTCCTCCTCCACCTCCACCTCCACCTCCACCTCCACCTCCACCTCCACCTCCACCTCCACCTCGGTCTGGGGGGCGCGAGGATGTTCCTGAGCTGAGACCCCAACGTTCTCACCGTCTCAGGGAGACAGCACAGAGAACTGGGATGACCCAATGCTTCAGTGGTGACCTCCAGGAATATCATCTTTGCTATCACTGTACCGTCTCCTAGGGAGGCAGCGGGAACCACCTGGTTTTAACCATTTTCCCCAGCATCTTGCCGAGCATTCTAAATGCGTTATTTCCCATAATCCTCGCAATGCCCCTACACCACACATTGAGCATCCCAAAGAATAAGAAAATGGAGACTCAGAGAGGTATATAACTTGGCCACAGTCACACAGCAAGCAACTCAAAGCCACGCCCCCTAACTCCAGTGTCCAGTGTGGCCCACTGGTTAGATTGACGGCCCTAATTTACGCGTGCCTTCTGGGGTTCTCCCTGAATCATCCCCTTTACCCTGTAGTTTTGTAGTCTCCTCCTAGTGATGCTTGGCCACGTGACTTGCTTTGACCAATGGGACAGGAACGAGCCTGAGAGTAGGAAGAAGCTTACAAGGTGCTCCTGCGTCTCCGCTCCCTTGCCCGTCCCTGCCAGCCTGAAGCGTGAGGGCTAGCCAGCTCCTGTCCCTGCACTCAGAGGAGAGGTGGGCTGTCCCCACAGGAACCGTCCCAGAGCAACTGACCCACCAGCTGACTACAGGCACGTGAGCAAGCCCACCCCGACAGGCCGGACAGGATCACCAGAGGCCAAGTGGGTCGGGGATTTCAGCAGGGGTGACCTCTAGATAAGAGTGACCCTATTTTGACTCTGAGTTTGAGAACCAGGGACATCTAAATTGAGGGGAAGCAGAATTTAGTCAAGAAGCAGAATTCTGCTCCAGAGCCCAAAGCAGATGGAGGTTGAGAGAGAGACAGGGGCGGGGTGGTGGGGGGAGAGACGAGCCAGGGCCTAGATTGCCTCCGTGGTGTCCCCATATGGTCACTCAGCCCTGCCCCCCTCCCTACACTGGGGACTGTCCCCTTACAGGGAAGCTTGGACAGTTACAAACAGCTCCTGGGGCAGGGGTGCTCCTGGGCTGGGGTGCTCCTGGGGCTGGGGTGCTCTTAGGGCATGGTGCTCCTGGGGCATGGTGCTCCTGGGGAATGGTGCTCCTGGGGCAGGGATGCTCCTGAGGCAGGGGTGCTCCTGGGGTATGGTGCTCCTGGGGCATGGTGCTCCTGGGGCATGGTGCTCCTGGGCTGGGGTGCTCCTGGGGCATGGTGCTCCTGGGCAGGGGTGCTCCTGGGGCAGGGGTGCTCCTGGGCTGGGGTGCTCCTGGGCAGGGGTGCTCCTGGGGCATGGTGCTCCTGGGGCATGGTGCTCCTGGGGTATGGTGCTCCTGGGGCATGGTGCTCCTGGGGCATGGTGCTCCTGGGGTATGGTGCTCCTGGGCTGGGGTGCTCCTGGGGTATGGTGCTCCTGGGGCATGGTGCTCCTGGGCTGGGGTGCTCCTGGGGTATGGTGCTCCTGGGGCATGGTGCTCCTGGGGCATGGTGCTCCTGGGCAGGGGTGCTCCTGGGGCAGGGGTGCTCCTGGGCTGGGGTGCTCCTGGGCTGGGGTGCTCCTGGGCAGAGGTGCTCTTGGGGTATGGTGCTCCTGGGGCATGGTGCTCCTGGGGCATGGTGCTCCTGGGGCATGGTGCTCCTAGGGCAGGGGTGCTCCTGGGGCATGGTGCTCCTGGGGCATGGTGCTCCTGGGGCATGGTGCTCCTAGGGCAGGGGTGCTCCTGGGGCATGGTGCTCCTGGGGCATGGTGCTCCTAGGGCAGGGGTGCTCCTGGGGCATGGTGCTCCTGGGGCATGGTGCTCCTAGGGCAGGGGTGCTCCTGGGGCATGGTGCTCCTGGGGCATGGTGCTCCTAGGGCAGGGGTGCTCCTGGGGCATGGTGCTCCTGGGGTATGGTGCTCCTAGGGCAGGGGTGCTCCTGGGGTATGGTGCTCCTGAGGGAGGGCATCGAGGCTATCTCAGCAGAGAACACAGTTTTCCCTTCCAAGGCCCGAATCCTCCATCTGTTGCCTCAAACTCTACAGAATCCTGGTCCCTCCTTTGGCCAAGCAGCTTTGTCACCACCTGCCATCTAGCACTGGCTGCCCCGAGCACTGTCATTAACGCGTCCAGCCTGGTTCCCCGTGATATTCCCATTTCCACGCCGCCGGCCACCCCTGCATCTCTGGGGCCCACCTCCAGGCCAGGGCCAGGCGTTTCATGGGGACAGAATGAGAGCCATGCCGGGGGCCAATGGAGAACCACAAATCCATGGATTATGACCCCGGTAAGAAAGGAAGGAGCTGGGGATTGGTCATAAAGAGCTCCCCAAACGGTAACCATGACAACCAACCCGTGAGCGGGATGTACACCTTCTCCAGCTTTTACGAGGCACACAGCACGGCTCTTTTGTGGACTCGGGGATTAATTATGCTCCTTGTGGATGGAGCCCACTAACACCAGGAAGGGGACTCGCCCGTGGGGCTCTGCTAAATTCATACACGTCGCCCCCGACAGGTGAGGAAGGTCCCCAACTCTGCTGCTTAATAGTTGACAAGACAAGGTATTAAGATCAAAACATGAGTTTAAACCACAGAGAGGAGCCGAAAGAGGAGGGTACTGCTGGATTTTAGACTACCAACGGACTACCAGCTGAAGCAATTGTGATGAGTCTGCCGTCAGATAAAGGCAAATACTTGGAAGTACATATAAAGATGAAAAACATACGTTGACTTGATCTCAAAAATTTTAGCAGATGGTAACAGCAAATCTGTTCCATCTTTCTAGGTTCCACTCATTTAGAAATAGGCAGACACTGCTCATCGGGGGACGCCTTACCCTCTCAGTACACTCATCTCCACGAGTGTCTCCACCACATTCCTGTGAAAGAAACCTACGAGTGCCATCTGAGCTTCGGCTCTTGGCCTGAGAGTCAAACGTTCAAGGCTTTCCACGAGAAAAGACGTGCACCGTTTCACTCCGTGAACTTGGCGCCGTGAGGAAGTCGAGCTACTTCGACGCCGGTTGCCCGGGCCACGGAATTAAAACGGTCGAGGGGGTCGCGTGCAGCCGCTCAGCACGCTCTGCACGTTTGCACGGGTCACTGTTCTCGGGTACTAGAGGACATCTGATTAGACACAGCCCACCAAACACTCGCTGTTTCCATGACGAAGACAATAAAGGAATTACAAAAGGCTCCCTCTCCCCGCCGCTGCCCCCCAACCCCCCCCCCGCCGCCCCAGGACAAGGACGAGAAAGAAACTGCTGAGACCAGCGAGGTGGGCGAAACCCCGAGGCTGAAGGCAGGATGGGGAGAGGGGACCAACTGAAGTCCAAGCCGTGGGGTGGGGGGTGCAGAGCTCAGGGGTTCCTGAAACAGGGCCTGGGAAGACCAGCTACTGAAGGAGCCCAGGTGCCTACAGACCAGGAGCCATCTGAGGGTGTCCCACCCGAGCAGCTCCAGATTCACAGGGCGCCCCCACCCTCGCCCCCAGCATGGCTGTTTCTCTGCTGGGATGGAGACAGGAGTCCGGAGGACTCCTCTCCCAGAAGGTCAGAGGGCAGGCCTCTCCCAAATGCTTGTACTTCCCCACCCCCAAGGGGACACAGTGCTGAGCAGCCTTTCAGAACCAGAACCCTGGGTGTCGCCTGTGGCATCAGCGCAGTCTCCCAGGATCTGAGAACCATGTGGCCACCAGCACAGCCACCATCCCCACCCGCCCAGGTGCCAGAGGCAGGGGCCGGCCGAGGGGTGTAGGTGTGAGTGAGAAAGCACAGACCACATCCCAACCATTCTGCTCTTCTCTCAT
The DNA here is from genome assembly GCF_963455305.1 of Plecotus auritus. Taxonomy (NCBI): domain Eukaryota; kingdom Metazoa; phylum Chordata; class Mammalia; order Chiroptera; family Vespertilionidae; genus Plecotus; species Plecotus auritus. Next base: position 5,034,963 of record NC_137783.1, on the reverse strand, counting down.
TGGTAGGGAAAGTGCGTGCATTCGGGCTTCCCCTAGGGCCTAAAGGATGCATATGGAGAGAGAAAAGCTGCATCTGCCATTCTCAGGACTCTAGGATTCGTATGAACGGATGAAAATGTGAGGTTTCTCATGAAAACCTGTAGTTTCTCTCGCCTCGGTCTGTTGCAAGTTTGACTTTTCTCCTGCTCTAGAGAGTGGGTAAATTCATCTTGATCTGGTCTCTCTCTGCCTGTGGGTCACCCCAATCTGTGGGACCCTATCCACCTTCCCCTCCCAACAGAACCCCCAGCCCCGCCTGACCCAGGCCTGACCCCTCCCGGCCCTCCCCCACGGAACCGTGAGGCTGACAGAGGCTCTCATCAGCGGCTCCTGGGCCGGGCTTCAGGGCCAACCCCCAGGTGCCCCACTGGAGGCCTGAGTAAGGAGGAGGGGATCTTAGGGAACTGGATTCCTAACCCCACACATGACTCCCCCCAGGCCAGGCCACCTGGTCAGCCACGGTGTCCCTGAGGCAGGCCTCGAGCTACCTCCTTATTACCATTATTCCTAATTGCACATCACCCTCCATTCATCCCCAGCCCGCAGCCCTGCAAACCTCACACACCATCTCCCTCGAACAACCCAGAAGCGGTCGGTAGGGTAACACCGCTCCCCAGAGGCAAAAGGCACATTTGGACTCAGAGAGAAAACAGATTGAAAACGGAGACTTAGAAGGTGGAGCTGGTTTCACCCTAAATCTCTGCTGCCCCCAGGTGGGGGAACCGCTGTGGGAATCGGTCTGCGGGGCCTCCTGCAGCTGCCACCTCCATCCATGGACAGGCCGGCTGTGGGGTCAGCCTGGGTTAGGGCCCGGCATCCTCCTCAGCAGAGAAACCCATTATTGCCTGTGGGATCTCAGGAAACCCCCTCCAGGGTCCGTTTTCAATCCTTCACTGTTTTTCTAAATTGGTCCCTAGAAAATGCAAAATTGGAAGGTGGTCCTCCTGGGCTGGGCTGGGTATCCTGGAGCTGACGATGCTGGAAACAGGGACTGGGTGGTGGCAACAGGGGTCCCGGACCCTGGAACACAGCCCCGGCCACTGGGAGGCGGGGTCTCTTTGAAAAGGCTGCGTGTGACAGATCAGCACTTGGACAGCTCCTAAAAGTTGGGGCTGATTTAAAAGCGAATTTGTTTACCATTGCAAATCCCTGGGCAATTCACCAGGGAGGATGAGACTCTGCGCTTGCTTGTTATGTTCGTGATGAGACAGAGCACAGAATTCAGGCTGCAAAGGAAACTTGGTGTTTGCAGAGAGCAGAGTAAGTGACAGTTTATTAAAAAATATAGGCTGTGCTGGAGAAAAAGGAATATTGGATGTTGTATGAGTCTTTCACACTGGGAATTGTTACATAGTTCCACGCCTGTTTATTACATAACTGCAGATTGCAATAATACATTTTGTGGCTTTGTGAAGTCTGAACAAGCCATTTTTGCATAGCTACATTTAGTAGGTTGGCTGTTTTGTTTTGTTTTTAATGAGGGGAGGAAAGCTCATGTTAAGAGAGAAAATAAACCTTTGGGAGAATTAAAACCACAATATTTTTTCACTTCATTTCCTTAGCATCTGACGGCACCTGTTGCAACCATGTTTCTCTGATACTCACCTGTATCGAGCAGAGATGTGCAGTTAGATCTCCGGGCCAGAGGAGCAATTAGTCCTGAAGCTTTTGTGCAGCCAGCACACGGCCAGCCCCAGGAGCGTTCTCAGGATTATAGCGCTGGTGGCAGACTTTGCTATTTATCACAAAAGCTCTTAAGCTTCCCCATGGCTGGGCACCACGGGGGACCCTGGGCTCCGGATTTTGAGTGAAAATATACGTGATCCCTGTTCTTGCAGGACTTAGATGGGGAAGACGCAAACATCCTTCAAACAAATCGCCCGCTGTCTCGCACACTGACAGCCGAGATCCCTTCTGCAGCGGCCAACGCGTGGGCCGTCGGGACCCAGGAGAGGCGGCCAGTTGGTGACCACCCGGTTCCAAACTCGGGTCGGAATCCATCCTCCTTGGTGGAGTGGAGTCTATAAGTGTCCAAATAGAAAATGGTATTTCCATGAACGGGAACATTTTAGCACAAAATTGTTTCATGCCCAGAGTAGCTAATTCTCTCTTGGCAAACACTTGAGCCTCTGGGTCCGCATCAATAAAAGAAGTAAGAACCACATTCAATCTTCCAGCACAACCACAAGGCCCTTACCTGAGAGCACCGAAAAGCAGACAGAGACACTGCCGCCCCCGTGCGATGGGCCATCCAGGAAGGCTTTTTGTCGAAATGAAAATAAATCACTCCCTTGTTTCAAGAGAGCGGGACACAGACGAGATAATCTTAGGCAACGCTGTTCCCTGAGCTTTAATAAGAAAGTCCTGCCCGGCCATGGTGGCTCAGTGATGGAGCAGCGACCTATGAACCAGGAGGTCACGGTTCGATTCCTGGCCAGGGCACATGCCAGGGTTGCCCGCTTGGTCCCCAGTGTGGTGCGTGCAGAAGGCAGCCCATCAATGATTCTCATCCTTGAGGTTTCTGTCTCTCTCCCTCTCCCTTCCTCTCTGAAATCAATAAAAGTAAATTAAAAAAAAGAAAAGTCCACTCTGTGGGCCGGAGTGCCCACGGTGAGATGCATAGACGCAGACTGAGCGAAGGCACCCACTGGGTGACAGCGGGTCCTCTTTCTGCAGTGACAGTCCCTTAGGAAGGGCAGCGGCTGGGAAGGACTAGAGGGGCAACAGAGGGGGTCCCTGGGAATGAGCCCCAATGAGAAGCACTTGCTTTTGGGGCAAGGTCTGAACGGCCACAATCTCTATCTTGTGGGTGATGTCGCCACCCCCTCCGAGCTGCACCAAGCTGCAAACCCGCTCCGGGGGGCTAGGAATGGGGTTGGTGATGGAGGCTCTGAGCACCAGGAACTGTGTGAAGAGTCAACACCCTCTGCACAATCCTGGCAACTTTTCTGTAAACCCGAATTCGATTCCCAGTCAGGGCACATGCCCAGGTTGCAGGCTCGATCCCCAGTGCGGGGCATGCAGGAGGCAGGTGATCCATGATTCTCTCTCATCATTGATGTTTCAATCTCCCTCTCCTTTCCTCTCTGAAGTCAATAAATATATACATTTATATATTTACTAGAGGCCCGGTGCACGACATTCGTGCACTGGGGGACGGGGGTTCCTCAGCCCGGCCTGCGCCCTCTCGCAGTCTGGGACCCCTCAGGGGATGTCCGCCTGCCAGTCAGACATCCCTCTCACAGTCCGGGGCACTTGCAGTCCGGGTCCCCTCGCTCCTTACCGCCCGCCTGCAGCAGAGGCAGGAGAGACTCCCACCACCACTGCTGCACTCGCCAGCCATGAGCCAGCTGAGCGGCACTCCCCCTGTGGGAGCGCACTGACCACCAGGGGGCAGCTCCTGCATTGAGCCTCTGCCCCTGGTGGTCAGTGCGTGTCATAGCAACCAGTCGTTCTACCATTCAGTCGATTTGCATATTAGCCTTTTATTATATAGGATATATATATCACGACCACCACCTCTGAAGATTGCTAGGGAACCAACTCATTGGTATGGATTTTAACAAATAAAGGGGGGAAATTAAGCATCTACCTTGCCTTTTTTGTAGCAACTGTATTTCAGGTGAATGAAATAGTTAACAAGGGCAGGGTTGTCTTTACTGGAAGTCCACAGTTCGTAGGTGCAAAAGAAATGACAGGGTTTGTAAATTACCCCGCTATCATGTAACTATTACAGAAGATATGGAAACACGGTAACATCGAGCGGCATGACATGTGCAATTACTCTTTGATCCAACAATTGCATCTGTAGAAATCTATCCTGGCAAATATTAGACATATGCACCAAGCTGTTTAGTGAAGTATAATTAGTAAGAGAAAAAGACTAGAATTAATTCAAATGTTCAATAGTGGGGACATTCACAGAATGTACCACACGGCTGTAAAACAGAAAGGATTTCTCTATGTACTTAGGTGGAATGATCTCCAGGATACTATTAAGTTGGAAGAAAAAAAAAAGGTGGGCAAAAATACATATGGTACGTACTTTTAAGAAAGGTGAAAATATTTTCTAAGTATGTAAGTATACATGAACACATAAAAGTAAAGCAAATAATAAATTAAGTTTATTTACATGTGCTGAGTTAATAAAATAATTTCTGATGATTACGTTTGGAGGGAGACAGAACAGCATGGCGACAGCAAGGAGAGAAGGATGATTTTCATGAAGGTACCTTGTTTCATGGATCCGCCTTGGGAAACAGGTAAATATTTTATATTTTTATAAACTGAAATTAAATTAAAACCGTTTCCCAAGTTCCAAAGGAAGTTGAACTATATGAATACGGCTGTGCTTCGAGTGAATGGCATAACCTCTTAGGGGGGAATTATTTCCATTTGAAATCACAGCACGATGCTGTACAACCCTGGTGGCACCCGTCTACGGATGAAAAGAACTGCCAGGCACTCCTAAGCTGACTGCGGGGACCGTACCGTTAACCGTGGCGGCCGTGCTGGAGGCAAGAGCGATTGCGGTAGCATTATCCTGAGACTGTTGTACATGCGTGTTGAGGGATGAAGCGACTCAGCAATTATGGCAGTGTGACTGGGGAATAGAATCTTCAGCTTGGGAGACAGGGAGATACAGAGATAAGATGAAGGAGGGTAAGTAAAAATCCTGTCGTCTTTCATTTTCATTAAAACTGCTAGTATGGATTTATAACGTCCTTATGGCTAAAACTAGAGGCCCGGTGCACAAAATTTGTGCAAGGGGCTCGGCCCTCACAGCCACGGTGGCTTGCCTCAGCCCTCGCAGCCCCAGCTTCATCTGGAAGGTCATCCGGAAGGACGTCCAGAAGGTTGTTCGGTCTAATTAGCATATTACGCTTTCATTATCAAAGATCATTTGTGTGTTTCCTAGCCTGACCACTGAAAACGCCTAAAAGCAACAAGCAGCCCAGTAGCAGTAGGCGCTCCTACCACTTTATTTCTGATAATACTTCACTCAAATGCAGTGACGCTTCTTAGAAAAGTATCTGATTCAGTGAGGCAGAAGATATACAAGATGTGCCTGGAACCTTCTGTCTTAGGAGAAAGCAAAGGCACTCGCAAAGATTGGGGTCACGTCAAAAGTATTCAGAATCCAGCGTGAAGATGCTCCATAGGCCAGCGATGGAACAATTTTAGAATCAGTAAGATAACAACTGCAGCAGCTTAAATACCTCACACTGTTCAAAGCCGCGAGTTCATAATCATAATGCTGTTCAATTCACTGGAACCTTTTGGAGTGTTAGAGAACCAAGTCATTTTGTTGAAAGCTGGTAAACAAAGGAAATAAATGAAGCATGTATCCTGCCTTCGCCGTATGAACCGTCTCTCATGATGACTAAGTAATTAATGAGAGTGTTCTTTTGTGGAAGTAGTACATATAGTAAAGGAAAAATTGCAATATCACCCGTTTGCAATCGATCCCTAATAAGTGAATAAATTGGGGCAATGATCATTGATGGCTTATCCTATCTAATAAAAGAGTAATATGCAAATTAACCATCACTCCGCTACACCTGCAAGCCACGCCCACTAGCCACACCCACTAGCCAATCAGGAGCGAGTATGCAAATTAACCCCAACCAAGATGGCTGCAGCCATGGAGAGAGCAGGAGGGAGGCTTGGGTTTCCCCGGTGATGGAGGAAGCCAAGCTTTCCGCACACCCTGGCCGGCCCAGGCCTCCGCTCCAGGCTACAAAGTTTCAATTATAGAAGATACAGAAATCCAAACAGAAATGGCTGCCACCACAGAGAGAGCAGAAGGCTTGGCTCCGCTCCAGGCTACAAAGTTTCAATTGTAGAAGATAAATAAATCCCAGATACCAGGGCCTCTGCTTGGGTTGCTGGGGGTGTGGCTGGCCTGCAAACCACCATAGGCCCCTCGCCCAGGCTGCCCCATGCCCCAAGGGAACCCCCACCCTGATCTGGGACACCCTTCAGGGCAAACCAGCTGCCCCCGCCATGCACCAGGCTTCTATCCTATCTAATAAAAGACTAATATGCAGATTAACCATCACTCCAACACACAAGATGGCTGCCCCCATGTGGTCAAAGATCCTGCCCCCATGTGGACACAAGATGGCCACCACAAGATGGCCAGCAGGGGAGGGCAGTTGGAAGGGACCAGGCATGCAAGGGAGGGCAGTTGTGGGCAATCAAGCCAGCAGGGGAGGGCAGTTGGGGGGGACCAGGCCTGCAAGGGAAGGCAGTTGGGGGCAATCAAGCCTACAGGGGAGGGCAGTTAGGGGTGACCAGGCCGGCAGAGGAGGGAAGTTGGGGGCAAACAGGCTGGCAGGGGAGCAGTTAGACATCAATCAGGCTGGCAGGGGAGTGGTTAGGGGGTGATCAGGCTGGCAGGCAGAAGCGGTTAGGGGCAATCAGGAAGGCAGGCAGGCGAGCAGTTGGGAGCCAGCAGTCCTGGATTGTGAGAGGAATGTCTGACTGCCCATTTGGGATCAGGCCTAAATGGGCAGTCGGACATCCCTTGAGGGGTCCCAGATTGGAGAGGGTGCAGGCTGGGCTGAGGGACACCCCCCCCCCCAGTGCACAAATTTCGTGCACCGAGCCTCTAGTCTATATATATAAAAGCTTAAGTGACCGTCTGACTGTTTGACCGGTAGCTATGATGCGCAATGACCATCAGGGGGCAGACGCTCAATGCACAGGCATGGAAACATGAAACAGACTGATGAATCTCAGAGGGAAGGGGGCTGGGGGGAGGATGGGAAGAGATTAACCAAAGATCTCATATGCATACTAGAGGCCTGGTGCATGGATTTGTGCACTGGTGGGGTCCCTCAGCCTGGCCTGTGGGGATCAGGCTGAAACTGGCAGTCTGACATCCCCCGAGGGATCCCGGATTGCGAGAGGGCACAGGCCAAGCCGAGGGACCCCACCAGTGCACGAATCTGTGCACCGGGCCTCTAGTAATATCATAAAAAGAGAGAGAATCAGACCTCATTGTCTCTTGATGGAAGGGCACACATCTGCCCCCAACCCAAAAAAAAAACCACACCCCTGAATCTGATTCAACCATTAGATCTAACTACCAACTTACAGGAAATACCAAATACCAGGAACGAACACACACACACACACACACACACACACACACACACACACCGTGCCTGCCACACAGAGGTGTTTACAAGACACTTGCCAGACCAAATGGGGCTGGGCATTTAGATGCACAGACTTGCTCCTGGAGAAATCTCACAACAAGCCCAGTCTCTGATGTCCTGTTAATTTTAAAAGCTCTTCGGTTTGTATTGCAGAGACATCCAGCTGGGGAAGAGGCTGCGTCCCGACATGAGAAATGTGTTACAAATGATGGAGGAAAACACGGTTTTGAGCTGCTCGGAAAACAGACCGTACACGTGCCAAGCAAGAGACGATCTGCTGACATTTCAAATGCGGAAGAGATCAATGAAAAAGGTTAAAAAGTAGCTGATGTAGAAAAACTAATTTATAGCAACCGTCTATTTGTGAGGCCCCAAGATACGCTGGCCCCATGCAGGGAAGCCCAGCCCCGCCCCCGCCCCCGCCCCCGCCCACCAGGGCCAGACGCATTCCCATCGCAGATGCTGGGAGAGCAGGCGGAGAATGTGGCCCGTGATGCCGGGGCTCACGGCCATACAGGGTTGAGTCCGTTTTCATTCCATTGGCTTCCACTTTAAATTGCATGTGCTTTAAAACCAGGCCCTCAGGGCCCCACCTGTAAACCTGGGGGGACAGTTTCCGGCGCTCTCCCAGCTCAGTAGCTGATGCATGAGCACGGTGCCAGTCCGTGGGCACGGGAGCCTCGTTTAACTCTGACCGACCATCCAACACGGGACCCTTCCAACAAATCAGACGGCTGAGGCGCAAGGTGCTAATGAGATGGCTCTATATCACAACGTTATTACGTCACAAAGCAAAGCCAAGGGGCCGGCGGGTCCACACCCCAGCGTGCAGACAGAACCCCATCCTCCCCTTTCCAGGTGAGGGGACCGGAGGGATGCAGTGTCTGCCCCAAAGCCCGCCAATGTCTGCAATCCTGGCTCTGGTGGGTGCGGAAGGGGGCAGGACTCAGGCTGTGGGTCCCGTGTCCCCAACCTTTACTGCTGTTTTACTTGCTCAGGATGGAAAGTGCGCCCCAGCCTTGGCTACGGAAACCGCTTGTCCCCTATATGCCTGGAAGGCATGCTTTCCAGTTAAAGAAATTCAGCCAGGCAGGAAAAGGAGTGGGATTCGGTGGCCAGTGCACATCCCCAAAGTTGACCCTGGAAGTAGATAATCTGAGGTTTTAGGGAGGTTGGGGAGGATCTAGGGGTGGATCAGAACAGAGCATCATGGGACCCTCCCCAGCCAGATGTCCCCCCACCACCTAGGGTGAGGCAGGCTCGGCTGGCCATGGGCATTTGTCCCTGGGTGAGCCTGCCACCCGCCCCCCGGACTCCAGCCCACGCTCTCAGCCCCACCCTGCTTCTTACCTTTCCATCCCAGGCCCTACTCTTCTGAGAACCTCATCTTTCAAAGGGCTCTGGGGAAGGCTTTGGCCAAACTCCAAGGATGACTCTCCTTGGGGGCAGCTCAGTGCCAGTGACAGAGGAGCTGTGGCCGGGGAGGGTCATTCTCTCCACCTCTGTACTCCCCCTCCAGCCCCTGCCCCTCCCCCTCCCTGTTCCTACACCCACTCCCCCCTGGAGAACCCAAAACGCCCTTAATGGGGCCCCCCATCCCTGACCCCCAGAGCCAGCCCAAGGCCCCGAGAGTGTCGTCTCAGCCTTCAACAACAGAAACAGCCAACGGTGATGTGCTCTGAAGGTTTCTATCAGAACAGAGAGAATGAAATGAGCTTCCTCGCGGGGCATGCTAGTTCAGCATCCGACAGACAGGAACTCAGCACCGGCCTTTGAAGGGATACCCTCAGCTCTGCTGCCTCCCCGTCTGGGTCTAAGGAAAGAGGAGGGCAGGAACAGAAAACACAGCCATTTACCTGAGAGAGAGAACATCGAACCCCACAGAACAAGTGCTGGTGTTTCAAGCTTTACTGGGAAAAGGTTTATACCAAACTGTACTTCCCGTCTGTTAATTAAGCCAATAAAGAGGAACTGCATTTGAACTTCCTGATCTAAGCACAAAAAGATAGGTTCGGCCACGTACGGAAAGTGCCTTATGTGCACACGGAAGCAGTGCGAGGCTCACAGCGCAGGTCTGAGCGACCGGCCCCGGCCCCGGCCCCGGCCCAGGCCCGCGGGTGAGGGCCCTGTGCAGAGCCAGCGTCCCTGTAATTAACTCTCGTTGTTTGGCAACCACGGCTATAAAAGGCTATTTAATCAAGCTTCCTCCGCCTGCTTTTTTCCCCCCTAAATTACACTTGGAAATCTATGCGGAGTCTCATCTCAACCGTAGAGCGCGAGATCATTCGACGAACTTCCATGGGAGAATCTCAAATTGAAGAGCAGACAATTAGCAAAACTGAATTCTGAAACTCCCATAGAAGCATCAGAGGCCGTTAGGTTTGACGAACGGGCGCTACTTTTTAAAAACCTGCCATCTCTGAGCATGGGTGAGTGCTGGCTCCTGCACTGACAGGAACGTGAGGAGGCGGGGCCACACGCCACCCAGCGCAGCCCGTTCTCCAGGCTCAGCCTGACTCGGCATCTAAGCACCACACGGTAAACCTTGGTCCACGCCTGGAAGCTGAAGCTCTCATTACCTGTTGCTGCAGGACAATCCCCCCCAAAATGTGGGGGCTTCGACAAGAGAGACTTATTTCGTTTTGATGTGGAGGGTGGGAGGGCACGGGGAGGCCTCCAGCGGGGAGCACCCACACCTACCTCCCCACCGGCCACCTCTCACCGAGGCAGGGTGACTGGTGCCAAGATCAAGCTCCCTGAGACAACTGGGCACAAGCCATACCGAACAGGCTATGTATCGCATGATCCCATCCATGTACATATCGCATGATCCCACCCACACACATGTCCATGATCCCACCTGTGTACATATCGCATGATCCCACCCACATACATGTCCATGATCCCACCCGTGTACATATCACATGATCCCACCTGTGTACATATCACATGATCCCACCCACACACATGTCCATGATCCCACCCGTGTACAAATCACATGATCCCACCCGTGTACATATCACATGATCCCACCCACACACATGTCCATGATCCCACCCGTGTACAAATCACATGATCCCACCCGTGTACATATCACATGATCCCACCCACACACATGTCCATGATCCCACCTGTGTACATATCGCATGATCCCACCCACATACATGTCCACGATCCCACCCGTGTACATATCACATGATCCCACCTGTGTACATATCACATGATCCCACCCACATACATGTCCATGATCCCATCCATGTACATGCCGCATGATCCCACCCGTGTACATATCACATGATCCCACCCACCTACATGTCCATGATCCCACCTGTGTACATATCGCATGATCTCATCCAGGTAATGCCTGGCGATTCCGGTTGTGTACCTATCGCTTGGGTCCCGTCCTACGGCATCTGCAAAGGCACCTCGCAGGCAGCATTGCCAGGCGTGGGAAAGAGGAAGTGGTGGCCGCAAAGGGTTACCCGAGGAACTGTTAGGGGGATGGGATGCTTCTGGGTGGAAAGTGGACTGTAATGTATGCACATTTTAAGAACCAATGGAGCCTGGCCAGTGTGGCTCAATGGTGGGCATTCATCTATGAACCAGGAGGTCCCGGTTCCATTCCCAGTCAGGTCACAGGTCCCAGGGGCGGGCTTGATCCTCAGTAGGGGGCGTGCAGGAGGTGACCAACTCTCTCTCATCTCTGATGTTTCTCTCTCGCCCTCCCTCTCTTTCATCTCTGAAATCAATAAAATAAAATAAAAAATCAACTGAGAGGATGGAGGAGCCCAGGATGCAACGCCAGGTGTGAGAAATGAGTCGACCCCCTGACAGGACTCACGGACAGGGACAGGAGCTTTGCAATCTGGTGTTTTGACGGGAAACGTCACGGCTCCAGAAGAAAGGAGCCGCACGCAAACACCATGCTCTCTGCGGTGCAAAGCGGTTTCTCACAGGAGTCGGCTGCTTGTCACGTGACTGGAGCAAGTGGGTATGGGTAGGGGTGGAGGCAACTGGCTGCTCCCTGGCGGGGAGGCCAGCGGGGCCATGCGCTCCAGGTAGAGCCTGAACGTCAGAGGGACTCCCGTTCGGGTTGGTGAGGACATGGGCAGACACAGAAATCATCAGAGGTGTGTGCACACACATGGTTAGTGTAAACACATACCCCTCGGCTCTAGGGACCCAGGGGCCACCACACCCTGCAGCACCAGGCGCCCTCGGTGGCAGACCCTGGGTCCTAAATGCCGCCCGCCAACCAAAGGACATGGACCCCCTCAGGAGCCCTCGGGCCTATCCGACTCCCATAGGCGTTACCTCCTGAGACCATCACCTTGGGGGCTAGAATTTACACTCAGGGATTTGGGGGGCTGCAAACATGCCGACCCCCACGGGAAGGGCGAAGCAGTCATCTCAGAGGCCTCACGCCACACCGTGAGATCCGTGGGGACTGTGTAGTGACCAGGGGTGGGCAAACTTTTTGACTCGAGGGCCACAATGGGTTCTTAAACTGGACCGGAGGGCCGGAACAAAAGCATGGATGGAGTGTTTGTGTGAACTAATATAAATTCAAAGTAAAGGAGCGGAGGGGAGAGCAAGAGAACCCTCCGCTCTTTCGGCTCCGAGGGCCGGATAGAACAGCCGAACGGGCCGGATCCGGCCCGCGGGCCATAGTTTGCCCATGGCTGGCCGTAGTCACATCGGATTCGAGGCCCGGGGGAGGGTAGGTTAGTGCCGACGGAAGGCAGTGATATAACTGGCACTTGGAGCACCAGGAAGAAGACGTGACATGTGAACTGCCTGGCTGCAAACCACACTTGGACTCTTTATAAAACGTGTGACTTCGAGCAAGTCCCTTTAACGCGGAGCCTCATCCCCCGTCTGCGGAATGGGGACAGGCTCACCTGCCCAAGCACAAGGCCCAGCTCGCAGGTGGCTCTGGGTTTATAGACAGCGGCCGGGACTGTCCCCTTGGGTGAGAGGCCTCCAGCACCTTTGCACACCTGCCACCTACGGATGTCGGCCAACTGAGAACGGTGGCCTCTCGGAGGCCGGAAGCCCACACCAGCCCTTCCAGGTGTCTGTGCCACTGGTGTTGGCGTTCAGCCAGAGCAGACCACCTGCCTGCCAGGTCACCTGCACACACCTGCCCTTGAACCTGGCTGTGCCGGAGCCTCGGCAGGTGTGATGGCACGCGAACACAGCACCGGCGTTAGGAGGCTTTCCACGGGCAGCGTGTCCGAGGGCGGCTGGGGCGTCTGAACGAGCTGATACCGGTGAGGGCCCTGTCTTAGGGCTGTAGCAGCAGGAAGGGGAACTCTCCCCAGAAGGTGCAGAGGAGGCGTCTTGGATGAAACCACTCCCAGAGGGCAAATGACCAAATGGAGGGAGGGGAGGCTGGCCAGTGCCACCCTCAGCGCGGGCCTCGCCCTGGCCCGGGAGAACACGGTTGCCTCAGGTGAGATGTAGGAGTGAGACGGAGGGGCTGCTCACGGGAGGTCCTGCCCGGAGGGCCACCCTCCCCCAAGCGAAGGGAAAGCAGGAAGAAGCACCGGCCACCCCCTCCTGCCGCCTCCAGGATCCTGCTGGCCTCTCACTGGCTGAGCCCATCTGACAGGCAGCCAGTCGTGGAACCAGGGGGGGAGGCTGGCCTGCTGGGGCACCAGCGGGTGAGAAAGGGGCAGAGGGCGTGGGGGGTCCCATGGAAAAGAGCCTGCACCCCGTTCTCTGTTGGGGTGTGGGGACGACAGACAACCAGGGACGTGAACGCTGTGGTCAGTGTGGAACCCACTGTGACGTTAGATAACAGACGAGGACAAACACACACGTGGGAAGACAAGAGGGGTCACCGCAGGCACCAGGTCTAGGGGACCTTTAAGGCCTCCTTCAAACTCTGACAATAGGTTCACCATACTTTACAGTCCGAGGAAACACATGTTTCTGAAATGGAATATAAAATATTCACAGTCACCCAGACCTACTTGATTAAATCATATGAAACTGCTGTGTTTGTAGTCCACACGGTTGGATGTCTTACACACACACACACACACACACACACACACACACACACACACCCTGTGCACCCTGAAATAAGGCTGCTGAACAGCGGGCACCGCGGGCGCCAATGACTTGGCGCGACGTGAGGGGCGGCGCTCCGCATCCGTGTCCCGGTTTAGCGGCCACGGCTGGCCATTCTGCAAACCGGGAGCGCTTTTGGGTGAATGACAAGGCCTGAGCTCCAACGACCGACCCGGCTCATTACCTTCCTCCCCGTGTTAGCTTCTGTGCCGACTCACAAAATGAGACCTAAGCAAAGCTGTCCTCTCTGCCGCGGCGATGCACGTCGCTTCCGCTGCGACCGCCGGCCAAGAGCCGTGCTTCACCCGGACGCGCGTCTTGTTAACAGCGGTGTCAGCTGTCTGGCTGGTGGCCGCAGGACAGGTGGGCAGCGCTGCCGTGTGCTCGGCGCCCGGGCGGCCTGGAGGGAGCTGGCGTCCATCCCCGCTGGCGTCCATCCCCGCTGGCGAGGGCTGGCAGCCGAGCCACAGTCGCCGAAAGCATCACATTATAGAGAAAGCACTCCTCACGACGGTGGGTTCATAACAGCCCGTGATTCTGCAGGAAGTTCAGGGCACGGACACCTCCTAAGCCCTGAACGAATGTCTGTCTCCCCGGCTCCCGCTGCCAGGGACCCAGCTCTGCTGGAAGCTAGAGATTTGCTGCAGGAAATGCCCCGCAGAGGAGCGGGACGGCCACCGCCCCAGTCAGGCCGCCACAGGACATGCATCTAAACCCCAGCCCTGGAGCTGCCTGCCCCCCCACCCCCCCACCCCTGCCCCGCCACCCGCTCCATCAGCCGGCGATCAGAAACCACAAACCTTCTCTCCGAGCCCCTGATGCCCACAGTCCCAACCGCAGTGGAAAGGGCTGCCCCGTTCACACAGCCAGCTTTTCACTAACCACGGGGGCAGACGCTCAGCATCTCACAGGCGCTGACGTCCCCGTGATGACTGGTGGTCCGCGAGGGCCCCCGGCGGGCGAGGCCAGCAGCCGTGAGCCTTGGTGATGGACACCTGTCCCTTCCGGTTTGGGCTGCCTTTGTCCCCGTGCGTTTATTCTGTGTCCCTCCACACCTGGCCTTGGTGCCCCCGTCCTCTCCAGCACAGTCTTTAAGGACCTAAACCAGCAGGAGGCCCAATTGCCGTCTGAGCTGTGTCTCAAGCAACCGACTTCCTTTTGGAGCCTAGAGCCCATTGGCCAGAACAGACTCACCTCGTCCCAGCTGTGTGCCCTCCAGCAAGTAGCTCCAGTGTCCTCGTCTGTACACAGTCCTCGTCTGTGTGCATGGGACGTACCTCCTAGGCTTAGCTAGTGCCCAGCACAGCTCCCTGAGCCAGAACAGCCCGCCGGGATCACAGGGGTCCCGTGGGGCAGAAGACGCCGACGTTCAGCTGCACGCAGCCTACAGGTACAGTGCGAGGAGTTTCTTTACAGCAGCCACCTGTGGCCAGGGAGCCTTTAAAGACACAGCTCACGCCGTGGTGCCCCTGGTTACCGGTCCATCCCCTGTGGAGCACGGAGACCCGAGATGGGGAATCACTGCCTGCTCCCAGACTGCAAGTGAGCTATTAGAGCTGGGAACCAAAAACAGTAATGGGGGTGTGTGCACAGAGACGCAGGCTCGCACGTGATCCCACGCACCCCCCCCCCGACATGCACACCCTTCCCACATGTGCACACACTCACGCTAATGAGAACCCTCTCTTGTCTGTTCAGCTGCCCTCCGCCTCCTCCAGGTGCACAGTTTCTGTGTGTGGAATGCTGGAACAGCCAGGCGCCCTGCGGCCCCCTCGTTACCAGGTGGACTGTCCCGCCCCGGAGTGGGCGGCTCGGAACGTGCTTGGACGACGGTGTGGAGAGCGTGACGGTGCACACCGGGCCGTGGGCCTCAGCACAGGGGCCACCTCCCTCTGGAGAAGCCCGTGCCAGGCTCCTTGAGGACGAGAGAGAAGAACGAGGCCGCCGTGAGAGAGCATCCCAGCCCTCGCTCCTGTTCCAGACACTTCATCTGAGGCCTCAGATATGGGAGGGAGGTTGCCGGGTCACCTGAGACCAGCCTAACCTGCAGGTGGCCCACCAGATGAATGCAGCCAGGGAGTGGCCCCAGGAGACAGAGGCAGAACTACCCAGCCCACGCAGACTCACGAGAAATACTGAATCACTGCTTTTTGAGCCAAAGGAATGGAGCCCACATGGCTGACCACCTGCTGCACCCCACTCCCCGTGCCCCGAGCCGCTGGGGAGGCTGGGAGTGCCTGCCAGGCCTCCGGAGTGGCGAGTGATCGTTCACAGAGCACCTGCAGAAACCGGGGCCCCCAGGCTCCAGGATGAACCTGTCCCCTAGGTCCCGCGGAGGCTCCAACAGGGTGCAGGGGCATTTTCCTCCCTGACAAGACGCACGCACACATGCACACAGTCCAGGCAAGTGCACAGGTAACACACACCTACAGGCACAGCACCAGGGAATGGTGTTTTTATTTCTCATCCTGAACCAAAAAATGAGATTTATTGTATCTACTATTTTGGTGCCTTTTATTTTTTTTTTTAAATATATTTTATTGATTTTTTACAGAGAGGAAGGGAGAGGGATAGAGAGCTAGAAACATCGATAAGAGAGAAACATCTATCAGCTGCCTCCTGCACGCTCCTTACTGGGTATGTGCCCACAACCAAAGTACATGCCCTTGACTGGAATCAAACCTGGACCTTGAGTCCGCAGGCCGATGCTCTATCCACTGAGCCAAACCAGTTAGGGCTATTTTGGTGCCTTTTAAACATTATCTCTTACAATCCTTCTCCGATGGTGACTCTTCTTCGTGAATGTTAGTTTCTAACGACTGTGACACAGTAGCCACTAAACAGCTCAGCCCAGCCACGTTGCACTTGAACTAATTCACATGGGAACCATGCAGGCCCTTCGCATGTTTCTGATGCTACGACACAGCTGAGATGTGTGTCCTTCCGGCTGAGTCGTGAGCACGCGTGTCACACGTTCCTAACTGAGGAACAGCGCGGTCAAGTGCGGGCACGTGCTTCCTGGTGCCTGACGCTAACAGGCCCTCCAGAGGCACTACCCCGGGCACAGTCCCCGGCGGCATGCGGCCACCCCTAGAAGGAGGTCAACGTGGACATGACTAAGTTGCTACACAAATGCCTACAGAACGAGGGCGCAGCGAAGGCAGCCAGGAGGGGATGTGACGACGGGCGAGCTTTGGGGACTCCGAGGCTGTCTGTCCAAACGCGGGCCGTTACTGCTATAAACATGGGGCTGCTGTTACCCCCAGATGCTGCACCAGACCCGGAACCCAGCTTCCTGCGGGAGGGGCCTCCCCACCAGCAGAGACACCCCCTGCTGCGCCGTGGCCCTGCTCGCCAGGGCTCTCCTGTCCCCGCGGCCACAGCCCAGCCCCCAGCTCAGCACCCGTGGCGATGGGCTGGGCGGTGGGACCTGAGCAGTCCTCTGTGGGAGACACACCAAGTCCCCGGATTCCTGTGGCCTTCAGCTCTGGGGCTTGTGGGGTCTTTCTTTACACAGCAACAAATTTCTACTTTTAAAAAAAAAAAAAAAAAAGGTGAATAATTTCAAATAAAAGCATGCTGAAACATATATGAGCATTACCACGCATGGCTTTCCAGCTAGAAAGATTTCCCGGTAGCTAGGATGACTGTTCCAAAGGGCTGTGTGGCTGGCGGCCATTTGATTAGGTTGTAACACGAGAGAAGTGACACGTGCAGAAGCACAGAGCCGATAACCAGGTCAGGGCCAGGAAAAGCGCGGGCCGACTCAACGGGCACCGGAGACGCCTGGGCCCTGGACACCCACGTGAAGCCACGGACGTGTCAACGAAGTGAGGAGGAGCGACATCACGCCAAACCGCGGCTGGAAACAGGCCCTGCGCCCCAAGCCTGGCTGAGGACAGGCGCCCTGCCCAGGGCACCCAGGTCCCCTGCCTCTCTGGGGACAATTCTGAGGGCCATCCGAGCCCTAGCGCCCCCTGTGGGCTCCTCTGTTGCAGCTGCGTCAGCGGTCAGCTCCTCCCTCCCTCCCCGACCCCCGGTCCTGCCCTCAGGTCCTTACTAGGTCTCCCCGAGAGCCCCAAGATACATACCCGGCACCGGAGCCCACCTCTCCGAGCCTGGGTCCCCACAACTGCCCTTGTCCTGGCTGCACGCCCTCCTGTTCCCACTTCAAGGACCCGTGCCCTCCTCCGTCTCCTTAGTAATTCGAAATGCTGCCGTCCTCAAACCGTCTTCAGACTGTGAGATTGTTTCCATCTCCTCGGCTCTGAGCTTCTTCCTGTGATTCATCACTGTTCTCTGCGATGTCTTCCCGCAGACAGTGTCCCCGGCTGTGCGTCTCCCTGAACCCGCTGGTCCCACCTCTGCTCAGTCACCGGCTTCTCTCCGCCCCGGGGCTTTCGAGTTTCCTCCTGCTTTTATTTACCTGTCGTTTTCCTAACAGTTTGCTGACCACACACGTGTGTCAAGAGCAGAAAAGAGGGGATTACGCCTGGACCTGCCCCCACCTGGGCTTGGAAGTCCAACCAGCCCTTCAGTGGACACGCCCGCGTGTTAAAAGGTCCTCCCGCACGCTGAGCCTAAATCAGCCTCCGCTTAGCTGCATTTATTCGTCTGATCTCCACCCTCGGAAGCCACCCAGAAAACGTTCCGTTCCTCTCCCAGTGGAAGAGGTGTCCTTCCAGGAGGAGGACACTGACGGGGGTCCCCCACCTTTTCAGGCTCAACACCCCTGCTCTGCCCAGAGCACAACTTTGAAAGCTTTCTCCAGCCTAGAAAGCCTTGGCCGGACGCACGGCTGTTTGTTAATTAATATTGAATTCCCTTAAGACACTTTTCTTGGTCTAATTCTCACCATTGCTTTTTGCCACTGACAAGTCTATTTAGGCCCCTAGCTTCACTGCCTTGA
Organism: Plecotus auritus; assembly: GCF_963455305.1. NCBI lineage: Eukaryota > Metazoa > Chordata > Mammalia > Chiroptera > Vespertilionidae > Plecotus > Plecotus auritus. The sequence goes on along the minus strand of NC_137783.1, from coordinate 5,016,771 downwards.
TGTTTTCGTGTGCGGACAGTGATGCACCCACTGCCCGGCGGAGCCTCCAGGACACCCGGCAGGTGGCCTGCCTGGCGGTACTATCGCGGAGGCTGGGGGCCCACCCACTGGCCAGATCTTGGACCACCGGCAGACACTGGACATACTGGGGTGTTCCCCGCCCCACCCCCCCCACCCCATGGCACCCAAATATCCCTCCAAACGAAAGATGAATTCACAGGGAGGTCGACTGTCACTTTCCTTCTAGCTGAGTCATGGGCGTGGGGGATGCAGACACCTGAATACTCATGAGGAAGGGGGAGGTCAAATCCACTGAGGCAGATGATACCACGGGAAAGACAGAACCTGTCAGTGCCGACACTGCTTCTAACGACACAGACATGCCCAGGACGCGCTGCTGGGGGGCAGGGGGACAATGGGCACCCAGTGATCTCAATGATGTAAATAAACAAAGTGCACGCGTGTCCCTATTTGTCAGCACGGAGGACAGTGGCCTGGGTGCTGCCTGCCAGCGCCTGGTGGGGCCCCACGGCAGGAGACTAGAAGGCTCAGGGCAAAGCGTGGGGCGTGTTTTCGGTTTGCTTTCTAACGAAATACTTCTTCATTGTTTGAAGTCTGCGGTGAGCATGCACTGCTTTTGTCATCTATAAAGAAGAGGGAAAACATACTGCCCAAGGCCGTGTGCAGCTGAATAACAGTCCTCCTAGCCCACTCAGCACATGCCGTCTGCAGACCTGAGCCCGGAGCACCGAGCCCGCACTCACTGAGCCTCAAGGCCCGGCTCCGCCACCACCTCCTTCAACAGGTGGGAGGGCAGAGCACAGAGAGGTTGAGTAATGTGCCCGGGCCACACAGCAAGAACGGTGCTGGGCCAAGTGGGCATCCAGGATCCAACCTGGAGCCTGCACGCCCCGCCCGAGCCTGCTGAGGGCTCCTTCAGCCCGAGCCTGTGCAGGTGGCTCTTGAGAACGAGAGGCCGTCGAGTGTCCAGAGCAGCTGCCCGCTCCTTCACGGGGCCCCGGCTGCGGCGCCTCTTCCCTGGTCCTACCTGGGCCTTGAGGGCCGAGGGGCGGGGTCTCATTCACCTTAGCTCCTGAAACCAGCACGGGGCCCGGGGGCAGAAAACACTCAAGAAACTCACTTTCTAGAACTTTCTAAAATGCATTCCATTTAGATCATTCACATTTATTATGTGGGTAGGCTGGAGACGCTGGCCTCGCCCCGGACCCTCCCGGACAGGGAAGAGCTCGGGGGCCCCGTCGCTGGCCCTTCCCAACGGCCTCCCCACAAAACTCCACAGCAGTTTCTTGCAGAGCACCCACAAAAGTGGCCGCGGCTCCTGCACAGAGCGTTCCCGGTGCCTTTTAGAAATGCCGCATCTGGCTGGCGGAGCTAATTAACGGGATGAAAATAATGATAGAAACCAAATGAGCTAACTCTGCTCACCATGGCAGCGGCAAGAGGAAAATAAAGCCCTTCAAGTTCTGAGACGCGAACGGGCCTATTCATCAGTGTCTGATTAAAGAGCCCGTTCCTTCGGAAAGTGAATTCCCATAACTCCTTCCTCAACTAGACTAATAAACTGTTACTTAAGTGTTTCTCACTTAAAAGTTTTCCTCAGTCCTTGTTCTCCGCTCTGAAACCAATGTCTCCAGTGAGCAACCTGACGAGGCAAAGATGAAGGTTTTTAATTGTTGTTGTCCCTAACTTTTTTATTCTTTTTTTTTTAAATATATTTTATTGATTTTAGAGAGGAAAGGGGAGGGAGAGAGAGAAACAGCAATGATGAAAGAGAATCATTGATTGGCTGCCTCCTGCACACCCCCTACTGGGGATGGAGCCCGCAACCCAGGCATGCGCCCTTGGCCAGAATCGAACCTGGGACCTTTCAGTCTGCAGGCTGACGCTCTATCGATTGAGCCAAACCAGCTAAGGCAGAGGATTTTATTCTTTAATATATATGTTTTATTGCTGTCAGTATTACAGATGTCCCTCGTACCCCCCTCCACCCAGCCCCAATGGAACGAGCGGACAGAGGGGAGGACGGGTGGGGGGCAGCAAGAGATTAACCAACGCCCCTGTCCTTTGTCAGCCCCTCTCCCGTGCCCCTTCCTTGCCAGAGTCCCTCTCCTCTGTCCACGGTGCTGAAGGGACCCCGAAGGAGAAGGCACAGTGTGAGGCCAAGCCCCTCCACTGACCGATGGGGACCAGGGGCACAGAGTGAGTCCCCTTTGGGAAAACAGCACAAACGTGTTTGCAAACACCCGAGGACGCTTTGCCTGCTTGCTCCTGATCCTACCCACTCCCATCCACCCGACCCGCCAGCTGGGAGACGAAGAGAAATGGTTGGGATTTGGGCTCAGACCAATACACCTGGGTTCAAATGCCTGCCATGCCTCTGCCCCTGGCCTTACCCCTCGGAGCCTGTGCCCATCAGCAAAACAGACTCAGTGACCGCTCCGTATTGCTGTGAGGCCACGGTGCCTGTGAGATGCCTCGCTGGATGCCCTGAAATGGCCCTGCCACCAAATCCAGGCCCCCTGGACAGCGGACACTCGCCCTGGCCCAAGAGTTCACGGTCCACGTGCAGACTTGAGCCGTGTCCTGGTGCAGCTTTGCCCTCGGCTGTGGACAGAGAAAAGTGTCTTGGCCTGTATTATATGAGGATGCAGCTTCATTGCCAACCGTGACACATCTTCCCAACACACCAGCCCCTCTAAGGAAGCACATGCAAGCTTCACAGGTGCCATTAGAAAGAGCCTTTTTGTTTTGTCTGACACAGAATCAGCCTTTTATTGCACAATTTTATAAAACCTTCACGTTTTCAAAGTCAAGGAACACAAAGGGGGACCTCAGCACACCAAAAATTATCCCTCGCAATTATCTTTGGTGGGAAATGAGAGCAGGGTTGGAGATAAATCTCATTACCCGTTGAATGGCAAGACCTGCAGAAACAGAACAATGCCCATCCGTTTGTATTCGCCACAAACACCCGCTCAAACTGGCTTCGTGAAACCTCCTGGCCTCCAGGAAGGTGGTTAAGTCTCCAGGCCTGCCGTTCTGACATGAAATGACCGTTTAAGAATCCTGTGATGCCAGGTTCTCAACAGGTTTCCACAGTGTCCACTGCCAAGGTCAGGAAGACAGGCGGCCAGAGCGCCGGCCAGATCACCTTCCTCCGTGGCGCGTGCCCAGCCAGGCGTCTGCGGCACACAGGACTCGGGCCTGGAGCCCAAGACCCGTCAAGAGGCCACGCCCACGACCACCCAGCCTTGAAGAACAGACACCTTCTGCCCTGCCCGTTGCCCACTGTGGCCAGAGGCATGGAGGGCGCTGCTTCCCTGAACGTGAATAAGCTAACGGTCCAGACAAGCCTCTGAGCCCCTAGCTGGCCAGGGACACTGGGCTTCTGGCCCCTGCAGCTGGACAGAGAGCCATGACCGGCCACCCACTCGAGACAACTTGGCAAGCCTGTGAGCAGCGGCCAGAACAGCCAGGGGCTGCTGCCCAGTATAAGGCTGTCCCGGGCTCACGGTGGGCATGAGGAGGCTGTGCACCCACCAAACATGCACAGACCACAGCAAACACGGAGGGACGCCCGCCGCCCTGAGCGTCAGGCACACACACAGAACCACACGTGGAAGAGCCATCATGTTATTAGCCTGACACCTCAGGTTCAGCCCCCACCCTCCCAGCCACCAAACAGGGACAGGGAGAGGGCGGGGAAGAGAGAGAGGGTGGGAGGGAGGGAGCAGGCGGGGGGCAGAGCTCTCTGGGGCTGACACACAACCTCGGAGCTCCAAGAGAAAAACCACATGCACCTGTGACTATTTGTCCTGCTGGCCACATAACAAGGGCATTAAAAACAGCCTGTGGGCATTCCGGGACTTTCTAGGCACCCCCTAGACAGGCGTCCTCAAACTACGGCCTGCGGGCCACATGCGGCCCGCCGAGGACATTTATCCGGCCCGCCGGGTGCCACTGCCTGTCCTGCTTAGCAGCTGACGCATCCCGGGCCCGCAGTGCGCATAGGAATGTGTTCATAGTTTTTTTTTTAAACTATAGTCCGGCCCTCCCGCGGTCTGAGGGACAGTGAACTGGCCCCTGTTTAAAAAGTTTGAGGACCCCTGCCCTAGAAGGCTGGGGAGCACCTCCTCACGGGAAGCCATGGTGAGAGCCTTTTTATATTAGAAAACCATCGCTCCTGTCAACCAATGGTCGTTGGTGCCCATTCAAACTGCCCACTCAGCAAGGGTGCTTCCAGGGTTATGTCCTGGGCCAGGCCGCCCTTCGCCAGGGAGACCTGGCCCCCCCTCTCCAGGCCCCGTCTGTGCGTGCTGAGAGCTCAGGGGGCTGCTCCCCGCCCCTCCTCCCAGACACCAGGCCGCGCTCAGTCGGGACTTCAGGTAGGAAATCTCACTCCAGCCCAGCAGCTTGGCCGAGGCTGTGCCCATGTCCCCGGGCCCCAGCCTCCTGAGTCCTGTGGTGAGGACAGCGAGCGTCTCTCCTGGCCCCCAACTCCGCGCTGGGTCCTCACGTCCTCTTATGACACCTCCCTAGCGCCTCACTGCCGTGCACGCCCCCCGCCCCCCAGCCGCTAACTGTGATTACTGTGCCGTACCTGTGATGCCCCCTTATTGGAAAGTTCCAGCAAGTGACCTCAGGTCAGGCCAGGCTCCCTCCTACCACCCGTGGTGGGTCCTCGGCCACCTGGGGATAAGCAGATGGAGACCAGTGTCCAGGGGGTTTCTTAGGGGCGCTCTGAGGGGAGAGCCCCTGGGGCACAGCTGGGCTGCCACGGTCTCCGTGGGTCCCAGCCACCCACAGCAGCAGGGATGCTGGGAGCCCTTCAGAGGGTGGGTGGGGCTGACACTCCCAAAGGCACATGACCTCGGGTCGTGAGGACAACTGGCCGAGAGAGCCGCCTGGAGGGAGCCTGCAGCATCTGGGGACATAAACCTCCACCCGTGCAGAGCTGGGCACACGAGCCCCTTCCACGGAGGACAGTCTCCCACACAGGACACGCTTCGGGGGACGGCGGGGGTCCCGTGGATAACCGGGCAGGCGGGGACTGGGATGAGCCAGACCAGCTGGGACACACAGTCACCCTGGTTACGGTGACTTCGTCGCGGTCCTGGGGGCTTAGACTAGCAGCACCGTGGGGTGCCCTCCCTGCTCAGAGCCGTTCCCGTGACTGAGTCCACCCTCCAGCCTCTGAATCGGCAGGAGCTGACGGAGCCATCCTGTCCACAGGAGGAAAAGGGGCAAGGGCACGCCCAAGTCCACGTCCCCGCACGCACCGCGGCTTGACCCTAACATCCAATACCGAGCCAGCATCTTCCCTGGGGAGCACCCAAGTCGACCGGGGTCAAAGGTCAATGCCAACGTGAAGCAGACTAAGGCAGAGACATTTTAAAGGTATTATTTTTTTTTGCAATGGTGGTACAATACACAGAATATGCAGTAATGGACCGTTTTCTGTTTGGTTGGTTGGTTGTTTTTTTTATTGATTTCAGAGAGGAAGAGAGAGGGAGGTAGGGAGAGAGAGATAGAAACATCAGTGATGAGAGAGAATCATTGATTGGCTGACGCCTGCACGCCCCACATGGGGGATCCAGCCCATAACCCGGGCATGTGCCCTGACTAGAATCGAATCTTGAGCTCTTGGTTCATAGCTCAACGCTCAACAGAGCCACACTGAGCCACACCGGCCACACCGGCCACACTAAAATGTACCATTTTTAAGGACACCGTTTGGCATTCAGTGCCCTCCCTATGCATGGCGCCATCACTGTACACCTCCAAGCTTTTCATCTCGCAAACCTGAAACTCTGCTCCCACTACACTGACTCCCCACCCCCTCCCCAGTCCCTGGCGCCCACCTGCCCACCTGCTTTCTGTCTTGATGAACTTGATACTTTACATTCTTCCTATAAGTGGACTCGCATGAGTCTGGCTTATTTCACTCAGCATGTCCTCAAGGTTCGCCCACGTTGTAGCAGGTGTCAGAACATGAAGTAACATGAATCACATTCCATTGCACGTAGGCATATGGAGTTTCGGTAAAACAGAAAGCGGCCTCCAAGGTCGCCTCAAGGCCAGCAGCGTCCGATGGGGGAGGCTGGTCTGCGGGCCAGGACCAAGGTCGTGGTGGCTGTGACCCTGGGGGTGGGTTCTCTTCCTCCTGTCTGGCGAGCCCCCCTGTCCGCCAGCCCACTCTGCAGACGGCCCAGGAAGCAGCTTTTAAACTAATAGAAGTAAATGGAGTTTTGGATGGCTCCTAATGGAATTACGGGCGAATGATGTTCACCGGGAGAGGTTAATGCTGAAGGATGGTGCTGATCTCCAGTTATCATTTCAAGGGGAACGGTGTGGCTCTGGGGACCCCGGCTGGTGCTGCCCATGCGCCATGCTGACGGGTGGGGGCAAGGGACTGGCACTGGGCTCTCACCGGCTGGCGGGGCCTCCTGCCCATTGCCAGGGCCCAGGACCACCTGTGGGGATGAGCTGCCAGCTACAGAAGGCTACAGACACCGCTCGGGGATTCGCACCTGAGCCCCCACAGCAGACACGGAGGGCGATGAAGGGAGAGCCAGGAGGCAGCTTGGCGGGGGGGGGGGGGGGGATTCCTGGAGCTCCTCATGCTGAAAAGGCCCCTAAACCGTAACCCATGACCCCTCGCAGAACTGCGACTGTGAACCTGTCCATCCAAACCGATGTGCACCCTCCTTCCTGTGCGGAGCCGGCTCCAGGAGGACCGCAGGCTCCCAGACAGCGACACGCTGACGGCTCTCAGCACGGGCGGCCAGGGACGCAGTGTGCCCCTCTGAGGTGGGAGAGGGTCCCCCACCCTCCAGGCTGTAGGAGTCTTCGACGCCGGGGACACTCTGCTCTCTGCGGCCAAGCTTCCGACCTGTATGACACGTGTGCAGCCATCATACACGTTCTGCTTGTCCCCCTACCGCAGCCCCCCACCCCCGCCGCCCCGGCCTGGCTGCCAGGGCTGCACTGCAGAGACGCTGGGAGCCCGGCAGCCCCCGGGCCACCAGGGAGTATGGGGGCTCTGTCCTTGCCACACCCGCCCACACCTACTCCGCAGCCCGGGCTCCTGGCTCCCTGCACCACCCGGCCCACAGCTGTCTCCCTGGGACCCACCTTCCCAGCACCAGCCCGCTCCTCCCTCCTCACATCACCTGCACGCTGGCACCTGCTGGCCAATCCCTCCCCAGGCGGGGACCCTTCCAGGCTGCTCTCTCTCGGTGAATGGCAGCCCTTACCCCCCAACAAGACCCCTTGGCAGCTGCTCTCAGGGACCCAGGGTCTGCACCCCCACACCCTCAACCCCTCAGGGCACCTCTGCGGCCCGACTTACAGACAGGGCCTCCCTCTGCCCCTGAGGCCGGGTGCTCTGCGGCCAGAGGAAAGGACAGGGCACCAAGGCCACCCTGGGCTGCCCACCTCTGCTTGCTGCCTCCAACCCTGTGACCACAGGAAGGACAAGCCCCGGCTGGTGGGGGTCGGGGGTGAAGAGCCCCAGGGACGTGCCAGCCCAGCAGCCCCCGCCAGCCCACAGACTTCACACCTGCGAGGGCCCCACCCCCGCTGGCCGCAGATGCCAGGACCCAGGTAAAACTCGGGATCTGAGCAGGTGTCGGGGGCAGGGGCGGACTGGTGCTACTGTGACAACAGAGAGGTGGTACAGGGTGACCAAGGCACCTGTCTTGTTGGCATGAAAGCATAATTGGTCCCAAGCTTATCCAGAAAGAAGCCCGTCGTGAAATCACCAAGCTGCACGGGTGGCGCTGGCCCCGCCTCCCCGCTCTGGAAACCAGAATCCCGCTGTGGTGGGCGGGGCAGGGCCACCTGTCCAGGGGCAGCTATGAAACGCCAGGGCCAAGGAAGACGCCAGCGTGGCTGTGAGAAGGCCTGGCCCACACCAGGTGCTAGGGACCCTGCTCACGTCCTCTTCAAACAGCAGGGAGATGCTGAGGGGCCCTTGTCCTCTTCAAACAGCACGGAGATGCTGAGGGGCCCTCGGCCGGGGGCTCCCAGAGTGGCTGCCAACACTGGCCCCTGGGGTCCAACCTGTGACCTGGCTCCTACCTGAACATGGCCTTGGGCTCTTCCGTTGCCCCTGCTCATGCCCACATCCGAGGGGGGCGTGTACCAGGGCTGCAGCCCTCGGACCCTCCCTCCCCAGGCCAGAGGGCACACCTGTGCAGCTGCCTGCAGCTGGATTCCCGCCGCAGCCCCCCACACAGCTCTTCCAGCCTCTTCAGAGCAATCCTCTGTTACAACTGCACGTGAACCTACCATTAACTCAAGAAGTTCTGTCACCGGCGCCCTGGCCAGCGTGGAGAACAGACCCCACCAGGCAGAGCCATTCAAAGGGGGTCAGCGAGCACATCTGGACCTGCTGAAGGTGCTGGGGGTGACAGGAGGGGCGGCTGCAGAAGCAAGGACCCAAAGGCAGCTGGGCTTTCACGGGTGGGAGCAGAGCGGGATGGCCTCCCCACCTCCCCACCTCCCCGGGGTGACCAGCCTCGCCCCGGCTCCAGGCCGAAGCCCCAGATAGCAGAGGCTCACATGGAAATGAGCCAAACTGAGAACTTTTGACAGGCCATTTGAGTTTGGGAACAAGGCTCGTTTGCCAAAATGATTTTTCCCTCTTTAATTAAAATCCTTTATTAACTGCCAAGCTAATACCTTTCCCCAGATAATGAGCCCACATCTGCCAGCCCAGGTGGGTGGCCGTCCAAGCGGCGGGTGGACTCCGGAGAGGGACTCCCACAGACACCCCTTGCTCCAAACCCAGGACAGGAGTTCCATTGGGGCACAAATCCTGGATCCCTCTGAAGATCCCCATGGGAAACAGGGGTGGCCCTGCAGGTGCCCCCAGCTCAGTGCTTTGCAAAGCTGCGTTTCCTCCACAGCATTCTCACTGCAGCCACAGCGAGGTGGTGGGCATATGCCACGGGTCCAGCGGGTCCCAGTCACGCTCTCAGTCTGTCCCGGCTGGGCAAGGACACTGAATACAGGTTTCAGATGCCGGCAGGAGCCCTGGGCCACAGCCATTAGTACGGGCAGGGAGCTGGGGCCAGGAAAAGGGCAGACAGCCAGCACAGCAGCCCGTCCAGGCCCAGCCCACCCAGGTGGGGTCGGAAGGGGGGTACCATGGGGACAGTGACTGTCCCCAGCCCGGTCTAGGCCCTCGATGATGGCCATGACCACATTCTATTTTCCACTGAACCTGAAACATCCCAATCACAGACAAGAACAGGGACCCATATAACCAAGCCTGTATACAACACCAGCCTTCCCCAATCTTAAAGCCATACTCTCCCCTAACCTTTAAGGGTAACATACATGCCCCGGAGTCCACATTGAGGTAAATAAGTGATTGCACAAATAAGCAAGTGGAGAGAAGACACCAACCTCTCAAAACCTCCGCGTAGAAAAATTCCGAGTAGTTGATGAGATCCTCCCCTGAAAACGCCGGCCCCTGAGGTGTGGGCTGGGCAGCGACTTCCTCCCAGAGAGGACAGGGTGGACGGGGGGGGGAGCAGCAGCCCCTGCAGGGTGGAGACAACAGCCTCCGCCAGGTGGTCCCGGTCAGCCACGGCGTGATGTCATGTGCGCGGGATGGACCCTGGATATGACGCGATGAGCAGGTCACGCGACTCTGTGGCCTTCTTCCCAAAAATCCATTGTCCTGGTCTAATCATGTCAAAAAAAAAAACTAGGCAAATCCCAGCACAGAGACTTATAAAAAACACCTGAGCACAATCTCCAGACTGCCAAAGTTCATCAACAGCAGGGAACGTCCGAGAAACCCGGAGCAAGAGGCGCCTAAGGACACGTGACCGCTACATGTTATGTGGGGTCCTGGGACAGGTGAAGGAGATCACGTAAGAACGAAGATAGTCTGAAAAACTGAGGGCTTCCGCTAATAATAGCGTATCAGCACTGGTTCGGTAATTATACTAAATGAACCACACATGTGCCCATGGCAGAGCACACTGGGTATAGGAGGGATATGGAACCCGGCCCATTTTTCTGTAAATCTAAAACTAGTTTAAAGAATAAATATTGCCCTAACTGGTTTGGCTCAGTGGATAGAGCATCGGCCTGTGGACTGAAGAGTCCCAGGTTCGATTCCGGTCAAGGGCATGTACCTGGGTTGCGGGCACATCCCCAGTGGGGGGCGTGCAGGAGGCAGCTGATCGATGTCTCTCTCTCATCGATGTTTCTAACTTTCTATCCCTCTCTCTTCCTCTCTGTAAAAATCAATAAAATATATTTTAAAAAAAAAAAAAAAAAAAAAGAAGAAATATTAATTTTAAAAAACTAAACACCAATTGTCCCCACTGTCCCCCACAGTCCCTGGGCTCCCCTCGTTGAGGGGACACTGAAGGTTTACTGAGGCTAAATAACACAAATCTCACGGGGGGGGCAGATAACCCCAAAGAGGCCAGAGGCCCGTGTCTGCTGAGGCGCCCGGGGGCAGCCGTGACCTGCGTCCCGAGGGACCAGGCACTGTCCCCTCCGAGCACACCGCCTAAGCGCTAGAGATGCTGAGTGAGGGGTCAAGGCAAGAGGGAGGCAGGGGCTGTAACAGGCCGCTCAGAGGCCTGATGAGGGACCTGCCTGGTGCTGGCAGCGGACCGGGAAGGCTGGCAGGTGTCTCACCTGCAGAACCACAAACCCCAGGCAGACAGGACCCCTCAGAGGGCTGGTTCAGCACCACCACCTGGGCGGCTCCCAAGGATTAGGCAGGGCGGAGGGGTTGGGGCGCCCACCTTTGCGGGGTCTTTTGTCCCTCCGACACTGCTGCCTGGACCACAGTGGCCCCCAAGGGCCCAGGCATGAGGCCAGGATCCTGGGGACCCATTCTTCCCATAGGCGCAGCGCAGGTGGCAGCCCCTGACCAGAGCCCTGGGTCCTGGGCTGGGAAGTGAGGCCAGTGGGCCGGCGGAGGACAGAACCTTAATAGAAGTAACATGGCCGATAACATCAGCACTGGCCCCTGACCACGTCTCCCCAGCACACGCACAACGCACGCAGGCGCTCACTCGACTCAGCGCTCCAACCCAGGCCCCAGTTCTCCATCCCGGGGCCCGGACCGCCATCCCGTGATCAGACCTCAATTCAGGGACCAGACCTTCATGGCAGGACCCATATTTCTATGGCGGGACTCTAAACTCTATCCGGGGCCTTGACCTCCATCCAAGGCCCTGACCTCAATCAATCCTGGGGCCCAGTCCTCTATCCCGGGGCCCAGACTTCCATCCTGGAATCCAGACCCCCATCCCGGGGCCCAGACCTCCATCCCAGGATCAAACCTTAATTCGGGGCCAACACCTTAAAGGCAGGACCCCTATTCCTATGGCGGTACCAGGACCTCCATCTGGGGCCTTCACCTACATCCGGGCACCTGACGTCACTCTTGGTGCAGGGACCACTACCACTGGGCCCAGACCTCAATCCTGGGAACAAGAACCCCATCCTGAGGCTCATACCCCCATCCTAAGGCCCAGACCTTCATCCCAGGATCAGACCTCGATCCGGGGCCCAGACCTCCATGGTGATTTCCAGACTCCCATCCGGTTCCCAGACCCCCATCCTAGGACCCAGATCAGCATCCCAGGATTAGACATTAAATTGAGGCCCAGACCCTCATGGCAGGCCCCCTATTTCCATGGGGGGAATGGGAACTCCCTCCTTGGCCCTGACCTGCCTTTTTGGGCGCTGACTTCAATCCTGGGGTCAGGAACTCTATCCGTGGCCAAGACCTCCATGCCGATTCCCAGCCCCACATTCCGGTTCCCAGACCCCCATCCTGGGACACAGACTGGCATCCCAGGTTTAGACCTTAATTTGGGGCCCAGACCCTCATGGCAGGACCCCTATTCCTATGGCGGTACCAGGACCTTCATCTGGGGCCTTCACCTACATCCGGGTGCCTGACGTCACTCCTGGGGTCGGACCACTACCACGGGGCCCAGACCTCGATCCTGGGAACCAGAACCCCATCCTGAGGCTCAGACCCCCATCCCGGGGCCCAGACCTTCATCCCAGGATCAGACTTTAATTCGGGGCCCAGAGCCTCATGGCAGGACCCCTATTTCCATGGAAGGACTGGGACCTCCCTCCTGGGCCCTGACCTCCCTCAGGGGCACTGACTTCAATCCCGGGGCCAGGATATCTATCCAGGGCCCAGACCTCCATGCGGATTCCCAGACCCCAATTCCAGTTCCCAGACATCCATCCTAAGACCCAGACCGGCATCCCAGGATTAGACGTTAATTTGGGGCCCAGACCCTCATGGCAGGACCCCTATTCCTAACGGGGTAACAGGACTTCCTTCTTGGGCCTTCCCTACATCCGGGTGCAGAAGTCATTCATGGCCTGGTACCACTACCACCAGGCCCAGACCTTCACCTCAGGATCAGGCCTTAATTCGGGGCCCAGACCTCATGGCAGGACCCCTATGTCCATGGTGGGACTGGGACCTCCCTCCTGGGCCCTGAACTCCCTCAGGGGCACTGACTTCAATCCCCGGGCCAGTACCTCTACCTGGGGCCCAGACCTCCATGCCGATTTCCAGACCCCCATCCCGGTTCCCAGACCCCCATCCTGGGACCCAGACCGGCATCCCAGGATTAGACCTTAATTTGGGGCTCAGACCCTCATGGCAGGACCCCTATTCCTATGGCAGTACCAGGACCTCCATCTTGGGCCTTCACCTACATCCGGGTACCTGACGTCATTCCTGGGGCTGGGACCACTACCACGGGGCCCAGACCTCCATCCTGACACAGATCCCCATCGTGAGGCTCAGACTCCCATCCTGGGGCCCAGACCTCCATCCCAGGATGAGACCTTAATTCAGGGCCAACACCTTAAAGGCAGAACCCCTATTTCCATGACGGCAGGGACCTCCCTCCTAGGTCCTAACCTCCCTCAGGGGCGCTGACTTAAATCCTGGGGCTAAGACCTCTACCTGGGGCCCAGACCACCATGCCGATTTCCAGACCCCCATCCCGGTTCCAAGACCCCCATCCTGGGACCCAGACCGGCATCCCAGGATTAGACCTTAATTTGGGGCCCAGACCCTCATGGCAGGACCCCTACTCCTATGGCAGTACCAGGACCTCCATCTGGGGGCTTCACCTACATCCAGGTACCTGACGTCATTTCTGGGGCCTGAACCACTACCACGGGACCCAGATCTCGATCCTGGGACCCAGAACCCCATCCTGAGGCTCAGACCACCATTCTGGGGCCCAGACCTTCATTTCAGAGTCAGACCTAATTAATTCGGGGCCCAGACCCTCATGGCAGGACCCTATTTCCATTAAAGGACTGTGACCTCCCTCCTTGGCCCTGACCTGTCTTTTTGGGCACTGACTTCAATCCTGGAGCTAGGACCTCTGTCCGGGGCCCAGACCACCATGCCGATTCCCAGCCCCCGTCCCGGTTCCAAGAACCCCATCCTGGGACCCAGTCCGGCATCCCAGGATTTACCTTAATATGGCGACCAGACCCTCATGGCAGGACCCCTATTTCTATCGCAGCACTCGGACCTCCATCTTGGGCCTTCCCCTACATCTGGGTACCTGACATCAATCCTGGGGCCTGGACCTCTATCACAGGGCCCAGACCCCCATCCTGGGGCCCAGACCTTCATCCCAGGATCAGACCTTAATTTGAGGCCCAAACCTTCATGGCAGGACCCCTATTCCTATTGGGGCATTCAGACCTCCGTCTGGGGCCTTGACCTCCATCTGGGGCCTTGACACATCCTGGGCCCTGAACTCAATCCTGGGTCCCCGACCTCTATCCCAACACCCAGACCTCTTACTGGGGACCAGAATCCAATGCAGGGCCCCAGACCCCCACCACAGTCCCAGACCTCCATCCCAGGATCAGACCTTAATTGGGGGCACAGACCTTTATGGAAGAACCCCCACTTCCATGGCGGGACTCGGACCTCCCTCTGGGGTGCTGATTTCAATCCTGGGACCGGGACCTCTATTCTGGGATCCAGACCTCCATGCTGGGGCCCAGACCCCCATCCCAGAACCCAGACCTCCATCCCAGGATCAGATCTTAATTCAGGGCCCAGACCTTCATGGCAGCACCCCTATTTCCAATGCGGGACTAGGACCTTCCTCCGGGGCCTGACCTCTGTGGCAGGACCCAAAAAGCCATGGCAGGATCCACACCTACATCCGGGGTGCAGACACCATTCTGAACCCAGACCTACATCTGGGACCCAGACACCCATCCGGGGCCCTGATGTCAGTCCTGGGGCAAGCGGCTGGCTCCTGGGTGGTCCCTGGTCTTCGCTCGCCCCCTGGTGTCTGGAGCCCGCCACTACAGGCGGCGCGGGCTGGGCCTGAGTGCTGTGTGCAGAGCTCTCAGGTGGACACGCGCTCCTGGCACTCACCTGCGCGGACCTCGAGGTCCATCGGTGGCCTGACAGCCAGATCCAGGGCCTGGGCCTTTGGCACTCGAGGCCGCGAGGCTTGAGGGACTCTGGGTGGCTTTTTCCGTACATGCCAGGCCGTTCGCACCCCGCCCATCCTGGCAGGTGAGGAGCCCACAGGCCCAGGGCAGAAGCGCCCCAGCCAACCCCTCCAGAAGTGGGGGCGCCCAGGCAGACCCCTCTGGCAGGGGGGTGCTCTAGGACTTACCTCTCCAGAAGAGGCATACCCCGAGGCGGACCCCTCCAAAAGGTGGGCGCGCTGGTACCGACCTCCCCAGAGAGGCGACCCTGCAGAAAGAGGGCGCAGCGGGCCCCAGAGCGCCAGGGGGGCGCCCGGAGCCTGAGCAGATCCCCTCCGCGCTCTCACCCCAGTGCGCATGCCCGGCTGGGCCGCGTGCACGGGGCGCTCTGCCAAGGTGGCCAGCACAGCACCCGGTGGACCGATCGCTCTACATTCAGATGCGGTCTGCAGTCATCAGCAGGTGTATTTGTCAAGTATTTGTCAAGTAAGGGGACAGCGCACGTGCTAACGTTTGCTCTCGTGATTTAGAGCTTCAGTGTTTGCACTCAGCACAAGAGGCTCGCTCCCCGCCACCCGCTGCCCAGGAGGGGCAGGGATCCAGCCTCACCCACTCAGGCGAGGGACTCGGGAACATTTCTGAACCCCTTTCCCGGAGGACAAAAATAGCACCCATGGCACCCACTGTTGGTCCTTCGTGTTTCTAAGGGACATGCGCGTGCTTGCAGCAGCACCTGGCTTCACCAGGGGCCTCTCCTGTGCCCGCCTGCGCAGCCCTGCCCCAGCGGGACCAGCTGGGCCCGTCTCTGCGCCCCGTGCCCTCTGGCTTCCCTCCCCACGCCAAGCAGAAAGAGCAGAGTCTGACTCCACATCCAGGGCCAGGCGACCTGACCCAGGACCGGATCCCTGCTCCACCTGGAACTCCGACCTGGAGCCGTCTGCTACCCTATTCCCCCATCTGGACAAGGGGGCTGACGCAGCCTCACGGGGGTGCAGTGAGAATTAAGTGACTCACTGTGTCACATACTATACTCAGGGCAGCTCCTGACGGTAATAAGCACCAGTGTTGGCTGTTGCTACTCTGCATCGACACAGGAAGGCAGCGCGCAGACCCGGGACGTGCTGTTCCTCGTGAGCAGTTTGCTGGGGGTGGGAGAGGATTCGTTAGCAGGCCCACGGCTCCCTGAGTGCTTCTTCCACAGAATCTCCAGGAAAGAACACATGTCCCCGCTTGACATCCCAGCCCCATCCCTCCTCAGTCCGCACCCTCCGAAGCCACGGTTCCTGGGTGTGTGGCCCCCGGGCCCTGCCCGTCGTGTGAGCTGTTCTTCAGCTGAGTTTCGTAGCCATGTTGTCTCTGGACCTGTGTTTGTGAGTGAAATCTGACAACAGAGGGTGTGTGTGAACAGAGACACATGCATTCCGCCTGTCCACCTGGGCTCCAGGCCCCCCTCCCTTCTCAGTGCTGGGGCTGCCCCGGGAGCACAGGGGCCCAGGGCCTCATGTGGGGGAGCTCAGTGAGACTCAAAGCAAGTGCAGGCTTTCTTGACCTGGGAACCCCGGTGCTGGACTCAAGGGCCACCTCCCCAAACACGGCTCTCCTGCTCAGCCGTCCCCTCTGCGAAGCCCCCCAGCCAGGAGGGGCGGTGCACAGTGGCTGGTAATTCTGGGGTGGGACCCTCAGGACTCAGGAAGGACGAGGGCCCTGCATTGCTCCAGCCCCGTGAGGTGAGTCTCCACTGCTGGCCCAGAAACAGCTTGGGCGCCCTCCCGGCCTGCACTCACCACAGCCAAGGCGCTGCCCTCCCATGGACCAGAAGAGGAAGTGCGGGGGGGGGGAGGAAGGGGGAAGGGGCTCTCTGAGGACACCCACCTCCTCCTAACTTTTCATTATAGCATGCATGGTCCTTTATTAAAACACAGGGCGAGAGCATAATACACTATTTTAACTCCTATAATGTGGGGAAGCACGGGACTAGGTTGGAAGGTCTGTTAAGAAGGAATCTCTGAAAGGTTGGGGGCCTCCAGGGGGACCTTGCCGAAGGCGGCAGCCCCTGCCTTGACTTGTCCAAACAAGTCTGAGCCCCCGGGTGTTTTACTGGAATCTCTACGTTTAAACTTCAAACATAAAGAGTGCGATTCTTCAGGAGCAAACAGCCCTGTTCACCTGCCTCCTTAGGCTTTTACTGAACAACAACTTGAACTCAGATTCACTTTCAGGTCTGCCGGTCAGCCCCGCACTATGGAATACCAAGTTCCCTCTTCCTGGTTAGACGTCCAAGTCCAGATCCCAGGCCTGAGTTCCGAGGCTGTACCTGAGCAGACAGAAGCCTTTACCCCACCCCATGGCAGGCACCCCCAGGCCACCCGAGAAGGCAACGCGCTCTCCCTCCCCGGGTCCCGATGGGAAACGTGTCGCTCCCTCCAATAAAACTTTGTTTTAAGCAAAGGTTAAATGAACTACCTACAAACGATAACCATTTAGGTGAAGGGGGCACGGCAGAGGCCTCTTGCGGGCACACCTTGCTGAGTCTGGGCGCTTCATTTTGAATTCGGTGTAAAACGGCTGTTATTTCAGAAGTGAGGGGCCTGCAAGGGGATGGCTGGCCCCGTGTGGGGAGGCTCAGAGCACTGAACCCGCTGGGGCTCCCAGCCAGGCACCTGGAGGGTGACTTCAGTGCCGAGTCCTGCCGCTGAGGACGCGACCCAAGGAGAGCGGGATGGCGCCAGGGCGCACAGCAGCACACACAGGCGACCCCCCCACACACGCACCCTCTTCACTGGGTCCAGACTCCCCGAATCTGAACGTCCGCAGATATCAGACGCAGCTGGACGAAAAAGCCCCCGACTGTGACCCAGAGTGCGACACTAACCTCACAGACTTCTCTTTGAAGCTCCCCATTCCAGGGTCATGGGGTGCTAGACTTTTCGGGGTGATCACTTCCTAAACTATATAAATGTCCAATCACTATGCTGAACACTTGAAATGAATATAATACTGTATGTCAACTGTAATTGAAAAAAATTAAAAGTTTTTTAAAGATAAAAAAAGAAATTCACCATTTCGGTGAATGAGGCATCAGCAAGTTAAGGTATATCCATCCCTAGAACTCAACATCTGGAATATGTATAAATGAGTGAATTTATGTGCAAAGTACCCAATTCCTTTTATCTAGGAAACAAGTTTTCAATTTTAATAACAATTATCAAGTTTAAGGAAACTGGTTTTAGTTAAAGATTAAGTCAGAAACTGAAACTGGCCACTCAGTGGGCCCAGGCTGCCTGTCCCTGCTTGAGCCAGTTCAGCAGAGACAGGGCTGAATCATATGTGAGTGTTTATTCCAATCCTGCCAGCAGCGTGGGAGAGCAGGTCATGCACAAAATCAGCTCTGCCCTCCACCATAGCCCTTCAGCTGCTTATATTGGGTAGAAGGACAAAGACAACGGGATAAGAATGGGTATGCAAAATGGGCAGTTTACAGGCAAGGCTGGCTGAGGGTCTGCAACAGGGCCCTCTTGTGGGCATTCTGAGAAGAGCACCCTAGCAATGAATTCTGCCCCTCTGAATGGAAAACTGATAGACCTAGAGCAGTGGTCGGCAAACTGCGGCTCTTTAGCCCCTTGAGTGTGGCTCTTCCACAAAATACCACGTGTGGGAACGCACGTACAGTGCGACTGAAACTTTGTGGCCCATGCGCAGGTCAGTTTTTGGTTTTTGTTTTTTTGTTTTATTTTTAATATATTTTATTGATTTTTTAACAGAGAGGAAGGGAAAGGGATAGAGAGTTAGAAACATCGATGATAGAGAAACATCGATCAGCTGCCTCCTGCTCAACCCCACTGGGGTTGTGCCTGCAACCGAGGTACATGCTCTTGACCAGAATCGAACCTGGGACCCTTCAGTCCGCAGGCTGATTCTATCCACTGAGCCAAACTGGTTAGGCCAGAAGTCAGTTTTTGGCTCTCAAAAGAAATTTCAATCGTACTGTTGATATTTGGCTCTGTTGACTAATGAGTTTGCAGACCACTGACCTAGAGGGCTCTGGCCCGGCGGGGAGGTGTGGCAATTGTGCCCTCTTGTGGACATTCTGAGAAGAGCACCCTACTAATGAAATCTAGGAGTCTGAAAAGGAAGTCCCACTGACAGTCCTAGAGTGCTCTCGCCTTTGCAGGGAGTCGTGCAGTATTTCCCTCTTGCGGGTATTCTGAGACCGGAACTGTAGTCATGAATTTCGAAAGTCTGAAAAAAAAACCCTATTGAGACCTAGAGGGCTCTCATCCTGCAAGTGTTGCAATAGGGCCCTCTTGTGGACATTCTGAGAACAGCACCGTAGTAAGGAAGGTGTTGCAATACTGCCCTCTTGTGGAGAAGGGGCGAGCCTGGGTTTTGGGGACAGAAATCCCCACTCCAATGCCCTTGAATGAATTCTTATGTCCCCAAGTTCTTCACCTGCACAATTCCTAACTCCTTTCATTGTATTTTTCTTTCCATTTTGGTTACCAAGCAGAGTTTAAAAGGAAAAGGCCATCTCTGCAGGCTATTTCCCGAGTGAACACCAATCCCCTAAGAACCCTCCCCTGGCAAGGTCACCTTTAGGCTCCACATGAGAAGGCACCCCCCTCGCTGAGGTGTTTCCACTGAAAAGTCACGTGCTGGGAGAGCGATCCACAGCCGTCAGCCATGAGCTCCATCACGAGGACACACAAGCACAGGGAGGCTGCGAGGCGAGTGGCTAGGCGTGCGAGGCCCTACCCCCCAAGAGCATGCCGGTGCTTCTCAAACCCGCAGTGCAGATCGGCCTTTCCACACGGGAACCCCCACCCCCACAACACCCACACTCACTAGGGCCCTCCCGACAGAGCTCAGACCTGGGGTGACAGTCAAATGATGTCACCTCTCCTTGCTCACCGCCTTTCAAGTGCTGGTAACAACTCTCTAGGATTCGTACATCGGAGAGGAGGTCGGTTCTGACCAAACGTTACCGCCAGGGTGAGCTCGATGCTGTTAGAAAACCTACTGGGGACGGCCAGTGGAACGTGGGGTTCAGTTGGGCCGAAGAATCGCCTCGATCCTAAAATATTGGGTTAGGAATGGCCTTCCGTCAGTGCGTGAGGGTCCCCTGACCTTCCTGGTCCAGCTGCAGACACCTCACTGCAGTGCACCTGAGTCCAGCAGCCCCAACAGAATGGAGAGAAAAGCGGACGAACATGTGCTGGACAGGGATGACGCCCTGAACACTCTATCCACTCTCACCCCTACTCAAACCTGGGTGCTCAGCCAAGGGTGACGTCGCTGAGGGTGCTCATCATGCAAGTCGCCCTAAGGAAGGGAAGCCTGTTCTAAAGTCCACGGTGCAGCGGACATCAGAGCAACCGCCCTTGGCGGAACAGCGGTTCCTAAGCTACAGGCGGGTGATTGTGTGAAGTCAGGCATTTTCTTTGAGATGCAATAGGGAGAAAACAGCTTATCAACCTGTGACAGCAAAGACATGCTGGTCTGGCTCAGTGGATAGAGATTTGTCCTGGGGACTGAGCAGGGCTGGGTTTGATTCTGCTCAAGGGCATATGCCTGGGTTGTGGGCCCAATCCCCAGCTGAGGCAGCCAATCAATGATCCTCATCACTGATGTTTCTCTCTCTCTCCCCCTCCCTCTCCCTTCCTCTCTGAAATCAATTTAAAAAATGTATTTTAAAGAAGATATTCTTGCTTAGGATAAGGCCGTGGTCGGCAAACTGCAGCTCGCGAGCCACATGCGGCTCTTGGGCCCCTTGAGTGTGGCTCTTCCACAAAATACCACGGCCTGGGCGAGTCTATTTTGAAGAAGTGGCGTTAGAAATTTCAATCGTTGTACCGTTGCTATTTGGCTCTGTTGACTAATGAGTTTGCCGACCACTGGGATAAGGTGAAGTTAAAAGGTAATTTAGCAGAAAGTATCATAGGACAAGGCGGACAGGGCAGAATTCATGAAAGCAAACGATTTAAGTTTAAATGTATGGACTCCTCCCCCGTGAGTCACTCAATGACTTAATGAACTGCATTCCCACCTGCATTTAAAGGTTCTGCTTCATGGACAATGCAGGAGCCCCATCTGGTTACACACAGGGGCAAGAAAACCCACGAGATGGTGTCCGTCTCTGAGCAGGAGGCAAGGCCATGTACCCCGCTGCGACCTGTGCAAACGCCCTTGGTCACGCGCGCCCGTGTGGCCGCTGCCTTGTTGACAGGCCAACAGCAGGGAGGCAGCCCCTCGCGCAGGGCGAGCCCCCCCCCGAGCCGAGGGTTTCCCGTCTCTTAGCTGAATGGCGGACTGTACCCTTTCCTTACTACCACCAGGCACTGTGTGGGCCCTAACCACCAGGCCAGTAGGCTGGGGAAAGTCAGTGACCATAACAGGGCCATAGGGACCCCCAAAACCTAAGCAGCATGGAGGGGAACTCGGCCATCCTGTGAAGGGCATGCGTGACACAGGCCTTATTTCTTAAGTAACGTAGACTCAGGATCAGAAATGCTGCCAACGTGTTCATGGGCCTCGGGATGTTGTCAACCTGTTTAAGGCTACATCAGCGCTGTCCACAGAGGGCTTACAACACACTGTGATAGATAACGAAGCCACCGACACCCTCGGCCGTGCCCCGCCGTGTCCCGGCCGCCCACTGCCCAGTGCCGCGGAGAGTGCCCGCTGTGCCAACTCCTTCAGGCCGCTGCCTCTGCAGTGCTTCTTCCTGGGAGCACGCGCCGCGCTCACTGGATCCGAGCGCCCTGTCACCTCCGCGACCCACCACTAGGTGCGTTCCCGCGCTGCAGGGGCCTCTGGCCAGGGAGGGGAGCCACTGGCCTGGTCTGAGCTGCTGTGATGGCGCTGTGGATTCGCTCCACCACAGGTCTCCCTTTCCTGACGCCTGCCGATCCTGACCAGCTACAGGAGCCCACATTATGAAAGAGACGGAGTGAGTTAATTGCGGTCACTAGGTTTACCTTCCCTGTAAAGACACACCCTTTTTCGCAGCGCCGTTAACTGCATTGGTTTATTGCGTTCTATTTTTTGGGGGAAATGGTAACACGTCTTTAGCACAGCTTTGTGGGACACGGCGACAGGAGGGGGCCTTTCCCCCCGCGTCCGCGGGGAGGCCGGGCCGCGAGCCGCTCGGCTGTAACGAAGTATTTCCTGCACTAGTTGGGCACCACGCTGAGCTGTTACTAATTTCCTCCTTTCAGTGTAGGCAGCAATTCACCATTTTCTTTCAGTTCCTAGAAATAAAAAAGAAAACAGTCACATGTACGGGTACCTGTGAAAAACCATGAGGTGAGAGACGCATCTGTATCAGAGAACCACACGGAACGCCAGCCTGCCAACCTCCAGCTAAGCATGGAGCCACACAGCGTTCAGAGGACACTGTCAGGTTGCGAAATTCAGGTGAGAAAGGCTTCCGCAGCCGGCAGAGGGTTCAGCCTTAGCGAATCCAGCGACTGGAGCAAACAGCGAGGCCTCCTGCTTAAACAACACAACAGAGGGAGGCGGGCACCGTGAGGGACCGAAGGAAAAGCTCTGCGACGTGAGCGTCCGCTCAAACCTGCACACGGCACCTGCCGCCCCGCCACGCTCCCCACCGGCAGAGCCACAGCACTGCTGCGTGAATGCAGCGAGGCCAGAGACAGCACGTGCTGCAGAACCTCCCAGAAAAGCTGGAACACTGCCATCAGGTTTAGAGGGTGACCAAGGGACCAAGTTTTCTAGTTTAAATGAACATTTAATTTGATGTAACGTGTCAGGTTCTTATGAAGCAGCCTGACCACCCATCAATAAGCCGTGGGAGCGCCACTCTGGGTTAGACCTGGGAGGGGAGATCCTGTCACACGCTCTCGGCCAGCCCACAGGGATGTCTTGGGATCCACCACCCACAAAACAGCAGCCGTCCGCTGCACCAAGGACCCGCAGGGCTGTCCGAGCACACGCCCAGGAGGCCGGCGGCCCTCGGGTAGATCCGGATGGAGGACGTCCTGGCTGGGACATGGCAGACAGCTCGCCTACTTCTCCATGGCTGTGAGCCCTCCTCTGACGGGGACGAGGCCTCTCTCAGGCTGCGCCAATGGAGCAGTGCGCTGGCCCAGCGGGCAGTTTAAAGGGCAACCAGGTCTAACTGCTCGGACTCCAAACTCTCTCCAGAGTGGGCTCTTCAGAGCTGAGACTCACTCATGCGTCCACACTGCTCAGCAGCTAAGATTCTCGGGACGTGAGACTGACGGGGTCACTGACTCACTGGTTCATCAGGTCCATCACCCATTCACCAGAGAAGCGCTCTGCTCCTAAAGAGGCCAGAAGAGAACCCCGGAACGTAACCCCGGTTTTAACTGAACTACAGATGAAGAACCCCGCTCTGCAAGAAACACACCAAAATGCCCACCCAGGAGCTGCTCCCAGTAACCTTCCCAAAGAACCAACCTCCACACTCCTGCTCCCAGCAGGGGAGCATCAGGTCGCATGGCAAACACCCTGTTCTACACCTAGAAGCAGCTGCGTGCCGCTCAGCTGCAGAATTCAATGAGATTTATTGATTGCATCTTCCCAAGAGTTACCAATGGCTAAGGTACCGGCTATAAAACATTCAGACAAGAACAGGCTCTGGAGAATCTGGGGTCTGAAGACTCTCTGTGTTTTACAAAAATAAAATAGCTGTATAAAATAACAGATGCAGATCTATTTCTGTTGCTTCAGGGCTATTCAAAAGCCTCTAAGTGAGAACTTCCTTTCCACCAGGAGTAGACGGTTTACCGGAACAATGCCTCCCTGGCTGGCTTGAAGTGTGACGTCAAATCTGGAAGCCTGCGCAGAGCACAGCCTCTGCACTCCAAGGCCATGCTTATAGACCTCCGGCCACAGCGCCGACGTCACGCAGGTCCTGCTCGGGTTCCTTCACGTTACCAAGGGCGACTTTCCAGCTTTCATCCTCCCACGTGACCAGAACCACTTACTACCTGCCGTCCACTTCGGCCAGAGATGTGACCTCGGAGGAGTCCAGGCAGAGGACGAAGGCCTGGGTGGAGGAGCAGCTCGCTGCCTGGCCACGCCCTGCCCAGGCCCTGCCGTACCCACCACGGCCCCCACTACAGCACCTCCACCCCAGGGGCCAGGGTCCCTCAGCAGTGTCTGCAGCACACAGGTGCCATAGCACCTCTAGACTTTAAATTCTAGAAGAAAAGTCATGGCCAATGAAAATTCAACCGGGGTTTAAGGCCAACAAAGAAGGAAACGAATCCCTGAAGACGTGTGAGAAGTGGTGTCCCCTTGACATGCGCTCACAGTCTGAGAAGGAATCGACTTTGTAGCATCTGAGACCCAGGGGGTCTGGAATGGCCTAACGCAATCCTGCATTTCCCTTCAGGAACTAGGCAGTGACCACAGGCGGGCTGGCACTGCGACTCAGGCTCCCGCCCACGACCTGGTGTCACCCAAGAGCATGTGAGTGAGGCAGAACAGAGGAACACGAGAAAATCTACCTATAATAATAAAGGCGTAATATGCTAATTAGACTGGACATCCTTCCAGATGTCCTTCCAGGACGAGGCCGGGGCTGCAGCCGCGGGACCGAGGCAGCCGCTGCAGCTGCGAGGGAGGGATCTGGAGTCCGAGCGCCTACTCTTCCACAAACTTCGTGCATCGGGCCTCTAGTAGTAGAATAATTACAACAACGTGAGTCTAAGGCACAGGAGGACTTCAGGAGCAGAAGCAAACATTTCTGGCTGCAACACTCTAGGTCAGTGGTCGGCAAACTGCGGCTCGCGAGCCACATGCAGCTCGCGAGCTGCGGTTTGCCGCTCTGTTGACTAATAAGTTTGCCGACCACTGACCTAGACTCTCGATTCCAATAATTACAGGCTGTTGTTGTTCCCGGTGATTAAGCCCCTATCCCAGTGGTCGGCAAACTCATTAGTCAACAGAGCCGCAGTTTGCCGACCACTGCTCTAGGTGATGCCCAGACAAGTGCGACCCTGATGGACACAAAGAACAGACTGAACTATAGAACGAACGTGCAGGCCACCCAAAGCAGAGGCGGCGGCGAAGACGAGCTGAAAACATGCAGAAGTTCCACCGGACTGAGCGCCGTGGGAGAAAACTGAATCGGGAGCATGGCGGCAGGGTAAGCTCCTCTGAGCACCACGTTCCGGAGACTGGGCTTGGGCGGCATCGCTCAGGGGCTGGAGGGGCTCCCGGAGCAGCAGCCAGTGTCGGGTCAGGCCCCACCGTGAGGCAGAGCCGGGGGCTCAGGTGAGCGGTGGGGACGGTCTGACATGGCAGTGACGGGGAGATGACAAGCTATGACCGCCCAGACAGGGTAACATGGTGTAGAAGTGCCTGGACGTGAGGCCAGAAGAGAAAGGCGGCCAGGACAGCCCGAGTTCCTGTTCGAAACGGGACTCTCGTTTCCCAGCTCTTCGGGGCGCCCGGGGGCACGGAACTCACCTTAACGATGTCCAGCCCTCCGACGAGCTCCCCCTTCACATACAGCTGCGGGTACGTGGGCCAGTTGGAGAAGCTTTTCAATCCCTGCCGCACCTGCGGAAACCACAGGAACCCTGACAGCTGCCCCTCAGGCGCAAGGGCCGGAGAGACCAAGGACATGAAAGACAGAACTTACTTCCTCATCCTCCAGTATGTCAAATGTCTCATACTCCACACTGCAAAAGGAGAGAACATTTTAACAGACAAGTCAGTTCTAAACAGAAACTGTAAACCTACTTCGGGCTTTTAAAACAGTCAAGAACATAAACCATTTTGGTGCCAACGAAATTTACTGTAGAAAAACGGAAATGATTTTACTTCTTAATCCGTCTGGTACTATTCAGAATACGTCATGCCAAGACACAAATGTGTCTGAATTTTTCTCTAGGCAATATTAGGTTGCACAGGGGCCAGCAGACTTTTTCTTAAAGGGCAAGAGAAACATTTAGATGCCGCAGGCCATGGCCGGAGGCTGCTGGACTCACCGGCCAGGACACCCTCACTGCCAGAGACGCCTTGTGACCTGGGGATGGACTTACGCCAGGACGGGGCTGTGCTTTAACTGCGTGATGGTCAGGGAATCAGTCGGCGTGGGACCAGGCGTGAGGATCTTATGTGCAGGTCCAAAAATTGGCCAAGAAAACGCCACATACAAAACCTGAGGCCACCCTCAAGGGAAACTTTGGTTACTTCGTAAACAAGTTCCCAAGAAATCTATCCATGGCGCAGAAATACTCAAAAAAAGACGACAGGATTAGCCAGCAGCAAGTACCAGCAAAGAAATGTTTGAAAGAGCACAAGGAAATTAAAAAGGAATTAAAAAGGACCTTCAGGGTGAACTAAGGGAGGCAGATCTTCAGCTAAACAGTCTGATAAAAAGGGCAAATGACAGGCCACCTGCCAGTGACCTAGCGAGTCCGGGGCCCAGGGCATGGGTCAGAGTCCCAGCAGTTCTTTGTAAGGGACCATTCACACCTCAACACGCACCTGGGACTCCGCCCTTGTGGCGAGTTAATCTGGACTAGCAATATCCAGGAGAAAGGACAAGGAGCCGGGCCTTCTTTCTCCACACCACGACCCCCCAAGTTCACGGTGTTCCCGCTACAGAGCCGCAGAGGCTCCACGGGCACCCACCACAGCACCATCCTGTTTACCAGGTTCGGGCCGTGGGACACTGTCTCCCACGGAAGCCCAGCCCCCCAGGAACTGCCCTCCCATCCCATCTGGACTGACAGATACAGGACAGAAAGCAGACAGGGAGACCTTCCCAAATCTGCAAGCTGTCACGTCCTGGCTCATGAACCAGCAGAGGGTGCCCCAGGGACAGGCTGGGGCCAGGAAGGAATGGACTGAGTGTGCGTCTCCGTGGAGCTGTGGCCGAGGGAAGACAGAGGAAGGGCCGTAAAAATAAGGACCAAAACCAAGCCAGCTGTCCTCCATCCTCAGGCAGAGTGAACCAGAGGGCTCAACACACAGGACATAGGCTGACCAGACTCTGCACTGTGAAATGCCACCATCATTTTTTAAAATCTATCATTTTTCTCTTTATGTCCCTAAAATTGTATGTAAACCTGTACTATTCGACTATTTCAGCTCTCCCCAAGAATTTCTAAATATTTCGAAGATTACTTTCCCTATAATTTCATAGGGCTGCCTAATTAACTTAAAGCTATGATTAGAAAACTTATATTAAAAAGCAATTGTGAAATAAAATAAGCAAAAACACATGACAAACTCTACAAAACATGAGTAAATATCCCCGAGTGGTTTTGTTCTAATTTTTTAAATTGAGGTGTAATTGACATATAAAAGTGGTTGTTTTTAACCATAAAAATCAATCACAATTTTCTCACCTGACAGCTTATCACTGAGCAGATCAAAAGCAAGGACCTTGCATGTAATTTACCCTCCTCCTCAGATCCATATAATCGACCTTAATACTTACCCCATCTGCTTTATGGACTATTTAGACACTACAATGTTTTTAAAGAAAATTAAAACACCTATAATTCACTTTCTCCAAAATATCTTTACACCTGGTAAGAACTCAGTTATTAACTTTCCTCTGGGAGAGTAGACCAATAGTTATTTCATTGTTGCCTGAGAAACTCCTTAATGTTACCAGGAGTTTGGCCAGAACATTCTATTGTAATCTAACTTAAAGCATTTACAAAACAGTATAACAAAAATACATAGATAAAAATGCATGGATTTAGACAGAACTGAGAAGTTAGAACTTCTTAAATAGACCATTTAAAAATAAGACTGACTTACCCAGTACTATTTAGTATTTCCAGAATCTGTTTGCTGAATCCACACTTAGCTTCCTAAATGCAAAGAGAAAGAGTGAAGATGCACGGCATTTCCCCACGGCCCACGGCATGGCCCACGGCATGGCTGTCCCTCGCTCTGTCCTGGGACAGCTGGTGGGCGAGTATGAGCCTCAGGGCCCTTCACATCACAGGGCAGTCAGGGGTGAGGGCTCAGGGGGCACCTCCAGTACTGACCCTGAGACATCGGCTCAGACGCACCCCCCTTTCCCCCCCAGATTCACTTCGGTCTGTAACCACGGGGAGGGCGTGTGTCTAGTAGCTTCTAATCTTTGTGGTCAGAAGTCCCTCGAGTAAACCCCCATGCTCTCCGGAGATGTCACTCATGCAGACCATCTCGATAACTCGACCTTTCACCATCATCATCCCTTTCCTGTTCCATCATTTTCCTGTCCCAAACTTCTTCAAGGTTATGGAAATGTTACACTTTTTTCATGCACAGAATCTCAAATCCCCTCAATCCTGAGGGAAGACTTAGGGCCACACAAACACCTTAATGGTGCTAATAATTATGTTCCCAAATGCACGAATACTGTCTGGGCTTCCAGAAAGAAAAAAAAAAAGTGTTTGAGAATAAAAATAATCACCAAAAAGAAAAGATGGCTTTCCCGCTACTGGGAATGACTAGCTTGCTCTGTTTGTTTTAGTAAGTACAGTGGAGCAGTCAAAGAATCTAGGTCCTCATCCAGGGATCACATGTTGAAATGTATCTGACCATTTCCTAGTTGTCCTGCTTTCATTATAAGAGTTATGTTAACTGATTCCTATGTAAACTAACTGGTGTCACTGTGTTAGTTCTATTAACTCCCACAGTGATGGCGACCTCGGTCTCGCAGCCGCTGTGCGGGCGGCACCAGGCTCTCCGTGCACCAAGGGAAAGCGAGGATCTGTGAAGTGACGGCAAAGCAGCCCCAAGAAGCATCCGCCACAAGTGACAATCGCGCTGACACCAGAGCGCAATGGAATTTGGAGGGAAGTCGGGAAGTCGGATGTGTCAGCGGCTCTTAGCCAGTGAGGGGCAGACCCTTTGAGGATTGATGAACACTTAAGAACTCTCTTTTTAGAAAAACAGGAATATGCAGTTACAGAAAAGGAAAAAAATTGCCGAAACGATTTCATTCATCACACAAGCACGGGGCACACAGGCGGCAGCAGGGGTCACACTTCAAGGACGATCTAAAGCCGCAAGCCCGAGACCCACGAGGTTCCCGGACCCAGGAAGCAGGAACCAGACTGCACTCTGTGGGCTCAGTCATGGTCCCGACAGCAACTCACAGACCAGGAAGTGAGAACAGCGCTGACCAGGGAGCCGACAGCCTGGCAGCAGAAAGAAACGCACCCACTGCGTGCGATGCTAGGACAGAATCAGAAAACGCAGATGGCTTGGTCTGATGTCCGTAAGCACCAATGAAGGCCCAGAGAACTTCCTGGCGCCTCCGCGGCTCCATTAGCTAAAGCGGGAAAAGATGGAAAATGTCCCCCTGCTGCACGTTAGCACCGAAAGAAATTACAAGTAAAACCATTCGGAGTTCTTTACCTGTTTGTTTCCCTTCATAAAGAGCATCACGGAAGCTTTATTTGTCAGTACTTTGAGCCTAAGGAGAGAAAATTGATATGAAACGGCTCAGCTCAATTATTAAGCCCCACTTTCGCTGCGCTTCAGGAGCAGCGTGCAAGCCGAGGGATAGCGGGAGGATGGTTCACAGCTCTGAATGGCATTAAACAAGCAAATGCATTGACATTTCCTTTATTTCCCTCTCTCCCTAAGCCACTGTAAAACACAATGTGGCTTTTTAAGGCAAAGAATGTTCCTTCAAGTTGCAATTTAAGCCCATCAACTCACAGTTCTAAAAAAACAGTAATACCCAATTCAATAAGGAATTGTTTGATGAGGGGCCCATCCGGAACCTCCAGCACTCCATCCTGCATGCTTCTCTCATCCTGACGCTGCGCATGGCTCCACAGGCTCAGTGCCCACAAGGACACCACTAACACCAGCTGCTACTTCACTTCAGGCTGAATATGTCGCACAATCTTTCAACATCAGGAGCGAACTTGCTGTCAGAATGTGCACCATCTGCATATTAGCCTAGAGCAGGCGCCCTCAAACTACGGCCCGCGGGCCACAGGCGGCCCGCCGAGGACATTTATCCGGCCCGCCGGGTGCCGCTGCCTGTCCTGCTTAGCAGCCGACTCGTCCCGGGCCCGCAGTGCGCATAGGAATTTGTTCATAGTTTTTTTTTTTAAACTATAGTCCGGCCCTCCAACGGTCTGAGGGACAGTGAACTGGCCCCCTGTTTAAAAAGTTTGAGGACCCCTGGCCTAGAGCCTAGAAACAGGCCTCAGGAACAGTCAGTGTGGGGACAGCGGCTGCTGAAGACCCTCTTAGCCCTGTGGTGGCCCCTCACCATTTTCTCCTCCTGCCCCTGGTTCTCTGGATCCTTCGTGGTGGCTCCAAATCTCCGCACAGTATAAAGTTGTCACAAATGGAACCACAAATCACGCACAAAGCTGTCATGTACACTTTCAGCAGAGTGCGATTAGCTAATTCTCAAAGCAAACAAAACACAGTGAGAAACCACATGACGCTGATCCCAATCTCTCGCCTAGTAACCGTCACCTGCATCCAGGGAAGCAAAGCAGGTGCCTCCGTCCCACCCACAGATGTCACCAAGCCCAGGAACTCTGGCTCCTGCACTTTTCCTCCCAGGAGCCCTTTAAATTGTTACTCAAAATACACTGAACTTACTTCCTACATAATTCCAGCCAGCCATCCTTGGTGTCCGACCACAGAGATTCGGGTGCATTCAGCAGAGAGCAAGTGAAGAGCAAACCCAAGCAGAGAGGTGCACAGCAGTCTCCTGAGGCCACACAGCCTCCGGGGCTGCCCGGGCTCTCAGTAGAGGACCCCAGAGTAACAAAGGCACGAGGAGCACCACTTTCTTACCAAAAAGGCAAGAAAGGCTGTTTGAGAAAATGAGCCACCTGAAGGCCGGCTTGACACAGATGGAATACTGTTTATAAGGATTACTTCATTATTCAAGGGTAGGTAAATCAGGTGTTTATTTTTAAGCACTTAAAATTCCTCGCCTTAGCCAGTGTGGCTCAGTGGACAGAGCATCAGCCTGCGGACTGAAGGGTCCCCGGTACAATTCTGGTCAAGGGCACAGGCCCAGGTTTCAGGCTCGACCCCCAGTAAGGGGCGTGCAGGAGGCAGCCAATCAATGGTTCTCTCTCGTCACTGATGTTTCTCTCTCTCTCTCCATCTGCCTTCCTCTCTGAAATCAATAAAATATATTTCTTAAATTTCTCAAAATGTGAAATGGCAACACAATGACACGGAGAAGTTGCACCGTCCAAACTGAAGCCCAGCCATTCCCCAACCACGAATGGCTGATAGGCCGCTACACTTCAAACGAAACTCCTTTTTAAACCTCTACGTTAACTCATATTTATTACAATAAAAATTCCTGTAAGTCTCCCTACAGGCCAAAGTCCAAAATTTCTGTAAGATAAAATGTCTAACAGCTGACTGAGAGGCTTCATGAAAGGAGTCGGACAGGTTTCACAGCTCCGGAAGCTCCCGGATGCTGAGTCCTCAGGGTTTGGAGGCAGGGGAATCCGCGTGGCCCGCGCGCTGCAAGCGCAGCACTGGCTCCGACTCCCACGCCGGTGCTCCGATGGGACAGTGACAGCAGCAGCACCAGGGGACCGTGTAGGAAAACACAAGGACCAGCTTAGCGATGAGCAGGACCGTGACTAAAACCTGCGCATCAGGACAGCTGGATCCTGGCTCAGAAATGCAGAGACAATTAAATGGGGTCGCCCCATTGTAGCAGTAACATTTCTATACAACAAAGAATACCCTCCACTTAGACGTCAAACTGACACCCAGCACTCCCCAGTCCAAATCACACCTTCCTGCGTGAGGATGACCTGTCTGACTGCAAACAGCAAAATGATGAACTTGGCACTTGAGACCAATCTCTGATTTCTGTACAGAAAGGCAATGCAAGGCTGAGAATTTTAAAAATATTTTTTAAAATAACGACAGACTATTTGAAACTCTTAAAACACTTACCTTTCCTCTAATTTGGGGGCTTTGGGGCAAATTGTATCTAGTTCTTCAGATGCTTCCAGCTCCTGAAATAAACACAGGTTAAGCTGAAGGAAGCATTTACAGGTACATCCTGGCCACACCCTAACACAGAATGCCAGTCCCAATCATCTCCTCAGAAATGCCCCCACATGTTCCAGACTCAGCCTGCTAACTGGAGAAGTTCTTAAGAAATTGACTCTGTGGACCTAGTACAGCACTCAGGAAACTACGCTCTAAATGAAAACTCTGTACCGACACAACTTCCCAATTCTCACCTTCACGATGTCGAGTCCTCCTATGAGTTCGCCAGACACATAGAGCTGGGGGTAGGTGGGCCAATTGGAATAGGTTTTGAGGCCCTGACGAACTTCTTCATCTGAGAAGATATCAAAACTGCTAAACTGGATATTGTGTTTGTTGAGAATTTCCACCATCTGCTTGCTGAAACCTGCATACAGAAAAAGAAAATAAAAAACGTAGTTTCTCTCTCTCTCTCTCTCTCTCTCGCATATACATACACACAACTCTGAATTCAGAGTACATATATCTACTAACCATTGATGTCTGCCTCTGTTTTACCAGTGATTTCATAACCATGGCTGAATAGTGTGCAGAGAAAACAAATTCCAAGAACCCCTTATCTCATGCTGAACCACATACCACATGTTCACATGATTTAACTTTTTTAATACACTTGTGAATTTTTCTTTAATGTGTGTGTGTGTTTATGAAAGTTCCTCTTCGATATCAGGCACATTTTTTTTTTGTTGTAAAGAAACAGTACAAGCCAAAAAGCGAGCCTCAAGCCCTGCCCATCAATCAGGGGACTGACCTGGACCCCAGGACTCACCCTGCCAGCTCTGCTGTCCTGTGCATCTGTGAGAATCAGCACTGGCGGAGGACAGAGCTCTACAACAGTCATTTTTTTTCTTTAATATATTTTATTGATTTTTTACAGAGAGGAAGGGAGAGGGAGAGAGCGTTAGAAACATCGATGAGAGAGAAACATCGATCAGCTGCCTCCTGCACACCCCCTTACTGGGGATGTACCCGCAACCAAGGTACATGCCCTTGACCGGAATCGAACCTGGGACTCTTGAGTCTGCAGGCTGACGCTCTATCCACTGAGCCAAACCAGTCAGGGCTACAACAGTCATTTTTAACGACTACTTGACCATCGTGGAGACCCAGTTCAGTTTGTCCGTTACTACTTCCCATGTAACCACTTCAGCAGTTCTCAATCTTTGCCACCTCTAAATAGAAGAAATTAAAAAGCAAGTGAGCCCTAACTGGTTTGGCTCAGTGGAAAGAGCGCCAGCCTGCAGACTGAAAGGTCCCAGGTTCGATTCCAGTCAAGGGCATGTACCTTGGTTGCAGGCACATCCCCAATAGGAGTTGTACAGGAGGCAGCTGATCGATGTTTCTCTTTCATTGATGTTTCTAACTCTCTATCCCTCTCCCTTCCTCTCTGTAAAAAATCAGTAAAACATAAATATATATATATATATATATATATATATATATATATAGCAAGTGAATGTGTTCTGTGTAGTCTAAAAGGGATACTTCCCACACTGGGTTTCAAAGCTATCCCCTCTGTTGTTATATATAAACTGTCAAACTGAGGGAGCTCTTTCTCATCTGGTGTCATAACTTGACAGTTTCTTTTTTTAAACTATTTACATTCCCCCAAGTATGTTATGTGATTTTTTTCCCTACACTGTAGTGACAATCTTATGCTCCATAATTTTATTACATTTTAGTGACACATTTTTGTTCCATACTTTTTTGACATCATCTTCTCAGGATTACATTAGTACTGAAGAATAAGAGTGTGAATATCAGTCTTTTATAAACCTATTGGTCTTGTCTGAAAAGAGGATATTTTTCTTCCTGCAAGCTAATTCTTCCCAAGTGTTTTCAATACTTGCAATTATCTTACCTAATAGACAAATATGTAAATTGACCATACCTCCACTACGCCCACAGCCAATCAGAGTGAGTATGCAAATTAGAAGGCCAAAGATGGTGGCCGCCCAGCTGCTGCAGGCGCGGAGTGGCCAGGCGGGGCAGGACGCCTGCTATGAGAGGGAGGGCAGGGGGCGAATGGATCTACAGGCGCGGAGTGCCGCAGCGAAGACAAGACTGCAGACTCCGGAGTCTGCAGCAAAGACGAAAATGGCAGACTTCGGCCGGAGTCTGCAGCAAAGACGAAGATGGCAGACTCCAGCTGGAGTCTGCAGCTAAGACGAAGATGGCAGACTCCGGCCTGAGTCTGCAGCAAAGACGAAGAAGGCAGACTCTGGCCGGAGTGAAGGCCTGGGTCCCCGGTGCCGGAGGAAAACCGGTGCTGGAAGCCAAGGGAAGGAAGGCCTATTGCACGAATCTCTTCATGCAACAGGCCTCTAGTTTGTAAATAAAACTGAATCATAAAATTCAGTATAAGATTATTTCCACCCCTGACCAGTGGCTCAATGGTTAGAGCATCAGCCTGAGCACTGAGGGGTTTCGAGTTCTATTCCCCATCAAGAGCACATACCTGGTTTACAGGTTCGATCCCGGCCCAGGTCAGGGTGCATGCAGGTGGCAACCAATCAATGTGTCTCTCTCACATTGATGCTTCTCTCTTCTCTCCCTCCTCCCTCCCTTCCACTCTCTAAAAAAAAAGGCAATAAGAAAAATATCCTCTGGTGAGGATTCAGAAAAAAAGAAAACAAAGCAAGCAAGCAAACAAAGAGCAGATTATTTCAAGATCAGGCTCTATCCGATGCCATGCAAAAGCACCTTCACTACTAAGATGTGGATCTATTAGTGAGCACCAAACATCTCCCAGCCCGCAGCCTACTGACAGCACGCACCAGTACAGGGTGGACAAAAGGGGGTTTACAGCTGTACGGGAAACACAGTTTATGCTTGCATTATTATTTATTAATCATTGTATTATTTTCCATATGAGCAACTGTAAACCTACTTTTGCCCCCCTATATTTATTTGTGTAGCATAGAAGTTGCTTTTCCTACAACTGAAGTGTTAAGTTCATGTACAGCCTGAAGTAAAACACTGACTCTGAAATTTTTTCATTCATCTGGGAGTTCATTAGTAAACAGCTAACGGCTGATTGCTCATGGTTATTCTGTTGCCAATATATTTACTCATTTCTACTGTAACTGGCTGAGAAAAAGCTTTATTTTAGCTTCAGGCAATTACATGCAGACCAGAAAGATTGATTGGTAGTGCTTCATTTTTAAGGGTTAAAGTAGCAGACTGGAAATGTTATGCTTAAGGATAAAATAGTAAGAAGGCTTTATTCTAATAACAAAATATTTACACACATTTTTAAAAGAAAAATGCAATGCATGAATGCATGTGTGCATGCAATAAAGATATTTAAAAGTAGAAACCCCATGTTTAACTGCCACAGAATCACTCCTCTACCTGCAGTCATTTCTACCACAACAGAAGCCGTGACTAACAAGCCGAACTGCCACATTTCACCACTAACAACAATGAAACCCTACAGAACACTCCTGAACGTCCCAGGTTTTTGTGTCTCATTTAAAAAGTAAAACCCAATTAGATGGCTCTCACTGCAGGAGAAATTTCTGTACTGTGGTTCAAACACCTCTCCTTCTGCTAAAAGCTTTGTTCGCTGAAATAGATAAAAGAATTCCCAACTAACTTATCAACCTGCATGTTGGAGGATTTTACATTCTGCTTAAGATGTACAGCGCGGCGCCTCGTAAACATCTCCCCTACACACGAGGGCCCTCTGTCCTGTCTTCCTAGGATCGCAGATGAGGACATCTAATCCTGTCGACTGAGACCCACCGAGACGCCAGGGCAGACCCGGAAATAGCTTTCAAGGGTTCCTTGATACAAAATTTGTGTTACTCACGCACGTTTTTCCTGATGAACTAAGAGTGAGGTGGGGGGGAGCCAGCTAATCAGAAAGGAAAGGCATCCAAGGGAGCCTGGTTTTACTGATGGGAGTGCTTTCCAAGTGAACTCAGTGCAACACACAGAAGCCCAGCCGCCCGAGTCCACAGAGCCAACAGCCATGACAAAGGAGGCTCTGCCCACGCTTCACCTCTCACAGGCCGAGAGAAGAGCAAAACCACTTCCCACGACACAGGCTCCGGAAGGAAGAGGTGAAATGGCACCCAGTCCTCGCAGAAACAGGTGGAAGATGAAGAGCTTGTGTCGCAGCGCGCACAGGAAAGGGCAAACAGCGGGAGCAGAGCGGATGAAGGAAGTAACGGGCAGCCACCGAAGACAGCTCCCAACTCATCCTCAGGCAGGTGTTTATGAGAGCGCACGGCACTGCACAGCCATCTATTTCCAAGCGGGACAGAAAGACCGGGAGCAAAACCAAACTATCCGGAAACAGAAGAGCCTTTTAACATGTAGTTACAGGTACTTGAAATATCAGGGGGGACACTCTGGGAAGTATATGAATGTCTAACCACCACGCTGAAACTAATACAAAACAATATTGAGTGTCAAGTGTCATTAAAAAGTACATTTTTTTAAAATGTAGTTATAAAAGTTATAAAGAATAAAATTTGTTAAATCCTTGGTATCTAAAAATCTTTGTTTCCTAATTCGATCTTGAATATCTGTCTATATCGTGTTTTTCAGATTGCTCTGAAATGCTTTAAAGCTTTTTTTTATTCTAGCTTGTTATTTGTACAGTCTTCTAAACGCCACTCAGACAGTTAATATAAAAATAGCCATAAATACATCATGAAGTCAGTCTAATGAAGTGAACGGTAAGCAGGAAAGGATTATTTCTAAGTGAACTGAAAAGGATCTCCGAGACTGGCTCCCACTCCCACCTCCACCGAGGAAGAAGGGAAGGCACAGGAGGGTGACTGACTGGCACCTCCAGTTATCAAGGCAGGTGGCAAGGGGCAGAGTCAGGACCACAGCCCAGCTGTCGTGACATCTAGTTGGCCTTCCCCTCCGGTGCCTCAAGCTTCAGTCAGCCCACCTGCCAGTTTCCTTAGGGCAGTGGTCGGCAAACCGCGGCTCGCGAGCCACATGCGGCTCTTGGGTCCCTTGAGTATGACTCTTCCACAAAATACCACGGCCCGAACCAGTATATTTTGAAGAAGTGGCGTTAGAAGAAGTTTAAAAAATTTGGCTCTCAAAAGAAATTTGAATCGTTGTACTGCTGATATTTGGCTCTGTTGACTAATGAGTTTGCCGACCACTGCCTTAGGTCATCATCCAGCACAGATGAAGAGAATGCTACTGTTCGATCCCAGAGAAGAGAACATTCTATTGGTTTTCTGTAGGTTCACCAAGTCTAACCAGTCACACAGGTTCACCCACATTTTGCAGCCGGTCTGCAGCACTCCAGACTTAGAGTGACTGGGCTGGCGTTCTAAGTCCTGTTATTGTCACCACATCAAGTGCCAGAAATGATTTCCGTGCCTGATGGCAGACAGGAAACCAGTGCGCCCTCCACTGAAAACAAAGACCTCCCAGAGACTGCCCGAGGCCGCTGCAGCTGGCTCTGGGGCAGACCACGTCAGCTTCAGTACGGAAGCAGCAGGCCACCTGATAGGTGGATGTTGGCAAGGGAATTGTTCAAGTAGAACTGAGAGATAAAGAAATGATTTTCTTGTATCTTCTTAGGATAGAATTCATCATGAAACTTTATTTTTAAACCAGACGTTTTCATAATTTGATATGTAATTTGCTAACCACATGGGGAAGAATTTACGATTGAATTTATTTGGAAGCTTGGCTATTTTCATGGTCACCCTAGACAGCCAGTAATCCCACCAACAGCACCCACCTCACGAAGTCCCTCCTATGCAGTTAAAACAAATACTCAGAGTCTCAGCGGCGCATCAAAAGGCATTAAATGCTCAATTATGCAGCATCGCACTGTATGCGAGGCATAGAACAAAGAAAACAACGTAAGCCCCATACCAGAGGCGTCAAATAACTGTAAAACTTACGTAAGGACAAAACCACAAGCAGCTATGAGGTTCAGAAAAGAAGAGTGACTATAAGACACGATTAGGAATCTTTAAATTAGCAGACGCTAAAAACTGGACAGCAATGGGTGAGTAACAGTCATTAGATGCTGCGAGACAAGGCAGGCAGCAGTACCCAGGGCAGACACAGGGACACTAGCAAAACTCAGTGAGCTGGTGAACTGCTACAGCTGGAGGAGGTGGGTAGAAGGGGGGTGCCAGGACGGAGAGGCGGCTGTTAACAGCAAAGGTAACAGACAGCAGGAAGCCCATTCAGGGGGCCGGCAATATGCAGTTGGAAGGTGATCCCAGCTGCGCAACCAGGAGACAGACCATGGGCAAGCTGCCCTCACACCTTTGGGTACTCACGCAAGCAACAACGATCTTGAATTAGATGACTTCTAAGACGCCTTTTGGTTCCAATATTCGGAGTCTCTAGTGCAAACTAATTCCTATCACCCAAGTAACTACCTAACCTTTAGAACCTTCCTGGCTTTCTGGAGGTATCTGAACCCAAGCATAGGAGGACGGCCAGCTTGAAACCAGCGCGGGCTCCTAGCTGACCGACCCATCCTGGTGAAGGCCCCTTTGTTACAGGATCTTAACAGCAGCTTCTTACCACAGCGCGGCTCCTGCGGAGTCCCTTTCATAAACAGCATGCAGGGGGCAGCATGAATTAATTTCTTCAGGCGAAGGTTGAGGTCTTCTTTGGGGTGCTCACTACCACTGGGTGGGAAGGCGCCCACAGATGCATGTCGCTGAACTTTTTTGGTCAACTCTGGGGCATGTGCACCATCTAATTGGTCAATTTTCTGAGAATTCTAAAGTTAAAAAACTCATTTAGTATGTGAGGCATTCCTCCATCACCTCTATATTTTAGGCTCCAAAATTATAACAATTACAAATCCATAGTTCTAGCCAATTTTTAAAGGGGTCAACACTATTACCGGAGAACTTTTTAGAAATCTGACTACCAATTGCCTGCAATGCATCTCAATGTTAGAAATAACTAATTGTTCTTGTTTTCTTTTTTCCCTTTTTGGGAACATACTAGGAAAACATCTTTTAATTTCCAAATATCAAATCCCTTCAAGTAGTCCATGTTTTTCAAGAGTAAAGTTTCTGACACAATTACGAGACTCATTGGGCCGACTGTAAACTCAAACTCAAACCAGACCAGTCTCACCTAAAACGGAAAGATTTCCCCACCCTGGCTGGGATGCGTCCTTTATTAAGTATAAAGGAGGCATCCGGGGACTGTGGTAACACCCAGCGGGGCCCTAAGGACAGATCTGCATGGCTTCATAAAGGAATCATTACTCAAACCAGGGCCAGCCCACTGTTTCATTCCATCCACACCGCCCTAGCAACCAACTTCTGACCCAGCGCCAAAAACACTGCGGGTCCACAGCATGTATCTGAATTGTTCTCCAGGAGCTCCAGTTCTGGTTGCTGAACCTCCAATCCATGTCACTTTTCCAGGACCCCCAGGACAAGCAAACACTGAGACTACAGAAGGGACAAAGCCAGAACAACCCAATGGGAATGTTCAGGGGTCAGGGGAGAGGGTAAAGAAACCAAAACCGAACCCACGGCCCAGGCAGACGGAGACTCTGTGCCAGCTTTAGCCTTACCTTGAAAAACAGAAACGTGGGAACAGAGCTAATTTCATATTTTTCAGATACTTCAGGAACAGCTTCAGCTTCCAACTTGAAAATAAGAGAATTTGAGCTTGATTATAAAAAGGTCCTTTTTGACAACTTCAATATGTAAATCAGTTTCACATGCATTATTCCTTCTAGTGGTTGACATTCTTTAAAGAGTGTTGTACAAAAGTTTATGACACATTTACATTTAAATGAGACTCACTGGGCTGGCATATCATCCACTGAGTCTGCGGTGTCAAAACAGGTTCAGAGGTTTTTATTTTGTTGCACATTTCAAAAGATGCCTGGAGGCTGTGAATAAAATTTTTGGTGCACTAGTGACCTAGTAAATTTTCAATCATATGCAGCTACTACTATATTGAAATCCATAAATCACTGACCCCAGTTATGTCATGATTACAGTGCTTATTTTCTGCCCACAGCAATTCTTGCTGTTTGCTCTATTGACTAATTTCAAGAGGCAGTACATCATGACTGACAGTTGCAGCCTTCTGCAAATTATGAAGCAAAAAGGAGTATTTCTTCAATAAACTATTGATGTCTGATAAATTTTACTTTTAACTCCTGCAAGGCTGCTGGGCATGAAGCAGATACCTTGCAGGTTCCTGGCTGCTGGTATCTGCGCCCACGTGAATGCCTGTGACATGAGGTGAGTGCACGCTCTGTGATAATTCCCCTAACAAGACACCGTGTGATAGCTGATGTGCGAATCTGAAACACGTTCAGTAACACCATCTCCCAATAATTAAACACTATTACTATAAGCTATTACGTAAGACTTTAAAAACAGTGCACTTTGAGAAAAACCGATATCTATTGCATCTTTCCCTCACAGGACTGTCAATGTAATATAAACTTTTTAAAACCAATAAAAACCTGTATTTACATTATACCTGTAGGAAATAAAATTTATTGATAAATTACATTGTTAAAAGTTTTTAAAATATTACTGCATTTTTCCAAGAGTGAAAGATTTCCACTGGGCTTGGAACACTATTTTCAGCCCGAGCTGTAACCAATCCAGCATATCTACGCAAATGAACCTTGACATAGTGGAGGCACAGCCATTTGTCTTTGGTTTGATTCTCCCACCTCATATGCTCTTGGGTGCTCTTTTACTACCTTAATTCTGTTTTTCTCTAGAACACCCCTTTGAAACAATATTTTTAATTATTTTCATTTTTAAATGTGTTTATGAGAAAAACTATATACACTTCAAATCAACATCAGCTGTCCAATAAAAGTGAAAAAAGAACAAAGAGAAGACTAAGCAATGGGAGACAACTCTTTAGAACAGACTCTAAAATTGTAGACACATCTGTGTTTTTCACACAATTCCACAGTCAGACCAAAAAGGAGCAGAAAAGGTGACCACAAAGGCAATTCATTATCTTTTGTCTTTTTTTTTAAATATATTTTATTGATTTTTTACAGAGGTAGAGAGAGTTAGAAACATCGATGAGAGAGAAACATCGATCAGCTGCCTCCTGCACACCTCCTACTGGGGATGTGCCCACAACCAAGGTACATGCCCTTGACCGGAATCGAACCCGGGACCTTTCAGTCCGCAGGCCGACGCTCTATCCACTGAGCCAAACCGGTTAGGCTCTTTTGTCTTTTGACTGAGATCTGTGGCATGCCCACCGCACACTGGGCACTGGGCATTGAGCTAGGCTCACTCGATTCCCATCTTTGGTACGACTGGATTCTAACAAAAAAGTAAAATCCATAAAAGGGCTACACTAAGTAGAAACAAGATAACGTGGTCTTAACCCAGAACATGCATAAAACAGAAGTCCTGTATGCTTTTAAAAGTGGTCTCTTCTCACAGTCCTGGTTCCCAGTAGGGTCCCTTACTGACCACTCTTCTTCTGGGAAGCAAATAAGCCTCTTGACATTCCCGCTGAAGCCGGAAGGATCACTACGCGTGCCTCCCACCCCTCACTACGTGAGCTCCAGAGACCAATCTTACAAAGACAAAGGCAATGGTGACAGGCAGATCCTGCTGAGCATGGGCCAGGAGTACCAATGAAGGACAACCACTCTCCAGGACGTCAAGGGCATCTGAAGTTCAAAAACCTTTGCAGCACCCAAATTCTTTGGAAATATTTTTGTTGAATGTAAAACATGAGTTATAATAATGAAAATGGAAACTAAGTATATAAATATTTAATAATGATCTACATTCAGAAGAGACCAAAGATATCTTTGATGGATAATAGATATCTTTCATGGAAGACCTACTCTGTGTCACAAGTCATGACAGGCCCTCTACAGAAGCGTGCGCAGTCTACTTACACCCTGGACAGGTATGCAGCATGGCATCTCAACTTGACAGGTGGCTGGGCACAGGGTAACTTGTCCAAAGACACACAGTTAATAAGCAGCTGAGCTCAGAAAGGAAATAAAAATTGCCATGCGTGGCAATGAGGCTCCAAGGTTGAGGAGGGAACGTTTAAACCTACACTCAGGGACATTTCGTTAAACCTCAGAGGTTTCTTTCTACTCATGGCACGTTGACAGGACAGGAAAATTTTTCAAAATCGAATTCTTTGTCAGTCAAATATAAATTTCAAAATAGATATTTAAATTAACATTTTTGATAACTTTTTAAAATTTTTTGCCAAACTTAGTGCAGTAACAGCTAATAAACTATGTTCATTGGGTTTCTTTTATTACCACAACAGCATAGATAAAAACTAGGATATTTTTAAGATTTAACAATTCCACTAGAATTATCTGAGAGGCATTTTTAGAGTTCCTAAAAAATAAATTCTACTATGATAAGATGCCAAATAAACTGGCGAATATCCTCTGACAGAGAGAAACAGGAAGTCAGCTGGTCAGTTGGTACCTAGTTGCACAGCTAGTTGGTGCCCTGGAGACTGCCCTGTGTTGTCTGCTCACACACACCAACTGCACAGACACTGAGAATTAAACAGTGCAGGCTCCAGAGATGATCTATACTGACTGTCAAGAGCTTCCAAAATTAAACAGCGTGAGCTGTATCTTTAAGATGGCTGCACATTTAAGAATAAATCAAACTATAAATATTCCTATTTTTTTAAATCAGAAAATACAAACGTAAGTATATTAACTCCTTCTGTACCCTCGATCTTACAATATGAAGTTACAATGAACATAAAATGCAAGTACAGCAGCTACTATACAAACAAGATTAATGCTAAATGAAATGTAACAGTAGACAATCTCACTAATCAGGTGGCTGATGAGTCTGCCTTGGAGAATTTTTGTACCCAAGTGCATTGCATAGTAACCACAGCCCAGCACCATCAGTGTACTAAACTGGGGTGGGGGGAGGGGCTGGCATGGGAGGTGGGAGCCACCTGAACAGAGGAAAGCAATTAAGAAATGGCAGGGTACAGGCTCCCACCTCAAGCACCCACCATCTAGTCCAGCAACCAATCAAAACAAGAGCTAAAGATGTTCCCTGACTAATAGTCCAACCAAGTTCAGAGACCACACCCCCCCCCTGCAAAAGGCCACAGGGGTACATGGGAACGACTCCATATAAAATGGTTTGATATAAGTCATTGTTAGCCACCTTAAATATAGACCATTTTTATTTTTAAAAATAAAATCAAATATAAAATTTCAAAATTGCCACTCGTATAAAAAACATGGATTTGATTTGGACTTTGGGTATGACTAGGGAACCCAACTTATTCTTCACCCAGAAAACCTTCTATAATTCTTCTTCTTTCCATCTTCTCTACTGGCACTTTATCTTCAAAGATTTTATCTACCAAACAAGTGATAAATGATAAATATGTATTCCCATTTTTGTTAGTGATAGCAAACCAACTTTACATAATTCGAAAAGCAAAGACATCTGACATTTTAATTAACGTTTTAAGTTTATTCTGCATAAAAATAGGTTTCTATGAGGCTTAGCAATAGAACTCATGTATCACCTCAAAGCCCTTGTAGACATGAGAACCTCAGGATCTGACCAAACCTGGTGGCCGATCCAGGCACGTGGGCCACCATGGGCATCAACGTGGCACCAAGGGGAACCTGTGTGGCCTTCATCACCACCCCAGCAGTCCAGGAATGAGGGCACTCGGACTCAATGATGGGAAAGCCTCTTCCAGTGAGCACAAACTTGGACCACAAAAGCATGCTAACTTTTCTCAGGTATATGTTACCATTATCTATAAAATAAGAAATTACTGATGGTCACAAAACTTTACATCAAACTATTAAAAATATCAAGTTTAAGATAACCTGCATAATGATTCTGTAAATCCAAGTCACAGAATGGACCAATCTCCATATTTCACATGTCAAAAATGCCAAACTACTGCAGTCATTAAAAAAACAACTAAGAAATCAAATGAAGAAACACAGAAGTAACAGAACATCAGTTCCATAGCCCAGAAGTTTCAAAAAGCTCTCAATAAGCCAGCCGTTTTAAAATGAACCACGTGCCTCTCTTACTAGGAAATGCCAATAGATCTCGCCCATATCTCCTTTCTCATTCGCTCACTATGGTTCAGCAATCGCAGCCTTTTGAACAATCCACCTCACAAGCTCCATGCAAACTGCCTCTGCCCTCCTTGATGTCCAGGGAAAGAAAGCCTGTGCTAGAGAGTGAGCGACCCACCCACACTGTCACCCTCCCTGTGAACGGCAGATGCAGTCGGGCTCAGGTATCTCCGACAGATAAGGGCTTCCGACCTTGGCTTGCTGAGACACTTAAGCACTTGAACAACTTAAGGTCTCACTGCCAAGTCTGGTACCAATGTGAGAAGTAACTGTAGAGTCACTTTAAATAAATCATTCAGATGGCAGCCAGGAACAATGTGCTACCTAAACCAGTAACATTATACATATAAAAGCAGACTTACAACAATTACCATCATCTTGATTAATCTTATGATTGAAATGTTTAATCATTCATTTCACTTGTAATCGTTATCTTTTATCACTGACCAAACATGCAGTTTTAATGTTCCCTTCCATTATTTATATTGGACATTTTAGGGTTACATTCTAAGGTTACATTACACATTTCATTGGAATTTTAAATAAGTCCTTAAATTTTAAAAAGCTAGCCATTATATTCACACTTGCTTTATCTGCATAAAGAAGGATTCATACAAAATTAATGCAAGCAGTTACTTATGGGGGGACAACAGGACTGATGGGAAGGCGTGTGATGAGCCTGCTCAACACAGCTTTTCAGTTTTGATTTTTGAGCCATCTAACTGCAATACCTATTCAGAGCACACTTAGCTATAGAGAAACTGTCTGATAAATTATACACCTGCTGTACAAATGAATTAGCCTGTCCAAATTCTGTTTTCAGTTTATATATCAAGTGGCATACAAACCCAGCTGATGTCATTTTTAATTCTATGTACAGGTATACTTGTCAACATGTCTTATGAACTAATAAATTCTGGTTTTAAGAAATAAGGCTTTGGTTTTTTTAGTTTGTTTTAAATCCTAAAGATCCAGGCTTTTGAATACAGGGTGTGCCTTCCTTCCCAATAATTCATTTCTAAGACTCTCAACTCATATGCTAACCTTCTGTCTAAACCAGTAGTAAGTCTTGAATAATATTATGTGTGCTAAACCACGTGAGGCACAATTATTACTTTCCTAGTACTTACCCATCCAAGCGATACTGCTAATATACAGCATGTAAAACTCAGTACACACACGGGAAGCAAGAGAGAGATGGCTTCCTTTGTCCTCTGCTTCCTGACAAGTCAGAAAAACCTTCAGTGTCTCCTGCAGGTCTGCCCAGTCCCAGAGAGCAACTCTTCCCAACCCCCCGGTTCCCAGCACCCGGGACCCCCTTT
Source organism: Plecotus auritus (assembly GCF_963455305.1). NCBI lineage: Eukaryota > Metazoa > Chordata > Mammalia > Chiroptera > Vespertilionidae > Plecotus > Plecotus auritus. The sequence continues at coordinate 4,971,849 of NC_137783.1, read as the reverse complement.
CTTCAATCACTTTCCACACCACACCTACCTGTTCCATGAAATGTATCTGCTAATATTTTTCCTTTATTAAAATCACAGTTGTCCAGTAATGATCTAGTCTGCTTTTGCTCATCCCCCGTGGCCCATCCTGCTCTGTATTGGTCCTGTCCGCCCCACACACGTAGGGAAAGTGTGGTGAGTTTTACACTCCCGATACCAGAGAAATGCAAAACTATTTTAAGATTTTTAAGAATAGTCTACTACAAAAATAACAGATTCCAACCTCAATTAGAAGCATGTGGAATTCCTTTCACGTTAGTTCATATAAACTCCTAAAAGACATGACACGGAGCATGAAATACCTTCACAAATGAAACCTGGGGGTGCTCTTTGGCTAACTCTGCCATCACGTCGTTCATCTGGGCACACTGCGGAGCCCATGGTGCCCAAAAGTGGACCACAACGAGGGACCTGTAAGTAAGTAAAAGGCAGTTTTAAAAAAATACGGTATCTTTAGAAATAAGCAAATTCTGACAGACTCAAGTCTCCCCCACAGTTACAAGAACTGCCTGAATCTTTTCGTTCTGTTAGAATTTCATTGTATTAAACACAGACTAAGATAGATGGACTTGCAAGGTCTCTGGAATCTTCTAGATGAATTTTCAAGTTAATGATATTTCTTGAGTCAATACTTAGCTCATACGAAGTGGTTCTGAATATTCATCCACCTTAACTAAGAGTCATGGAAGTCAACTACGTTTTCTGACGCTTAGGAGAGGTGGAGACCAGATTTCTGTAGCTGAGGTGCCATGTTCGTAAAAAAACGGCTGCAGAAGCATGACTGCTGTTAATGACAGTATTCACCTGTTTAAACACAGAACTGTGACGAAGGGGCCTGACGTACCATCGGAAAAGGAATAAAATACTGAAAATGAAGGCACGCAAGCAGCAAACGTGGAAAAACTGAACTGCTTTTTAGAAAGACATACTCTTTATATTATGCTACAAAGATTTCCTAAAAATGGATAGTATGAACAAACAGAATAGTAGATTAATAAACTGTTGATGAAATTCTTAGGAATCTATACATATCTATCAACTACTCTCATATAAAATTATCTTGCCAAAGATATCTCTAAGTCTATCTTCATATCCAACTGAAAAACCCTAGTTTTATAGAATTCTAAGCTCAAATATAATCCCCCAACAAAAAACCCACTAAGAAACAAACAAAAAAAAGATCTGAAAACTCAGGAAGAAAACACGTTTGAAGTATGTTACATGGAGAGAGGAACCAAGGGTAACTAACCTGTGGGCGAGGAAAATAACACAGTGAAGTGAATCGGGTGAGAAGGAGCCCACCACCCAGCAAAGGGAGGCACTGGGGTTCGAGGCGGGAGGGGCAGGATGGGTGGCGTTGGAGGCACAGTCTGGAGCTGACTTTGGGTTTCTGGCCGAGTGGCAGGTCCCAGCACAGAAGCTGCCAACCCGAGAGGAAAGGGAGTCTAATGGCTGTTTGTGATGTGATGGCCTGGGGCTCAGGAGAGAAGTCTGTACTTGATCTGCAGAGTCGGGAAGAGACAGTCCGTGCTGGCACCCCGCGCCCCCATGCAGAGGGACAGAGGCCAGGTCAGTCTCTGGGCTCCTCAACACTAAGCTGCAGGACAGGTGGCGGAAAAGGCCCAGGTAGTGGCCCAGAGGTCAGGACGGTTAGAGGGCCTCCCAGAGCCAAGAAGGAAGAGGTGACGACCATCCAGCTCAGCAGGAAGGACAGCTAGCAATGGGGGGGTGGGGGGGGATTCCAGTGGGAGCAGGGCAGGTCCCACGGCAGCGTGGGGGGGACTGAAGATGAGGAAGTGCAGACTGCTAGAACTCCGCTCTTATGAGATCTGGCTGTAAGCAGAATGAGGCAGGGGCAAAGACAGGATCAAGGAATGGGTTGTTGTTTTTTAAATATATTTTTATTGATTTCAGGGAGGAAGGGAGAGGGAGAGAGAGAAACATCAATGATGAGAGAGAATCACCTATCGGCTGCCTCCTGCATGCCGCACACTGGGACCAAGTCCACAACCCAGGCATGTGCCCTGACTGAGAATCAAACCGTGACCTCCTGGTTCACAGGTCGACGTTCAACCACTGAGCCACACCGCCCAGGCAGGAATGGGTTTTATTAATACAAGAAAGCCTGGACAGATAATTTTGTGAGGGGACACGGGGAGAAGCTGAAGAAGACAGCGGGGTTGAGTGTGCGAGGCCTCAGGCGGCAGGGGAGGGGAAATCTAGAGGAATCCACCTTGAGAAGGGGGACTGGACTGTCTCCTCTGGGTCAGCAGCAGAGGCATCAATAAACGTGTAAGTGTTGGGGGAGGGACAAGTAGAAGGAGAGCTTGGGAGATGCTCTGGAAGTCCTGTTTTCCCAGGTAAGAAGCAAGGTCATTGCTGAAACAAGGAAAACGGCGGGCAGGGGGCAGAGATAGGACTGCTGCTGAAGGGAGAGCTACACCAAGGAGAGCAGGAGGCTCTAAAGGAAGACCCACCTCAGGTGGAAAGGACACACTGAGTGAGGGGCCCCCAATCAGTGCGTTACCATTTGTATCAGCAGAGTGGGAAGCAGCAGAGTGCCAGTAGAGGCCGCAGGGTCTAGGCCAGAGACGCTGTGTGTCCTCCAGCACTGCTTCCTCTTCCTCTGGGACAGACAGCTAGGCTGCGGTTCCATCTTCCTTACAGCTCTTCGGGACCCTTACAGCTGTTGGGGTCTGTGTTCTGGCTGCTGGGATGCAGGCCAGAAGTGATCTACGTGGCCCCTCAAAACCCTCCCACATGAGCCTCTGCCTGCTCCAGCCACATCTCACAGAGCCTCTGCAGAGGATAAGGGGGCCCCAAGACCTAAGGCATAGTGAGATGAGAAGCGAGCCCCCCCAAAAACCCATGCAAGAATGTTCACAGTAGCCTTGGACATGAAGGCCAAATCCTGGAAATAACTCAAAGTGCACAAGTTGGAGAACTTGTAAAATTCATACAATGGAATACGACTCAGCAACGAAAAAGAACCAGCTATAGAGACACTCAACAACATGGAATTATCTCAAAAACATACTGAGCAGAACAAGACACAAGACGGGGAGTTGTGTGACTCCACTCACAGCAGAGTCCACTTTCCGGGGCTCTCTGTCCTTGTTTTAAATGAGGGTTACTTGTGTGTATCCATCTAATTACCAAGTTCACTGCACCTAACAAGATCTGGGCATTTCATTATAGTAAGTTAATACCTCAACTTTTTACCAAGTTGAAAAAAGATTTTTAAGATCATAATATCTATAATAATAAAAGTGTAATATGCTAATTAGAGCGGACGACCTTCCAGACAAAGCCAGGGCTGCGAGGGAAGCCCGTGCCGGCAGCCAGGGAAGGAAGGCCTACTCTTACACGAATTTCGTGCATCGGGCCTCTAGTTCAATGATAAAAAGGATAAAGTGAAATATCCTGCTGGTTAAAATTAGACTGGAACCTTTCAGAAATTTCTTACACTTTCAAGTCTCTATCCTAAGAACACAATTAAAGAGACAAAGGTCTATGTATACAAATACTTGCCTATTATTTTACATAGCAAGTAACTGTAAACACAGATTGCCCAGCCCTGGCTGGTGTTACAAAGTAGTTTTAGAGCGTCGGTCCTTGTCTCGTGTTCAATTCCTGGTCAAGGGCATGGACCTGGGTTGCCAGTTCACTCTCAGCCCATGGTCGAGGAGGGTTTGGTTGACAGCCAATCAATGTGTCTCCCTCACATCAATGTTCCCCTCTCTCCCTCCCTTCCTCTCTCTCTCTCTCTGAAAAGCAATAGAAAAAATATCCTCGGATAAGGATTAACGAACAAATAAACATATATATGTATATATGCACATATATGGTCCAACAATATAGTTTTTAATAGTCATATAGCAAAGTAAAGCCATTAAGATTATATGTTAAATATGTCAAAGAATTTTTAAGGACATGGATATGATTATATTTTTTTTAATTAAAATAGGTTACTAACCTTTTTAAAAAATATATTTTTATTGGTTTTTAGAGAGAGAGAGAGAGAAAAAGGGAGGGAGAAAGAGACATCCATGTAAGAGCAGAACATGGACGGATACGTCGGCTGCCTCCTGCACAACCTTACCTACCAGGGATCAAACCTGGCTCAGCGTGTGCCCTGACCGTGAACCAAACCAGCAACCTTTTGGTGCACCGGCTGATGCCCAACTGAGCCACACGGGCCAAGTTCAAAATTCCGCTGCCCTTGGGCCAGTCAATAGCATTTCTTGCCCGTGAGCTGCACGCAGGCAGTGAAGCGTGCTGGGCAATGTGTGTGTCACCTCATCTGCGTCACCGCATTTAACCCCCAACCCTGAGCTGAGCACGGTCCCAATCCGTCTCGCGGTGAGGAAACTGAGGCCCGGGTATGGAACTTGCCCAGGGATTAGCTGGCTGAGATGGGGACTGCACCCAGGCCACCTACGCTGAAGCTCGCTCCCCTGCCACCCACCAGTCTCCCCGCCCAGAACCTCCCAGGCCTGGGCCACGGGACCCTGCAACCCTACCAGGCCAGGGGCAGTATCACCAGGGAGCCCGCGAGCGCACCCGCAAGCCCTGACTTGTGAGCACTCGGACAGTCCGGGTCCCTATTTGTCCCCAACGTGGCCTCGGGGCAGCCCCGTGAGTGTCCTTCCCAAGGGCGGCAGGCGCGCGCCCCCGCAGCACGGACCCCAGCAGGCCTTCCTTCACCGCGGGCGGCGACGAAACAGAAGGGGTCTCCGCGCCCCTCCCGATCCCGGCTCGGTCACCGCTTCGCCGCGTCCGGGGTCTGGGGCCGGGCGGGAAGGTGGGGACCCGGGCCTGCGAGCGCCCGGCGGACCGGGGTCTGGCCCGGGATCTGGGGTCGGGCCCCGCTCCTCCGCCGGCGGCGGGAGCCATGGCCCGGGGGCCGCGCCCGCCACTCCGCCCAGGCCGGGCCGACCCGTTCCGCACGCCGCTGCCGCGACCCTCACCCCTGCCGCCCGTCGCCCCGCTCACTTGGCTTTGAGGCGCAGCAGCTCCTCAAACTGCTGGGGTGAGCCGACCTCCACTACCGCCGCCGCCGCCGCCGCCGCCCCAACCGCCCCCGCCGCCATGCTGCCGCCACCAGACAGGAGCAATCGAGCGCGGGCGGGCGGCGGGGGCGTGGCCTACGGCGGCTCGCGCGGAGGCTCCGCCCAGGCCCCGCCCTGTCCCAGTTCTGCGCAGGCGCTATCCCGGACGGGCCACCGGGGGCGGGGCTTACGGCCACCCTTTGCTCCAGAGCCGAGGGCAGCTGCGGGGGTCGCTCTGGGCTGGGAAAGGGTGTGCGCGCGCTGTGAGTGTAAGTGCAGTCGCTTGTACTTACTGCACGTCATACGCCGAAATCTTAATCTAAATCTTAACCTAAAACTACACCAAGGCAGGGTTGGAGTGAAAGGTCAGGAAAAGGGAGGGTGCTCGTCTCGGAACCTCAGCACTGACCATGGACTGCGAACCAGGGCCTGGGGGACCCCAACCTGCGCCACCGCGTGTCCGGCCACCTGCGCCCAAGGGTGCAGTGACCGAAAGTGGCCTTTGGGAGCTGTTCTAGGTGTGCCTCACTCTGAGAAATAGGTGTTACTGAAAACGGTAAATTACAGTATTTATAATGCAGCAGGAGAGCGATGCGGAGCTGTTTTGTATTCTGAAGGTAGATACACAAACCTAAACACGTGATAAGATGTTTAAACATGGAACAAAGTGCACACACATGTACGGGGAAAACAGGGGAGGTCTGGACAAGATGGGCGGACAGTACGAGCGTCAGCATCCTGGTTGTGCAACTGCACCACAGTTGGCAAGATGTCCTTGGAGAAGGCGTACCTAGGATCTCTCTGTGTCACTTCTTACACCTGCATGTGACTACAATTACTTTAAAATAAAAAGGTTAATTTTTTAATTGATTTGAGAGAGAAAAAAACATCGATTTGTTGTTCTACTTACTTATGCATTCATTGGTTGATCCTTGTATGTGCCCGGACCAGCTATCAACCCCAAACCTTGGTTTATCAGGACAACACTCAAAGCAACTGAGCTACCCAGACAGGGCCAAAAGGTTAGTTTAAAAAAATCTAGAGATAACCATGGAAAAAATGCAACCCCGGCATGTTGCAAAATGGGATTATATGCCAATAACCATTTTGCAGCAGAACTACATGTAAATAAAATACATAAGTATATGTAACTGAATATAGCATTTAAAAAGGTCTTCAGCCTGGCTCAGTGATTAGAGCATCTGTCTGCACACTGAAGGGTCTTGGGTTCGATTCCTGGTCAAGGGCACATACCTGGGTTGTGGATTCACTCCCTGCCCGGGTCAGGTGCATGTGGAAGGTGTCTCACACTCATATTTCTCCCCCCCCCTCACCCCACTCCCCGCTTCCACTCTCTCAGAAGTTCAAAAACACAGCAAAGCAAGATACTGGGGTTGATTTTGGCCTTGTCTCCAACGTGAGTTCATCACTGGCATTCTGCTGACTCCATGTCAGCATCCTTGGGCCACATCCTATTCCCTCTTTGGGGTTAGGCAACTGAGTGACACTTCATCTTCAGTGCCCTGGGCTCCCAGGGCCCTCTTGGTCAGGAACCAGGAACAGCTTTCCCCAGACAGCAGCACAGCCCTGGGAAGGATGGGACAGTTCGTTCTCTGGGTGCTGTGTGCCACTCAAGGGCCGGGAGCACGAGGACCAGGAAGCTGGGGCTCTGGGTCATCAGGACTGAAGTCCCGGGCTGGGCGAGCGAAGCTCCAGACAGGACTGCCAGGGCTGTGGATTAACCTCATTTAAGGAGGGGTGTGTGTGATTGATTAGTCTTCCTGGTAATGACAGCTAATACTGCTCCTACGCGGGCAAGGAAGTGCTGTAGCCATGCCCTTCTGATGAAGAACCATTCATTCCCGTAGCCAACCGAGTGTCACCCTGCACTCTGTGGCAGGGCACAGTGCTGAGTTCTAGGGGGGGCATATAGAACCCAGAGTAGAGAGGAACAGCGGTCAGCGGAGATGAGGACTTGGCATTGAATTCGCGGCTGGTGGGAGCTTTGTAAACCCCACCCAGAGGGGCTGAGAGGGCGGTACAGGAGGGAAGAATTCAGAGGACACTTTTAAAAATATATGTATTTTTATTGATTTCAGAGAGGAAGGGAGAGAGAGATAGGAACATCAATGATGAGAGAGAATAACGGATCAGCTGCCTCCTGCACACCCCCTACTGGAGATGGAGTCAGTAACCTGAGCGTGAATCCAACCTGGTTCAACCACTGAGCCACACTGGCCCGGACAGAGAGCACTTGTAATGGGCAAAGCATGGCCCTGCAAAGTGTTGTTATTCAGGTAAAGTGGCTAATGTTTCCTTTCTTTTAAGAGAGACTCTTAAATTCCAATTACTCTGCCCCAGAAGACCAGTTGAAAATAACCCCAACTGGAGGGAATTAATTTCCGTAGGAATTTCACTGCTGGAAGATGAATGGAGGCCCCCTGCAGAGAACCAGTAAAGCTGTAAGTACAGTAGATTTGCACCTGAAGAATACATATTTTAAATTTCTGTTCTCAAGCTGCGATAACATCTCTGGAGCTACTATAAAAAGCCCAAATGAGCACCACGAGGCTGCTGGGGACCTGCTAACAGAGCTCCCCAGGAGGAGCCCGCCCCCTGGCTGGGGACACCAGGAGGGCCCCTTACCCGCAGTCTATCCACCAAGGTGGCTGGGCGCCCAGGGTGACGGCCAGGGCCACAGTGACCAGTGCTGGGTGCCTGGCTGGGAAGGGTCCAAATAAAGTTGCCTCCCCATGAGCCCCAACAGGTTGACCAAATCCCAGAGCATCATCCCTGGACTCGACTCTCCGAGCCCATCCCCACGCCCAGCCCTGCCACTGACCCTGGCACCTCCTTCCCTGGGGGACCGCCTACCTGGGACGCAGAATGGGGAACCAAGAGGTAGACAGTCTGTGTCCTGCCCTCATGCACCCTCCACACCTATCCATCAGCTTGGGTGGCTCCAAGATTGGGCCTTGGCTCACAAAATATGATGAGATCCCAGCCGGGCGTGGCTCAGTGGTTGAACATCAACCTATGAACCAGGATGTCACAGTTCGATTCCCAGTCAGAGTACATTCCCAGGTTGTGGGCTCCATCCCCATTGGGGGGTGTGCAGGAGGTAGCCAATCAATGATTCTCTCTCATCACTGATGTTTCTCTCTCTCTCTCTCTCTCTCTCTCTCTCTCTTCCCCCTCCCCTCGCCCTTCCTCTCTGATATCAATAAACACATAATTAAAAAAAAAAAAGGATGGTGAGATACACTGGACATGGGTCCAACCGCACAGCCAGCTCTTCTTCTCCTTAGCCCACGGGCCGGCCTGGCAACCAGGATGCTGCAACTGTCACCCTAAGAGCCAGGAACTTGATCTTGACACAAGTCAGCCAATTTCCTGTGTTGTCTTTCTTACCTGGAACTGCTTTTATTGGAAGGACTCTATGTATATGCTGGCTATAAAGGTGGTTTATGCTGTCATAGCTAGATTTTTATTGGTTGTATTTTTGCTGTACTTGCTTGAAAAAAAATTATTATTTTCAAAGAAAAGAAGAATTACATATCCGGTAAACTAAATAAGGCTCATGTTTATCAGGGACCTCTGACAGCTCCTCAAACGTGACAAAAGATCCTGAAGCAGGAATGGACAATTTATGTGGCAGGCTATTTGTAAAACAGATTTCAAGACATACTTCACCTTGGCTCCGCCAATAAAAAGACATTTCATTTCTTCTCGGAGGTGTGCTATCGGATGGTTTCACCATAATCCGGTTTCCTCTGAGAAGATAAAACAACCTGGACAAGGAGGTACCCACTGACCTGTCGTGTTGGCTTGGATGTTTGGGGGTTGTATAGATGGGGAGGGGCGGGGGAGACGGGGCCCATTGGTCAGGTGCTCTCTAGAAGAAATCAACTTCTAAGAAATGTGGTTCATGGACCTTAATCTAATGGCTGCAAGCTCCAAAAACTCTTTGGCCAAAATAAATTTGAAACATGTTTTCAAACTGTTTACAATTCATCAGGAAAGAATGCATCCAGAGAGCCGACTGCCCTTTTTCCACCCCTGACATACATCCTAACCGCCTCTCTCCCACAGCCAGCAGCCGGGTGCAGAGCCATCTCCAGGCTGCAGGTGGCATCCGCGCCCTCCAGGCTGCAGGAGCCTTCTTTGTTGAGTGCTCTCCATTCAGCCTGGAGAGGTTCAGAGTCTACACAGCCTGGTGCTGCATCTACAGACACTGCTCACCCACCAAGAGCACGTGCCTTCTCCCGGCCTCTCATTCCCATGCGTGGGTATTCGAGATCCTGCCTGTAGTTTCCCAAGCCTGTGCTGTGAACACGCTGGCACTGGAGGGGTGCTGGGGCGCGGGCAGAGCATGTTGTCACCTGCACACTCACTCGCCTCCACGTGCATCCTTGTTTACCGCAAGGGCCAGTTCCCCATGTGGTCACCCCAGATGCAGAGTCGGGGACACGCTGGGACCAGGAGTGTCCGGGATAACTGTGTGTGTTTGTGTGCAGCTACAAGGCGTCCCATCAAATGTTTTCCCTGAAAATGCGCTGGTGTGTGCGCCCACGTATATTTATTCTTCAAGTCCACCGGGAGTTCATTTTCTGCTCTTCCTTGTAACTGTTTCAAGTTTGACAAATGAAATGAAGGGCCTAGGTGAGCTTGCCTTGGTGCCACAAACAAGAATGCTTGTAAAGTCAGAAGTAATTCTCTTTTTTTAATTAAAAAAAACATTTTTTATTGATTTAGAGAGGAAGGGAGAGGGAGAGATAGAAACATCCATGATGAGAGAATCATTGATCGGCTGCCTCCTGCAGGCCCCACATTGGGGATCAAGCCCGCAACCCGGACCTGCGCCCTGACCGGGAATTGAACTGTGACCTCCTGGTTCATAGTCGGTGCTCAACCACTGAGCCACACTGACTGGGCCAGAGGTAATTCTTAAGAGGGCTAAGAGGTTGTAACCAGGTGGGCTCTGGGAGGTTCTGTGGCTCCAAGAGCTCACACCTCAACCAGGAACCTTCCAGACACCGGGTCCCCACGGACGCTGCCTCTGTCCTGCTGACCTGGGCGCTGTGGCACAGGCTGCTGTGGCACAGAGACGTCACCTCACGGAGTGGACATCCGTAGTATTCAGTGGGCACCAGAAGCAGAGCTGGCCCTCCCCGCCTGTAGAAGGAATTCAGGGTGCAGAGGGCCGGGACGCGGAGAACACGCGTGTGTGCCCCTGAAAGACACAGCTCAGCGACATGCCAAGGACAGTCACTGGTCCTCTGTCACATGGCAGACATCACCCCAACCTGGGAAGTGAATCGGCTTCACCAGGTAAAGAATTGGCCACAATGTCTCCTGCCTGACACAGAGCCTCAACAGGCCACACCTCCGAGGGCTCCCTCCCTTCCCCTCCGTCCTCTAGCGGCGAGCATGACATTTCCCCCCAGTGCAGGGCAAAGGAACACCACGTGTGCTTTTAAAAGATTTTTTATTGACTTGTTAGAGAGAGAGGGAGAGAGAAACATGGAACCGTCAACGGGCTGCCTCATGCACGCCCCCTACTGGGGACGGAGCCCGCAACCTGGGCATGTGCCCTGATTGGGAATTGAACTGGCAACCTTTTGGTGTAGGGCAGTGGTCTGCAAACCGCGGCTCGCGAGCCACATGTGGCTCTTTGGCCCCCTGAGTGTGGCTCTTCCACAAAATACCGATTGAAACTTTGTGGCCCATGCGCAGAAGTCGGTTTTCGGCTCTCCAAAGAAATTTCCATCGTTGTACTGTTGATGTTTGGCTCTGTTGACTCATGAGTTTGCCAACCACTGATGTAGGGGATGGATGACGCCCAACCAGCTGAGCCACAATGGCCAGGGCCAAGTATTTTATCTTCTGAAACCGTATTTTTTTAAAAAATATATTTTGTTGATTTTTTACAGAGAGGAAGGGAGAGGGATAGAGAGTTAGAAACATCGATCAGCTGCCTCCTGCACACTCCCCACTGGGGATGTGCCCGCAAACAAGGTACATGCCCTTGACCGGAATTGAACCTGGGACCCTTGAGTCCGCAGGCTGACGCTCTATCCACTGAGCCAAACCGGTTAGGGCTGAAACTGTACTCTCGAGCCTCTTCCACCTCCTGTGCCCCGGGGTCAGCAGCTGCTCCCAGCCCGGCTCAGGGGCCCGCAGGAAGGCGGTGACAGTCAGGCCACCTTGAAGGCGGTGCGGGGTCCAGAATGGCCTCCAGTCCTGGAAGGATTCCCAGGTCAGAGAGCCTCCCATCGGGGCCCCTTCGGGCTGGGATGGCTGGAATAAGTGTTCTGTAGAGTGATTGCTGACCTCAAATGCCTTCCTGCAGAACCAAACAGAAAAGAAAGGAAAAACGCAAACCAGAGATTTTCAAATGGTGCGGAGGCCTGCTGGCCGGCGGTAAGATGTAAAAAATAAAGGGGCTTTCGTTCACGTTCTCATGAGCAAGTCGCTGAAGTTTACACCTCGGTGGCTGTGTCCTTGCACCAGATGAAGCAAACACTTGTGGTGGCTCCATGATCAGCCTGAGCTTAAGTTAATATCTGCTGTTCACTCATTCCTGTGAAATACGCGCTTTCCTTTAATCAGAAGAAAGCCCTCCTTTAGAAATTTCAATGCCAACATTACTTTTAGGCTTTCCCACGTGACATCCATGCCTTTTTCAGTTCCTATATGGACTAAGAAACTAGTAACAGGAGATGGGGAAAGTCTCCTTCCTATGACAGAGGACAGATGTGTGAGACCCTAAAATGGGTGGCCCCCGTGCCGCGGATCGGAGGGACAGAGGGGTGCTAAGCCACACCTGGCCCATCTGCAGGCAGGACAGGAAGGCTGTGCCAGGCCCCAGGCCCTCGAGCAGTGAGGCGCAGCTGCCCGGAGGGGGAGGAGGACCAGGCAAAGAGATGTGGGTGCCTGGGGGTCCTCAGCCGAGGCCTGCTACCCGCCCATCCTCAGCCCCACCCCATGGGCTCCCCATGGTCCCATAGTCTGAACTGCTGGGCTTTATTCCAGTTGTCCCAAACCCAGCCTTCTTCCCAGACTGGGGAGGACCAGGAGGGATGCTCTGATCCGCCTGGAAGAATTGTTTATTTTCTCGTTCCCACACTTTCGCCATCACTGTGTCGCCACTGGAAGTGGCTTCAGGCGGCACTTGTCAAGGGATTGCAGGCCACCCGGCTTCCTCCCTCCTTGAAGCAGGTTATTGTATCTTTCCCTACCCAGAGCCGAGTTAATAGCCATAAATGGATTTACCTACAGAGCTATGTCCTTTTATGATGGGGCATGAATAGTGAAGAGCGCTATTCTGGAATACCTGGCCACTAACACGGCTGGATGAAGCCGGCTCCCGACGTCCCAAGGTCCACTTCTGGCCTTAAAGGAAACACCCTCTCTTCAGGAACCGCCACCAAAATCTTTAAGCCTATTTAGCAGTCTCGTCAGAAGGAGTTTGTCTCTCATTTACCAGGAGATGAGATACATGAGTTTGCAGTCTTTGCTTCTGTTTTATAATTTCAAAGAGTCAGAAAATACTGCATCCACTGGCCATCAATTTATCTCGATTGATAAAAAGGGGTTAACAAAACCCCCTTAGAAATACAAACCAGGTGGAAGTGATATATCTTTCTGGTGCCTTCTTCGGGCTGCCCATAAAGAGAGCTCACTGTTTCTTCCTTCCCAGAAAGTCTCCCCCGGTTTTCTATACCTAGTGAGTCATTTATAATCATTATTGCCAAGCCACACGCTAATGCGACATCCGTCATATTTCCACGTGCTGGGGGTTGCTCCGTACGGTGGTGTGAGCGCTGAGAGGCACAACACCCTCTAATTTATAGGGAAATCCATGCAAAAGTGGGTTATCAAACATAACCAATGTGACTCCATACACTTGAAAATAAAAAAAAAATTTAGGATGAAATATAAAACATGCTAAAATTTAATCTCTTGTTGAAGCATAGCATAGCACAGAGAGCACACTGTGTGTGACACAGGGAATGTCACCAACAGATCAGAAGCAGGGATGAGTTCAAATGAGGCACCATTAATACTTTCCAGTCAAACCTAAAGCTGTAGAGTTGAGGAAACACATTTGTGGTTTATTGATATTTTTATTCACCCGCAGCACCTGTGAGGAAAATGCCAAGGGACAGATTAAAAATCCCCCCTACGTACCCAGCAAGTGTTTACATGATGGGATGGAGCGGGGCCCGTCCACCGCCCCGGTTTTATGTAAATCTCTCTTGCGCACCAGTCAGTCTTTCAATAGTAAATAATTCTCTATTTTTGGTCATTCCTGAAGAGCGCACATGACGTCAGGAAATAATTTAGGGCACTGGCTCAGATCACAAAGGCCTCCGCATAGAGGTATTATTCAGGAAGTTGGAAAGCAGTGGGTTACTGTTTTTTGCCTTCAGGAAGTATGTCTAGATTATAAGGATTGCATCTATGAAAATCTTGTCATACATTAAAAACAAACAAACAAAAAAACAACAAGAAACCTGAGCTAAGATGACACTGGAACAAAACCATGACCCTCAGCAAACAGATGTGTGCTGACCTCACAGAGACACGTTTCCTGCAGATCCAGTCCTCCGGGATAGACGCCTGTCCACTGACAGTGGACTGTCCGCCGAGAGTGGACTGGACAGGTTAGCTGTACGCTACAGAGCTGATCACTGAGGCAGAAGATGAGGGCCAATATGGGCCCAAGACAACCCTGATCAGCCACGCTGCAGTGACATTGTGATTTGAATAAAGACAAGAGGTGGACAAGTGCCATATTAGACGTCTTTAGGGGACAGCAGCTGGAGGGCGGGGCCTTCCTAGGCCCTGGCTGGAGCAGACGCCACACAGCTAAATGCTGAACTCATCACTGACCGGCCTTGCCCTGAGTACCACCTCTTTTACATCCCAAACAAGGTAAGAGGACAGTAATTTTTGAAAGAGGTCCTTAAAGATTGAAAGGGGGAAGGTTATGTCAGTGGAAGAATAAAATGGCTTTGCAACATTGAATGAAAACTGTTACTCACTTGCCCAGCCAGTATGGCTTGGTGGTTGAGCGTCAACCTATGAGCCAGGAGCTCATGGTTCGATTCCCGCTCAGGGCACATGCCCGGGTTGTGGGCTCGATCCCTAATGGGGGGTGTGCAGGAGGCAGCCAATCAATTATTCTCTCTCATCATTGATGTTTCTCTCTCTCTCTCTCCCTTCCTCTTTGAAATCAATAAATATATATATATATTTAAGAATTTTTTTTTAAAAATGTATTTTATTGATTTTTTACAGAGAGGAAAGGAGAGGGATAGAGAGTTAGAAATATCGATGAGAGAGAAACATCGATCAGCTGCCTCCTGCATACCTCCTACTGGAGATGTGCCCGCAACCAAGGTACATGCCCTTGACTGGAATCGAACCCGGGACCCTTGAGTCCGCAGGCTGACGCTCTATCCACTGAGCCAAACCGGTTTTGGCTAAAAATATATTTTAAAAAAAACTTTTAAAAAACTTCAGTCCCATCCCCAGCATACACACACACACACACACACACACACACACACACACACACACGCTCCCTTGGCCAGGAGCTGAGCCACTTATTAAAGGTAATCAATCCGGAGAAACCAAGATGGCGGCATAGGTAAACACCTAAACTGCTGCCTCGCACAACAATTTCAAAACTACAACTAAAAGACAGAACGGACACCATCCAGAACCACAGGAAAGCTGGCTGAGTGAAAATTCTACAACTAGAAGGAAAGAGGAAAGCTCACAGAGAATTGGAGGTACGGCAAAGGGGCTTTGTGCGCGCAGAGAGGAAGGGCGGCTGAGAGCCTGGCTGACTTTCTCTGGCGGAAGGGGGAAGGAAGCTTCCGACCGCACTGAACCCCAGTTCTGACAGCACTGAACCCCAGTTCCGGGCGAACCCCTGGGGACCCACGCTTTTACGGGGGGAGTCTAGACTCTCGGGCGGAGACTCGGGAGCTGGGGAAGGCGGAGGACTGAAAGCGCACATGCGCGCAAGGGCAAGGCTGACAGGAAGCCAAGACTGAGACTCCACCCCATCCAAGCTGAGCACAGAGGCTATTGCAATTCGGCAAGTCTAATCCTATAAGGCTGTCTCCAGCACCGAACTTCTCCCAGCATAGACACAGCTGATCCTTACAGCCAACTGGCCTGGAGGTCAATTCTTCCCAGTGATACCAACAACAATAAAGATTTAATTACAACAAGGCTGTACACACAGTCCACAAAGGGGTGCACCAAGAGTGTCCACCTCAGGTTAACTGGGGAAGCAGACCCACTGGGCCATATTGGAAACCTAGCACAAATATCTACCTTACCAACTCAGGGAATCAGTGAAAATGCGGGGTCAAAGAATCAGATCACAAACGAAAGAAATGGAGGAAAACAAACGACTGGATATAGAATTCAAAACCACGGTTATAAGACTTTTTAAGAATATCCTAGAAAAGGCCGATAAATATAACGAGACCCTCGAAGATATGAAAAAGGACCAACTAGAAATTAAACATACACTGACTGAAATAAAAAATATTATACAGAGACCCAGAAACAGAATAGAGGAACACAAGAATCAAGTCAAAGAATTGAAATACAAAGAAGCAAAAAACACTCAACCGAAAAAGCAAAAAGCAAAAAAAAAAATCCAAAAAGTTGAAGATAATGTAAGAAGACTCTGGGACAACTTCAAGCGTACCAACATCAGAATTATGGGGGTGCCAGAAGAAGAGAGAGAGCAAGATACTGAAAACCTATTTGAAGAAATAATGACCGAAAACTTCCCCCACCTGGTGAAAGAAATAGACTTACAAGTCCAGGAAGCTCACAGAACCCCAAACAAAAGGAATCCAAAGAGGACCACACCAAGACACATCATAATTAAAATGCCAAGAGCAAAAGACAAAGAGAGAATATTAAAAGCAGCAAGAGAAAAACAGTTAATTACCTACAAGGGAGCGCCCATACGACTGTCAGCTGACTTCTCAACAGAAACTATGCAGGCCAGACGGGAGTGGCAAGAAATTTTCAATGTGATGAATAGCAAGAACCTACAACCAAGATTACTCTACCCAGCAAAGCTATCATTCAGAATTGAAGGGCAGATAAAGAGCTTCACAGATAAGAAAAAGCTGAAGGAGTTCATCACCACCAAACCAGTATTATATGAAATGCTGAAAGGTATTCTTAAAGAAGAGGAAGAAGAAAAAAGTAAAGAGAAAAATTATGAACAACAAATACATATCTATCAACAAGCGAACCTAAAAATCAAGTGAATTAAAAACCTGAGGAACAGAATAATCTGGTGAATATAATAGAATCAGAGGCATAAAAAGGGAGTGGACTGATAATTCTCAGGGGGAAAGCGGTATGGGGGGTTCATGAAGAGAATGGACAAAAATCATACACCTATGGATGAGGACAGTGGGGGGGAGGTAAGGGCAGAAGGTGGGGTGGGAAATGGGTGGAGGGGAGCTATGGGGGGAAAAAGGAGAAATAATTGTAATAATCTGAATAAAGATTTATTAAAAAAAATAAAAATAAAAAAAAAATAAAAAAAAAAATAAAAAAAAAATAAAGGTAATCAATCCAAAAAACATTATAAACTGATGAACAAAAAGATAGATATAGAGGCAGTAAAGCATCAAACAGACTGTCAAATTACAGTGGGAAGGTTAGGGAGAGGTGGGGAAAATAAGAGATCAACCGAAGGACTTATATGCATGCATATAAGAATAACCAACGGATGCAAAACATTGGGGGGTGAGGGCATGTATGGGAGTGGGGTGGGGGGGGCAATGGTAAGATATGTACACATATAATACCTTAATAAAAAATAAATAAAAATAAAAAAATAACAAAATAAAGGTAATCCACAGCTACTCCTTGAGGTTTTGTCTTCCCTGGAAGGCAGGCGACAGGAGCGGGCTGTTGTATTCCTATTTACAGAGGAGGGAACTGAGACTCAGAGGTCAACACTCACCCAGCACACAGCCTTGGTTAAGTGCCAGTGAAACCCCTCCTGACCCTTTCTGAACTCCAGCTGGTCCTGGGCTCAGCTGGGAGAGACTGGAGATGGTCCCAGGAGGGACAATGAGTGGGAGCTGTGTTCTGGATGGCAGGCTCATCACTGCCCAGATGGCTCACTGAGAACCCAGAGCACCTCCTTGAGGTAGACCCCTTATCAGCACCCCAATTTGTCACCCAGGGGTGGGGCTGCCAGGTGAGAGCACTTGGCTCTGGAGCTGGAAGTCCCCAAGGGGAAACTGGAACTCAGGTCACCTTCCTCCTGAGCCACTTCCCCTGAAGGTGGTGTGCAAGGCGGTTTCGGGAGGTGGTGCGCAGATAAGCAACTTGTAACAGGAATGTCTTTACTGTCGTAAAGCATACATAACATAGCGTGGGCCATTTTAACCGTTCTTCGATGTACAGCTCAGTAGCATTAAGCACATTCACCTTTTTGTCAACCATCATCCCCCCCATGTCCACAACCCTTTTCATTTTCTAAACTGAGACTCTGCCCCCTCCCTTCAGCCCTCTGAAAATGCTATTCCCGGAGAGAGCCCATTCTATAGTCTGTCTATTCCAGAACTTCAAATAGTGGCCTTACATTGCACTTGTCTTTTGTGGCCAGCGCATTTCATTTAGCATAATGCAGCTGCTTTCGGAATTTCCTTCCTTTGCAGGCCGAGTAATATTCCACGGTAGGTATTATCCATTTACCCATTTATGGACACACAGGCCACTTCTACCTTTTGGCTATCATGAATGGTACTGTTTTGAACATGGGTACTCCAATCACTGCTTTCAATGATACTCAAAAGTGGAATTGTGGAATCATATAACTTGATTTTTAACTTTTTGAGGTACTGTCATACAATGCACCAGGAGTCCAATTTCTTCCCATCCTAGCCAACAATGATTGGCTTTTTTATTACAACCCTCCTAAAGGGTATGAAGTGGTATCTTAATGTGGTTTTGATTTGCATTTCCCTAATGATTAGTGATGTTGAGCATATTCTCATGTGTTTATTAGCCATTTTTGTATTATCACCTTTGATGCATAAAAGTTTCAAACTTTTCAATAGTCCAATTTAGGTATTTTCTCTTTCGTTGACTGTGATTTTTTTAAAAAAATTTATCTTTATTGTTGAAAGTATTACCTTTGTCCCCTTTTTTGTTGACTGTGTTTTATGCAAGACTCCATTGTCATGAAAGTCTCCCTTTTTCTTTAAATATATTTTATTGATATTTTACAGAGAGGAAGGGAGAGGGATAGAGAGCTAGAAACATCGATGAGAGAGAAACATCGATCAGCTGCCTCCTGCACACCTCCCACTGGGGATGTGCCCGCAACCAAGGTACATGCCCTTGACCAGAATCGAACCCGGGACCCTTCAGTCCGCAGACCAACGCTCTATCCACTGAGCCAAACCGGTTTCGGCATAGTCTCCCTTTTTCTTCCACTGGTTAATGTATTTAACGTTTAAATAATGAGCACTTTATCTATCATTTTATTATTTTTAAAGTTTATAAAACTTTAAGATATTAAGAATTCAATAAACATACTAGGTAAATAGGGTATAAATTCCCACTTGTCTTTGAAGTCAGAGTTGAGCCCACCCTCTCTCCCTACTGAACCCCAATACCTGTCATGATGGATCCCCGGGGAAAGTCTGCCTTACCATTTTTAACAAGTGTCACGAATATCCTTCCTCTAACACGACATACAGTAGGTGTATTTAGAAGGATGAGGTGTAGCTCAGCACTGTTTCCCAACATCAGTCACCTGGGTACCCCCTGCTCACCATGCACACAGCCGGAACCCCACTCCCGAGGGTCGGGCGGAGAGGCCACGGTTTCCCCTTGTATATAATCCAAGGGCCCCGCAGAGCTGCCCTCAGCCAGCAGGGAAGTATTGCCCCTAGGGCCTCTGGACCGGAAGCCATCGTGCACCTGGCCAAACGCGGCTGGAGACCGTGGAGTCGCCACACAACCGTCCTTGCCAGCTCCGGACAGGAAGTGAGGCCGCCTTACTGGGACTACAATTCCCAGAGACCCCGCGGTCTCTCCCATGCTGATTGGCTCACTGCGCCTTCTATCAGCCAACTAGCTAGGAAGATGGCCAATTACGAGGACGAGAGGGCGGGCGCTCCTCCCTCCGATCCAAGGTGTGCAGTCGAAGCGTGGTGGGTCCCTTAAAAAGTTAAGTTCTTCCGAGCTTCACGACTAATTCAGTGATTGTCGAAGCGATAGGCCGACCCTCGTTGCAAAATAATGACCTGGGACAGGCGTCGCTTAAGTCCAGAAGACTCTGGTCTCCGCTACTCCTGCCTGAAGCGATCGCCCGGCAGGACTCAAATGGTCCGGCGGAACCCCGCCCCCATTTCTCATTGGCTCCCTCGGGACACGTGGAGGTAGGGGGCGCGGACGCGGCGGCGTGGGCGGGGCGCCCGGTCTCTGGTGGAGATGATCGATAGTTCCGCGGACTTGGGCCTGTGGGTCGCATGGACACCCTGGCGCTGGGCCGGTGGCGTCGGCGGAGGCCGGAGGAGTTGCAGGTTCCGGGGGACGCGGTGAGCCCCCAGGGGCCTGGGCGTTAGGAACGGGAAGGCGGTGTCCTCGGGCTGACCCACAGTGGGCTTCCTGTCTCCTGGCGGCCTCTTCTGTGAGGAGGCCTGGCTGGCAGCGGCCCGCTCGCACCTGTTGGGGCGGGGCCAAAGGTGGGCGGGGCTATGAGTGGGCGGGGCCCGGGGCGGGCGGGGCCCTCCCTCCTGCCGCGCCTGCGCAGAAATCGGGACTCGTTTGCCGCCAGATTCGCATGATGTCGGGGACTGCGAGACCAGTGTCCCTCTAGGTGCGCGGGCCTCCCTGCAAGGCTTGAGGACTCGGTGTCTGAGCGAGGGAGTGGCGTTCCTGCGTCCCGCCTCCGTGTGCAGGCGCTGGGCTGGTGTGGTAGGAGTGCTGGTTGGGCAGACTGGTCAGTCCCGCCTGGGTTGAGCGCTCTGACCGGAGAGAACCGGGTGGGAGGCGATGGCGTGGGTGCGTGGTCGGGTCGGTGCGAGACTGGGAGGGAAACCCGTGTAGGACGTGGGAAGGCACCTCCCCTTTCCAGGGACGGAAAGAAGTCCGTGGGGTTGAAGCGGGCAGCACTGTCATCTTCCGCCTCTGTCTGCGGATTGCGGGCTCCTCTCCACATCGGTGAGACTGCGGTTCTGCCCCAGGGCATGGGCCAGCTGCCTGCACACCCCGCTTTGGACTTTTTTTCTGTGCTTCTCCTGGACCTACAGGCTCCGAGAGACAGGATCTCGCCCGAGTTAATGCACGCAACGCGTTTTCAAATGTTTCGCACAGTAGGATTAGTGGCTTAACTTTCCACCCTGCAGCATCTCTTTGTTTCCTCGCCACCCACTCACTCACTGCCTGATCACTAGGCCAGCATCACTTACGTCCCAGCCACACTCCACTTCCAGGGACCATGCGACTAGGGCAAAGGTGTAGCTTCTGTAACAGGGCGACTTCATACCACGTTGGCTCAGACGAGTTGGATTCTCTCACTTAACAGTACAGAGGTGAGCAGTCCAGGACTGTGGAACATAGGTACCCTACTTACAGGTATGAGACCGCTGCTGCCCAGATCAAAGACATCCAGGGAGCCCAGGTCCTTCTGTCTCAGCTCTGCCCCCCCTGAGTGCTGTCCCCTTCTGAGGTCAGCGCCGGCTCATCACTACAGTCCTCACGTTCCAGACTGGGGAGTAGATAGTCAAGTGACGTGATCGTACTGACATTTTGAGAGCTTACTCTGGCAGCTGTGTGGGAAATGAAAGGGGTGGTGGTCAGAACGAAGGTATGGGTTGAGTCCATAGATCAGGGAGGCGACAGAGGCTTGGCTGGAGGACAGTGAGGTGGTGAGAGTAGGCAGCAGTATATTGTGGAGGGTGCTCTTGTTAGTGTTCGAGGAAGTCGGTGTCTCTCTTCTTTATTCTCCCCGTTCTTCTCTAGCGTAGAGTGGAAACATGGGTTTACGGCTGCTTATGGAGTGGATTATTGTGAGGATCAAATGAGATAACAAATTAGGGAAACACCCTAAACCTTAGTTTTTTATGATGGGAAGGGATGCTTCTTAGGTTCTACCTGTTGTAAGTAAATTTGTATACTCGCTTTCCTTAGGATTCTTAATTTTAACCAGGAATCTACACTAATAAAAGGGTAATATGCTAATTAGACCGGGAGACCTTCCAGGAGGCCTTCAGGACGTCCTTCCAGACAAAGCCATGGTGGTGGGCCGAGGCAGAGGCGGTTAGAGGCTATCAGGGATGATCAGGCCAGCAGGGGGCAGTTGGGGGCGAGCAAGCCAGCAGTGGGAGCAGTGGGGGGCAGTTAGGGGTGATCAGGCCAGCAGGGGGTGCAGTTGGGAGTGATCAGGCTGGTGGGGGGGCAGTTGGGGGCAATCAGGCCAGTGCGGGGGGGCAGTTGGGGGCAAGCAGGCCAGCAGAGGGGGGCAGTTGGGGGCAATCAAGCTGGCAGGCGGAGTGGTTAGGGGCAATCAGGCAGGCAGGCAGGTGAGCGGTTATGAGCCAACGGTCCCGGATTGCGAGAGGGATGTCCGACTGCTGGTTTAGGCCCAATGCTTGTGGGATCGGGCCTAAACCGGCAGTCGGACATCCCCTGAGGGTCCCAGATTGGAGAGGGTGCAGGCCGGGCCGAGGGACACTTCCCCCTCCCCCCGTGCATGAATTTTGTGCACCAGGCCACTAGTATAACAGATTTATATTGTACTTGATAAATATTGCAAGCCTAAGATTACTCCCCAATAAGTATAGTTTGTGCATTTATGTCTTTTTACTTTAATTTGAAATAAAAGTGATTTTTCTTTGCTCTTCTTTGCTTGTCTTCTAGATAACTTGCTCTCATAGAATGAAGTTGGCATTCTTACTTCTGATCACTGGCTTTCCTTGTCTCCTCATAAGTTTCCTTCTCTTTGCCAGGCTAGATTGGTCAAGAGTGTGGACATGCACAGGAAGTTGAGTGTGAATGTGTACAGAAAGTTGAGGAGTCTTAAGACATGGTCAGAGCTGGATAAAGCACAGCATCAAGATATTCAGATTTGGTTGACGTCCTCTATGCCCTGATAACATGGGAGTTGATGGCGGGACTCCTAATTTCTGATCTTCTCTGTAGTTGACATTGTGCCAGATTTCACTGCGTTGTAGAGCAAACCTCCCAAGTGCAAGGTCATTTTCCAAATGAAAGTGTCATCGAGGAGGAATCTTTGCTTGATGGAAACCATGCTCTCTTTCTAAATGGCGGTCTGTAGGGCCTTATTAATCTTTCTCATTTGCATTAACGGTTCTGTACTCAGGGCTGATGGACGTCCGTATCAGCTACTCCATATCAGCAAAAGTAAACTTTCCTTACTGTGGTAGAATTAAAACCAAACTCAACTAAAATCCTCACTCAGCAAACTGTTTCTAGTAACTAGGACTCAATTAGCCAGCATTACACATTTATAATACAAATGAATAAAGGCCATTAGTCAGTAAAAACCCTCAAATACCTTCAATCTGAAAGTTAGATGTGTGTGTGTGTGTGTGTGTGTGTGTGTGTGTGTGTGTGGAGACTTACCATTAATTACATTGCTGAGTTCTAATGATTTACCTTGGTATTCTAATTCATGGTATATATGCTTAGCTCATACATTAGCATATATATTATGTACATTTAGTTCAAGGTGTTTAATTTTTAAGAGCGTGGCATTTTCTCGCTGTGCTGATGGAAGAACACAGGGTGCTCTTGTTAGTGTTCGAGGAAGTTGGTGTCTCTCTCCTTTATTCTCCCCGTTCTTCTCTAGCGTAGAGTGGAAACATGGGTTTCTGGCTGGCACCGGCCTGTGCCCCGCGTGCTCTGTTCCTGGTACTGTTCATTGGCTCCCAAGGACGTGGGGAAAGCACCTCCAGTCTGATTGCTACGCGGGCTCACTCACAGCAGCACGGAAGCCGCGGCTTTGAATTTCATTTCTGCCCAGTTGTGAACCCTTTAACCCCTCTCTCCCCTCCTCCACGTCCACTCACCCAGCTCACTGGCCCCCACCACTTCCAGTAAAGAAACAAGTCCTCGGCAACCCAGGCGCGGTCGCACCTCCTCGGCGAGGGCAGCTTGTCTTTCCCAGACCCGTCCACTTTGTTCCATCATTGAGGCAACAAGATACATATCTTATATTTTAATGTATGCGTCGTATCAAGTGTCTTCTCTTAATCACATTCCTGCTTCAGTTGTTCTCTGGCGAGGTTGCTGTTCGATTGATCTCCTTCAATTATTGTTAAGTAATGGGGTCTTTGTGCAGACGCGGGGTTTTAATTTTGTTTATACAGTGCGAGTGTCTTTATAGTCGGGCAGTAAATCTCCATCTATCTGCCTTATGAAGGCTGACAGAGCCTCGCTAGAAGGGAGGGGGGAGAGAGCCGTGTCACGCAGGCATCCAGCGTGCGATGCCTCTGCAGCCTTCCTTTTCCTTTGGTCCAGGCCAATCCGCGATGAACCGACTATTTGCCGAGTACGTGTACAGGTCAATCTCATGTAGTCAGCTCTCAGTAATCCACAGTAAATAGCAGAAAACATGAATAATTTAATCCACTCAGCTGACTGAGGGCCATCAAGCCGGTGATCCCCACATTCCCTGGGGAGCCCACCCTTAACCCAGCACCTTGGCATCAGCGCGGGTCCCTCCTTTCACCTGCCACAGAGGTGGGGAGCTGGCCTCCTCGGCCACCTGAGCCCCGCCAAGAACCTCGGCTCGTCACCATGGATACTCCCAAGTCTGCTGACCTTCACGTGCCAGTTGTTCTGTGACCCCACCCAGAAATACTTCCAGATGTCACCCTGGAGTGCGGGGTATGTCATAGAGGCAGTGGCTTCTGCCTCCCATCCCCCACCCAGCCCTGTGCTTTCCTTCTCAGCGAGTCTGATGTCACTCAGAAGGCAGGGAAATAGTAGGAGTGCTCGCTGCTGAGTGATGTTGCTGATGGAGAGCCCACGCCCATGGATAAAATGGCAGGGGCCACGTGGTATTTCCACTGTTTCCCTTTAACACAGATTAGTTTTAGGTAAATATTTTTTGTTGAAAGTATTACATCTGTCCCTCTTTTTCCCCCATTGATCCCTTCCAGCCCACCCCCACCCCCCACCCCAGGCCTTCACCACCCTATTGTCTGTGTCCATGGGTTGTGGACGTTATTGAAAGCTGACAATAAACCAGTTGTAACATGCCACGCCTCTTTTTTAAATTAAATTTATTGGGATAACAGTGGCTAATTACATTATATAAATGTCAGGTGTCCAACCTTATCATGCAGCATCTGTTCTGTGCTCACCACCCAAAGTCTGGGTCTCTTCCTCACCAGGTGTCTGACCTCCTTTGCCCTTTTTTATGTCATTTTCATTCTCTTGGTTGTGTTCCTTCTTTCCCCAAGGCCCCTTACTAGTTTTTGTTTGGATTCTCCTTGGGTACGTCACAATTTATTCTCCATTTCTGACATAATTTGGATTTCCCCTTCCATTACCTTTCCTGGGTTCATTCACTCTTTCCTTCTTCCTCCCTGTTTTTGTCCCTTTCTGTTTTTAATTGACATCTCTCATTCAAGGTGATTTTGGTCTCCTCCAGTGCGTAGTTTGAATACGTTTAGTTTTTTTTTGTGTTTTTTTTTAAAGGAACCCAGGTGGGGTCCTTTTTTTTTTTTTAATATATTTTATTGATATTTTACAGAGAGGAAGGGAGAGGGATAGAGAGCTAGAAACATCGATGAGAGAGAAACATCGATCAGCTGCCTCCTGCACACCCCCTACTGGGAATGTGCCCGCAACCAAGGTACATGCCCTTGACCGGAATCGAACCCGGGACCCCTCAGTCCTCAGGCCGACGCTCTATCCACTGAGCCAAACCGGTTTCGGCTGAATACGTTTAGTTTTGTTGGCAGAGTATTGAACTAAAGTTTTCTTTGGTTCATGGTGGTTTTTCAGGAGGGAATTTCTATGGCGTTGGTCTTTCTACAAGACCCTGGTCTGATGGCACCTGGTCCAGTCAGTGCAGCCACTGTGCGTGTGCGTGTGCGTGTGTGTGTGTGTGTGTATGTGTGTGTGTGTGTGTGTGGCGGGAGGGCGGGAGCCTCCTGATACTATGGTCCTCTTTACTTGTAGGGCCCGAAATTTTCCCTGTTTTTCTTCTTTTTATCTTCACCACCAGTGGCCAAAGGGCACTTCACCCTCCTCTTTCCCTTGTTTGCTCCCGGAAGCTATGCGTGTTGAAGAAGGCCTCTTTCCATGGGGTCTGTTCCTTAGAATAGTGTGGACTCTGAAATCCCTCCCTGTGTCCATGTTCTGGGCCACACAGGTACTGTCATAGCTCTTCCATGTTTGTAGCAGTCTCTCCCCGGGCCACGGAGATGGCGCTCACCCCTATGTTAGTGGCTCATCACAGCGCCCGCATCAGTGGGTGTGGGCTGGGAGCCCGGGGACCCACACTGAGATGTGGTGGTGTTTCTCTCTTCACTAGCCTTATTTTCAGATTTTGGCATCCTCTGTCTCTAAGTTTTGCTCAGGGTGTGGTTTGGTGTAGAATTTTGAGAGCTTCTCAGACTCTAGTTTCCTATCATTTGGGAAGAGCTGTGGGAGGAGGTAACTGTATACCTGCCCTTGTCTTCTGCCACCTAGAGGTCAAGCGCTTACCCCGAGCAATTACTACCAAGTGGCTTAAGGGTCTCATAGTTCAACATTTTTCATTTTAATCTCTGCGTATCTGTTTTAAGGCATGTTAGAGAATAGCCGAACCAGCAGCCTAAACCTCTGAGATAAAGCTTCTATGTTGAATCAATCCATTGAATAAAAAGGTGTCAGTTTAGAAAATATTAAATAAATAACAGTACAGATAATAAATAATTTGGCACAAATCATGATGAGGGTTTGCAAGTGACTGAAGAAGTTGTAGCCACGGGTGCCACGGGCAGGAGCTGTCTGGCAGCCGGGCCTGCAGGCTGCCCAGGGATCCAGAGACACCACCGGGGCCGGGCAAGGCAATGGCATTAGCTCTGTGTCAGTGCACGTGGTGCCCTCGCAGTACACAGCCTTGGCACTTGGAGAGTAATTTTTCCTTTAGCTCTAGGGCAGCCTTGGGCAAACTACGGCCCGCGGGCCGGATCCGGCTGTTCTATCCGGTTCTCTTGCTCTCCCCTCCGCTCCTTTACTTTGAATTTATATTAGTTCACACAAACACTCCATCCATGCTTTTGTTCCGGCCCTCCGGTCCAGTTTAAGAACCCATGGTGGCCCTCGAGTCAAAAAGTTTGCCCACCCCTGGGCTAGGGGATTGCTTTTGTAGTTTACCTTTAGCTCAAGTGGAAGCAGAAACCAAATGCTCACTTTCCCAAAGGTTATCAGTTAAGACTGGGTGTGCAACTTTTGAAATACAATGAACTTGGTCTTCGGTGTCCGTAGGAGAACGCATTATTCATGTGTGGGTTATTCCTGTTGGGTTGAGAAAGCGTGTCACTTACTACGAGCAGAATGTGTTGCAGCATAAAACTAGTTTCTTGAACACAATGTATGGGTTTTGTACATTTTCAATATCAATAAACCCGTCACAATAGTTTATGACAAGATTTTCTGCTCAAATTGTTAAAATGACTGTTTTAAATCTGTAAAGCTAAGTAAATATCAGACAATTTAGGAAATAATGAGGTTACATGTAATTGATGGTGGTTATTCCTGAAGATAAAGTTTAAAGTCATCTCCTCAAATGTCCTATAAACTTTCCAGCTCCACAGGGTCTGTATTTGCAGCTGGAGTTTTCAGAAAGAAAGCAAATTTAATGAGCGCCGTGCGCTTTACGAGGCCATCTCAAGTGAAATTTTGTTCGTTTCAGAAGCGGGCGTGCTGGAGCTTCGAAGCAGCTGCGCAGGAGTGGGGCTGTCCCCAGGTGAAGGCCAGCGCCCTGGTGTCCTGGGGCCGCCGGGAGCTGGAGGCGCAGCCTGGAGGCCGCCCCCCTGCGCCAAGGCCAGCCAGCGGCCAGGCGCCACCCAGTGTGGGGGTAGGTCCCTGTTCCTGCCAAACCAGCTGGGAACCCATTTAAATATTCTAATAAAAAGCGTAAATGACCGGTGTTCTGATCCATCTGCGGCTGTGATTTGTCAACTAGGTGCCTCCGCCCGGCGGAAGGAGCCCCGCCCAGCCCTGCCTGAGATGTATCGCAGGAGAGTCTGTAAGTGCATTCACCTTCTTGTGTCACATAAAGGGTAGACTTGTTCTTAAATATTAGATCCATAAAACAAAGTTAATAAAAAAGGCGATTACGCTTCTAAGGAATGAGGGATGTAAATAAAAAGGTGCCGTTTGATTTAAGCTTTCTTAGCATTCTACTGGGGTGCAGACTAATTTGTCTCCAGCTTCAAGTTGGAAATGGAAATTGCAAATATGTTTAAAATTCTTTTTAAAAGCAGGGTTCAGGGAAGGGAACAGGCCACTGGATGGGATGAACACAGATCGTTTGAGGACATCTGGGAAGAAAGGCCTGCCCTCATTTAATTATCCAAATAAGAATCGGTGTTGTTTTTTCTCATCTCTGATAAGCTTTTCTTTCATGTGTCCATAAACTTCCCATAAACCAAAGATTTCAGGAGAAATGCGGTATTCACACCATTAATTCAAAGTCAAGGGCGGTCTAACACTGCCAGGGCCCGGTTCTCAGTCTCCTGTGTCAGGTGGAATATCATAAAGTATACATTAGCATAATCATGCCTTGGTTATTAATTTTGAGCTTATTCTAAGAACAAGTTAATATATCTTTGATAACCTCTGTAATTCTTGGGGGTTTTTCAATTTAAAAATTGGAATATTAATATTGTAATAAAATAGAATTATGTTTAATTTTACGTAGAAACCAGGAGTGTGTATAAGTGTGTGTGTGTGTGTGTGCATGTCTGTGTATTTCTGCTTTTGCTCCTTAAAGATTTTTACAGAAGCACATTGTTCTGATTTTGATAAGCAAAAGATTGAGTCAACAAATTAGATCTTCAATTGACACATTGCAAGTTATTACGTTTTACAGTGATGGGCAACGATTTTGTTTTATTCCAAGAACTGAAAGCGGGTTAGTTGTCACCTCTGTGCACCTCTGCTCCTGTGAAGTCATATAAAAACAAAGGCCCGTGTCAGACTCGCCCGCGAAGGCACGCTCTTCTTCCTCGGTGCTGTCTTTGGGAAGCTCTGCTCTCGCAGGTGGTGTGCTTCCGCACAGTGGGGAAGGCAAAGAGCCAGCACTTGAACTTACTCTGTTTAGGATGAGTCACGTGACTGCCACACGTACCTTGCAATGCAGAGAAGTAATATTTACCTTGAGAAATGTGACCCTTGCTGGGCCCATTGCTTATTGCTGCTGCCCTCCCTTCTCATCCCATTTCAGGGTCTTCCAAACCCCCACCCGTGGGGCACACACTGGGAATGCACCGTGGATCCTTGTGCTCTCAGAGCTGTGCGCTGGCGTGAGTGGCTTAAAGGAAAAAAATTTGGCTCAAGCAACTGATTGGATCATTTTGGCTAATATTCTGTTTAAACAACAGTACCTATTTGATTAGGGTTTTTCCTCCCTTTGTAATTCCCCAAGCTTGCCTCTGTTAGGTTTTATAGGAAATGAGTCTATGAGCAGAAAACCTATATTGATATGTAAATATATCAGTTTTTGGTTAATGCTTGATATTCTTTTTCATCTAAATTTCAGAAACCGACTTTAAAAAATCAGTTTCTCTCTATTTGTAGTTATTTTCAATAAAATTTCACCCAGCCTTGGGTGATTTAATATTTACACCCACTATTTCTAAAAGTCTTATGTAAATAAAGATTGAAATATGAATTCGAAAAGTCACACCTCTTGATATTTGAACAGGCTCCAGCTGTATATATCTTCTTTTTCTAATAATATGGCTACTTTCCCTCCTAAGCTTTTAAAATAATAAGACACTATTTTTGCATTTTAGAACATTGAAAGTCCAGTGTTAAATAAAGAGCAAATAGTATTTTTAGCGATGCAGGATCCCAGGGAGCAGTGCTTAACACAGATCACCAGTGGGCATAGCCCTGCATGTCAGACGGCTTCATTAAACATGCCATGCCACGCACCAGGCACACCATGCACCAGGCCACGCCATGCACCAGGCTGCGCCACGCACCAGGCCCGCCACGCACCAGGCCTCATCACACACCAGGCTGCGCCACGCACCAGGCCCGCCACGCAACAGGCCCACCACGCACCAGGCCCGCCACGCACCAGGCTGCGCCACGCACCAGGCCCGCCACGCACCAGGCTGCGCCACGCACCAGGCCACCTCAGGCACAAGTGCCTCCCGCCCGGGCCCCATCCGCACCACTGGCCCAGGGGTAGTTTGTGTGGGTTTCTTTCTTTTTTTTAAAAAATATATTTTATTGATTTTTTACAGAGAGGAAGGGAGAGGGATAGAGAGTTAGAAACATTGATGAGAGAGAAACATCGATCAGCCGCCTCCTGCACACCTCCTACTGGTGATGTGCCCACAACCAAGGTACATGCCCTTGACCGGAATCGAACCTGCGACCTTTCAGTCCGCAGGCCGACGCTCTATCCACTGAGCCACACCGGTCAGGGCTGTGTGGGTTTCTTAACGGGAATCTTGTGTGTGATTGTGAGCTTGTTTGGTGCTTTTCCCCAGGAGCCCTTCACACCCTCCTTCCCTGGTATATTTCTGATTCTAGTGGAGTATCAGCTGATCAGTTCTGCCCTGAATTCTCTCCACGTGGCTGTCTCAGCTCGGTGCCCGAGTTCCTGTTCTCCTCCTGTCCCTAAGCTTTTCCTTAGTTTTATCATGAGTCATTTCTCACAAATGCAAGGTCTTGACTGCTAACATCTGCCAGGATCTCGCCCTAGACCTTCTCACGCTAGGTCATAGTTACAATGACCACTATTTCAGTAGTCGCTGATGTTGTTCTTTATAGCAGTCACTGTTAAGGTTGAACTCATATATATTGTTATTTAGAAACATCTCTCCGCCCTGAGTTACTCTGCTCGTGTTACTGACAGTTGGAACAGAACCGTCCTCTTCTCACGGGGTAGGACATGGTATTATGTCACTCGGGGTCTCTCCCGACACCGGGCCAGGCTGCCCTTGCTCTGTGCACCATCCCGAGCTGCAAGTCTGGAAGCAGTGCCAGTGGTCGCTGTTATGGGCAGGCTTCCTTTCCTTCCTCAGAGGTCCCAACGCTGGACCGGGGCCTTGGAGCAGGCTTCCTTTCTCGGGCCAGCTCAGCCCAGAGGGTCCCCAGTGTGACCAGGAAAGCACACTGTTCATTGTAAATTCACACCCGTTAAATGGAACCTCAGAAGGCTGCCAGAGCTCTCCTGGATAATCCAGAAAGATACATGAAAGGGGTGGCATGACAGGTACGTGAGAAGGGGGTGGCCTTGTAAGACAGAAACCATGGGAAGGACAAATTGGGATGGTAGTTGAGGGGCAGGTCTGTATTCTCAGCACCAAGTGTTCGAGGGGGATCTGGCCCCTGACACCCTGTAGCTCCTCTGAGCGGGAGCCCCTCAGGGAAGGGGCCACCCTCAGATTTCATTGGGTCAGCGGGACAGTCAGTGGCCTGCTTTCTCTCAGCTCCGTCCCCCAGCTTTGTGTCCCCCGCTCTATTGTGGAGGCTGCATTTCCGGACTCCCGTGCTCTGGTTTCTGACACTGGACACCAGCGTGGTTGGAGGGGGGTGGCAGCCGGAGCAGTTCTCCCTCCTTCTTCCTTAAGGGCAGCCTCTCAGTGCCTCCCTCCAAGGTCCTAGCTCCTGCACAGGTGTCCCTGTGGTCCCAACTCCTGCTGGCCCTCCCAGCCCAGGGTGGGGCTGCCCACAGTGGGGATTGCTGGGTTGCCTCCCCCTCCCCTGTGTGGCTAAGATTTCTTCCACCATTTGTGTACTTGAATCCCATGTTAAATTTCCTGTGTTGGGAATACCTAGACTGGACCCCACCTGGGCTAATCAGCTAATGCATGGACAGTTTCCCTGGAAAAGAAAAGATAGCATTTTTTTTTTTGGTTAATCCTCACCCGAGGATATTTTTCCATTGATTTTGTTTGTTTTTTTAGAGAGTGTGGAAGGGAGAGCGAGAGAGAAACATTGATCTGAAAGAGACATATGGATCAGTTGTCTCCTGCACATGCCCTGACCAGGGCCGGGGATCTAGCCTGCAATCCATGTATGTGCCCTTGACCGGAATTGAAACCCAGACCCTTCAGTCCGAGGGCCAACACTCTATCCCGTGGTCCTCAAACTTTTTTTTTTTTAAATATATTTTATTGATTTTTCACAGAGAGGAAGGGAGAGGGATAGAGAGTTAGAAACATCGATGAGAGAGAAACATCGACCAGCTGCCTCCTGCACACCTCCCACTGGGGATGTGCCCGAAACCAAGGTACATGCCCTTGACCGGAATCGAACCCGGGACCCCCCAGTCCGCAGGCCTACGCTCTATCCACTGAGCCAAACCGGTTTCGGTGGTCCTCAAACTTTTTAAACAGGGGGCCAGTTCACTGTCCCTCAGACCGTTGGAGGGCCGGACTATAGTTTAAAAAAAAAACTATGAACAAATTCCTATGCACACTGCAGGCCCGGGACGAG
This sequence comes from Plecotus auritus, assembly GCF_963455305.1. Lineage (NCBI taxonomy): Eukaryota > Metazoa > Chordata > Mammalia > Chiroptera > Vespertilionidae > Plecotus > Plecotus auritus. The sequence continues at coordinate 4,940,038 of NC_137783.1, read as the reverse complement.
TCGGCTGCTAAGCAGGACAGGCAGCGGCACCCGGCGGGCCGGATAAATGTCCTCGGCGGGCCGCATGTGGCCCGCGGGCCGTAGTTTGAGGACGTCTGCTCGGTATTCACCGAGCCCAACTGGCCAGGGCAAAGACTGCAGTTTTAAACGCAGGCCTCCCTCTGGGCCTTTGTGCCTCCCCTCAGGCTCAGGGCCTTGGTCCAGGCTCTGCGTTGGGAGTGTGGCAGAGCCAGTCCTGGCCGTGAGTCACACGGGGCGTGTTAAATTGAAAAACACAGTCAGACGCTCTACTATGGCCCATCACTGGGGTTCCTTCGCTTTCTTTTATCTGGCATTAGTGAGCTTTACTGCCCAAACTGGAACCCAACATAGAAACCATGATTGTTGGTATTACTGACCAGCACCCCACCCCCACTTCCCAACGAACTGATTTGGGATCCTAGCCTGTGTGTGGGGGCCCAGGGCAGCTGCTGAGGGAGTGGTCTTCATCAGACTGTGCTGTCCACTGTGTGACACTTACTTTTCGACTCCATTGCCTGATGGCGGGGCTGGGTCACTGCAGGGGTAGGAATCGGGGACACGCGAGGGGGTGGCTAAGGTTCACTGTTGCCCTGTAGGGGTAGCAGGAGGAGCCAGGCGTGAGGATGACTCTGATTCTGAATGGACATACGTTTTTCTGTTCTTTTTTCTCCAAGTGGGTGACCTTTAAAATATTTGCTTTATTTGTTTGCCCGCCTGTCTCATTGGCGATTGCTTTGCACGCCTGCAGCGTCCAGAAGCACGGTAGCAGAGCAGGAGTGGACCCAGGCCCGGCGGAAGCAAGACTCTGCCTGTCGCCTGTGCTCAATGCCGCAGGCCCAGGTGTCAGGCCGGGACCAAGGCCAAGGAGGGAAATGTGATGTCCTGACATAGATTAAGAAAGATCGATGTGCAGTGGCTCGCTCCCTGTGTCCTATTTCAACAGCTAGTTCTTGTCAGTCCTTTATTCTTACGTCCTGAGAGAAGAAAACGCAATCATGGAGTTATCAACAGGATTTCATTGATCATTCTGTAAGAATGGAATTGTGCTCCGTGCGTTTCCCCCTCGATGTGTCAGGGATCCTGAGTTCATCGGTCTAACCCCGTCAAGTTAGAGATAAGGGCAGTGAGGTCCACAGGGGGTAAGTGATTGGCCTGCCATGCAGCGTGGTTGAGAGGGAGGCTGGCTGCAGCTCGCACTGCGCCCTCCCCTCCTGTTCTTCTTGGCTGGTGTGTGTGTTTATAGCCAGTGTGCCAGCATCACTTCCCAACACGGGGTGCAGCGGCCTGCTCGAACACCCCAAGCAGGGCAGCAGGGAGACGGTGGGTCTTCGCGGACCTCATTCCCAGACACTGAGAGCCGCTTGGCTCAGACGCAGGGCTGAATTATTCAAACTGTGAGCGAATAAACTGGCCAAGGGGAAGCTTGGGCTGTGCCAGTGCAGCCAAACGTGAGTCCCAAAATAGATGCTTTTGAATAGACTCACTGACACAGTCTTCCGATTGAGCTTCTGATAGTGAAAGCTTTCTCGGGAATGTGGGTACCAGAAAATTAGTGTTACTAGAAAGGTTTAACTTCGATCATTGCCAGGCTCTGAAGGAAGAGAGCCTTCAGATGATGAGACGAACAAAACAAAAACCTTTCTCTAGGAGTAAAATGTTACTCTGTGAGGGGATGGTGGAATGGAATAAAAGAAGAGTTAGCACTTTAAGAAAAATGCAGCTTAGACTTCTAATAAGCATGTTAGACTAAGCGAACACAAACGTGTCCCTCCTGCTCAGAAAACATGCAGTGCACAGTTAATCCTGTACGTGAAGAGGGCGCACAAAACACACCCCTCGCCCCTGTCCTCTGTCTTGGCCTTTGCTGGGTTTGGTCCAGGGGCTGGGGCTAGGATTCTAATTTCCAGTGGAGGTGTGAGAGCCAGAGTTTGCATAAAGCTCAGAGCCTTGAAGACCTGTGTGGACCTTAGGGCTTAGAAATTCAAACACTAGCCGTGCATGGGGGCGGGCTCCAGTGTTAGTCTACCTCAGCAGCACAAGAGCCAAAAGCCAAACATTAGCATAAAACAGTACAACTGCTGAAGACATTACGGTCTTCCATCCTGACAAATGCAGGATCATCCTGGAGGCGTCCCCCCCCCGGAGCACACAGGACGCGGAGATGAAACAGCAGCACGTAAACAGACCGGCCGTGGTTGGGGATAGGGGGTCAGGAACTACAACCACCAGGAGAATACAAACCTCCAAGAATCTGAAATAATAAATGAAATTTACTGTAAAGATAAGAATTTTAATTTTTAAAAGTGCTCAAAGAAGAAATGGAGCCATAATGAAAGACTAGAACAGTATGAAGAAAAAGCAATTGGAAGATTTAAAAAAAAAAAAAAAGAACTTCTTAAAGTGAATGATATGGTCATTGAAGTTAAAGAAAAAACCATCAGATTAGACACAGTTGAAGACCAGATTTGTGAATCAGAAGATAAATCAGGAAAGTTTCTAAAGTGCACCAAGTGAAATAAGTGGAAAGCAGGAAAGTGTTTAGGAGTCAGAGGAGAAAATGAGAAGATCTATTAGGAAACCCAGAATGGAGGACTATTAAAATGGGAGAGGAAAAGAAAATAAAAAGGTTTGAAAAGAATAGTGACTTTTAAAAAGATGATGGCTGAGAATTTCCTAGAACTGGAAGAAAGCCAAACAGTTTTGAAGCAGAAGAACAAGATGAGGGAAATCACCTATCAGATATCAAGACATAAGACAAAGCTGTGATAATTAAGATGATGTGTTACTAGTCCAGCAATAGACACATGGACCAATGAATAAAGTCAAGGGCTTTACACCAACATACATGGCAGCTTATACTTTACAGAGAAGATACTACAAATCATTTGGAAATGACAAGGAATTCTACAAATTGTGCTGAGAGAGGCCCTGCCTTGTCTCTTGACCCCATCCACCCCTCTGCCTCGCCCCCAGCAGCTCAGAGTGAGCTTCCCAGACGTCAGTCTGACCTCACCTCTACAGCTCTGACGCCCAGAGCTGCTCTTCCCTGCTGCTGCTGAGGGTCTCAGGACAAGTTTTAGGTCAAAGAAGTTTGAGAAATGCTGAATCCTTTTCCTCATTTCTTTTTATTATTATTTCTCTTTCTGTAATATATTCTTTATTGATTTCAGAGAGTAAAGGAGAGGGAGACAGAAATATCAACGATGAGAGAGAATCATTAATTGGCTGCCTCCTGCAGGCCCCACAATGAAGATTGAGCCGGCAACCCAGACATATGCCCTGACCGGGAATTGAACCATGACCTCCTGGTTCATAGGTCAACACTCAACCACTGAGTCTTGCCGGCCGGGTCCCACTTCTTTTTTAAAATATATTTTTATTGATTTCAGAGAGGAAGGGAGAGGGGGAGAGAGAGAAACATCAATGATGAGAATCATTGATCGGCTGCCTCCTCACTCCCCACACAAGATTGAGTCTGCAACCGGGCATGTTCCCTGACCGGGAATTAAACCTTGACTTCCTGGTTCATAGGTTAACGCTCAACCACTGAGCCACGCGGCTGGGCTTCCCCACTTCTTGTAGATTTGCTGTGCATTAGACGAGTAAAGCCCCTGAGACTCACAGTGAGGAAACCTGTTCATTTCCTTCAGTGTCCTCTTGTAGAGAGAGCTCGTCACACACGGACTTCTGAGACTGTTGGGAAGCAGCCTGTTGGGAAGCTCAGCGCCCACAGTCATCATGGTGCTCAGGGCCTTCCACAGTCTGGGCACCGCTGGGCTCTTCAGGCAGGTCTCCCATCACTACCCGTGTGCGGCGAAATCACAGCCTCTCCAGTTCTGGAACGTTCTGACCTCATGCCGTTCTGACTGCCTGGGATGGCCTCTCCCACCCTGTAAGACTCTAGTCCGCCTTCGCGGTCCACTCGGGACACCTGGCTTTGTGTGAAGCCTTCCCTGACCCTCATCAGGTGGAATCAATGCCACCATAGCTTCGTTCCCATCACCTGAATGAGCCGTCCTGCGTGATGGCTGCTGTCAGGCCTGAGTCTCTCCTATTGGTCCCCGTGGCTTCAGGCACAACCTGCCCGCCAGGACATCATCGTGGACCTGGCTGCTGTTCTCCCCGCCGCTGGCCCACACCAGCCCTCCTGGCATCCAGGGGCCCACTGCCATCACAGTGTGGTCTCGGAGAGCAGGGCGGCCTCTGTCATTGGGCCACAGAGCCACACTGTTCCTGCTGTATTATGGCCAGGTGTGACAAAGGTTCCTAAATGCTGAGAGTCCTCTCATTTCACGGTAGCACAGTGTCTGGCCACCTGTCTGCCACCAGCCGTCTGGCTCCCCCAGCTATTCCTGCGGTGAGGTGAGGAGTCGTGAGGCCTGGTCCAGAAGACAGGGCAGAAGGCCCTGGCCGGATGGTGATGAACCGGGGCTACTTCTATGTCCCATCCCCCCAGTAGCCACTTTTGTGTTGAATCCCGATTCAGTATTTGGACATTTAAAAAATTCTATTTTATGACTATACTAGAGGACCGGTACATGACATTCGTGCATGGGGGTGTGTGTCCCTCAGCCCAGCCTGCACCCTCTCCAATCTGGGACCCCTCGAGGGATGTCCGACTGATCCTAAACGGGCAGTCGGACATCCCTCTCACAATCCAGGACTGCTGACTCCCAACTGCTCGCCTGCCTGCCTTCCTGATTGCCCCTAAGCGCTTCTGCCTGCCAGTCTGATCACCCCCTAACCACTCCCCTGCCAGCCTGATTGATGCCTAACTGCTCCCCTGCCAGCCTGATTGCCCCTAACTGCCTTCCCCTGCAGGCCTGGGCCCCCCCCCCCAATTGCCCCTCCCTTGCAGGCCTGGTCCCTCCCTTCTGCCCTCCCCTGCTGGCCATCTTGTGGCGGACATCTTGTGTCCACATGGGGGCAACCATCTTTGACCACATGGGGACAGCCATCTTGTGTGTTGGAGTGATGGACAATTTGCATATTACTCTTTTATTAGATAGGATAGATATTTTTATTCTCCTTTTTCCTCAGAGGCAAGAGGAGAAATAACATTTATTAAGAACATTCTACATACGGGCACTGTAGGAAGTGCTTTAACTATCTTAACTATAATATTTTTATATTTATAGGCATACCCCGTTTTATTGCGCTTTGCTTTATGGTGCTTCGCTGATACTGATTTTTTTTTTTTTTAACAAATTGAAGGTCAGACCCTCCACCAGCAAAAAGGCTCAGATGATGCATAGTATCTTTACCAATAAAGTATTTTTTAATTAAGAGATATGCATTTTTAGGCATAGTGCTATTATTACTTACTAGGCTATAGTACAGTGTAAACAACTTTCATGTGCACTGGGAAACCAACAGAGTCACATGATTAGTTCTATCGTGATACTCGCTTTATTGTGATGGTCTGGACCTGGCCACCGTGTCTCCGCGGTCGGCCCTGTACACTCCGTAAGCACGCACCTGCCTCAGAAATGAGGCCTCATTCACCGGGGTAGCCGGTCACTTCAGGGGTAGCAGGTCTGTGTGTCGGTGAACACGCAGCCACAGTAGATGAATTTCGTCCATGAAAATTAATTCCCACGTGTGCTGTTTTATCATCTTAGGGCCACTTTAACCATACCGAGACTCATTAGAAGATGGGAGAGGAACATTCCGACTTTGGTTTGAACCTCCATGTGATGGTGAACGTAAGCCTCTTACGGATGGGTGTGGGTGCACACCTGTGCCATCATCCAGGTAACCCACCGCCCTCCGCGACCCAGCCAGGAGGACCCTGTCACTTCAGAGACTGCGGACCGCTAGCACCGTCTGAGCCGTCTTCCCATGCGTCCCGGTGGAAAGGAGATCGATTGTGTCATTGAAAAGTTTTGAAAATTTCAGTCATCGAATTTCCTGTGAGGTTGGAGAACCCTGTGGCTTCTGAACCACATCCCGACGTGGCCTCCCTTTTGTACTTTCAGTGGCTTTGTGGGTGTGTCCAGGGCTGCTTGTGCATTCTTTTTAATGAAGACTTATTTTTATACTTAAATGCCCTATCATCTTAAACTGAATCTTACCAAATGCTGGTGTCCAAGCCATTCTGTGTGATTGTGCCCCTGAAGTTCATCAGGCACAGGGCCCCTTTGACATTAAATGGCAGTTTCTCATTTTCTTGGGTTTTCGAAGTATCGGCTGACTGCGGTGACCGGTGTCATTTGTCCTGAGCTGGAGGCTTCCCGGGGTGTCCCCGTCACCTAGGACAAGGCCCTAATAAATGGAGCTGGTTAAGGGATTGCTCTCGGTTCTTCCCCTTCCCGAACCAGAGGCGGACGGAGCCCCTGAGCCCAGGTGATTTCATTGTGTTACCCACGTGGGCCAGTTCTCTGCCGGCCGCCAACCCTCCTTGGTGCTCTGAGGAGCCCAAACCATAAACAGTCACAATGTGTAGTTGTGGAGGGAATGCACATTGGAAAGACAGACAGAAGGGGACAAGGAGCCGAGGACACTAATAAATGCCGTCAGTGACCAGAACCGCTGGAAAGGAAGCTGGCGCTCCAGCAAGCCAATGGCCAAGGCAGTGGCGGGAGGAAGGGGGGACCTTGGGGGTGCAGGTCATGGGGGAAGGGGTTCCTGCTCCCAATTGGCCTGTCCCCCCTGGCCAGTGGATGGGGGGCCCACAGACTGGGGTCCATCCTTGGTTTTGGTGGGTGGGGCCAGGGAAGGGACACAGCCAGACCAGCCTCCCCTCGTCCTGCTGTCCTCCAGCTCGGAGAGGGAGCGGGACAGTCCATGATCCACAGAGATGGAGGCAAAAACAAATGCCACTGTGCTGAGCCCGAGGGTGACGCATGGACGAGAGAGCTAGGTCCTTGGGAGGATGCTGCGGGCACTGTTGGGGCCTGAGGCGCCTCTGGGAAAAGCCGAGCTCTGGAGGCCCTGGGCCTCCCCATTGCCCACTATTTCCCTCCTAAGCACCCAGCCCGCCCGGGCCTTGAACAGACCCTCCGGTGTCCTGAGTGGACACAGGATGAGAGAGAGCAGATTGCCTTCATGACCCACGCAACAGCTATGACACTAACGCAGTAACATAGTCAGTGCTTAGGTGCAGCCAGCATTTCTCTGGCACGGCCTTTGACGGACACCTGATTCCCATGATGACGCCGTGGGCATGTTCCAGCCTCGCCCACTTTACACATGGCACCAGGTCCAGAGAAGCTGCGCCATCTGAGGCCACTCAGCTGGTCGGAGGGCTGCTCTCAGACCCCACCTGGGATCAGCAGGGGTCTAGGCCAGTGGTCGGCAAACCACGGCTCGTGAGCCACATGCAGCTCTTGGGCCCCTTGAGTGTGGCTCTTCCACAAAATACCATGGCCTGGGCGAGTCTATTTTGAAGAAGTGGCATCAGAAGAAGTTTAAGTTTAAAGAATGTGGCTCTCAAAAGCAATTTCAATCGTTGTACTGTTGATATTTGGCTCTGTTGACTCATGAGTTTGCCGACCACTGGTCTAGGCCACTCAGAGCTGTGATGTGACAAGCCAGGTGAGCATCGTGTTCAGAAGACACGCCTCTTCCTTGCAAACACCTGGGTGAGAATGTGTGTGCCTCTCCTTGCAATCAAAATACTGCCTGTTTCTAGAATGCAGAGCCTCAAAGAGCAAGAGTGCGCAGATACGCACACACACCTGGGAGGGGATGGACACTGCCCACTGCCCACTGCCCTTCCCTGGGCAGGTGAAGGGACTCCCCTGGGGAGACAGAAGTGGCCCGTTAGGGAGATGGGAAGCCCCACCCTGTGCGGAGGCGTGATGATTAAGTCAGGCGCTCTCATCCGCTCGCTGTTCAGCGGGTGCCTGGCTGGAGCCGCTGGAGCTGCCTGTGGCCTTGCAGCTCCAGAAACACGCCCAGCCCGTCCCAGGGGCAGCTGGCGGCAGCGCCGCCCGTGACTGACACGGAGATGGCAGCTTTACACGTGGAAAGGAGCATGGCCGGCTTCCTATCTGAAGTATGTTTCCCCGGAGAGACCACCACCGTTTGATCTATTTTTGATTAAAATGTAAAAATTAAAAATTAAATCAAATGGTGTAACTCCTTGGGGAAAACACACTTGGGTTATGAAGTATTCCCCACAGTAACCTTGAGACTCTCCGACAGCGTTGTCACATCCGTGGGTGGTCCTCGTATGTCCCACGTAATTAAAACGAATTGCCTGCCTTCCCATGTATGGACGGTGGGCTGGTGCCTCCGGGGCAGGTCCTGGTGGGGGAGGCGCTGGTGGAGGGGACAGGGGGTGCTGCCCAGCCAGCCGGGACCCCACGGGTGTCCAGCATGGCCCCTCCCCCTGCCAGCTCCCTGGTGCGGTCTCACCCGCTATCAACAAAGGTGCTCCCCGCTCCTGCTCAAGCAGCCTAGGCCCATCTCAGGTAACAGCAGCAGTGACGGACATGGCCCAGAAACAAAGCAGGCGCCACTGGATTTCCTAGGAAAGGTGCTTTGCAGAATGGAATCTAGGACTTATTTGCATCCGACGACTTTGTCAGTCTTCCTTGGCACCTGGGAAAGCCTGTGCTTGATGGGATCTGGGCAGGCGCCTGGCAAATGAGACGCCAGCATTTGCATCCACGCTACCCACGGGCACACGCATGACAGGATGTGACTGAGCCGTGACTTTATCTCCACTGGTGTGGGATGTGACTGGGCATGGGTGGCTGCCTAGTGACCCTTTCCTGATGCCACCGAATAACGACGTTTCTGGAGTGAAGGGTTTAGCGCGGCACAGCAACGCCGTGTGGCATCTCTGAGTGAGTGAATGTGTGAGGGTGCCGGGCCCAGGGGTGGCCCCAGAAACGCTGAGCCCAGTGTGAGGGCCCCGGGGCTGCGGCTGCTCTGTCGCCAAGGGCACACGAGTGGGGCCCACGCCGTTTTAATCAGCCAGTGTCAGACACTTGACTCGTACATTTCCCTCTGGTCTCGAAGGTTCTGGCAGCAGGTCTGGCTCGTGCACGTGGTTAGTTACAGCTAACCCAACCTAATAAACAGTGATTCCCCTATCGAATCTGATACTGGTTCAAGTTCAGTTTCCTCCACGTGATACGGTCCCGCCTTCCTTCCCAGGGCTTCTTTTCCTTCCTTCGTGGCCACTTGCCTTTCTCACCTTCGCATGTCTCCTCCGGCGAGCGCCACGTGCCTGAAGATGTCTTCCCCGTGACAAATGAGAAGTTCTGAACTGGAAACCAGTGCGTGCCTGGAGCCCCCTCGGGCCCTCCTGCCACCCGTGGGCTGGACACCTCGGGACCCTCACCCTCTCCCTACGCCTGTACCTTCTGGAAGCCAGCGCTGCGTGCCTTTCCCTGTCAGGAAAGAATTAAAGACAACATCTAGGGTAGGAAGCAATTGTGGAGGGTGCAAGTTTCTGGCCAGGCAAATAAATTGGATTTAAGTATATTACAGTCATAATCTTTTTCTGCCTCTCTCCAGACGGTCTCTGTACATGGAAAAATGAGAATGTATTCGCAGACAAAGCGTGACCTGAGGGAGAAGCCTGCCGGAAGCTGGATTTTCAATAACATAAGACAATAAAGCTTAGACGCCTAACCTGCTGCAATATGGTCAGAGCATAAAGAGCTTAGCTGCTAATAAAAGGGAAGGGGTTTCCCCTCCCGCCTGACGATGCGGACCCCCCAGAAGGACACTTCATACAGATCATAATGGGTTAGCTGGGATCACGCAGACACCAGGCCCCTTGTTGACCGATTGTCTGACACTTGTCACCTATGGGTCTGATATTAATAAGTTCCATGTTGATTTCCTTGGGGTATTTTTGTCCCTGTAATTGCACACCTTCCTGTGGTGACCCTAAGTGCAGTGACATGTGGGCTACAGGTACTTGATGGCAAGATGCATATGCGTCACTCTCTTCTTCCGGGCTGTGCCCTCCGTGCCATGGCACCTCCCTCGGTGGACAGAGGACAGTGCCAGCTGCCCCTCCCTGGGAGGCCAAGCATCCCAGCTTCTCTCACAGCAGGGGGAGTTGGTGAAATTCAGGATCCGGAGTGATTTTCCTGAGTGTGTTAGCCTTTCCAATACTTTATCAGGGGATTAATGGTTGCCAAGCTGTTCCCCAGACAGTGTAATTGAGGCAGATGTCATGAATGTACCAGGTGAGTGTGATACATAAAGACAGCCGGGAGAGGGGCAGTGCTTGGATACAGATGTTCTCTGACCTATGAGATGCCACTGAACCAGAGCATGGCTGCAGAGAACTGTGACATCACACACACTTCCTGCCTGTCTGCCCCTTCTGGGGGGTCCCACGCCACAGCCTCTCCACCTGGACTGTCTGGTGGTGGCAGGCTGGTCCATGCCTTACTTATCCTGCCAGGCTCTTCTCCTTCATCTGCAATTTAAAATGACGTTGAAGCCAAGTTTTCCAGAACATTCTACGTCTGCTAATTCCAGGCGTTGCTTCATCCCTTGAGCTGTACCTTGGAGAGCCTGCCCCATTCCACGGGGCTGCATCTCTGTTGAGGTTTCATTCCCGGGGCAGTCCCTACTGAGGAGAGGTGCATATGGGAGGGCTGATGCTCCTGGGGAGCCACACTGCATGCTATGCACTGCCATTCTCCGGGGACCCCACCCTGGTCCACTTGGAGAGGGAGCAACACGGCACAGTGTGCACTCAGGTGGGCTGCAGGCCTGCCTCACGGCCAAGTCCCACCGAGGGGACTCGGGACACTTCCACCCTGATTCACAACACTTACGGAGCTACGTGGCTTCTCCCTTTGATCGTCAAATACAGACCATGGAAACGCGGGTGTTCACAGGAAACGTGGCCATGAGGCAGCTGACGAGGAGAAGAGGACGGAGCTGCCCCCCTCGGTGAGGCTTAAGGCAGGGCTTTTAGAAACGTCCAGGCCCTGGTGTTGGGGGACTTGAGAGGGAGCTGCCTGCCTCTGGGTCAGGTACTGTGGCTCCAGGTGTCAACGCTGAGCCACAGACAGGCCCACAGAACCCTCCAGCCATGGTGGCAACTCTCCCATGGTGCTTATGTTTCTATGACGGGAGGTCCTGAGGTCTGTGGGTGGTTCCTATAACCTACTGGGCTCAGAAGGCCAGAGCCCAGGACCCACATGGGCTCCTGGTCAGAAGGCCTGGCCTGGGAAGTACCATCGGGTGTGCCAGCCATGCCCCCCAAGACTGATCTTCCTGAGCTTCAGTGTCCTCACCAGAATATGGGATAACAGGTGCCATTGGGCAGATCAACTGAACTCAGTGCAGCTTTTTTATTTGTTAATAGTTTGTTGATTTTTAGAGAGGAAGGGAGAGGAAGAGAGAGAAACATCAAAGTGAGAGTGAAACATTGATCTGCTGCCTCCTGCATGCCTCCTACTAGGGATCGAGCCTACAACCTGGGCATGTGCCCTATCCAGGCATCAAACTGGCATAGGACGACACCCAACTGCGTCACACTGGCCAGGCCAATTGCAACCTTTTAATAGAAGATAGTTCTCAGCCTTTGAAGGGCAGAGTTATGGAATTAATTGTCTCCCCCTGAATTTCATAGGTTGAAGTCCTAACCTCCAGTACCCCAGAATGTGACTGTATTTATGGATAGAATCGTTAAAGGCAATTAAGGTTAAATGAGGTCATTGGGGTGGGCTCTAACCCAATATGGTCATTGTTCTTGTAAGAAGAGAATAGGACACACACACACACAGAGGGAAGACCATGAGAAGACAGAGAGAGGAGACGGCCCTCTATACACCAAGGACAGAGGCCTCCGAAGAAACCAAACCTGCTGATACCTTGATATTGGACTTCTAGCTTCCAGAACTGTGAGAAAACAAATTTCTCTTGTTTAAGCCACATACTCTGTGGTATTTTGTTATGGCAACCTGTGCAGACTAATATAGGCAGGTTTTCTGACAGCTGCCTCTGTTCTAAGCCTTTATTCCTCAGTCTCTTCTGAAGGTGTTTCTGTCACTAAGTCACATGCTCAGGGGCCTCCCAGCCTTGTGACAGGAGAATGGAACGCCTGTGTGGTAGAAACAAGCATATGAATACAAGCACAAGCCAAGGAAGCTCATGCTGGACCTAACCCTCTTGCAAATAAAAACTACAAACTCTGGTCAGAAAGAAAAATAACAACCTCCACTCATGTCTCTGGCTGACCCCTGAACCACACACGCTTTAAGCAAGTTAGCTAAAGTAAAATATCTCATGTGTGATTTGTGCTTATACTAAAGACACAGAGTTTTCACACTAAATCCAATTGTGTTAATTACTTCCTAAAACAACAACAACAACAACAACAAAATCAACACTCTCTCTGGGGCATGATAACAGACTTCAGACTCTCCACAATGTAATAGCCCAATACATCCATTCTAGGATACAATCTAAATTTGCTCGACAGGAAGAAACAGGAAAATGTGACCCAGTCTCAAGAGAAAAGTCATTCAACTGAGAACAATCTGAGATGACTCCACGGTGTTGGAATTAGAAGACAAGGATTTTAAATATTATAACTATACTTTAGGAAGTAAAGAGAAATATGCTGGCAGTGAAAGAGGGGGAAAGAAATCTCAGCTAAGAAATTGAAATCATAAGAATATGAACTACATGGAAATATTAGAACGGGAAAAAAAATAATAACAGTATTTGATTTTGAAAATTCAGTGAATTGACTTACTACCAGAATGGAAATAAGAGTCAAGAGTCCATGAACATGAATATAGATGATCCAATATGACAAAGAGATAACACTCTGAAAATAATGGACAGAGCCTTGGGAACGTGTGGGACAATATCAAATGGTCTAACACAGTGGTCGGCAAACTCATTAGTCAACAGAGCCAAATATCAACAGTACAATGATTGAAATTTCTTTTGAGAGCCAAATTTTTTAAACTTAAACTATATAGGTAGGTACATTGTTATTAACTTAATTAGGGTACTTCTTCAATCGCACTGTACGTGCGCGCCCGCACGTGGTATTTTGTGGGAGAGCCACACTCAAGGGGCCAAAAAGCCACATGTGGCTCGCGAGCTGCAGTTTGCCGACCACTGGTCTAACATCTATCCAATTTGAGTCCCAAGAAGAGAGGAAACAGAGAATGTAGTCGAAAAAGTATTCAAAGATCTAGTGATCAAGAAATTTCCTAAATTTGACAAAACACATAAATTTGAGTTTCAAAAAACTCAGTGAACCCCAGACAGGATAAATAGAAATAAACCACACCTAAGCATCCTAATCAAACTGCTGAAAATTGAGAGAGAGAGAGAAATCTTTAAAGCAACCAGAGAAAAACTATACACATTGTACTCAGAGCAGTGTTATTTGAATGACTGCAGATGTCTCATCAGAAACTATGGAGGCCAGAAGGCAGTGGAAGAATGTCTTTAAAGTGCTGAAAGAAAAAACTGTCAACCTAGGATTCTATCATCAGGGAGAGATAGTATCCTCCAAAAATAAAAATACTTTCCAATTAAAGAACACTTAGTGACTCTGTTGCTATTTATAAGAAATGCTAAAACAAGTTCTTTGAAGAACAATAAGACAAGTTGGAAATTTAGATTTTAGGGAAGCAATGAAGAGTATCAAAACTGGGAAATATGCGTAAATATAAAATAACTTTAAAATCTTAATCTCTTTGAAATACATAATACTGTTTTAATCTAAAAATTCCAATATTGTCTTCTGGGGTTTACCAGGTATGTGGACATAATATAAAGGGCTGGGGAGCAGTTGGACCTATACAGTTATAAGTTTTTTGTATTTTACATAATGGTACAATGTTAACTCTAATGAGAATGAAAAATTAAATATGTGGGATGTTCTCCAAGATAGATGACCACAGGCTGGGCCACATATCAAGCCTTAATAATCTAAAGGATTGAATTCATGCAGAAGATGTAACCTGACAATATGGAATCAAATTGGAAATCAAGAACAGGAAGATGCCCAGGAAGCCTGCTGTGATAGACAGAATCATGAATAAAACCCCACCCCGGGGTGTCCTGTCCTCGTCCCTGCAGCCTGTGAATCTGTAAGGTTCCGTGGCAAGGGGAATTAAGATCGCAGGTGGGATGAAGGCCACTCTGCTAGAACCTAGAGATTGGATCCTGCATTATTCCAGCGCCCTGTGTCATCAAGGGTCCTTGAAGTGGGAGAGGGAGGCAGGAGAGGAAGTCTCAGTGATGTGATATGAACAGGACTTGACCTGCTCTGCTTGCTTTCGGGATGGAGGAAGCCACAGCCCAGGAGTGCAGCCAACCCTGAAGCCGGTGGAGGCAAAGACATGGACTCTCCCCTGGAGCCTCCAGAAGGGTTCCTGCGCCTTTTCCTCTGTGTTCCCTGGGTCAGGCAGAGCCAAGGATGCCTGTCCAGCATCCAGGAGATGATCTCCAGAGGGCCCGACTTGCTCTGAGCCCACTTCCCGCTCCAGCCAGGCGGTGGGCCCAGGAGAGATGGGTGGTGATGCCAGTGAGATCAGGCCCTGCCCTTGGGCTTGGCCGAACAGCTACTGCCCAGCTCCCTGCCCAGAATCCCAGGCTACAGTGCAGAGCGGAGGCCAGGGAGGGCCACGCAGCAGCTGCCCAGGCTCCCAGTGGTGGGGTTGCTGCCACATCTGCTGGGAGGCGGTAGAGCAGGACTGAGGGAGAGACCTAGTCCTCAGTCTGGGGTCATCGTCATTTCTGTTTATCATCAAGGCCCATAACCACACCTGGGGAGTGGACAGCGCCGCGTGAGTCTGGCCCTTAGGAGGCTGTGGCTGCTAAACTTCACAGCAACACAGCTGCACTCAGACTCAGTCCGTTCAGGCCTATGTTAGCACAGTGGCTGCTCACCCACCTCCTGCTGACCCGAGGCAGAGCCACAGCCAGCCTCCTGCCTCCTGCCATCCAGGGGGCTGCTCACAGAGCCTCAGGTGGGGGGAGTTCCCCACTGTTCCCAACGCCCAGCGGGTTTGCTGGAGAAAGCGACAAGCCCAGTGGAGCTGGGCACCCAGGCCTGGCTCACTGAGTCACCTGCTGTGCGAGTCACTGCCCAGCCCCCTCGTCACAGCCATCACACCAACAGCCCTACTTCTCACGGGGCCCACAGGCACATGGCTGCACTCTCCCTTGTCTAGTTCAGTGTGCACACCCAGGGTTTTATCGCCTGAATCTGGTGCCCAAACTGCCTGCTGCCCCTCTGGTCACAGCAGCTAGGGATGGAGCTCTAATCCAAATTTGAACACTGGGATCATTTACGCCAATTCTTGGGAGCTGCGAGGGGAAACATTTCAAATTAAGGAGAACATTCCAGTAATCGGGAGCCCCTGGAACCCCCAACACAGCCATTTCTAAATGCATTCAAAAGAGAGAAAAAGTCTCTCCAGGAACGCCCCGTGAAATCGCTGGGCAGAGAATATGCTGCAGATTCTTGGGAAGAAGGATGTGAAGCGCTCAGAGGTTGAACGGAGCCGGAGGAAGCCCTGGCAGCGCTCTGGCAGCACCCAGGTCCTGCCCGCCCGAGGCCTACGGCACCTCCCCCCCAGGACCCCCATCAGTGCTCATGAAGCTGAGTCCTGGACCCTCGTGCTGAAAATGTGCACACTCTCGAACCTTTGGACCCAGGTGGCTTCCACAAACGTTCATGGGCACCATCCACCTGGACACATAGACTTTAAAACACATTTGTCTCGGAATGTGGCTGGATACCACTCAGTCAATTTCAAACACAATTTCAAGGACAAATAAGTGAGAACAGTGGGTAGAGCCCTCGGGGAGCAGCACTCTCGAGGGAGGAAATGGACCCAGGGCCCTCCGTGGGGCGGGAGCTCGAGACAGCAGCTGTCAACCGGGAATGTTCAATGACCTCGTAGGGAACACGGAATGGATGAGTTAACCAACCAAGTACTGCCCACCACCCGGTGCTCCTGTGATTGATTAGCGGAGGCTCCTTGGAGGTGCTTCTGAGTGTCTGTGGGTAGAAGGGGTGGTCCTGAGCCTCTGACCAGCCCATGTCCTCTGTGCTCATCTGTCAGGAGCCCAAGGGTGGTGGGGGCCCTGCTGCCCGCAGGTCCTCTCTGCCCATAGCTAGTTGGCCCTGCAGGGCATTGATCCGGGGGCATCCCTGGGTCTAGACCAGTGGGGCCCTGCCCCGCCCCGCCCCGCCCTGCCCCGTGATGGGGGAGCCATGGCGCTCTCAGGCGTGGGCACGTTTGGGTTGACTTTGGTGAATCCTGAGCGTGCTTTGACCTGAGCACCGTTTCCCCTGGAGATGCGCTGCTCACCGCTTTACTTCCCTTTCTCCTGGGGAGGGTGCAGGTTCTCCCACCCCTGGCTTCTTTCGTAGCCGCCTGAAGCCAGGACATGATGGCTTCACGAACCGGCTGCAGACGAGGCCGCGCCTCTGGTAGTGAGCACTGAGCACACCGCGGGGTAATGAGGCTGGGAAGTTTGGGGCGATGCATTTAATGAATTTTGTGTTAAGATATAACAACACAGCTGCCATCATTTGCATTTCACAGTGTATGCAGAGCAGGTGTTTAATACTTAACGCATGGAATGTTTAGATGAGGCGATGTAGTTGACACCTACCATTGGAGGACAGAGCTTCAAATGCAGGGAAGTCTTCTTCGAGCCGCAGTTTGGAGGTTTAGACTATGAAGCCTCCAGATGGGCGGGGGGGCGGGGGGGCGGAACAAAGACCTCGGCGGAGACAGCTCTGCGCCTGGGCTCCACGCTGCTGGCCGGAGGGACTCCCGGGGCCCCGCAAGCCGCCTCCATCCCAACTGACCGCCGCCCTTTGCGAATGCTTCACCTCATCCAGAGGAAGCAGTGGGTAAGTTTTTCTCTCTAGCAGAGACAGTTCCAGAAAGGCACCCGTCCCTTGCAGGGCTGATACAAGGAGTCAACACAGTTCTGACCACCCCGCAGCCTTCTGTGTATTAGCATGTCTCCTGTGCTCTGTGGGACTCTGCAGTGTGCTTGTTATAGCTTATTTCCTAAGCAGATGCACCTTAAGAACAATTTATTGGGGTATTAATACCTCTTAAGGGAGACATCATCAGCCTGACTAGAAAACGTGATTATGGGAGAGTCCTGGGGAAAATCTTACATAGCAACAAAGTCAGTAAAAACCCCCACATGTGGTCCATGTGATGAAAGCAGGATATTTCCCCAGGCCATTGCTGAGCCGCCTCAGCCCCGGCGCACACAGAGCTGGCCCCTCCCACCCGGGCCCCACGGTGCTCCCCAGCCTCTGCCCAGGGCCCCCTGCCCCCTGACCGCAGCACATGGAGGCCAGAGCCACCCGGGGGCAGCCATGTGGCAGGACAGACCCATATGCAGACTCCGTGGGGCCCATGTGAGGTGGGAGGAGCCTGGGCAGCAGCCTCCTGGGTGCAGGTGGAGGTCCCGGTGCCAACCTGGAGAGGGCAGGAGGAGGCAGCTAGCGTTCTCGCCAGCGTCCTGTCTATGCGTCTGACACTGAAGGCTGGAGCCCCGCCCACCTTGCCTAATTGACAGCTTCCCACTCCCCAGCCCTATGGCCTTGGGCGGATTTCTCCAGTGCCTCAGTTTCCTCCTCTGTAAAATTCGATAACAAGTCCGGGATGTGAGTGAGAACCAATTGTAGCTCAAGGGGTGCCCAGGTACTTGCTGCGGACGCGGGCTCTCACAGGACAGGTGGCCGCAGGACTGTGGACAAGGCCTGCATCGCTGTGGGCCTCTGAGTCCTCATCTGCGAAGTAATGATAATAATAACAATAACAATAATACGTTGTCATAGTAGTTAACACGGTGATGAGCGGCAAGGCGGACACCTGCCCAAGGCGATATTTGGGCAGGAGGGGGAGCTATTTGGGCTGAAGGCCCTCCAGCCCCGCGGACCCACCCTGGTCGCTGCCCAGCCGGTGGGCTCATTTGTCTGGAGAGGCAGGCCAGCGGCAGCCTTGGCTGAGAGGCTCATATGCAAAATAGAGATCATGTCCTAACCCCATTTGTCATATGATCAGCGCTCATGACAGCGTATGGCACCGTCCAAAGGAAAGATTTAGCCCTAGCAGGGGAATCCGTCAGCGTTGTCAGATCCATACAGGCGTCCTCAAACTACCGCCCGCGGGCCACAGGCGGCCCGCCGAGGACATGTATCCGGCCCGCCGGGTGCCGCTGCCTGTCCTGCTTAGCAGCCGACTCGTCCCGGGCCCGCAATGCGCATAGGAATTTGTTCATAGTTTTTTTTTTTAAACTATAGTCCGGCCCTCCAGCGGTCTGAGGGACAGTGAACTGGCCCCCTGTTTAAAAGGTTTGAGGACCCCTGCTAGGAGACCTCAGACTGAGCACACTCCTCCGCGTGCTCTCGTGGCTTCTCGGGTGAGGAGAAACCAGTGCCCCAAGCTTGCCAGGAATTCCTTTTGTTGTGCTGCGAGGACTGTCTGCTTCCTAATCCCCCTGCTCGGCCTTCTCCGACCACCCCGGGAACGCTGAGGCTGGACCTCGGAGAGGCCAGCCCGAAACCAGTTCGGGAAGAGGAAAGATGCGCGGAAGGAGGCCGCCGGCTTCAGATGGTCCCTTCTCCCCAAAGGTGCTGACCTCGTCCCCATACCCCTGTCCTGGGCGGTGCTGTCCCGGCGACCCAGCGCCTGGCTGCTGCCCACACCTGCCTGCCGGGCCTTGTGGGTCCGTTACAGACCGGTCCCTACCGCTTCCTCCTGCTTTCCTGTCCCTGTGCTGCTCTTATGGTCGTCACGTGGGACCAGGAGAAGAGGGTGAGCGTGCCCACGGAGGGGGGAGGCCGCTGAGCGTTGTGCTGATGGGCCAGGTGTGCCATGCCCTCTGTACGCGGGGGGCTGACCGAGGGCGGTGGAGAGGCAGGGGGACGGAGGGACGGACGTGGGGAGACCCAGAGGGAGGAATGACCGGAGCAGCCTCCGGACCAGCGAGCTCTCAGCCCCTGCCAGCGTTGCCCTGGTTCCAGTGTGCCCAGAGTGACGCTCCAAACCGGGCACCCAGGCTCAGTCACGTGACAGCGTGTAGGACCCATCGGGGGATTCCGAATGAGCTCCTCCTCCCAAGGCCTTCACTCCCTGGCACCTTTTGTCACCCAAGGTCATGGTCGCTTGTTTGCCATTAAGGTCACGTGGTTAGCATGGGGACACATTTGGGGGGCCACCATTCTGTCCTCTCCACCATCTCTCACAGGCGAGGTGGGATTAGACAAGAAGTTACCTGGCCCCTGTCCGCCTCCAGGAGGAAGCCACTCTGTGTGCCCTCACCCCGTGGGCTAGGGCAGCAGCTCTTCGGGTCCCCGTCCGTCACCACAGGGGCTGCGTTCCCAGTCACATCCCCACCAGTGGCACCGTGTGACTCACAGCTTGTAGGCCCAGGGCTGCAGGCGTGACTTACAGACTCCTCTCCTGCCCTGACCGGTGTAGCTCAGTGGATAGAGCGTCGGCCTGCAGACTGAAGGGTCCAGGGTTCGATTCCGGTCAAGGGCATGTACCTTGGTTGCGGGCACATCCCCGGCAGGGAGTGTGCAGGAGGCAGCTGATCGATGTTTCTCTCTCATCGATGTTTCTGACTCTCTCTCCCTCTCCCTTCCTCTCTGTAAAAAATCAATAAAATGTATATATATTAAAAAAAAAAGACTCCTCTCCTGATGGTGTTTCGATGGACCAGGCCACAGCCAACAGCTCCCAGCTCACAGTGGCGGAAGCAGCCCAGGCTGTGCCCAGTTCACGCCGGGACCCCAGGTGAGCGGGCCCCTCAGCGAGCCCAGGCCGCTGCCTCCTTCTGAGAGTGGCTCTGGGCCGGGGTGGCATCCACTGGTTCATCCCGGTGCCCTCGGTGCGACAGCCAGATTGCCCTTTACTTTGTCTCTCTTGCTGGAGCGGAGAGTTGAGAGCAATGCGTCACCTGCTAAATATGGCATCAAGCTCCTCCGTGGCCTATTTCTAAAAGGGAAGAGAGTCGGGGGTTTGCGGGGTGCTGTGCGCAATCGGGAGCCTCGCTCGGTCTGCTGCTACGATTCCAGGCACCCTCGTGCTGCTGACCGGGAAGGCCCTCCCTCCCAGGACCCACTCCCTGCCCAGGGGCTGCCCGGAGCCACACCACCTCACCCCTGAGGCACGGTATGAAGGGGAGCAATCGCACTGACCCAAACTACCTGCCCCCCGATCCTTCTCCCACCTTCCTTTTAGGCCGAGACCCTGTGAGTTCCAGCCAGGGCTCGGCATCCGGCAGAGGCCCCTCTCACGGGCCTCTTGCACCGGGGCGACTAGGCCACGCCAATGGGCCTCACAGAAGTGACAGTGCCACCTCTGAGCAGACTCCTCACAGACAGAGCTGCTGGCCCGAGGCCCTGAAACCGGGACATTAGTGGCAGTTGCCATGGACCTGACATGGACCCCATGGGGCTGCCCAAGACGATCAGTCCATCTGAAGGCTGTTGGACAAGGGCATTGGTTTCCTAGGACGTGTCATGGGGTACCACAAACTGGTGGCTTATAATAGAAATGTATTCTCTCCCAGTTTGGAGGCCAGCAATCCGAACTCCAGATGTTGGTAAGGTAACATTCCCTCTGAAGACTCCAGGGGAGGGTCCTTCCTGCCTCCCTCCAGCTTCTGGTGGTCCCGGGTGCTCCCTGGTGGTCTAGGTGCTCCCTGGTGATCCAGGTGCTCCCTGGTGGTCCAGGTGTTCCCTGGTGGTCTAGGTGTTCCCTGGTGGTCTAGGTGTTCCCTGGCGGTCCCAGGTGTTCCCTGGTGGTCTAGGTGTTCCCTGGTTGTCCCAGGTGTTCCCTGGTGGTCTAGGTGTTCCCTGGTGGTATATATAGGTGTTCCCTGTTGGTCTAGGTGTTCCCTGTTGGTCTACGTGTTCCCTGGTGGTCCCAGGTGTTCCCTGGTGGTCTAGGTGTTCCCTGGCGGTCCCAGGTGTTCCCTGGTGGTCTAGGTGTTCCCTGGTGGTCTAGGTGTTTCCTGGTGGTCCCTGGTGTTCCCTGGCGGTCCAGGTGTTCCCTGGTGGTCTAGGTGTTCCCTGGTGGTCTTGGTGTTCCCTGGTGGTCTAGGTGTTCCCTGGTGGTATATATAGGTGTTCCCTGGTGGTCTAGGTGTTCCCTGGTGGTATATATAGGTGTTCCCTGGTGGTCTAGGTGTTCCCTGGTGGTCTAGGTGTTCCCTGGTGGTCTAGGTGTTTCCTGGTGGTCCCTGGTGTTCCCTGGCGGTCCAGGTGTTCCCTGGTGGTATATATAGGTGTTCCCTGGTGGTCTAGGTGTTCCCTGGTGGTATATATAGGTGTTCCCTGGTGGTCTAGGTGTTCTCTGGTGGTCTAGGTGCTCCCTGGTGGTATATATAGGTGTTCCCTGGTGGTCTAGGTGTTCCCTGGTGGTCTAGGTGTTCCCTGGTGGTATATATAGGTGTTCCCTGGTGGTCTAGGTGTTCCCTGGTGGTATATATAGGTGTTCCCTGGTGGTCTAGGTGTTCCCTGGTGGTATATATAGGTGTTCCCTGGTGGTCTAGGTGTTCCCTGGTGGTCTAGGTGTTCCCTGGTGGTCTAGGTGTTCCCTGGTGGTATATATAGGTGTTCCCTGGTGGTATATATAGGTGTTCCCTGGTGGTATATATAGGTGTTCCCTGGTGGTCTACGTGTTCCCTGGTGGTGTAGGTGTTCCTTGGTGGTCCCAGGTGTTCCCTGGTGGTCTAGGTGTTCCTTGGTGGTCCAGGTGTTCCCTGGTGGTCTAGGTGTTCCCTGGTGGTCTAGGTGCTCCCTGGTGGTCTAGGTGTTCCCTGGTGGTCCCAGGTGTTCCCTGGCGGTCCCAGGTGTTCCCTGGTGGTCTAGGTGTTCCCTGGCGGTCCCAGGTGCTCCCTGGTGGTCTAGGTGTTCCCTGGTGGTCTAGGTGTTCCCTGGTGGTATATATAGGTGTTCCCTGGTGGTCCCAGGTGTTCCCTGGTGGTTCCAGGTGTTCCCTGGTAGTCTAGGTGTTCCCTGGTGGTCTAGGTGTTTCCTGGTGGTCCCAGGTGTTCCCTGGTGGTCTACGTGTTCCCTGGTGGTCCCAGGTGTTCCTGGTGGTTCCAGGTGTTCCCTGGTGGTCTAGGTGTTTTCTGGTGGTCTAGGTGTTTCCTGGTGGTCCCAGGTGTTCCCTGGCGGTCCCAGGTGTTCCCTGGTGGTCTAGGTGTTCCCTGGTGGTATATATAGGTGTTCCCTGGTGGTCCCAGGTGTTCCCTGGTGGTTCCAGGTGTTCCCTGGTGGTCTAGGTGTTTCCTGGTGGTCCCAGGTGTTCCCTGGTGGTCTAGGTGTTTCCTGGTGGTCCCAGGTGTTCCTTGACGGTCCCAGGTGTTTCCTGGTGGTCCCAGGTGCTCCCTGGTGGTCTAGGTGTTCCCTGGTGGTCTAGGTGTTCCCTGGTGGTCTAGGTGTTCCCTGGTGGTCCCAGGTGTTCCCTGGTGTTTTTGATTTACGGCCACAGGGTCCGCCTCTGTCCTCACACAGCTTCTCCCTCCCCTTGCATGTCCTCGAGTCTGTTTTCTCTTCTCATTGGATCGAAGTACATCTTCGCACACCTCACAGTTATTTCCGCAGCCTGGATGCCTGGAAGCGAAACTGCGGGGCTTTTGATCGTGTTACCCAGTTCGCCCACGATGGTGGTGTCTCCACCCGCAGAGCTCCGAGGCCAGGCTCCCCGGTCCCCGCCCCCATGGTCCTTGTGAGCTGTCTCCCTCCCGCCACACCCCCATCGATCTCACCAGGCTGAGAGGTACAACGGCAACTTGCTGTTTCATTTGACTGCTGTTATTTCTTCTTTGGTGATATGCTTTGTATCCTTTATCCTTTTTTTCTATTCAGGTATATAAGACTTTTTTTAGGACTTTTTTTTTTAGTAATTTGAGAAAGTTTCTCTAAGAAAGTCAACCCCTTTGTCCTTTCTATCTGTTGTAGATATATTTTCCCCCAGTTGAGACAAACCTTTTGTCAGGTGAGAAATTCTAGGAGACATAATGAACACGGATGTCTTTTATTGCAGTTTTCAAACAATATAGGCATAGTCTTCAGATGGCCATTTTTTATATTGACCCTCTATAAAGTCCAGTGGCAATAAGGCTAAATCATAAATAAGTGGGGACATTTTACAGGAAACAAGGACATTGAAGTCTGTGCACATGGCTTTTTCTCCACAGTTTTTTAAATTATAAAAGTAATACACACCAAGTAAAAATATTAAAGCGGGGTAGACTGATAGTAAATGAAAACGCAAAGTTCCCCACCCGCTTTCCACTCTCAGGACTGAGCCCTCTGAACAGTTTATGGTTTCAGACCTTGGTGTTACCACCAGTAAAATGCCTTCACTTCTGTTTCTGCTTTTGTCAGTTTTAAGCCATTTCTGTGTGGCTTCTCAGTAGGAAAGAGGAGTTTCAGTCATTCCCACTTCCTGCATTCTCCCCTTAATTTTATGATATTATTTTTAGCTCTGCCATTTTTTCATGAATAGCTTGGAGTCCTGCGCACGGAGCTCCATTGCTGTGACCCACCTTGGACACAGTCTCGTGGCTCCCGTCTGTGTCAGGGGAGGAAGTGAGGGCTCCTCTGCTCTGTGCTGTCCCCCACCCAGTGGTTCTCAACCTTTCTAATGCCGCGGCCCTTTAATACGGTTCCTCATGTTATGGTGACCTCCAACCATAAAATTATTTTCGTTGCTACTTCATAACTATAATTTTGCTACTGTTATGAATCGTAATGTAAATATCTGTTTTCCGATGGTCTTAGGCTCTACAGCAGCGGTTCTCAACCTGTGGGTCGCGACCATCGGAAAACACAGATATTTACATTACGATTCATAACAGTAGCAAAATTACAGTTATGAAGTAGCAACGAAAATAATTTTATGGTTGGGGGTCACCACAACATGAGGAACCGTATTAAAGGGTCGCGGCATTAGAAAGGTTGAGAACCACTGCCCTACACCATCCTGTTTCATCGACACCCTAGCACTTCAGACCTGGACCCAGATCTCGGATCTTTCCGACAACTTCAGTTTGTACCCCTCCTCGGGGAGAGAGAGACCTAGGCAGAGAGCACTTGTTGGAAATGGTTTGAGCCCCTGATGTCGGTGTCCTTGCCTTGTAAACGGTTTCTGACTCCGCTCCGTGGCGGGCTGCTGGCCACCGCAGGCTCGCAGGGTGCTCCCGAGCTGCGGGGCCTTTGCCTGACCTGGCAGCCGGCCCGCTGAGACCTGGAATTCCTTTCGCTGCTCCCTGCGTCCCGGCATCTGAGCGTCAGGACGGTGCCTGGCCAGTGGGTCCCGGGATCGAGGTGCTGGCCACTTTGCCTGGCCCCGGTCGCCAGGCTCCCGGCCTGGCAGCGAGCAGCCGAGGACATTCCTGCACACTCCAGCGCCGGGCCCTGCTTCCCAGCAGCTGCCCGCCTGGCTCGGGGCTGCCGCTGCAGGTGCCTGGAGGCCAGCCTGGTTTGGGGATGCAGCCTGGGCGAGAGAGCCGGAGCCAGGTGCTGGCAGAGCTGGGGGCTGGCAGCCTTCCCTGCACCGGCCTCTCCTCTACGGAGGGCACCCGTGTCCACCTCGCAGCCGGCCGTGGGGCTGCCGGTCAGGCGGGCGCCCTGGGGGCCCAAACCGTGCCCAGGTGAAGGCGGCATCTCCTTTCAGGGTCCCAGGGAGGGGCTGGGCCTGTGGCCAGAGGGTAGCCAGCCCCAGGCCGGGGAGAAAGCTGCAGGCTCGGGGTTTCAAAGACAACAGCCTTGGCTCCTCCACAGCCCACGGAAGTGTTCTGTTGGGCTGGAGTCAGTGGGATGGTCGACACCCGTTGGTTCAAAGTGAAATGAATTTCTGCATTTTCCCAAGGGCGAAGGCGCTGAGCTGAGGCTGCGGAGCTGAGGATGGGTGGGAAGTGGGGAGAAACGGGTGCAGTTCCCACAGGCTGGGTCAGAGCCCACACACAGCCACTAAAGGGCCAGAGTGCCGATGCATGCCACAACAGGGATGAACCGCGAAAGCATGATGCAGGCAGGGGTCCTCAAACTTTTTAAACAGGGGGCCAGTTCACTGTCCCTCAGACCGCTGGAGGGCTGGACTATAGTTTAAAAAAAAAACTATGAACAAATTCCTATGCGCACTGCGGGCCCGGGACGAGTCGGCTGCTAAGCAGGACAGGCAGCGGCACCCGGCGGGCCGGATCAATGTCCTCAGCGGGCCGCATGTGGCCCGCGGGCCGTAGTTTGAGGACCCCTGATGCAGAGGGAAAGAAGCCAGACACAGAGGCCACGTATTGTCCGATCTCGTTTATATGAAATGTCTGGAATAGCAAATCCATTGAGACGGAAAGCAGATAGCTGATGGCCGGGAGCTGGTGGGAGTGAGTGATAAAAGGTAAACTGAGGCACACGAAAACTTTTCAGCAACATCGGGGGAACGCTTTGTAAAGTATACGATTGTCTCACCGCTATGCTGTACACCTGAAACCAATACAAAATAATATTGAATGTAAACTGTAATGGAAATTTTAAAAAAAAGCTTTTCAAGAGTTTATCTGAGCGCACGTCTATTTCATTGGGGCAACACCTCGCCAGAGGTGTAAGGAGCTTGCCCCCAGTAGGAGTGAGGGGAGGGGTTTTTATACAGAAGATATGGAAGTAAAGCAGAAAGTATTGGATTGGCCAGAGCTTAAGGAGCTGCCTTACCGGGGAAAGCCGTGATTGGCTGTTGGGAGTAAAGCTGCCGCACACATTCACGTACAGGCTTTTGTGTGAACACACGTTTCCATTTCTATGGGCTGATGCCCAAGGGCGCTATTGCCAGGTGGTATCGTGGTTGCATGTTCAGATTTGAAAGAAACCACCAACTGTTTTTCCAAAGTGGCTGCACTGGTGGGAATGTACACGAGATCCAGTTTCTCCTCGTCCACGCCAGCGTCTGGTGGTGTCACTATTTTTCATTTTAGCCATTTTGATGGGCGTGTAACCGTATCTCACAGTGATTTTAATTTGCATTTCTCTGATGACTAATGGTGTTTTACATCTTTTCACGGGTGAATTGCCATCTTTGGTGAAATGTTTCTTCATGGTTTTAGCCCGTCTTCTAATGAGATTATTATTATTTTTTTCTTTTTATTTATTTTTTTACTGTTGAGTTTTGAGCATTCCTTATATATTCTAGATACTAGCCCTTTGTCCGATATTTGACTTGCAAATATTTTCTCCTAGTCTGTAGCTTATCTTTTCATCTTCTTACCAGGGTCTCTTGCAGAGAAAACCTAAAAAAATTATTTTTCTAAGCAAGTGGCATCTGTCCTATCACCAGGAGTGGAAATCTGAGCACAGTCGCTCTCTGCATCAGGTATCATAGTTGCCAAGGAAATAGCACAGTCTAGCAACACAACCTGGGTAGAACAACACTTTCCTCAACAGAGGAGCGGCCGTTCAAGATCTGTTTCAGAAGTGGGCGTTGGCACCCCCATGACCAGCAGGCCCTCCGCTGCAACCTGTGCAGGGGACAGGTGCCTTGTGTGCATCAGGAAGACCCAGTTCACTCCCTGCAGGGGACAGGTGCCTTGTGTGCATCAGGAAGACCCAGTTCACTCCCTGCAGGGGACAGGTGTCTTGTGTGCATCAGGAAGGCCTAGTTCACTCCCTGCAGGGGACAGGTGCCTTGTGTGCATCAGGAAGACCCAGTTCACTCCCTGCAGGGGACAGGTGCCTTGTGTGCATCAGAAAGACCCAGTTCATTCCCTGCAGGGGACAGGCGCCTTTTGCTGCATCAGAAAGACCCAGTTCACTCCCTGCGGGGGACAGGTGCAGGAGTGGGTTTGGCTAGGTGCCATATGAGACACACGGAAGCAGAACAGAGAACACACGTTGAGTTTGAAACAGGACGAGGATGACAAGTCCAGCATGGGCTGTGTGGCCTCCGTATTTCTTGGTGAGGAAGCGGCTAGGGGAGGGTCAGAAGACTACATGCAGGAGACTGCCTTTCCCAACGTATTTTGATTAAACCCAAGTTATTCATTTTCCCATTTAGGGATCGTGCTTTTATGTCAAGCCCAAGAACTCTTTGACTAGCTCTAGTTCCCAAAGATTTTCTTCTGTGCTTTTTGCTAATAGTTTTGTATTTTTACATTAAATCCATGATTTATTTTCAATTAATTTTTGTATAAGGCATGAGTCTTCAGTTGAGGTGCATGTGTTTGCCTGTGACTGTCCACTTGGTCCAGCATCTTTCCTAATGCATGCATTTTAATGCTATACATTGTCCTCTCAGCGCTGCTTTAGCTGCATCCTACACCCTTGTAATATGTTGTCTTTTAAGCTTCATTCAGTTTAATGCATTTCTTTTTAAAATTTCACTCAAGATTTCTTTGACTCATGGCAGTATTTAGAAGTACCTTATTTTGTTTCCAAGTGTCTGAAGAGTTTTCTGTAACTAAATGCTAGTTTGATTCCATTGTGATCAGACAGCAAACTCTGTATGATTTTCATTCTTTTAAATTTGTAGCAATCACTTTTATGGCCTATATTATATGGTTTACTTATATTGGTATATGTTTCATTAATAATTAGAAAGAACGAGTACAATGCCATTGCTGAATGGACTGTTTTATAGATGTCAACTAGATCTTAATTAGATTGAATTGATAGCTGATGTTATAGTTGAGTTCTCTTATGTCTGCTTACTTTCTAAGTGCTCTATCAATTGTTGAGAAACTTTTCAACTATAATTGTAGATTCTCTATTTTTTCTTTCATTTCTATTAGTCTTTGCTTCACCTTTTTGGAGCTGCTTTTTGGTGCAAGCACATTTAACATGATATGTCTTCTTTTATCATTATAAAATGCCTCTCTCCATCTCTGGTAATTTTCTTTGCTCTGAAGCCTATTTTATCTTACATTAATATAGTCAATTCTTCTTTCTTTTTGATTAATGTTTATGTGATATATCCTTTTTCCACTCCTTTACTTTCAACCTGCATATATCATTATATTTGAAATGAGTTTCTTTTAGACAGCATATTATTGAGTCATGTTTTTAAATGTGTTTTGCCAATCTTTGTCTTTTTATTGGTGTATTTAGACCATTTACATTTAATGTAGTTTTTTTATATGTTAGTGCTTAAGTCTACCGTTTTATTTTTTATTTTTAGTTTACTCCCTCTGCTTTTATGTCTCTTTCTTTCCTTTTTTTTGTAATATATTTTTATTGATTTCAGAAGGGAGAGGGAGAGAGAGAAACATCAATGATGAGAGAGAATCATTGATTGGCTGCCTCCTGCACACCCCACATTGGGGAATGAGCCCACAACCTGGCCATGTGCCCTTGACCGGAATCGAACCTTGGACCTTTCAGTCTGCAGGCCAACTCTCTATCCACTGAGCCAAACCGGCTAGGGCTATGTCTTTTTCTTATTCATTCTGTGGGTTATGTAACACTTGTTAGAATTCTATTTTAAATTAATTATTGTGTTTTTATGTTTATCTCTTTGTATGTTCCAGGGGTCCTTCTTTTATTCTTTAGAGAACTTCCTTTGCCATTCTTTTGGGTTAGGTACACAGACCACACATCTTGCTAACTGGGACATGTAGAGCATAAGTAAATTGCAAAGATTAGGGGCTACTGAAAGAAACTCTGGTTGGAAGGTGTGGCCTGCCCCAGGTCAGGGTAGAGGTTGGCTCAGGCAGGAGCCCAGGGCCTTCCAACCAAGATTCCCCCTGGAGCTGTCTCTGTGCAAACCTCATCAGACTTCCCTTCTGGGACTTTGCTTCAGATGCTATACCGGCTTTGGGCCACCTTTCAATGGGCAAATTGGATGGGGCTTTACCCAGAGTTAGTTGAACTTGAGATCAAGGGCATAGACCTCCAGACTGCCTGGTCTGCCCAAGACTCTGATACCAACTGCGCATTTGGGGATTTCCCTTCCCCAAACCACCCTGAGGCCTGATTTGCTAGAATAAGTCACAGGACTCAGGAGGGCTGTTAGGTTGCACCCACGGTTATTCCAGGCAAAGTATCAAATGAGAACCACCCCAAGGGAGAGACTCATATGGCAGAATCAGGGGAGGGGCCAAACATGAAGCTCTTGTCCTCTCCCCGTGCAGTTTTGGGTGGCATTACCCTCTTGGACACGCGTGAGACAACATGAACTGAGTACCGCCAGCCAGGGAAGCCCACTAGCGCTTCAAGGTCCAGAGTTTTTATGGAGGCCTCATTACACAGGCATGATGGCTTGGTTGGTCTGCCCATAGCTGAAATAAATCCCCGCTTCTCCTCCCAGAGGTGGGATGATGGTTCAACGCACCAACTCTCTGATCACGCAAGTGCTCTTTCTGGCATGGCTGGCTCCCACCCCGAGTCTTCTCATTAGCATAAGCTATCGGGTAAGGTCCCAGGGGCTCATGAATAACAAGACATACTTTCCACCTAGTCCTATCACTGGGATAAAGGCCCCGCCTCTCTTGGAGGGCAGATTCCTTACTGTGAGGCTTAACTGTAGTGCCCATCTTTGCAAGGCCGTCTGCCTCGGCCCCCAGCCCACTCAGCAGTTCTTCCCTTTCTCCTGGGGAACTTGGAACCAGGAGGGGCCTTCCACAGGCAAGGGGCAGAAATAAGGTCTAGGGGTGAAGCCATACCTTACAAGGGGAGGCAGGTGACCAGGCAGGACAGAGCCATGGCCACCTCTCACGGTCAAATCTCACCTGTGGGGTTGGCCTCTCTGAAGGCCAGGGCTGGCTCAGAGAGTGCTTCGAGAGGGTTGCATGCTCTGGAAGCGTGTGGGTGGAGACAAAGGAGCCCAGGATGCAGGCGGGTGTGCCTGTCCTTCTCGGGGCTCCAGCACCAACAGGCTTGGGGCCCATGTAGGCTTCTCAGGGCTCTTATGCCAGTTCACACCCCAACCCCCCACCTGCGCATATCCATGCCACATGCCTTGCTTCGGTCAAGGGCTGTCAGCAGAGTCTTGGATGTGCCTGCCTGTGGAAGTCCTGCCATTGCCATGAGAAGCACATGCCTGGGATAGCTGGTCCCAGAAGATGAGAGATGTGGAGCAGACCTGGGCGGAATGCATGGCCTGGAGCCGCACCTGGCTGGACCCAACCAGCCAGGCGGAGAGCAGCAGAGCTGGCCCAGCTGACCTGCAGGGACAGATGTGAGGAGCGTGGCTGTTGTTCAAGCCTCTGCGTTTGGGAGAGTTTGTTTCCGTCTCTCTCTCTCCCTCTCCCTTTCTCTCTGAAATTAATAAAAAATACATTTTAAGAAAAGTGAATCACATCTGTATTAACTCAACATGGATTTGCTGAGACCCCAGGCTGCGCTCAGCTCTGTGCTAAGAAGTAAAAAACAGATGCAGCGAGCAGGTGGCTCCTGACTCCAGGGTCCCCACAGGAGAAAGCCACGTAGGACACGTTTCCCACTGAAGTGAGATGCCTACAAATAAAACGGTGATGCAAACCATTTGTGCTCTGAAAATGCCCGGGACTAAGTTCTGACTTCTGGGCTCGGGGGCCGAGTTCCACCTCCGCCAGGTTTCCGTGAGGGGCCCCTCTGTCCCTCTGGGCCCTGGGACCGGCGCCTGCCATTTGGGCACTGTTACATCCCCACCTCGTCCCACCCTTACACGGCTGGCTGCTTGGTAATGGCCACCGGGCTCATTGCTTGTTATGGATAAAGAGATAAAAGTAAATATCGAGCCCTAACCGGTTTGGCTCAGTGGATAGAGTGTCGGCCTGGGGACTGAAGGGTCCCAGGTTCAATTCCATTTAAGGGCATGTACCTTGGTTGCAAGCACATCCCCAGTGGGGAGTGTGCAGGAGGCAGCTGATCGATGTTTCTCTCTCATGGATGTTTCTAACTCTCTATCTCTCTCCTTCCTCTCTGTAAAAAATCAATAAAATATATTTTAAAAAAAAGTAAATATCGAGGCAGGTTTGAATATTGATGTTTGTAAATTTGCGTTTCTAGGTGCAGTGGCCAGTGACAAAGCATACATATGTGGACGACGACAGGTGAACATTGATTTTTACGTGCCTGAGAGAATCGGGCTTAGCCCGCCAGATCTACCGAGGCCTCCCCCAGTGCCAACATCACACAGCCGGCTCCCATGTCTCGCCCATCTTGCTCTTACACCAAACTCAAGCTCCATGAGGGCAGTGCCCTGCCTCACCACGGGGCACACAGCCTAACCCTGCCTAATGGGAATCCATGGGAGACAGCAGGGGCCATCCGCCCTGGGTCCAGGAAGTGAGGCACAGAGAAAGGAATTCATCCTGCTTCCATTAAGGGTACCTCTGTGCTGTGACTTGCATATGAAGGTGGGGCTCCTGTCAATGGCCAAGCCCCCTGAGTTTTTCTTTCCCACCGGTGATGGTTTCCCTCGACCATCCCCACGTGGTCAAGTCCTTTGCCTCATGCAGCCATTCCGCGCCAGGCCCCTGGTATCAGGAATCATGACATACATGGCTAAATGCCCTCCATGCCTTCCTCCTTCCTGCAGAGAAAAATAGTCTTTGAGGACCAACCAAGGGTAAGGGATGGGCTCCGGTCTCGAGGAAGGGAGGTTCGGGCAGGCGCCCAGCAGGAGGCAGAGGCTCAGGATGCTTCCAGGAAGGAGACCCAGCAACCACAGCCTTTGGGGGCAGGGGGAGCAGGTGAGACTGTGTGGAGGGGGTGGATGGGAACTTGGGGTGACCCAGCAAGGGGGAGGGTTGGGGAGCTACTACCATTAGAGGGATCAAACCCACCCCCTCAGTCTCCTCCCTGTCATTCCACGCCCCCCCGCAGCAAAGCCCATGTCGAGGCTCCATGCATGCAACGTGATTGCAAGACACGGAACCCCCTCCCTTTTGCCTCTGAAACCACATGTGGCTGAGCCATGTAATGGCCAGAGCTCAAGCGCAGCTCCGAGGCTGGAGTCCGGGCTTCCTTGCTGAGTGACCGCCACACGTCCTCTGACTTTTCTGCGCATGTGCCTGTCTCGGGTGCCTGGCAGATAGCATTCAATACATGTGAGCTGCTATTAAAAACATGGGTAATTTTATATCTTAAAATATTGCATATTGCTTAAATGGTTTCATGCTGGCTCACATTAAAAATGATTCCCAAGTGAAGATGACAAAGGGGAAATATTCGTTATTTAGTTCTTTTCTTGCATTAAGCTATCACAATAAAGTACATTTCTGGGTTGCATTCTCTAGAGTGCTTTTTACTAAATAAATGGCCAAAAATAACTTTTCCTTCCAGGAAGATTTCATGATTCAGCACATTCAACTTTCACTATGCAAGGTGGAAATAAAGAGAGGAAAACACATCTAGGAGCAAAAAGCACCAAGTGGACGGTGCCGAGCAAGGGTCACGTGTGGACACACTGGTGCTTCCTGTTTTTGGAGACAGACCCTGGCCATAAGCAAGTTGTATTGATTCGGGTATTTACACAGCGCTTAGGTTTCAGGGCGCAGGCAGGTAAGAATCAGTAGGAGATAACCCCGGGTTCTTGGCAAAAGGGTCTCTATTAGAGCGAGAAAATGCTGCCAGGGGTGGGGTACAGGGCTGCACATCAGTTCCTTCCAACCCAGGGCCAGCCCGCCGGCAGGGGTGCAGGCACCAGCCTGGACCCCTTTCTTGCCCGGAGCAGCACCTCCAGGAGTGATCGCCAGGCCCCACATCTGGGCATTTGCTGGGTGACACCCGAGGCAGGAGGGGCTGGTCAGGGCTGCCTGGCCTCCTTCTCCCAGAGCAGCGGAAGCACTTCAGTGACGTGGCCCTCCACTAAGAACCGGCTGGAGCAGGACAGGCAGTTTCTTGTGGCTTTTTCAGGAGAACCCTGGCTTCTCTCCCCCTGGTGGGAGGTGGCTCTACTCCCTGACAGGACAGTGCTGCCGGGAGATTATAAGCAGCATCGACACTCTGGAAGCTGTCCCCTCTCCCTACACGACCAAGTAGTCCGGGGTACCCACTCTCAGGCTTGAGGGCTTGCAGGCATCTACACCGACGGCTTCGGGCCTCCAGGCCTGGGACCTGCTTCTGGACAGGTGTCCCCGGCCCGCCCCGCCCCGCCCGGGGCCTGGCGCGCTATAGGCCCAGGCAGGTTAAGAACATCCCCTGCTCTCCACTGAGGCTCCGAGGAAGGCCTCCCGCGGAAGGACCCCGCGCCGGCCCAGGGGGCACCCGGAGGTCCTGACACCCTCCCCACCCCCTCAGAGGCGAGAGCTGGGCGCAGCTGCGGCCTCAGGGCACCGAGGCGGACCGGCCGCGGGGCCGCCTGCGGGCATCTCCTCGCGCCCCCGCCCGGCCCTCACCCGCCGCCGCCGCCTCCCGCGGTGGAAGGCAGCGCGGCGCGTGCGCACTGGCGCGCTCGCGGCCCGGCCCGTGGGCTCTCCCGGGAGGGCGAGAGGCGGGAACGTGGGCAGGCGCCGGGCCGCACACCCGCCCGGCCCGCCCGTGGCGTCACCGACACCTCGCGGCCGGTGCGCCTTACGACGCCCGTGGACTGAGCGGTGCAGGTGAGCGCGCGGGGGCTGCTCGCGATCCCGTCGGGGGCTCCCCGCCCAGCCCTCAGGCCCCCAGAGGCCACGAGCCAGCAAAGTTGAACTTGGCGCGTGGCGGGCCGGGGGCTGGGCGCGGGCGGGTTGGGGTGCTGCGTGGACTGCGGAGCCCCTCGAGGCTGGGTGCGCTCTCCTCGCCAGCGGGAGCGCGGGCAGGGCTGTGGTGGGGGGCGTGCGGGGCTGGGGACGCGGGACCCCGCGCCGTGGGCGGTGCTGCGGCCTGGCCTCCGCGTGAACTTTTGCGCTGCGCGCTGGGCAGCGACCTGGTGGCCAGCGAGCAAGGCCTGGGCGGCCTCCTGGGCTCCGGGGGCCCCTCCTCGTGGCCTTTGCGCCAGGGCTGCTGGCAGGGAGCTCGTGCCGAGGGCCCTCGGCGCGGGGGAGACGCGCGCGGGCGCGGAGGAGAGTGGGGGTCCCGGAGATTGAGTTGAAGGACCCGGGATTCTTCAATCCTCGCCCCTCCCCCAATACAAAAGTGAGCCCCTCAGAGGAAGGGGGGTGGGAGGGGAGGGAGGGAGGCCAGGGTTCCAACGCCGCCGAGGTGCTTGGACGAGAACGCAGGAAGCAATTAAAACTCCTCCTTTCGGATTAACAACCAAAAATTGATCGATGTGTCAGGAATACCGCTGATTTATGAACGGTGCTTATTTCTCTGGTATGGAGAATTTTATGTTCTCCAGGTGAAACCGAGTTCACCCAGCTCGAGCGCAGATTGATGTTTTAATAAAAATAAATAAAGGGGGAAAGGCTCGCCTGGTCTTTGGGGACATCAAGTCTCAAATCGCAGAGTTAGACTAACAAATCAAATTGCATTATCTTCACATTTCATGTCTTTTAATCGTGTTCCTAAACGTCGCAGGCAGGAGAGGCCTTTATTTGGAAAGTTTTAATATAGTGCTTAAAAGTTCGCATCACTAAGCAATCCATGTTTCCTAAGCAAAATGGCACGGGGAGCGTCGGGTAATTGTGACAAGTGGCAGGCGTCGCGGTGCGGGCGCGGGCGAGCGCGGGCGGCGGCGCGGCGGGAGGAGGAGCCGGCCCGGGAGCAGAGGGAGGCGGCGCGGCGCCTGTAGATGGCGCCCTGGCCCCACGCTAGGCTCGCAGCTGCGCTCAGCCCGGCGGCGCGCGGGCGGGGAATGGGAAGGGGCGCGGGGCGGGCGCGGAGCTCGGGGGGCGCCGCACTTGCAAAGGACTTGGACCAGGGCAGCCCGGCTCAGCACGAAGAAAAAAATAGAGTTAATTGTTGGCCTTTTAATTTTTGAATTGTTGGTGGCGGATGGGGGTCCGTGAGCCTGGGTCCTGCCTGGGAGCCGAGGGGTTTCCCCGGGGAGACTCCCACCTGGTTGCGGCTCGGGCCCGGTGGCGACCGCGCAGCCCCATTGCCCCGCTCCGAGGGCGCGCGGCCGGGGCGGGGCACTGGAATGTAGATGCGCGTGGGTGCGGGCGAGGGTCGGCGGCGCGGCGGCAAGGACACCAAGTTCAAAGCTGCCCATGGATCACCCCCGAGGGCGGCCAGGACCTCCCAGAGGCTGTCCGGCCCGCGCCCGCGCCTGCGCCCGCCCCGCTGCCTAGACCGTCGGCGTACTCCGCTTTGCAATGTAAATTTCAGCGGGACAAATTGCTTATTAATAGTCTAGAAGAGAAGCGGGTTTCTTTCTTTCTTCTTTTCTTTCTCTGTTTTTATTTCTGCATGGCCCCTAGCTATGCCCTGGGCGGCCTCACCACCCAGCAGCTTTCTCTTCATTTCAATATCCTAAAGAAAATGCAAATTTCCACCGTGTGGCCTTTTTAAAAAGTTAAATTAGCAACAGTTTTAAGTGACTCCATTAGTATGGGAAACAGACACACGTTTAACGTGGGAATAGCTTCCTTTTAACGGACTCATTTTGGACTGCAAATTTAGCAGACCTCCAGCTTGGTAAAGAATCACGTCTTGGCTAAATGCGTCGCCCAAGGCGCCCCGCCTCCGCCCCCCGCAGGGCTTGCGCAGGGGTTCCCTGGACGGGCCATCCCGCCGCGTCGCCCCGCCGGACCCCGTCCACCCGCTCGCGGATCACTTAGAAGTGGTGCGAACGTGAGCCAAAGGGAAGAAGAGGTGCTTGACACATTTCTGTCCAAGGGCAGAGGGGGTCTCGCTTCGCTCCCATTCTCATCCTCGCTGTCCCTGGAGCGGAAACGATTCCCCGGTTCCCCCCCGGCGGACTGGCCAGGCCGGGCCGCTGTCGCCCACCGCCCCACTTTTGCTCACGGGGAATGGATGTGTACGCGCCGTTCAGCCGAGGGGTTTCCCCGGGGCGAAGGAGTGGCCGAAGAGGACGCCAATCCCGCCCCATTCTGCCCACTCCTACCCCTTGGCTTTCCACCACCCCAGCACCTTTGTCGGCGTTGGCAAACCCGGGTTGCAAACCAGAATTCCACGGGCAAACGTTAGCGTTCCCGTCGCTTCCAGGGGAGGGGTATTCAGTTCTGGGCAGGGGTCTGCCCGCCCCCTCCTTTACCTGGAAGCAGCCGCCAGGCACTGCCTCCAGCACAGGGAAGAGTTAAGATTTCCTGCCAGCGAGAGCCGAGAGGTCTTGTTAGGATGTAATCTGCATTTTTAAACTACTGCGTAATAAAAAGTGAGAAGTTTGGAGACACCTTTCTTGATTATACCTTTGGCGATACTTTAGGTTTTACATTTAATTTGCATTTTGTTCTTAGTGAACATTGAAGTCTTGAGTGGAGGATTGAATTTTATTAGGACATCTGGACTGACAATATCAAATCAGACACCAGTGTCCCAAAGCATGCTAAAATTTCAGAGTTAATTAGAACGCAGTGTGTTTAATTAAAGCCAATTATAATATCTGAAATTATCTGATCGATCCGTGTTTCCACAGTTTGGGTCTGTTTAGGTGTTGATTGGCGCATTCCGCTCGCGCTACTGTCTCGAGAAGCTACTCTGGGGGAAGGTTGCTTTGTGCGCTGGAGGGGGCGGCGGCGGCAACGGCGTCCAGGTGCCTGCTCTGGCGCAGCCAGCTCCGCTGCCTTGGGGCGCTGCTGAACGCGCCTCGGGAAATCCCGCTTTGTTAAGTGGCTGCACCTTTTCGGGTCCCAGGGACCCCGCCATGCACCAGCTGTCCTTTCCCAGCTCGGGTGCTCCTCTGAGCTTTTCGCGGAGAGGCAACCTCTTAGGTGGCGGGGTGCGTTGAGAGAAGCCAGGCTTTCTGAAAGCGAGTGTTGGATTTGGGGATTCGTGGTCTGGCTGAGGAGCCCCCAGGGCCCACCCAGAACAGTGGGGGCAGCCACAGTGAGTGACCAAAGGAACCAGAGAAAAGTTAGGAGACAATAAACGGTTTGCTTTCTGACCCCCGCACGTTGCAGGAGCCGAGGTGCGCCCTGGATTTTCCAGGGAGAGAGTGAGCGAGGTGATGTGTGTCCACGGGCCCCGCACAGCCGGCCACTTGGAGCGCGACGTTCTCGCCAGCAAGGGCGTGGACGCGGCTGCCTGGGCCTCGTTTCCACCTTTGCAGATGCATGTGTGTGTGTGCGTGTGTGTGTGTGTGTGTGTGTGTGTGTGTGTGGAGGGGGCAGGCAATTTGGACCAGGAGGCGGGTGCATGCACCGGGGGTCACGAGGTCAGCAAGGCCTAGGTGCACCGGACAGGCAGGAGCCGCCGCCCAGCTGTTGGGGCCAGCCGGGAGCCGCGGTGGCCACCTGGCCCCGGGTAGCTGGGAGCCGGCGCTGCTCCGCGGCACTCTGCTCTCCCCACCCCAGGAGGCGCTGTTTGTCAAACTTGGCGGCCTTGGCAGGAGGGGCCTGCAGGTTCTCATCGGGAGAATTGTTCCCTTTGCAGCCCTTGGGTCGGGCTCAGGAACCGCAGCCTCACAGAATGATGGGGGGCGGGCGCGTGTGTGTGCAAAGGAAAGGGGTCTGGGACCCTTCAGCGTCTGCGTTTTACCTGTGAATCCCGCCAGGCCTCCCACCTCCCAGCGCAGGAGAGAGGAGGCCGCTGGTGCTCCCCGTGTGTTCGGGGTGCGGTGCCCAGTTACTTGCCTCTCAGAGGGAGCAGGACTCCGGCCTGGCTTGGGTCCAGTCACCACACGTCTCCAGAGGGCCCCTGGGCCTCCGTCTAGGCGCAGAGAGCGAAGGCGCCTTCCCTGGGCCTGACAAACCCACCCGAACCTGACCTCCCCACCTTCGTGCGAAACTTCACAGGTTGGGGTGGCCTGATGCAGAGCCCTTGCTTGCCCGGTCCGCCGGGCCCACAGGCAGCGTGACCCCGCGATACAAGGCAAAGCCCAGGCGTGCTGGGGGCCCGGGTCACTGACCCGCGGTGGGCAGGTTTGCCCGTGTGTGGCTGCTCCACCCTCTCCTGCAATTCACTGCCCTTTCCAGGTGCCTCCTCCTGGGATCTCCCCATTCTAAGGCTCTCCTGCCCCCCTATGGCCTCCTTCCCTCCAGGGCTAAGGGTTTCGGTTCTTCCTCTGGCCTCCGCCTGTGCTTGGCGCCGGCCCCGACCCCAGGCAGGAGCCAGGCCGGAGGCCGGTAGCCGGTGCGGTAGGAGCGTGACCCCCGGGCACGGAGGACGTGGGGGCGGGCCGCGCCTGCAGCTCCGCACTGGCTGGGAGAACGCGAACCGCCGGCCTTAGGCGCATTGGCTCGCACCGGTTCCGAGTGCTCCAAGTGGCCTGGCCGCGCAGCCTGGGCCTGAAGCCACCAGCCCTTGGAGGGCCCTGCGCCTGTCCGTGCCCGCGCACCCCCCGGGCTTCTCCTCACCGGAAATGCACTTTATTACACTTTGGAAGGCCGGTAGGACGCTTGCAGACTCCCCGGGCTCTGCTGCGAGCAGGAAGGGGCGCCCAGGAGTGCCTTGGATGCTGGGTGGGCTCTGGCTCCGCGCCCGGCCCCGCTCCCCAGGAGCACAACTTGGCCTAAGTTTCTGGGGGGGGGGCTCAGAGGCCGGAACCAGCCGGGCTCCCACGCTCCAGGCCCGGCACCACTCAGCTGTGTTGGACCCGGGACTGAGGAGGTGCGATGGGGAAATCCATGCCTGGCAGGCGCTGAACAGCCCCCCGCCCTCGGATGGGAACGGGGCGCGGGTGGAGGGGCTTGGCGAGCCCGGCAGCGGGGGAGGCCCGGCTGAGCCGGAGTGCAGGCGCTGCAGGGCTGTGCCGACCAGCCCGGCCTTGGCTGGTGCCCTGAGAGGTGGCCGGGCGCTGCCCAGGCTCTGCGCCCTGCATGCTGCTCCGGGAGCTGGACTCCATGGCCAGCAGGCGCCGTCTCTCTGAGGTCACTGCCTGCTCCCGCATGATGTGGGGAGGACAGCTGGGCACTGGCCATCTGACTGACTCCGGCGTGACATCTGGGAGCCCACTGGTGTGTGGCACGCGAAGCGCTGGATGCCGCTATTTAAATGCAAATGTGAGGGGGCTCATTGAAGCCTCTCCCTGTAAATCCGCACAAAAGGAATACTTCCCACCCTCCGCGGAGGAGGAGGCGGCGGGGCGGCGTGAGCGCCACCAGTGCAAATCACGTTGAGCCCGGCCTCGAGCCATAGTCGCTGCGGTCTTGGCCTGGGGGTTCCCCCTGAAGGTCAGGCCCCAACCACCGGGCCCCTGGGAGCGCTCCTGGAGCGGAGGCTGGACCAGCAGCCTCGGAGGACCTGCGCAACTTCCAGCGTCAGCCCGCCCTTCCCCCGGCTTCCCTCACCTGGGTACTTGGTGCCCCTAGCTCCCTGGAGAGGGGATGGGGTAGGGCTCCCCAGGGCGGGGGCTGGGCTCAGGGGCGCTCAGTCTCCCTCAAGACTTCCAGGAATTGACCTGCAGCCCCCCCCCCCCCCGCTTTGGGGCCTGGGTGCTGAGTCCCTTGCACCTCTCCAAAGCTGCTCCCACCCTATCAAAGCGAAAATCTGGGATAGGATCAGGGGGGGCCCATGAGGCTGCCCTCCCAGGCCGCTCCACAGCAGGCCCGTGTGCAGACCCGGCCCAGGCGGCCAGTCCTTGTGCTCACAGCTCGGAGCCAGCAGTGGAGTGACAAAAAAGATAAAGTTGGTGAATGATAAAGACCGTATTTTCCACGCTTTGGGTGCGGGACCAGATGATCTAGAAAATGAGCTGAAATGGATTCAGCCTCTGAGCCTGTTGTGAGAGCAGCTGATTCCCCCATTTCGGGCCAGATGGCTGCTGAACACAGATTTGCATTCATTTTCGCTTAATATCGTCCAAAACAGTGGGGCAGCTGCATTTGTTGTCAAAAAGGTTTAAAACCCCTTTTCTTTCTGGGGCAGGATCGTTACCTTATGCGATGGGCTTATGGAACTTTTTTTTTTCCCTCTTTAGTCAACAGTATCAGATTTAGAAGGATTTGTTTTTAAACCTTCTAATTTGGTAATCAGATTTAAATCGCCTTGGCGCGTGTAATCTGAATTAAAGATACTGTAAATGATTTTAAGCATGATACTTTTCGTTAGTGCAAGGAAGGGGGCACCTCCAGTCGGGGCTGGGCATTTTAGGAAGTGTGCGACAAAGAAAGTATTGTTTCCTATTTCCAACTTCATCTTTCCCCCCCGAAAGGCATTTTGCATAGCCTGACAATAACGCCGGCCTGGCCAGTCAGCCGCCTTGCGGGAGCCCCCAAGCAGCTCAGCACGCAGAGACAAAGCCACTTCTCAACCCCACCC
The DNA here is from genome assembly GCF_963455305.1 of Plecotus auritus. Lineage (NCBI taxonomy): Eukaryota > Metazoa > Chordata > Mammalia > Chiroptera > Vespertilionidae > Plecotus > Plecotus auritus. The sequence goes on along the minus strand of NC_137783.1, from coordinate 4,899,852 downwards.
TCCCCGGACGGCCAACTTCATGCCCTGTTGTTTTTCCGGGAAGACAGTGTTCCCTGCTCCACTCGAGCTGCTGTGGGTGGAAAGCTCTGGGCTGATTAGGAATACAGAAATTTTCTTTTAATTTATCGTGAATAGTTTCCATACACTTTGATTTAAGGTTATTAACATTCTATAGACAGTGGCATCTTTAATATGTGGCGATCGCTTCTAAAGACTAATCTCATTACCCTCAAATAGTCATAAAATATGATTTTATTATACTTACGTATTTAATTAGACGACCGGCACCGTAATGGATTTTGAGATGGGACCGGCGCAACAGCTTTGATAATTCACTTATCTTTGGCAATAGTCATTAACCCCCAACACCAGCAAAATAGATTGCTTTCCAACACATCTTTTTCTCCCCTCACCCCTTCCAAGCGGTGTGGGGGTCCCCAGACAATGTAAATCGGACTTCGATTTTCCCGATTAATTAAAATATTAATGTACACACGCGGCCAATTCATAAAAAAGGGAGTGTTACTCCAGACGGGGGAAGAGGCTGCCCTGCGACACCCTTGCGCCCTGGAACCTGTTTTGGTTTTGTTTGTTTTAATCAAAAGGGCCTGATTCCTCTTGGCAGGACAGCTCTTGGCGGTCCCCTGGGTCTCCAATCCGTGTCCCGCACACGTCCCCTGGGCGGGCGGTGCGCCTGGGCTCCGAGTCCCTGCTGCTGGAGCCTGGCCGCCGGGCCCGCGAACTGTTGGCTCCCCACTCCCCGCTACCCTCCCGATTCCTCGAAACCAGGTCGGGAAGGCGCGCGCCGCGCGCTTACCAGGGCCGGCGGCACCGAGGACAGGACCCGAGGGCCCGCGGCGTCCACTGGGCTTTTAGAGAGGCTGGCGCCAGGGAGGTCTGGGCACCGCGCAGGGCGCGCAGCCGGACACCCGGCTCCAGGTCGCCAGAGAGGCCGGGCGCGCTTCCTGTCAGCCCGAGCGCCCGTAGCCTTCTTTGTTACTCGCTGCGGCTAAGGACAGGCCGGGGGCCGGGGTCTCCCGCGGCCACCAGGAAAGAGCGAGCATCTGGCAGAGTCCGCCTCCGACGTGGGCCCCAGCCCGGCATTCAGCGGCCTCCCCGGCAGCAAACACTGGCGTCTGGCGAGGCCCAGACGGGGGCGGACCGGCCCCCTCCGGCAGCCTTGGGTCTGCTTGGAAACCAGGCTGAGCTGCGGGCCCCGCCTAGGCTAGGGAGCCCTGCTCCCCCCACTGCAGCCCCCAGCCCTTCGCCTGCCCCTCCAGCTCCCTCCCTGCGGCCTGCTTGCCTCTTCTCACTGTTCCCTTTTCTCTTTGGGCCGCCCCGGAGGGAGCTGCGGCCCCTTGCATTTATTGCATGCATTTGGACAACTCGGGGTGCCTCAGCATGTTACCCCTTCCTTTCCACCGTGTTTTGACCGTCTCTCTGAATTGGGGAGGAGGTATTAGGGGGGCCAAGCTGCAATCGTGCACTGGTGGTTTCAAGATTTATTTGGGCGAGTAGAAACTTCCTAGGCTGCGGGTGGGCGCGAGGAGCCGCGGCGCGTAGCCGGGGGCGGCCGCGGCGCTGGGTGGCGCTCGGCGGCGCTCGGCGGCGGCGGGGCTCGCGGGGCTCGCGGGGCTCGGGCCGGCTCGCGGCGCCGTCAGGCAGTCAGTCGGCGAGCGCGGCGGCGGCGGCGAGGGGCGCGGCGAGGGGCGGCCGCTCCCATATATGGCGCAGGCACCGCCCCCCGACGTCACCTTCTGACAGCGCCGCTCCCGGGGGCTTCGAGTTTTGGCTCCCGGGAAAGGGTCCATTCCTCGGGGAGAGAGGGCTGAGTTTTGTGCGCCTCCGTCCGCTGCGCGCGCCGCTCCAGGCCCCGCCGCGCCCCGCCTGCGCCCGGGACTGCGCCGCGGCACTCACTGCCCCGTTTATTTGTCTTTGGAGCAGGCGGGCCGCGCCAGAAGCGGACGATCCCGCAGTGTCCTGCAGCCGCGGACGCCGCCTGGCTAGGATGACACCACGTTGAGCGCGCCTGCAAACAACAACAACAGCCAGCGCCGCGGCCGCGCGTCCTGTTTCTCCTGCTTCTCCGGGGCGCCGCGCCGCCACCGGTGTAGCCGCCGGTGTCGCCGCCCCCGCGCCCCCCGGCCGTCCGGAGCGCCCGGCCGCCGGTGTATGTCGTGCCTGCCCGGGACGGGCTGAAGCCGGCGGCGGGCCGGACCGCAGGCGCCGAGCAGGGCCAGCGCGGCCAGGGCAGACGCCTGCCGCCGAGCCCCGAGCGCCGCTGCTCGCGGAAGCGCTTTCGGCCGGGAGGGAGCCGCGGCCGCCGCCAGCAGTTTTCATGTTTGGGATTCAGGAGAATATTCCGCGCGGGGGGACGACCATGAAGGAGGAGCCGCTGGGCAGCGGCATGAACCCGGTGCGCTCGTGGATGCACACGGCGGGGGTGGTGGACGCCAACACGGCTGCCCAGAGGTACGTACCGGCCGGCCCCGCGCGCCCCGGCCCCGCCCCGGCCCCGCCGCTGGCCGGCGCCGCGCTGCTCACCGGGCCGCTGTCTCTTTCCTCCCGCAGCGGCGTGGGGCTGGCGCGGGCGCACTTTGAGAAGCAGCCGCCCTCCAACCTCCGGAAATCCAATTTCTTCCACTTCGTGCTGGCGCTCTACGACAGGCAGGGGCAGCCGGTGGAGATCGAAAGGACCGCTTTTGTGGACTTTGTGGAGAAAGAGAAAGTAAGTGCGAGCACACCATCACACCCTCCATCTTTCTAGAAGTGGGAGGCAGGCGGTGCCCAAGCGCGGTGGCCCGGAGAGCCCCCTCGGCGGCGGGGACGGCTCCGCCCGGCGCCCCCGCCGCCACGTGCGCCCGCCGGACCGCTGTGGGCCGGGCGACTCCCGTGCGCCCCCGGACTCACGCGGGGCCAGGAGGGCGCGGGGCTGCTAGCAGGACAGTGACATCACCGCGCCGCTCCGAGCTAGGAATCCTGCGCTGCGTGAGGCCAGGGGGCCTGGGTCGTGCAGGGGGACCGAGCGCGGTAGCCGCGCCGACGCCGACCGCACTAAATGCAATTATTTATCGTTACTTTCAGGAGCCCAACAACGAGAAAACCAACAACGGCATCCACTATAAACTCCAGCTGTTGTACAGCAATGGTAAGTGGCCGCTGCTGCCGCCTCCCCGCCCCTGCCCAGCTCCCTGGCTCTCCTTGCCCGAGATGCTTAAAGGACATAAAGATTTTGAGATTAAAATGACATGGATGTAAACACGAAATCTTCTCATGGCATAGAAGGAAAACAAAACATAAACGATCAATAAGTCGATGGCACTTCACATGATTAACCGGTAGGGCTTGAAGTAGAAAGTAAAAAGCGGATCGATAGGCGCTCCAGCTGAACATCACTTCTAAGTGACTTTTTTCAATTTTGCAAATTAATGTTAATTATTGAGATGGGGGTGGCTCCGGGAAAGCGGGCATAACTTCCTTCCCGGGCTCCCGATTCTTAAAAATCCTCGAGAGAGGTTAGAAAGAGTTCAGACTCTGTTTCCATATCTTGCCTTCTGTTTTCTAAAAATAAATGACCACATGGGCCTGTGGGTATGGCAGCCAGGCCTGCACTCATCTGGGCACATTTCTTGCACCTTTCAAGGAAAGCAAACCCTGAGAGCCCTAAGGTTCTTAATTAGGAAAAGAAAAGAAAAAAAAAAAAGCGAGAAGTGATTGGGGTTTTCTTTCTTGCCTTTTAAAAGGCCAAGCCTTAAGTTTTGCTGCATCACGCGGCTGCAGTCCCTGAGCCCTGGACTTCCTGTGCCTGGGTGCCCTTGCTAAACTGATGGGTACTTCTCTCTCTCTCTCTCTCTCTCTCTCTCTCTCTGTCTCTCTCTCTTTCTCTCTCTCTCTTGCAGGAGTGAGAACGGAGCAGGATCTGTATGTTCGCCTCATAGATTCCATGACCAAGCAGGTGAGAAAGTTTAAGCGTCTGCATGAGTTTTCACTGCTCAGCTGGGCTTGTCCCGGGTTTCAGAGACCAGCAGACTGACAAATGGATCTGTGTGTTTTTGTTTTTCACTTAGTTTCCTTGACATGCTAATGAGAATCCCATATTTATTGGAATAAATGAAGCAATTGGTGAAAGAGTTTAGGTTGTCATTGGAACAGGACAGATAGGCTCTATTAAATGGCTTGTGATGGGATTCAAATTCTCTCTTAATTAATTATGGTAATTAATATCTGACAGAAAAATTTCAAGATGCCCCTTTCCATGTATTTTTAAACGTGTGTGTGTGTTTTTCTCTCCTTGGAATCACTTCATTGATTCCCCCCCCCCCCCCCCTTTTAACAATGGCAACGAACTCAGTGAGCGGGGCTTGATTAGTTCATTTTTTCTCCTTTTCCAGTGTGATGGTCTAGTAACACGAGACGTTTATTTGAATTTAAAAGTTAAATGTGTTGGGGTGAAAAGTCACCTTGTTCTCCTCTAGCCCATCTTCACCTCTCGGCCCCCCATCTCCATAATTCAAACTCCGAGCTCCAGGGGTCACTCAAACCCGCCCATGGCTCTGCGAGCCGCCCTGGCTCCCGCTCCCACCCTCTGTCATACCTTGTAAATAACATAATTACAGGCAGTTCCTTATTAAATTATTTAACCTGTCTTGGTCAACTTTTCGGAGGGTAACTATTGGCTCTCGGAAACGTCATTAAGTGCAGAAAAGCGCTTCCTTGCTTTCTGACGCCGTGCAGTTTCTGGCTGGGTTTGCGCCGGGTCGTACGTTGTTGTTCAGTTGTTTTAAAGATCCCTCCCCCCCCCACTTTTCTTAAAAAATAGAGGTTGGGGGAGGGGCAGGTCCGATGTGTAAATTAAATCCACTTGGCACAGATTGATTTAAAATATAGTTCCAGGCTGGGCTTCAGGGCTTGGAAATGAAACTGGAGTCTCCGTTTCTGATGCGAACTTGAAGAATGCGGGCCAGTGGAAGTGCCTCCCGGCTTCTGCAGCCAGGCACGCGTGCCTCCCGCTGCTCCGCTCGGCAAATTCGTTTTCTGATTTTACTTCCCCTCCAGAAAGTTTGCCCTTCCCTAGGCAACCCGCGTGCTAGGCGTAAATGTCTGCGGTGGTGAAACAGTGCGGTTTTCTCTGAGAGTAGAAACAGAGCTGATGGTCCACTTGGCTGTTTCTGAGGAAGACAGGCAGCGGCGTGCCCCTCGGTCATGATTTCCCTCGGATGCAGGGAAGCCTCTGGAAGTGGGGCTGCCGGGACAGGGTGCTTTTATTTCTTTGTACCTAAGGGCTGAGGTTTGCAGAGCGCGCGGCGGCGGCAGGAGGCAGCGGTGGGTGTCGGCAGCCCTAAGTTTTCCTGTTGTTGCCCAGAGCAGGAGGCTGGTTTCAAGTGCACTTTTATTGTTCATTTAGCCACGGACCTTTGCAGTATAAACAGGGCTGGAAATAAAGGCATTTAATCTCCTCTCGCTGACCGGGATGGAGGGGGGGAAAAAGGAAAGAAATGGCCCAGTAACTGATCAAAGAGTCAATGGTGCTGAACCGACAGTTTATGGATTTCTGTTTGTGCTACAAAATAAAAAATAAATCAGATACAAACACGGGGCTGCATCCCAGGATAAGCCGCGCTCTCGGAAGGAAGAGCTGGTGCCCGCTGCCCGCCCTGCGGCCCGGGCGGCCCGCTGGCCTGGGGTGACACCGTGGTTTGGAGCAGGCTCCGGGGAGGCTGGGGGAGAGCGGCTCCCAGGGACCTTGCCCTTTTCCCAGAGGGAAGCCGGGTTTCCTCGGGAAAGGGCTTTGTCCGCCTGGAAGTGGAGGAGAGAGTCAGAAGTGCCCGAGGAGGTTGGAAGTAATTTCCAGATAATTGGGGGGTGGGGTGGGGGTGGCGGGAACTGGAGACTCCCCTCCCCCTTCCGTGGAATTTTCAGCCGGGAACTTGCGGCTCCTGGCCCCCCCCCCCCGCCCTCTGCCCCTCCTCCGGTGGCCTTTTCCCCCCTTCTTTTCTTTCCCCCTTTCTCCCCCTCCCCGCTGCGGGTGGTGGGGCTGGGGCGGCTGGCTCGGCGGCCCCAGCTCGGGTTCCCGGCGGGCGGAGCTGGTGAGCGCCGTGGTGAGCGCACCTAGGGCTGCGCACCATCTGGCAGAGCCTCTGCTCAAAACCTGCCCGAGCGTGTGCACAGACACTGCCT